>NW_022589736.1:6181490-6281396 GCF_004348235.1 Phoca vitulina | reverse complement strand
TTTTTTTTAAAGATTTTATTTATTTATTTGACAGAGAGAGAGAGACAGCAAGAGAGGGAACACAAGCAGGGGAAGTGCGAGAGGGAGAAGCAGGCTTCCCGCGGAGCAGGGAGCCCCATGCGGGGCTCGATTCCAGGACCCTGGGATCATGACCTGAGCCGAAGGCAGATGCTTAACAACTGAGCCACCCAGGCGCCCCAGTTCAGAACTTTTCATGTCCTGTCCCTAATGGTACAGAAGAAAACTGGCAGAAGAAAACTTTTTACACTCATTCATCAAAAAGCAAATGAAAGAGATGGAGATCAGCACTCTACACTGTAATCATGATAGTAAAATTAATGCATAAGTAAAATCTTAGATTATAAATCTAGATGACTATCCTTAAACTCAATCATCATTGAATCATAGTTACCAGGGGCAGGGTGGAATTCTAGGGGATCATGGAAATGTTCTATAAGTTGATTGTAAATATAAGTATGCCCCCAAGAGGCACCTGGGTAGCTCAGTCAGTTAAGCATCCAACTCTTGATTTTGGCTCAGCTTGTGATCTCAGAGTCATGAGATTGATCCCCAAATCAGGCTCTATGCTCAGATCGGAGTCCTCTCTCCCTCTCCCTCTCCTCCTCCCCCTCTAAAATAGATAAATAAATCTTTTTTTTAAAGTATGCCCCCAATAGACCTGGAATTATTAATGATCTATTGCTGCATAACAAATTACACCAAGATTTAGTGGCTTGGGACAGCGCACATTTATTATCTCACAGCTTCTTTGGGTCAGGGGCCCAGGTGCAGCTTAGCTGGACCCTCTAGAATGGAGTCTCATCAGCCTGCAGCCCAGTGGTGGCCAGGCTGTGGTCACCAGGAAGCCCAGCCAGGGAAAGGACCATGACCAAGTGGTTGTTGTTATAACTCTACTCCTCGAAGTCTGGCTGTGGGAGGCTGCCCTCAGGTCCTTGCCAAGTGGGTCCTTCCATCATGGGGGCTTGCTTCATCAAAGCTTCAATGCAAGAAGGCAAGGGAGATACCAGCAAAACCAAAGCCACATCTTTTGTGACCTAATCATGGAAATGAGACCTCAACACCTTTGCTGTGTTCTGTTGGTTGGAAGCCTGTCACTAAATGCAGCCCACCCAGCAGGGGAAAGAGTTACAGAGGTGTATGTGGACAATAATTCTTGTGGCTGTTTAGAAATCTGCCTCCCATGAAGACACTTCTTTCTTTCCCTGGCTTTATTGAGCTATTATTTACATGTAATATATGTAAGTTTAAGAAATACAATGTGAGTAGTTTCTTCATTAAGATCTCTTCATTTGAATCATCTAGCCTGAATTTTGTGTCCTTCCAGAACCCTGATTGACATAAGCAGTACTTAGTTTGGACACATTTGTGTTTAAAACACACACACACACACACACACACACACACACACACACACCAGCCTTCCTTTTGGGGAAATACTGAGAGACCCACGTGTGACCAGAGCAACCACCCAAGGATGCCTGGAACAGATGAGGTTCAGAGAACAGAGCATTGCTCTGGGTGTCCATGCCCTAAGGGAATCACTTAGGAGCTTTACAAGTACTTCCCTTATAATGTTGTTTTTGTTGCCAACCACTCAGTTCTTTCCAAGCAAAAATCACACAAACTGAATACATGTTCTGGTGATCAAAGTTGTGAAGGAACAAAGAATCCACACTCTCCCTGGAAATGGATGGTGCTGGGTTTGCTTGTGGTCTTGCGCTGTCCTCTCAGCTACCACGGGAGGAGTATTTTCTTGCATGAAAATGCTGCCATCACCCAGTACATTGTGGAGGTGCTCTTCCGGTCCCCACACTTCCACATGCTGCACATGGGGCCAGACCCTTCCATTCTGTCTCTCCTGGACTCAGTTTGAATGTCGTTGCAGGTCATGACTCATACATTCCTTAGGAACTTGTTTTTCATGATGATGCAGATTCTAGGCAGGTAGAGAGAAAGGCAGCTAGACCTGGAAGAATAATTGACCTTTAGCTCCAGTCTTCATGAGTCACTGTGGAACTCCCAGTGGTGACATCCTGGTAGATCTCTGAATATTTAGGTAAATAATATCATTCTTCAAATATGGCAGAAATTCCTAAACTGAGACCACACTCCATACAATGACCCACAGGAATGTTTTCACCTGTGCCCCTCCGAGGATGACTTGCAGAGCTGCCTGGTTGATTCCCACCGTGCCTAAGATGAGGTTTCACATAGGGTAGGAAACTAATATACATTCCTCAACCATACTTTAATCGGATGGTGCTGAACAGATCACTTCTAACTTCAGTTTTTGGTCTGAGTGCCAGTCCATTTGTCACATGGGTCTTACTTTCACCTAACACTCAACATGCATTATTTACTTGTATCCAAATTCATGTCATCTTTGCTCAGATATCTCACAGGGAGTTAAAAGATCATGGGCCCGTAACTTGAACTTCTCATATCTGCAAAATAATGCCACTTCTCAGTCTTCTCATCTCGGCAAGTAGCACACCTGCGCCCACCTGTTCAGGGAAGAAAACCAGCCAGCTTTGAGGGTGGCCACTTCTCAGACTCCACACTCATTGGCGAGAACCATCAAGACAATCTTCTATGTGTATGTGGAATGGGAATATTTCTCACTGCCTAGGGCCACCATTCGGGGACAAGCCTGTGCCATCTCTGACTTAACTTCTGCAGGGGTGGCTCAGAGCTAGAATTCCTGCTTCCATCTGGGCCCTACAATCCCCACACCCCTTGACACCTATAGAGCCCCATAAAATACAAACAGAGAGGTCACCTCCTCAGAGAATCTCCCTGCCTCTCCTCTTAGGTATGCTCACCTCTCTCCCTCCATACCCTGTTATTCACTGATTGGGCTGTGTCCATTTTCAGTGACATGCAGTGCTTCCAATATTACATACGAAGGCAGAGACTTCATCCGACTTGCCTGCCACTACACCCCCAATAGCTGTCATGCCACTACACCCCCAATAGCTGTCATGTAGCCACCACTTAACAAATATTTATTGAGTTAACAAATGATGTAACTCCTTCTAAACTGGGTTCATCTTTGTGACCCAACAGTCTCGGGCCCTGCCAGCACCCACACAAACCCTGCCACATAGATCATGGTGCTGTCCGCGAATGCCAGCAGCTTGACCTGTCTGGTGGCTCTGCGCACATTTGTACTTCCCCGAGAATGGTTTTCTCTTCTCTCTAGAAATCCATCTCCTCTGCCCTCCACCCAGACCCCACTCTAATTCCACTTCTATGGGAAAATCCTTCACCAATCATACTGGGCCACGGAGATTCTGTCCTTCTCTGACATCTTCCCCTCTATTAAAATCCCCTATTTCTGCTCATGAGTCACATGATATTTTAATTCAGTGTTCTTTAAAAACTATTTTCTACTAAGCCTGAATCGTCAGTAAAAGCTGCGTCAAAGGCTGGAGCCCATTCATCCACTTCTAAGAAATCCAGGAGAAAAGTATTTATGGTGAAGAGTTATTAATTACTTTAAAGTAGCAGAAATCCCTCCCTGTCTTTTAAATACTCAGAAGTTAACTGGAGACCAGGGAGCTGTCATTACAAAGGTGTCTGAAGCAGCATGATATTGCTGTCATTTAAGAATTTCTTTCTACTTCTGTTTTGCTATGAACCATAGAGAGGAATCAGGGGAAATAACAAGAGAAGGGACTTTCCACGAAGAGGGTTTTTAGAAAAGGCTCAGGCCCTCCTTCTCCTTGCCCAGTGACCCCTAATGGCCCCTGCCCTTTGCCAACACTGACTGGAAAGTGCGTTTCCACTTCAGAAAGTCACTGAAGGCACTCATGGCTTGTTGGATAAACTGGAGCTTATGATGATTTTACAATATACAGATTCCTAAACCCAGAGAAGTGTTCCACTAGTCTCAACATATGCTTGGAGTATCTGAATACATTCTCAAATTGAAAAAAAAAAAAAAAAACCAACAACACAACAAAACAGCAATGAAAAGTAAAGCTACTGTGCATTGCTATAAATTAATTCTAAAACAGTGGGACCATCTGTTCAAGATTTTGATGCCATGCAACTCAAGAGTAGACAATAAGCCAAAAAGTCCAGGACATCCAACTAGCAGGTTGGGGGTGGTGAAATAAAATCCAGAGTTTGGTATTGACACATGAACTTGAAGATGCCCGTGCGGTGGAAATTCCAGGTAAGTAGCTAAATATACCAAATTGGAATTCAGGGCACATTTGGGTACTGACAAAAAATGGAAGGACTGTCAATCTTATATGGTATCTAAGACCATGGGGAATGATGGCAGGGTAGGTGGGAAAGGCTTAACAAACACAAGATAAAGGAAGAAAGCAATTCCAGAGGAGGGAAGGGCAATCTGATTCCATTTACAGTAGGTGAAGGAAAGTTGGGGGCAAAGGAGAAGACATCATGCAAGAGTCTAGCTCAATTGACCCTCTGAATGTAAGTGATGTTTACATTCCTTAATGTGAGTAAGCCATCTTTTCTCTAGAAGGTGCTTGAGCAAATAGTTTAACATGGTTCTCCTCTTTCAAGACAAACATCTGCCAGTGTTAAAACTCTATTGATCATACAGACACCTGTTGGTTTGTTTGCTTCCAAAATGGGAATGGGTTCACCAGCAATACCCACCTTGTTCTTCAGGAATTTGTACCCTAACCCTATGAAGAGATGAGTGCCTACAAAATCATTTCAAATCTCGCCACTTTTTTCCTACCAAAATTTAAGCCCCATTCCTGAGGAAAATTGGTCTTTACAAAAATCTTCTAGGCTTCCCAAATCTAGGACTCATTGCCTCAAGTGTACCGAGCTGTTGGCTGCTAAGCAGGCTGATAGGCAAAACAATAACACGTTCTGTAACTTGAATTTTTTATTAGCCTACTGGCCATCCAGTTGAGTCAATATTCAAGTTCCCATAGTATACACATCATTTTAAGTACATGCCAACCCAATTTCCATATGTAACATTTTCTTCTTTTCTTCCTCAATCACTGCTATCTTCTAAAGGAAATTTAGTCAACACTAATAAAAATGGAAATCTCCTTTGGAAGAGAGATGAAAGATTTTTCACAGGGGTTTAAATTAAAATTAATAATCAATTAACTAGAGACTATGTAGTGATGTGAAGTCACTCAAGTTTGTAGATATGAGACAATGCATGGAAAGTGCAGACCTCAGAAGTGTAAAATAGGACATACAGGTACAATAGTTAGATGGGGGCATGTGTGGGCTTTGTGGGCCCTGATGTCCATACAGTTTAGGGGTCCATTTTATAGACAAGAATACAAAATACAGATATCAAAAGTCAGGATGTATTTGGAAAAACAAAATGAAATAAATGATAGATGTTGTAATACTGACAAATACCATGATCATCACAATTCCAGGAGAACACATAATATTGGATTAATTAGCTACCCAACATATCTAACACACTTTCATACATTTTCCCCTCCGTATTCTTTGACTGCCTCATCATTGGCAATGATTTTGTGACATCATCCTCCAGAAGTGGAAGGATAATTCGGTCTTCTCTTCAGCAAAACAAGACCAGTTTTGTTTTTGTTTTTTGTTTTTTATCAGTCATACCTGGAAGAATCCCTTCCAGCTTCACAACTCTTTGTTGATGAAATCAGGAAATGTTTTAGATTTCTTGTCAAACTTGAGAAACCTCTATCGACTTCTTTCATCTATAAACTCTAAAAATGGCATCTTATGTTTTCCTGCAGAGTAACTAATTGTAAATCACTACCTGATACTTCTGTTAGAAACTTACCTCCTCCTTTTAGTACATTTCTGTTTCAATATGACAAAAAAATGTTATACAACCTACTTCTCAGCATGAGAATCATCTCCACTGATGTCACTGCTCGTATTTATTGTTTTTGTTTAATATTCTATTGATTTTTGTCTCAATCCCCCCACCCCAGTCCTTTTGACTAGATGACTAGAAAAGGTACCTTTTAGATTCACAAAACCAGAAGTTGGGAATTTCTTGCTTCATTGAAACATTCTAAAATGGCTTTCCAAATTGCTATTAAAATGGCATATTCCCAACTTAACTTCCCTTTAACCCAGTCTCAAAAATTCCTTTAGCCTCCCACCACCAGCTGACACCACAAAACTACAACAGGAGACACTGGAGGCAGAAGAGACAGTGGTCTTCACCAGTGTGGTTACATCCCTTTAGAAAAATATTCATAAGATATGACAACATTGTCATTGCAGAGGTCTGAAGTTTCTCTAGCTGCATGGAAAATGCACAGATTCCCTTTCACAAAACACAGAAAATTTAAATTACCAAATTTCTTCTACCTAGAGACAAGGAAGGCTTGAAAGATGCCACAGAACTCCATTGAAATTCTGGATCCTTACCACTTCTTTTTTAGACCTACAGTAAATCAAGCCAACTGCCACATTACTCATCAGAAAAGGATCATTTACATGACATGCAGTTTTAGAAGCACCTTTCCTCCAGCATTTTCCAAATTTGCATTATTTGTGGCTTAAAGCAAATGCATAATTCACTCATATACTGATTCACCCATTTTTTCCTTCTCTATGCCTTACTTGCACTAGATTCTGGCAGACGGAAACAAAGACAGGACATGCTTTCTCCCTGAGGGTCAGACTTTAGCCAGGGTGACAGGAAAGTCAACCATGGACAAAACATCAGAACAGGTGTGTAGAGGAGTCAGCACGGCACAAGTCATGTACAAGTGGAGTCTTGGGGGAGGGTGTCCACCCTGGGCCTGTCACCCAAAGTAAGATGTCTAAGCCATGCACTAACAGACAAAAAAGACAACGATAGTCAAACAGTAGGATGTGAGGGCAGGGAAGGGATAATTGCTGAAAGCCTTATAGGAGGAACAACATTAATAGTTGGTGTTTATCATATAACTGATTTATTGGGTAATTTGCCCACCATCACATGCTAGTAAACCACACAGCCAGGACAAAAACCAGACAGGCTGGCTAGAGAGCCATTTCACTGCTTCTCAGAAATACAGGTAATGCTAATAACAGGAGTAGTGGCAATATAGCTATAGATAAACTTCTATTTCACTCCATTTTTTCTTCTATAGAAATTTATAATACCATTGTATTCGACATGGATGGAGCTAGAGGGTATTATGCTAAGCAAAATAAGTCAGTCAGAGAAAGACAAATACCATATGATTTCACTCATATGAATGTGGAATTTAAGAAGCAAAACAGATGAACATATTGGAGGGGGGAAAGGAAAAGAAAAAAGAGAGAGGGAAACAAACCATAAGAGACTCTTAAATATAGAGAACAAACTGAGGGTTGATGGAAGGAGGTGGGTGGGGGATGGGCTAGATGTGTGATGGGTATTACGGAGAAACTTGTTGTGATGAGCACTGAGTGTTATATGTAAGTGATGAATCACTAAATTCTATACCTGAAACCAATTTCACCATATATGTTAACTAACTAGAATTTAAATAAAAACTTGAAATTAAAAAAAGAAGTGCTAAAGAATAATAATACCAATAATACCATTGTATTACCTAACAATTTTTACTTTTCTCAAAGATACATTATCTCCTTTGAGGTAAATTATGACAATCTTGTAAGAAGATATAACAATGAATTTTTTGATCTGCTTCTAGACAAGAAATAAAACTCTTGGCAAGAAAAGTATCCTACACCAAGTGGTATCAGAAAAACCACACCCAGGTCCTCAAGCTTCTTGATTCTTAGCCAATTTGTCAAACTCATTTTTCTGGTTATCCACTTCCGTGTACCATATTACCCCAATACTCAGGGGCTGAAAGTGAGCATTTCATCTTGCTCACTTATTTTTTGGGTCACCAATTTGGAAAAGGCTTGGTTGGGTATTTCTAGCTCAAGGTCTCTCCTGTGGCAGCAGTCAGATCGAGGATGGAGCCAGAAAAGCTGATGGAACATCAGGGCTGGCCAGACCCCTCCCTAGTCTGTCTCTGTCTCTGTATCTTCCCCTTTCCACCCCTCTTCATATAGCTCAGGGTCTCCCCATGTGGTCTCTCAAAGCAGATATTCCAGAGAGCAGGTGGAAACTTCCTTATCTTTTCTGTGCTAGCCCCAGATGCCACATAGCATCATTTCTGCATTTTCTGTTGGTTATGAGTGAGACGTCAACCCTTTCCAATTCAACAGGAAAAGATGTGGTCCCACCTACCTATTTCCACCACCCCAGTGCAACACCTCTCTAGGTTCCAGTTGGGGTGGTTTCATCAATCCTAAGGCTTTGAAGAGAAGGAAAAGAGAGAAAAAAGAGAAGGAGGGAATGATAGGAAGGTAAGAAATGAGATAAAACAAAGGGAGAAAGCAGGAATGGAGGAATGGGTCAACTGTCCAAAGGAAGTGGTGTACACTGAAAAGGTGAAACAGCTACTGACGGACAACCCCAGTGGACACCATCTGCAGGTCACTTGATTTCATTTTCACTTATCTTTATGGTGTCAAGTGGTAGCAACAAATTATGTAATTTATATTTCCCTTTTAGAAATTTCTGTTCAGGAAGTGCCTGGGAAGCTCAGTCAGTTGAGCATCTGCCTTCAGCTCAGGTCATGATCTCAGGGTCCTGGGATCAGGTCCTGCATCAGGTTCCCTGCTTGGTGGGGAGTCTGCTTCTCCCTCTCTCTGCTCATGCTCTCTCTCTGTCTCTCTCAAATAAATAAATAAAATCTAAAACCAACCAAACAAACAAAAAATTCTGTTCCTAAATGTCATTTCAATAGTGAACAAAAGTCAACAAACCTTTTTTTTTTTTTTACAAATTTTTCTACTATTTTTTTCTCGAATTTACTACACTTGTAAAAATTCCTGAAAGTAGAACTAGAACCAATAATCCTAAAATTTGTATGGAACCACAAAAGACCTCAAATACCCAAAACAATCTCGAAAAAGAAAAGAAAAGCTGAAAACATCACAGTTCTGGACTTCAAGTTATATTACAAAGCTGTAGTGATCAAAACAGTGTTGGACTGTTTGGGCATAAAATTGGACACATAGATCGATAGAACAGAATAGAAAACCCAGAAATAAACCCACAATTATATGGTCAATTAATCTTCACCAAAGCAGGAAAGAATATGCAATGGGAAAAAGACAGTCGCTTCAACGAACAGTGTGGGGAAAACTGGACAGCCACATGCAAAAGAATGAAACCAGATCACTCTCTTTCACCATACACAAAAATGAATTCAAATGGATTAAAGACTTAAATGTGAGATCTGAAACCATCAAAATCCTAGAAGAGAACACAGGCAGTGACTTCTCTGGCATTGGCCATAGCAACCTCTTTCTAGCTATGTCTCCTGAGGCAAGCGAAACAAAAGCAAAAATAACTATTGGGTCTATGCAAAAATAAAAAGCTTCTGCACAGTGAAGGAAACAGTCAATGAAACTAAAAGACAACTTTCCGAATGGGAGAAGATATTTGCAAATGACATATCTGATAAAGAATAGTATCCAAGATATATAAAGAACTTATACAGCTCAACACCCAAACAATAAATAATGTCATTAAAAAATGGGCAGAAGACATGAACAGACATTTCTCTAAAGAGGATATACAGATGGACACCAGACACATGAAAAGATGCTCAACATCACTGATCATCAGGGAAATGCAAATCAAAACTGCAATGAAATATCACCTCACACTTGTCAGAATGGCTAAAACCAACAACACAAGAAACAACAGGTGTTGGTGAGGATCTGGAGAAAGGGGAACACTTTGCACTGTTGGTGAGAATGCAAACTGGTGTAACCACTCTGGAAAACAGTATGGAGTTTCCTCAAGAAGTTAAAAATAGAACTACCCTATGATCTGGCAATCACACTACTGGGTACCTACCCAAAGAAAATGAAAACACTAATTAGAAGGGATATGTGTACCCTTATGTTTATAGCAGCATTATCAACAATAACCAAATTATGGAAGCAGTCCAAGTGTCCATCAACTGATGAATGGATAAAGAAAATGTGGTATATATACAATGGAATATTACTCAGCCATATAAAAGAACGAAATCTTGTCATTGCAATGGTATAAATGGAGCTAGAGAGTATTATGCTACGTAAAATAAATCAGTCAGAGAAAGGCAAATACCATGTGATTTCACTGTAAATACCATATGTGGAATTTAAGAAACAAAACAAATGAAAAAGGAAAAAACAGAGAGAGACACAAACCAAGAAACAGATTCTTAACTACAGAGAACACAGTGATGGTCACCAGAGAGGAGGTGGGTGGGGTGGTGGGGGAAATAGGTGATGGGGGTTAAAGAGCACACTCAAGATGAGGAATAAATAAATAAATAAATAAATAAATAAATAAATAAGATTTTTTTTTAAAGACCCTATAAGTGAATCACTTCACCTTTAGTCCAGATCTGAAAATCAGTAAATATGACTTACAACCAACTCTTCCCCATGTTTTCACAGTAATTCCTTACAAATTTTTAATTTTAGGTACAGCAATATCTCAACAGAAAGCCAGCTGGTGGGCGCTGCAGGATGGGCTTGGCCTGTGCAAAGGAGTGGGACAAGCAACCCTAACATGCTGATTTCTGAGGTGGAAACACTCCACTGCCAGAATGCACCATCAGATTGGGTGAATCCTTGTTTCAGGCAAGAACAAAGTCGTAAAAGAATGTTATTTCTCTTTGAAATACTAAGATAGGCATCAAAAAAGGTAGTTCAAATGGATGACTTGTTCTCTTATGTAGGATAATTGGTTGGTATCAATTCAGTTGGCAGGAAGAAATATGCAAGTACTGATTAAGCTACTCCATTTTTATGATTCTACCCAAAACCATCAACCAAAAATGAATTAGGGCACAAATTAGCAAGGGAATCACACGAATCATGTTTTCCCCCACCCTTGTTATAAATGAATTTTGCAAACTATATATTTTAAATATTTGAAAACTCATCAATACGTGTATGTATTCTATTCTACAGAAATCCTTTTAAAAACCTGAAAGCATCATTATTCTTATTTATGTTGTGTTACAGGCAGCAGTCTCCATGTGAGAAGAGAAAACCCTCCAATGGGTAAGTGATAATCCCTGGAGAAAGCAGGAACTGAAAAGAAGCATACCTTTTGCAAACTGCTTTAGCAAAAATGACAATGTCAGTTAACATATCAAATGGCATTTCTGAAATGTCAGAAGGAAGGGGAAATGTCTTTGCCCATGGAATTGAGAAATAACACAGCAGAGCGGAGGAGCTTGGCAGGAAAGATCCATGAGGAAGCCACTGGGCCATTCTGGAAATGCGAGGGCCTAGACGTTGCTAGAAGGGTTTAGCAGTTCATACCTGCTCCAGCAGAGTGTCCCTCGAGGGAGGTGGTGCTGGAGGGCAGTTCTAGGAGTTCTCCTGGGGTCCCTGATGGAACTCTGGAGCACAGCGAGAGACAGGCCGTTGAGAGCACATGAAGAGGAACCGCCTCCCTGGAAACCTGAAACCTTTATGCAGATGTAGAGGCCTGGGACAACCAAACAGGTGTCAAGTAAATCCACGCAGGGACTCGCACTCCAGCAACTAATTCCTCATCAGCACTTCACGTGGGCTGAAGAAAGCAGTGACAATGGATCAGCTTGTTTTCACTACCTGTTAGCAACCCAGTCTAGAGCTTACCAGACAAAGACGCTTGAATGACAACTTGTATTTTTCATTCCAAACCTGAAAACTGGCAAGTAAACTTTATCTCACACCATCGAAGAATGATTCACAGGACAGCACACTGAAGACAGTGGAACAAATATGGTAGAGGTTATATAAAAATCCAGTCAGTCCTTTGAAAATCATAATCGGGGCGCCTGGGTGGCTCAGTCGTTAAGTGTCTGCCTTCGGCTCAGGTCATGATCCCAGGGTCCTGGGATCGAGTCCCACATCGGGCTCCCTGCTCTGCAGGAAGCCTGCTTCTCCCTCTCCCACTCCCCCTGCTTGTGTTCCTGCTCTCGCTATGTCTCTCTCTGTCAAGAAAATAAATAAAATCTTTAAAAAAAAAAAAAAAAAAAGAAAATCATAATCGTCTCCAAACCCAGAAACCACTCACTAGTGATTTCTCTCCCTGCCTTGTCTTCAAATATTCAGTCATTGTCTTTAAAGACATTCAGCTGGAAAATTCCAGTGGGCAGGACAGATCTGCCCACATGTTTATTGGAATTGACAATAATGGAAGAGATTTCAAACTGTAAAGCCCATAACTTACCAAGGAGGCAGTATCTTTAATGGAGAGGGAGATTGGAAGCCAGGAGCCCTGGACTGCATTTGGGCTCTATCAGTTACTAACCATGTGGCCTGGGGCAAGTTTCTCACCCCCATGAGTTTCCCATCTATAAACTAGAGATGATAAATCCTCCTTTCACTCAGAGTTGCCCTGAGATTGCAATAAGTTCATACCTGGGGAAAAAAAATCCATTGTAAAATGCAAAGTCCCATGTAAATATCATCGGCCTGACATGGACATAATGACTTCTAGCAACGAGTTCCTCTGTCAGGTGTGAAAGGCAATGCCAACAATCCCAGCTTGCTGCTAGGAGAAGACAAGGGAAGGAATCATATTTAACTGTGACAGGGTTAAGGGAAATCAATGCTATTAATAAAATACTATTTGCCACTTAATAGGATTATATCTACCAAAACTCCCAAAGCTAAGATTTGATGAATAAAATGCTATGAAGAGTAGAAGTTGCAAATAAAAATGCCTCCATGGACCAAGAAAGCCACATAAGAAGAAACGTGGGCTGGGAGTAAGAAACACAGACACAAAAACACAGGAACAACTGGAAAGAAGCACTTGGTCTCAGCAGGTGCAGCTCTAGGGTGTGCTAGAGACCTTGGGGAAATGGGGGCAGATATCCCTTAATGAAGGCAGGGTTGCGTCAGGGAAATTTGCATCTAGTCTTGCTGGATTTCCCTCATTTTGGAGGAGAGGATGGAAATCTAAAGGTGTTACAGAATCTTCCCATTTTTTTAAAGTTGGCTCATATTTTGCTCCAAAAAATACCACATAGATCAAAATGGGAGCCCAGGAAACACATGTGCCATTAGGTCTGCTTGCCAATAGCACCGTCTGAAGTGAGAAGACAAGAGGCAGAAAGTGGAGGGGTTGGAGGTTGAGCAGATACCTGATTGATGTCAAAATTCATTGAAATTGTTAATTTGCTAATGTGGAATGTGGACGCTCTCAAAGAAGGCAGTCATAAGAAAAGTGAAAGTTGATGTCATGGCCAGGTCATTTGTGGGAAATGACCACTGAGATCATCTGGCCTCATGTGAAACTGACCTTTTCATTTTTTCCCCCTCATGCTGAACATTCCTGAGGCCAACATGCTGGAGACGAAACCAAAACATCCCCCTCCGGCCAGAGAGCCCTTGATTACAAACAGGGTGCACATGATGGATGGCCAGGGACAAGGTGGCTTGGTGGTAAAAGCTTGTCCCAAGTCGATCAGCTGAGTGCAGGAAACAGCACCGCACCCTTTAGAACACAGACTACTAGAGAAACGTGAAGCCTGAAATTCAACTCAGTCCTGTAGCTTTTATAGAAGTATTTTTATGACATCTTAGATAACACACAAAAGGAACAATATGTACAAAAACAAGCACCACCATTTAAAAAAAAATAAATAAATAAAGGCAGCCTCCTGGAAACAAAGACTAGTTTTGATCTTGGAAAGAAATTCTCATTAGTTTGTTCACTGCATGAGAATCTTAATTTCTCAAGCCAATAGGTCCCAAACAACTTAGGCATCTACAGCTGAATAACATTATAGAAAATTGAATTTATCAACCTGTTTTAATTTAAAATTGGACATAGAACTAGGTTGTATATGTTGGGGGGCAGGGGGACTAACAAGCAATTAGAAGCTATTAGTCCGGACTTTTTATTAGTTATAGACTTATTGGTATTTTTGTTTCATGATAAAAAAATATATACATTTTGGTTGGTCCAAAATAACCGATTCAATCAGTAAACTCACAGGATACAAAATCAACGTACAGAAATCCGTTGCATGTCTACACACTGATAATGAAGCAGCACAAAGAGAAATTAAAAAAAACAATCCACTTACAACCGCACCCAAAATAATAAGATACCTAGAAATAAACCTAATCAAAGAAGTGAAAGACCTGTACTCTGAAAACTATAAAACTATAAAACACTGATGAAATTGAAGAGGACACACACCCACACACACACACACAAATGGAAAGGTATTCCATGCTCATGGATTGGAAGAACAATATTGTTAAAATGTCCACAGTACCCAAAGCAATCTACACATTTAATACAATCCCTATCAAAATACCAACAGCATTTTTCAGAGAACTAGAACAAACAATCCTAAAATATGTATGGAACCACAAAAGACCTCAAATACCCAAAACAATCTTGAAAAAGAAAAGAAAAGCTGAAAACATCACAGTTCTGGACTTCAAGTTATATTACAAAGCTGTAGTGATCAAAACAGTGTTGGACTGTTTGGGCATAAAAATGGACACATAGATCAATAGAACAGAATAGAAAACCCAGAAATAAACCCACAATTATATGGTCAATTAATCTTCACCAAAGCAGGAAAGAATATGCAATGGGAAAAAGACAGTCTCTTCAACAAACAGTGTGGGGAAAACTGGACAGCCACATGCTGAAGAATGAAACCAGATCACTCTCTTTCACCATACACAAAAATGAATTCAAATGGATTAAAGACTTAAATGTGAGATCTGAAACCATCAAAATCCTAGAAGAGAACACAGGCAGTGACTTCTCTGGCATTGGCCATAGCAACCTCTTTCTAGCTATGTCTCCTGAGGCAAGGGAAACAAAAGCAAAAATGAACTATCGGGACTACATCAAAATAAAAAGCTTCTGCACAGTGAAGGAAACAATCAACAAAATGAAAAGACAACCTACTGATTGGAAGAAGTTATTTGCATATGACATATCCAATAAGGGGTTAACATATAAAGAACTTATACAACTCAACACAAAAGAAAACTAAACATAACATTAAAAATGGGCAGAGGACCTGAACAGATATTTTTCCAAAGACATCCAGATGGCTAACAGACACATGAAAAGATGCTCAGCATCACTGATCATCAGGGAAATGCAAATCAAAACTGCAATGAAATACCACCTCACACCTGTCAGAATGGCTAAAACCAACAACACAAGAAACAGCAGGTGTTGGTGAGGATCTGGAGAAAAGGGAAACCTTGTGCACTGTTGATGGGAATGCAAACTGGTGCAACCACTCTGGAAAACAGTATGGAGGTTCCTTAAAAAGTTAAAAATAGAACTACCTCATGATCCAGCAATCACACTACTGGGTATTTACCCAAAGAATACAAGAACACTAATTCAAAAGGATACATGCACTCCTATGTTTATAGCAACATTATTTATAATAGCCAAGATATGGAAGCAGCCCAAGTGTCCAACTATTGACGAATGGATAAAGAAGAGGTGGTGTACATATACAATGAAATATTATTGGGCTATAAAAAAGATTGAAATCTTGCCATTTGCAATAACATGGATGGAGCTAGAAAGTATTATGCTAAGTGAAGTAATTCAGTCAGAGAAAGACAAATACCATATTTTTTCACTCATATGTGGAATTTAAAAAGCAAAACAAACAAGCAAAGGAAAAAAAAATGAGAAACACAAACCAAGAAACAGATTCTTAACTACAGAGAACACACTGATGGTCACCAGAGGGTGGGCGTGGGAGGATGGGGGAAATGGGTGATGGCAATTAAGGAGAGCACTTGTGATGAGCATGGGGTGATGTATGGAAGTGTTGAATCACTATATTGTACACCTGAAACTAATATAAACACTGTATGTTAATGAACTGGAATTTAAATAAAAACTTAAAATTAAAAAAAAACTGATTCGATTGACAATACTAGTAAACCAAGAATTTTCTTACATAGCTTCAGTGAGATCAGCTATGGATCCAGCAATAAAAAAGGAATTATGATATTTTTTCCTCTTACCAAAAGAAATTCAGTATTTCAGATTGCAGATATACATTCACAGTATATGCATATTTTTCCATCCCTTTGTCCACCCATAAACTCGCTGACCACTGTGCTGCTGGGTTCATCAATGTCATAGTGTACATTGAGAGTGTCTTAGCACCTTTGGTCTCAAAGCAGAGAACTATGCTGGGAGATA
This sequence comes from Phoca vitulina, assembly GCF_004348235.1. NCBI lineage: Eukaryota > Metazoa > Chordata > Mammalia > Carnivora > Phocidae > Phoca > Phoca vitulina. The sequence goes on along the minus strand of NW_022589736.1, from coordinate 6,265,159 downwards.
AGTTCCCTGGAAAACAGCTCCCTATCTTGTTGCTCCAATTTGCTCACTTACTTAAGTCACACATATTTATAGAGCAATCAACGTGCCAAGCACAATGATAAGCACAGAGCCTGCAAAGCAGGCCACCCATGACCTTGCCCACAGGGACATATGCACTCTGCCTGGCTCTCTGACTGTCGTTAAGTAGCTGCTTACTTGGTTAATTCCGGGAGGATTGAATAAAAATATGGCTGGATCCTTAGTGACTAGCAGATGCATGTGTCATCCATTTGATAAATAAGTGAATCAGTAGCACTGGGAACAGAATGGGGAGGGCTGGGGACATTTCCAAGTGTTTGAGGAGACAGGTATGCATCTGGGGCAACCCCAGGCCTTGGAGATTCGTCCAACCCAATCCCAGAACTTCCATGACAATACGGACCTCAGACAGGGACATGTGAAGCTCAGATTTGCCAGGAAATTCTCCTTCCTGGGAAGGATGGATTTGTTTTAATTTATTACTTGACCCACCTGCCTTGAGTTCACAGGAGTCTCAGGAAATGTCTGGAAATTTGAGACAATGGACAAAATAAGATGGGAAGCAGCAAACCCCTTGGAGGATGGGACAATTGTCTGGCCATAATGGCTCCCCAGCAAATAATGTGAGGTGTTTCGCTGATTGTCTGGTTCCCCCAGGTAGTTCTGAGGACTGGATTGCCCCCATAATAAAGGAAGGCACCCTGGAATTTACAGATAAGCAGAAGGGGGCTGAGTCCCCTCCGGCCCCATACAGTTCATTGTACATTAACTAGTAAAAATGAGTCATTTCATTCCCCAATTATGTACTCAAGGAGGAACTTTGTTCTGATTCCTCATCTGTTGCTGGACTTTGTTATTAAAACGAGGTGACCCTGTTTACATCTTTAGTCACATTGCTTTCTATCTTGCCTTTCAAACGCCGTGCACAGTTCATTGCAGCTCAGAGTTCCCTGTGACGTCACTAATAACCGACCTATTTATCTGTACCCTCCGCTGCTCATCTGAAAGTTGAGGCTTAAAGAGAGGACCAGAAATCATTATACAATTAGTAATCGGAAAAACCCAGAGAGAGATAGAGAGAGAGATGGGGGAAAATCCTCTGTGAACCATGCGACAGGGAGAAATCCCTTGGAAAGTTAGAAAATGCCTTCTGTAGAGCTGGTTGGGTATCTCTGTGTGTGGTCAGAAAGGGCCTGCAGTCAAGAACCTCCCAGGCAAGTTACTTCAGGATCAGGGTGGGCTTTACCCACCAGTCAACCCAAACAGGACCTCCTCTGCAACAATCTCCCATTAACCATTCACACCCCAAGGTCAAATTCTTCTTCTGGGTCTCTGGAAGTTCCTCATTTCCAAGCAATTACAAAGGGGACCCCTGTGTCTCCTGAGGGCAGGCAGTTCCAGGCACTGTCCTCATCACTAAAGAGAAAGGAATCTCGGGTCACTGAAATCTCTGAAAAACAAAAGCAACACTAATTTTTGGAAAACGCCTGTACCAAGGTACATAAAGATAAATATGACAGAAAAAAAAAATCAGTAGGTATTTCAAGAAAAACGAAAAGAGTCTAAGACCCTTTTCCGCAAGGAATTGCAAAGAAGGCAGACGGCTGAGGTTCCTGGTCTCCTGGTCGCTGCCGAACTCTGTGCAGGACGCGGTCCTACCGCAGGAGGGGCGGGGCTTCCAGGTAGCCTAACCTGGCGGTCCTGCGCTTGGGCAGGTATAGGCACAGGGTCTTCAGGCTCTGCCCCTGATGAGGGGTGACAATCCCAAGCAGTCCTCCTGAGCCCGGAAAGGAGTCAGTCCCTGCAGGTGGCCGTCAGTCAGCCACCTCCTGGTCACCGGCCAAGCCCCCAGCCTCACGGCAGGACGCTCCTGTTAGCTTCCTTCCCCGCTCCCTTGTTCCATTCTATATCTGGTTCTTCCTTCTCTGCCCCTCCTGAACCCAATTATTTGGACTTTCCCCACGTTACATAGTCTCTGATCTTTCCCTGATTTGCATGCATATTAGAACCACATTCCAACATTGCAGCCATTTTTATTAAAGAATATCAGGGATTCCTTTGCAAGACAATCACCTTAGAAAATCAAAGACTTACTGTGAATTGAAGAAAATCCATCTAAAACCATCTTTTGCATCCTCAAAGCTAAACCCCTTGTCAATCCTTCCAAACCCCAGACCAGTGTTACACCCCTCAGCCAAAACAGTGTTAATAAACTGCCATTCATGTGGAAAGACTTATTCTATTTCTTGTTTAACATCAGGGACATCTCATAGACCACCAGGCATTTTGTCAGAAAGCAGCTGCAGGATTCAAAGTGGGAGCAGTGACTGGTCCTTATGATTTTTATTTTTTTTATTTTTTTTATTTTTTTAAAGATTTTATTTATTTTTTTGACAGAGACAGCGAGAGCAGGAATGCAAGCAGGGGGGAGTGGGAGAGGCAGAAGCAGGCTTCCTGCCGAGCAGGGAACCCGACGTGGGGCTCGATCCCAGGACCCTGGGATCATGACCTGAGCCGAAGGCAGACGCTTAACGACTGAGCCACCCAGGTGCCCCCCTTATGATTTTTATTAAGGGAAAACGAATCAGTGTGTGTGTTGACATTGCTCCCCATGAAAATGTTCACAGTCTAAGTGGACATCAGCCGAGCATCTCATCTCCACTCCTGCCCGGCTCTGTGATGCCGAGTTGACTGGCACGCCGCAGCCTGGGCAGACCTGGCCAGAGAGGCACTCGCCGGAGCTCACAGGCTTGGAGAAGAATGAGACCCCCGACCCCCAGGCTTCCTGTGGGCTGCCTCTGGGCTTCTTGACTTCTGTCTCTACAGCTATGGTACCAACAATGATGCTTCTCGAGCAGCCTCTGGGCCCAGCGTGGAGTCTCCCAGCCTTTGGAACCATGACACCAGCCCCAGTCCCACAGACACCCTTCTGGAGACCTGGGTCCGGGCTCCAGGAGCCCCGACTCGGAGCTCTTCCCTTCATTCCCTTGGCCCTGGGGGTGCGACAGCTCCCTACGGGGACCTCAGTTCTGTGGTTTTCCCTCTCAATTGCCCCGTTGGCCATCTTATCATGGTGCCAGCCCTTCATGGTGCATACTCGCTGTCCAAATAATTGGAATGCTATCTGCCTCCGAGTGGATCCTTTAAAGATACCTTAAAAACTATGATTACCATTCAGAAAAGCCATTGTTTGAGAAGTGGGGTCCCAGGCTTCATGCACAAAATTTTCTCTCAAAATTGTCCTTAACCAACAGCTTCATGAAGTACATGGCCAAAAAATGGACTGACCAATAAAATCCACAGCAGAATGTTCCTAACTGACCAGTCAAATTCCCATTGAGTGGATGCCGGCCGCACTGCCCGGCTGCCCCCTCAGCACCACCCCCAGCCCCAGGCTGGCCCTCCTGGAATGGCCCTCCGCTAGTGAGAGCCAAGAGGCTCCAGATACACCAGCCCCTGGGAGCAGCCAGGATCCAATGACGGGCCCATGCGGGCCACAAAGTGGTGCACCCGTAGTTTGTCTGGAAACATCTCTGAGGTGCCGTGCCTGTTTCAGAGCAACTCGTGGGATCCGCTGAGCTCCCCCGCCCCCCCCCCCAGTGCAGTAACTGCATTGTGGATCACCTCTCCCCTGCCTGCCCTGCCTCACTCACCCCCTACTAGGTGCTGCTCATCTCTTCACAAGCCTGTCTCCTAGTCAGCTTCCTTTGGACTAGTGTCCCCAGGGCTTGGCACTTCTTGGCTAACGACCTCAAGGAGGCTCTGTGGTAATCCTCGTTAGACAAAGGCTAACGCCAAACCTAAATGCTGCTCCTCAGACCGGGGTTCCCTCTCCAGGAGAAAGACAATGACAGGGGTCATCAAAACGACCAAGAAAGCACAGGGAGCACTGAGGGAGGGGAGCCTCAGGGCTGTCAACCATCGCGAAGACTCACACAAGCAAAATGTGACTGAAGAGCAAACAATCTATAAGACTTCGAATAAAAATACAGATGTTTGATGTTAAAAGTTATCAGAAGAACAGACAGAAGTCCTGAGGGCATCCCCACAGTCTCCACCTGCCACACAGCAGGACCACAGACAGGGAAAAGGTCCGGGTGGGGACACGGAAGGACGGAGGACAGGAAGGTGGGACCCGAGGAGGAGCGCTAGACGGAAATGCTGTCACGTTATTCTAGATTTATAAGCTGTCTACAGAAGAAACAGCCCTACGGATTGGTGCCAGGGACCGAGCGTTTGTGTCTCCCCAAAATGACTTTGGTGAAGCCCCGACCTGCAGTATGCTCGCATTTGGAGATAGGCTCTTTATGGAAGCAAATTTAAATGAGGTTATATGGGCAGGGCCCCAGTCCACGAAGAGGAACATAGAGCCACACTCATGCTCTCTGAGCACACATGGAAGAAAGGCCAGGTGAGGGCACAGAAGACAGCCGACTGTGAACCAGACCCCGAATCTGCCCGTGCTCTGATCTCGGACTTCCCGCCTCCAGAACTATGAGAAAACAAATTTGTTGTTCAGACCACCTGATCTGTGGTGTTTTATGGCAGCCAACGTGGCTAAAACCATTGGTTGAATGGTTACTGCTGGAATTCTGTTGATAGAGTGAAACCCAGAGTTTAAAAATTATTTAACGTCCAAGCTGTCTTGGACTTTATCTTAAAATTCCTGATCTTCACAACCCTTTCTGAACGAAGAGTACCTGACGGATGACTCCGTTCTTTCTAGAATTTGAGATCCTCACGTGACTTAGAAGCTTCAGGCTGGCTAAATGTTTGCCAACATTACAGGATCAAACTGTAGTAAGTTTATAATCAGCTTTGGCAAAATAAGAAGCAGCTCATTAAACTTTTGTAAATGACTAATGGTCTCAATGGCAGTTATAGGAAACATGATTCATTTTCCAATAATCACTAACATGTATTGATTACTGTGTATAAGGCACGGCACTAATCACTTAATGTACACTGTTATGCTTATTCCTACAATAGCCTTTTGGAATAGGTACTATTATATCCCGATTACAAAGATGAGTAAATAATCTGAGGCACAAAGAATCGAGGGAACTTTCTCCTAATCAAACAGCTCAGGAAGTGTTGAGCCTGGATTCAAACCCGGGCATCTGACAGCTGAGTTAGTGTCCTTAATCATGTTCCTGGGATGTCTCCAGCTGGAACATTGGATGTTCCAATGAGTCTCCCCAGCTTCTCCTTCCAATGCTGCTGTGCATTTTCCTGATAATTATCATGATGTATTTATATAGGGAAAACACTCTGAGCATTACCTTGCATAAATAAACTATGGAAAAGCCCCACAAAATAATGGAGAATTTCTTTGTGAGTGCCCCTTCATGATTACCCAGAACAAGCAGAAAAGAATGGCTTAATAACCTCCCTAAGTGAAAACCATCCATCCAACGGAATGTTTGGTTTTGGTGATTTGGAATGGTGGCTTGGCTTCACTTCCAACTTCTTCCTAAGTTTTCCTTCTTCTTTGTTCTGGAAAACAGTACTTCTGTGATAGTACCATGTAACAAAAGCAATCATACAACTGGATACAATTGATTTTTAATCAATACGCTTAGAGGAAAAATATACATGCCTTTCACATAGAAGTATATACACTCATTTGTATGTGTATGTTATGGGCATAGATTCTGTTTTTCTCCATTGAGATACTCTGCTCTTTTATTTGAAAAAATTTCTTGGGGTGCCTGGGTGGCTCAGTTGGTCCTGGGATTGAGCCCTGAGCAGGGAGCCTGCTTCTCCCTCTCCCTCTGTCCCTGCCCCCCACTGATGCTCTCTCTCTCTCTCTGTCGCTCTGCTCTCTCTTTCTCAAATAAATAAATAAAATATTTAAAAAAAAAGAAAAAGTTTCTTTATGTACCCTAATCTTCCATATGCCAGTCTATGATCAGACCACCCTAAGAAGGGTAATCTGTTTGAATTGGACATTCAAATTATAGTAATTATAGGCTTTTAGAGAATATTTGCATTATTTCCTTCTACTGTACTGTCAGGATTTCCCCTCAATTATCTGAAATCATCATCTATGAAAGGACCCTCCTTCGAAGAAAAAGATTATGTATATACATGTGTAAAACATTCTATCTTAACACAGGCATAGAGAGTTGGGGACAGTGTGTTCTGTTGTCGTCCTGCTTGTTATAAACAATGAAATGAGATTATGAATAGTGAGATAAGAGCCAGGAATAATAGCAGTACGTAATATTCATTGAACCCTTGGCATGTGCCAGGTAGTAAGTGCTTAATTGTCATGAGCTCTTATGCTCCTCATGGTGTGGGTATGAGACTGTTTTCATGCACATTTTTTATATGTTTATGTGATTTTTCATTGACAGGGTATTTTCCGGGGCAGGCAAGCCACTGTGGGAAAGCGGCTGCCTTCTTTCCCAAAGGGAATTGATTTTGTTACACTTGTATTGTTATTTTGGAGAAGGGCAAACAGATTCGTCATGATTTATTATGAGGTCAATGTCAGTTGGGTGAATATATTTAGCATATGAATAAAAGTGAAAATAATTCTGTTTGCATATATTTATTAGAAACCATAATCCACTGGTTCTTAGAAGCTCATACAGTCCTTGACAATGAGATCATAAGCAAGGAAAACGCGAGTGACAAAATCCCCTAGAAAGCCCTGGTGGATTTTTTTTAGATCTTTCAGATACAATTTCCTTTTAAAATATAATCTCAGAGAAGAGTGAAATGCCATTAAAAGGTTCCTTTTCAAGAAACTGTGCTATTAACATATAATAAGTAAAATGCCAACAGGGTTCTGACATACAAGAGAACAGAAACCAAACATAATATTGTCTAAGAAAACTTCACTGGATATGTTACACTGTCAGCATAACAAAAAGAAATGAGAACACACTTTCTCAGAGAATTTTGAAACAATAATTATATTGTAATTTTTGATGGTTACATAAAACAGTCAGCTTCTAAACTCATTCATAAGTAAATCCCTGATCAGGGTATTAAATGATTTCTGATAACCAATTCTGATAAATGTTATGTATTTTTCCTGATAGAACTGAATCGTGTTGATCCTTAGGCTCATAGGAGATTCAAATCCGCTGAACAAAATTTGGTTGATGACAGTTTGAATTGATGCAATTTTGCGTCTTCCCGGGTTCGTTTCACTTCTGCAAAACAGAAGGGTGCCACATTTGTTCACTGAAAAGGACCCAGGAGATTCCAGGCAGCCCAGCCTCTCCGTCTTACAAGAAGACGTTCAGAGAAAATAGATGATTTGGATCCTGTCCTAGAATAAGAACCCCAAATAGACCCAGGCCAAAGTAGTTTGAGGACCCAATGGTATGGGAACTGGCCCCTAACTAGGGTCTTAACAAATTTGAGAAAAGCTCCAATGTGGGGAGTTTAGATCCTTCTCATTCAAAGTGAGGTTCCCGGACCAGCCAGTTGGGTGTCACCTGAAACCTGTCAGCCATGCAGAAACTCGGGCCCCACCCAGACCTGCTGAACCCAAATCTGCATTTCTGCAAGGTCCCCAGATGCCCTGCTGTGCCTGGAGGCCAAGGGACGCTGGGGTAAGGTTTGCTGCAGGGATGGAGGGCCGGAAGGACCCCTTCTCTGGGGGTTCCCTTACCGCAGATCTGCTGCTCACCGGGCACGCACACTGAGGAGGCACGCTCTGGCAAGTCTGAATGTTTACCTCCGCTGAGCAGAAAACCTAAAGCTACCTGCTGCAGATAGACCAGAGACAGGATGGCGGTGGGGAAAGGCTGACGAAGCCCCATGGCCAGTGCTGAGCCCCCACAGCTACCTCCCCTGCTTCAGGCTCTCTCTGACCCCACACTTCAAATTATCAAAAGGAAGAAGGGAAAATGAGTAACGTGTAACAAGTTTACGCTTAGCAAGTGTTACCATGCTAATCTCCCCACAACGCTGTGGAGTGGGTGGTATTTTCCCAATTTTACAGATGAGGAAGGTAGGGGCTCAGAGAAGCCCGGTAACAGGGACCGCAAATCTGGCAGCGAGGAGACACTTGAGCTGGGATCCACTCACTCAGAGGTCTGACTGTCCCAGACTGACACCCCAGGGCGCAGCAGGTCCAAACTGTGACATCAACTTCGGCTCATCATGGACTCCTCAAAGCAGAGCAAACTATTTCCCATTTATAAATTATTATATGCCCCCGCCATATCAATTCCTTTTCATGCGAACATCAGGAAGGGAAAGTCATTTAAATATGTTCTTAAAGGATGACAGAATCAAACAGAAAGTGAGAGGCAGGCCTCGGAAGTGCCTGGTTAAGTGGGGCAGAGCGCAGGACGCCAAGACCCAGACCTGCAGGGCCCGGCAGCCCACTTCAAACGTCTGACTGGAAAATTGTCAGTAGAGCACCTCTCACTTCTGTTAAGTAAAAGAACTAGCCCCACATTGGCGATCTTCTCCTTCAGTGCTCATGGGAGCCTCAGGAGCTGGAGCAAAGGCATAGTCCCATTTCTGCAAAGAGTCCAAAAGATCTGCTCCCAAGAGAAGAAATGAAGGGTAACGGTAGGCAAATGTAAAGACAGAAAGCACAAAAACCTACTCGCTTGTCTCTCTCTTTTTTTCAATCGGAGAAAAAGGAAGTAGTAAAATTCCCTTGAAGTCTATTTTGCAGCTGTTCCTCCAGGGCTACAAAATAAAAGGCAAAACGCATAGAAATTACTTAAAATGCAAAAATGGCAAAGGGAAATATTGCTGCGGGTAGGTTATAAATGACTTCAGAGATTTGGGGAAGCTAAATCACCCAGGCCAACTGAAAAACCGTCACTTTAATCTGAAGATGGTAAACCTCTCCCTGGATATTGCTCATGTATCGGAACACCCTCTTATTAAATTACAGTGTTTTATAACTAGCGAATAAAATTGGTATCATGTTTACTATGCAAAATCCCCACTATTTTTCAAATGGATGTGTGTTTTAATATGAAATTGAAATTTAATATCAAAAGCACCAGGCAATAAAACCAACCCACCTAGTTTCAAACCCTGCTTAAATTATTTTTTGAATTTTGTATCTAATAACATAGTACAATAACACTGAAACAAGATTAACACTGTGATACTATTTGTTTAGGAAACCTAGAGTGTTGCTATGGAAACAGACATTCTGCATAACTATGGAAACAGTGACAGTATTGTAAATAAACATACTGGAAAGGGAACCATGTAAACTTAACATACAAATTCTAAGAAGAATAGAGAGTGAGGAGGTGGAGGGACGAGGAATTCTTTTTTTTTTTTTTTTTTTGGTAAAACAAGCATACTTACATATTTTTTATCTCCTGGTAGGACTTTTAAGCTAAGTTTTCAAAACCTTGATTGTGGTTTCTATAATCTTCTGTTAGTTCCTTTTTCCTCATTAACTGTGCAAATCGTAACCTATGGGTATTTTTTTTTTATATATATTTTTGTAACCTATTTATACTTAATGATAAAATGCACTGAAACCTGTGTTTGACTCAACTTTACTTTGGTAACATTTTAGAAGCCAAATGACTTTTCCTAAAAATGTTAGAATGGAAAAAAAATGCAGAAAGCATATGTTTAACTTATTGCATTCTGAGGTCCTAAAATAATGCTTTTTAAGGCCCTGTACATAATATTTAACTCCCTCAATTTTTTTTTTTAATTTGGCTATTAAGAGAAAATTAGGTTTTTTTTAATGCTATGACTGTTTGAAACCATTGTTGGAATACACATTTTTTTCCTTCCTTTATGATTGAGTCCCAGGCTACCTCCCGTCCTAATGGAAGGTTGTGACCGTGTGTCACTCACCTTTTCAACTCTCCTGATATCGAGTAGACCACAACACGCCCAGGAAGTGCTCACACACTGTGGCATGAATGGATCCATAAAGTTATAAAAGCAATGGGATATTGCACGACAATATATCACCTGAAAAAGAACAGAATGCCCCACGATGCCAACTCCCTGGTAGTGATTTGGCAAGTTTGCTGGGTCGTGAACATGCGGAAACTGACCTGATCTCATTTAACAGGCAAGTGATGGTGATAACAGGAGCCCCATAAAGTAAGGGGAGCATCTTGGAGAGAGGGAAGGAAGTTGGGGCGGAGCCATGAACCCATGAATGCAGGTAGAAGGCACAGTCCTTGTTCACTGAGACCACCAGGTATCCCTGCACTGTCCTTACCTGTGTGCTTCCCACTGTTGCCACTGAGAGGTCAGATGGTGTCGAATATAACCATCCTCCTGGAGCCCAAGGTCACGCTCACGCCCACACGGTTAGTTTCCAATTCTTGAGATTTGGGCAGATGAATACGTCATGTGCAAACACCTACTACGTATCCTGCCATGTTTTTAAAACCCTACGATAATGTTTTTTTTGCTTGTTTTAATTTGGAATTGTCATTTTTGAAGATCCCTAAGAGGGCAGCAAATAAATAAAGGTTTTAGATAAGCACTTTGGACCAGATCATTGGTTTTCAAATTATGTTTCAGGGAAAGGGAGGGCTGGGGGGCTCTCTGCATCACCTACAAACTGCCTCCTTCAAACTGCGCCTCGAAGGACCGTCTCCGTGGCTCACAGAAAATATCAAACAAAAATAAGCTTGAAAACCACCAGACAGAAAATTCCTTCCAGCTTCAGACTTCTGTGATTCTCTGGTTACTTCTCAATATAGAATCATAGAACAACCACTAAAAAAGTGGTTTTAGTCCAAGAAGCTCTTTAAAATAGAGCCAAGAGTCCGTTCCCTGGGACAACATAGTTAACAACATCAGACATCTACAGCGTATCTACCAGGTGCCAAGAGCACTGCATGGTGGGGACAAATAATAGTGAGCAAGGCCCCCGTGTTGGTGCTGGGAACCCCCATGAGCTGCCGAGAGTCAGCGCCGAGTCTGTGGGCGAAAGCCTGTGAAGGTACAGGGGGCGGACGCTCGGGAGGACCCCCGCCTATTTCAGGCTCTGCCGTTGCCATCCTGAGTTCTTAATTATTTTATCTTTGAACTCCTGCTCTTCAGTGAGGTCTGATGGGATACTGAAGCACAAACAGGAGCAGACGCAGGGTGGGAGAAGCACTGAGGGCCTTATGCACAAAGGTATGACGTTAGTGAGCTCAGGCTATAGTAACAACAGACCACAGACAGGAGGTTTATAAACAACAGACATGCATTCCTCACAGCTCTGGAGGCTGGAGGTCCCAGATCAAGGTGCCGGCAGATCACAGGTCAGGTGACTGCATAGAGCTCTCTTGGCCTGCCCATAGCCTTCTCAATGAGGGCGGGGAGGGAGCTATCCGCTGTCCCCTCCCGTCCTATCAGGGCACCACTCTATGCCCTCACGGAAACCTGACTTACTTGGTTACTCCAAAGACAGACACACTGTTGGTTACAACTTCAATACAGGAATTTTGAAGGGACACGATTTGATCCATAATAATATATTATCCTTGCTTTGTTTTTTATGGTTAAAACACATGGGAACCACCACCAAAGAGCAATTGTTGGTTAAACTGGTACAACCACTTATTGGAAAATTACATGCTCATTCTATATTACATTGTTCAAGTTTCTTTCATAACGCAGAAAAGGTCTTGTTCGTATGATAAGTGGGAGAAGTCATAAAGTAGTGTGTATGTACACAGTATATGGACCACCTGGTAAAGAGAGACAACTCTGCCTAGAAAAACGTTAGTCGGTATATTTGAGTATGTTTTAGGAGTGATTGTGTACACCGATAGATAACTAATACAGATGACAGACAACTAAACACTGAAAGAAATCCATTCTCCTAGAGGATCTTCAAATGTAATCATCATAAGCCCATTGCTGCCCACACACCAAAAACAGGGGAATAAAGGTCATTCATTTTAAAGCATGCTCTGGATGTTTGGATGTAATTATAATGCCCACCCTGTGGCTGTTCCACCAGAACAACAAAGGATGCATGCACTGCTCTGTGGGTCTGGTCCCCGGAACAACATCCACCATCACTGTCCGTGTGATATGGCAAAACCAGTTGGCGAGGCCCGTCACAGGTAAACAGTGACAGAACTGAAGAAAACAAAGACAAAAGCCCCGGGAGAGGAGCTATGGAATCAGAAAGGCCTCTCTGCCTTTTCCTGGGTGTGACCATGGCTAAGTTCTTAAACACCTCTTATCCAGAGGTGACCCACTTATACACAATAAGGATACCGATGCCTAATTGTCTTGATAGTTTTGATGATTCCATGAGAAAGGCCATAATAGAAGCTGCTACGTACCAAACATTTTAGGTAAGAGCTGTACGGCCTTATTTCTTTCCACATACATGAGCTGTCTGGAATCATGCTTGCCACATGGTAGGTAATCAATAAACCCTGGGCCCCATCTTCTCCCAACATAGGAGGTTTATGCGTGTTCATGTGTCGGTGATCTCATTTACGTGCCCTAATACAAAATCCGTTACTTCCCCTTTGTGATTATGGCGGACATCTTCTTGTAGCTGTGCTCTACCTAGAAGAAAATAATTCATCCTTTGTGATTTCAAAGTAATAAACATTACAATGAATCATACTAATGAATATTTAAAAGTTACTGTTACCCAGTGTGGCTTTACTTCCGAAGCCTACTCACTCAGGCGGGGTCATAAAGAGGGGAAGGACCACTTCATTTTCCCCATGAGGACCTCACTGAAGCCCCCAGGTCTCCGATTAGCTCAGGGGTCTCAAAAGCGGGGTGCACGTGCCCCAAAGCCTGCAGGAAGTGATGAATCACAGTACAAGGACATCTGTTAGAACCTCCACTTGCATATATGCTTGTCTGATTCACAGTTTCACTTGATGTTTCTGTGTATCTTTTTTAATGCTCCAAATATATTAGAAGACTTCCACATCTATAACTTACAAATTAAAAAATTAGTGACTTTGGATATTTATGATTGAAAACTTTTTACTGATGGGTGTGTCACCCCAAAGTGTTTAGAAACCTCTGCTTAGAGTGTTAAAATTAGAACTGCAACTGTCGCTTAGCATTTATATGAACTGAGACTGATTATGTCACCCAATTCACAGTAAGTTTGTTTCACAGAATTACAAGAAAAGAAAGTGGCTGGATTTATTTTTTTAAAGATTTTATTTATTTATTTGAGAGAGAGAAAGACTGCACAAGCAAGGGAAGTGGCAGAGGGAAAGGGAGAAGCAGGCTCCCCACTGAGCAGGGAGCCCGATGCAGGGCTCCATCCCAGGACCCTGAGATCATGACCTGAGCCGAAGGCAGACACTTAACCAACTGAGCCACCCAGGTGCTCCAGAAAGTGGCTGGATTTAAAGGCGATTTCCCAATTACTGGTAAGGCTGCTGCTTGCTTTTTCGGATAAGATATTCCTATATAAATGACCATGAGGTGAAAACACTTCCAAGATGAATATCAAAACATGATTTGCACTATGATTTGCAATTGTTCCCATTGTTGCTGTTCATGGAGGAGAGCCTTGAGTTTCTTGACGGAGCTCCAGAACAGCCAAGGGTCGCATGTCCTCAGTGTCTAAAATATCCGATGACATGACACCAAAAAGACAGGCACCAAAAGCAAAAACAAAGTGGGACTACATCACACTAAAAGGTTTCTTCAACAGAATGAAAAGACAACCTATAGAACGCAAGAAAATATTTGCAAATTATATGTGTGAGAGGGCATTAATATTCAAAGCAGATAAAGAACTCTTATTGAGTTATAAGCTATTGAGTTAGAGCTAACTAACTAACTAACTAACTAACTAAATAACCCCATTAAAAAGTAGTCAAGGGACCGGAATAGACATTTTTTTTTTTCCCAAAAAAGACTTACCAATGGTCAATAGGTAAATGAAAATGTGCTCAGCGTCACCAATCATCAGGGAAATGCAAATCAAAACTGCAATGAGAGATCACCTAACACCTGTTGGAGAGACTATTATCAAAAAGACATGAAATAACTGTTGGGGAGGATGTGGAAAAAAAGGAATCCTCTGCTGGTGAAAATGTAGATTGGTACAGACACTATGGAAAACACTATGGAAGTTCCTTAAAAAATTAAAAACAGAACTATTGTATGATCCAGCTATCCCACTTCTGGATATACATGCAAAGGAAATTAAACCACTATCTCTGAAGAGTTTATGCATACCCGTGTTTGATGGGGCATCATTCATAATAGCTAAGGCCATGGGAGCAACCTAAGTTTTCACCAATGGATGAATAGATAAAGAAAATACGGCATTTACATGCAATAGAATACTATTTCAGCTATAAAAACCGAAATTCTGCCACAACATGGATGAACCTGGAGGACAGTATGCTAAGTGAAATAAGCCAGACACAAGAAGATGGATATTGTCTGATCTCACTTATATGTGGAGTCTAAAAATGTCAAAGTCCCAGAAGCAGAGAGTGGAGGGGTGGCTATTAGGGGCTGATGTGGGGAAACGGGGACATGTTCAAAGGGTACAAACGTTCAGTTACAAGATGAATGAATTCTGGGGATCTGATGTACAGCATGGTGGCTACAGTTAATAATACTGGTTTGTATGCTTGAAATTTGCCAAGAGGGTCAATTTTAAGTGTTCTTACCACACACCACACACACACAGTAACTATGTGAGGTGATGGATACCTTATTCAGTTAATTAATCATTAGTTAATTAATTAATGATTGTGGCAATCATTCTTCAATGTATACATATGTCAAACCATCATGGTGTACATCTTAAATATACACAACTTTTTTTGTCATTTTTCCTGCTTTTTAAAAAAGTTTCATTCCAGTATCATTAACATACAGCATTATCTTATGTTCAGGTGTACAATATAGTGATTCAACAATTCTGTACATTACTCAGTGCTCATCAAGATAAGTGTCCTCTTAATCCTCATCACCTACTTCCCCCCTACCGACCCCCACATCCCCTCTGGTGACCAGCAGTGTGTTCTCTAGAGAGAAGAGTCTGTTTTTGTTTCTTTTTCTTTGTTCATTTGTTTTGTTTCTTAAATTCCACATGTGAGTGAAATCATATAAACATACATACTTTTTGGGGCGCCTGGGTGGCTCAGTCGTTAAGCGTCTGCCTTCGGCTCAGGTCATGATCCCAGGGTCCTGGGATCAAGCCCCGAACCGGGCTCCCTGCTCTGTGGGAGCATGCTTCTCCCTCTCCCACTCCCCCCTGCTTGTGTTCCTTCTCTGGCTGTGTCTCTCTGTCAAATAAATAAATAAAATCTTTTAAAAAAATACATACTTTTATCTGTCAATTACACTTCAATAAAACTGGGGGGGAATGAAATAAAATTTGTCATGTATTTCTGAGACAAAGGTGAACAGGAGTATGGTGCTTATCATGAGAAACAGTGTTCCTCTTTAATTTGTATCAAGATACCTATTCCTACTGAATTGCAAATACTCCTACTAAAACAAGACAAATATTGATGGACTGAGTGGTTATTGCCAAAATGTTGAATCACACATTGGGGAAAACCAGTTCTGAACGGGTAATCATTTGCTGTTGTGCAGGATATCTCCTACAGTTATATGTTGGTTTCATTAGTTTGAGGATCTACCTGCAAATTAAGCAGATTCTTATTTTATCGGATCTCCATCCAGTTACTCCGATGCCCATTTTAAAATGTGACATCAACCTTTCTGTCTATATTTTTAATTACTGCGATCACAACAGAATTACTTGCTTTTAACTTTTAACTCAGTAAGTGACGGTATAAAATGGATATCCTTAATCAGCACACCTGACCTAGAGGAAACTCCTCTTTTCTTCCTGAAGCAGACAGAGATGTAGAAGATAGTCATGCAAGTGTGGTCCTTGCCGCAGAATGCCATCTCGGGGGTCCAGCGGTCACAGCAAACAAGAAGTTTAAAGAAGAGCGAATTATTGGCAGTGTGTTTCACAATTACAGAATATCTAAGCAGAAATCTTGCCAAGCATTAGGGGTAACTAATTACTTTTGTGGCCTGTTGCAACTTCTGAAGTTTCAGGATGAGTCACATTTCCATTGTGGTCTTACCCTACGGTCTGGTATCACTACCTTTGATATTTAGACTTACATATTGGGAATTTCCTTAGAGGAAAATAAAACTCTAGTGCTGTTGTATTCTGTGCAGTAAAAGTAGATTTGAATGAGCTTTTGGAAGGATGGCGTGGACTGTAATCGGTCATAGCCAATATGGCAAGCGGTTATTCCCATTGATAGAAAGTTGGCTGATAGAAAAAGCTCTGGGGGCGCCTGGGTGGCTCCGTCAGTTAAGCGTCTGCCTTCGGCTCAGGTCATGATCCCAGGGTCCTGCGATCAAGCCCCGCGTTGGGCTCCCTGCTCAGCGGGAAGCCTGCTTCTCCCTCTCCCACTCCCCCTGCTTGTGTTCCCTCTCTCGCTGTGTCTCTCTCTGTCAAATAAATAAATAAAATCTTTAAAAAAAAAAAGCTCTGAAAAGCAGGTCAAAGCTATATTTAAAGAAAACCCAAGTCAATTATTAAATAATTTTTTTCACATGACTTGTGATCGAATATTGAAGATGTATTTGAATTTAAATAAGCTCTACAAATGCCAGTAAGTGTTCTCATCTTTATGAATAAAATCTACTTTTCTTTCATGATTTCATTTTCTTTTCATGATTATAAATGATAAAGTCATCTGCATGCAGTAAGGACGTTCCCCTGGGTATTTCCTGCTTGGTACTTTTACATTTTTACACTCATTACAGAGTCACGTGGAAATAACAAAATAAAACTTTGCATTTTTGCTTTTCTGTGGATGTTTAAATTAGGATATAATGTAGAATAAATACACATCCTCCTGGAAAGTTTGAGTGTGATAAATGACCTCCTCCACATGAAAGCACCTTGCCTACGTGTGGGTACTTTTTACCTCGCTTGGGTCTTTTCCCCTTCCCGGTGAGGACACACGATGGGGTTTGCCAACACAGAGGTGGGGCCTTGGTTTTTGTCCCCGGTGTTCATCTCCAAAACCATGGGCTCTGCTTCCTTGCTCTGGACTGCACACACCATTGCCTTGCTCATACACACTACAGCGTGGTACTCCTTGGAGGTGTCAGTCTCTGCTTCTCTCCTGTCATCTGAATTCTAACAGCATGTACTTTGTGAATTGCTCCCGTGGCCTTCACACCATGATTTGCCTCCTGTTGTTGCTAAGTGTTTCATGGGGACCGCTCACTCAGCTCGCTGTAAGCTCTTGATGGGATGGGATTTTCTCAGATATGACTCTGGTTCTGTGTCTGCCCAGTGAGTTAGTTTGCTGGGGCCCCCTGAACAAAGACCCACACACTGGGTGGCAGAAACAACAGAAATGTGTTGTCTTGCAGTTCTGGAGCCCAGAAGTCTGAGACCCAGGGCTAGTTCCTACTGAGGCTCTGAGGGAAGATCTGGTCCCTGCCTCTTTCCATTTTCTGGTGGTTTCTTGGCAACCTCTGGCACTCTTTACCTCACCCCCAGGTCAGACTTCACCTCCACAGGGCCCTCTTCCTCTTTGTGTGCCCCCTTCTTAATAAGGACACCACTCAGATTGGATTAGGGATCACACTGATGGCACCTTTTAACTTAGTTCCCTCGAAAAGACCCTACCTCCGAATAAAGGCACACTCTCAGGTAGTGGGATTAGGACTTCAACCTAAGAATTTGACACAATTCAGCCCATTACACCGAGTAAAGTGTGTGCCTGGGAGATGTCCCCAGATCCCACAGGTCACTGAATTCACACCCATAGAGCCCTTGCTGACGGAGATGGCAACATTTCAAAGGCAAACCAGGACAGGAAACGTGTCTCAACAGGGCTCCAATTGTTAGAAAATGCTAGCTTGTTGGCATGTTTTGTTTGTAACTTGGGGGTTCACCTAACCCACTTTCTTGTCTCCCTCCTTCCACGTCCCTCAGGACGGCAGAGGTAGGAAGCTCCGCCTTCCCTTCAGCCTCATCAGTCTGACTTCTAACCGATGGACGTGCTTCTTGCTTTGCTTCCATTTTTAAATCTCGGACTGTTTTAGCTGCTGAGTCTAGCAAATCTAACCCTGGAGTTGACCCAAGAGAATGCACTTCGACTTCTAGTTCTTCCTCAAAGTCGTCGTATCAGGCAGAATAAAATCAAGTCTTTGTTTTTTTAGTTCCATTTTTTTTTTTCATCTAAGAGTTAATGAGTTCACCTGGGTTTAAGGAGATTTGTAATGGATTTTCAAATCCTTGCTATTATTATTTTTATTATAATGTGGGATTATTAATACCAAGCTAAAAATGTCACTCAATATGCAAAACGAGGTGATAAGTACCACTTGGCTTTTAAGAAGTACATTATATAAGCAGTCCATTATGAGAATAATCTCAGGTTATAGCCAGCTCTCAAAAGACCTGGCAAATAAGGTTTTAAAATCAAGACACTTGCAGGCCATTAAAACAACTAAATTGGTAAAATATACTAGAATCCCAGCATAATCAGCATCCCTTAGAGAATAGTGACAAATTGTATTAATATTGTATTTCCCAAAAAAGTAAAATAACAAGACTCAGTTGAGGTTGAAAGTACTACATCCGGCGATATCAATGCAGAAGTACACAGCATCTGTGCATGGTACTCAGGTGTCAGGCTGGAGGGGACCCCGGGTCCCTAAAGTCCGTGTCAACACCTGATGGCTTTTTCCCGATATTCCCAACAAGTGTCAAAGTGCCGATCATCAGGCAGGGCTGTCCTCGCGGCACGGGAGATGACAGCAGGCACTTCCATCTGCAAAGAAGCCGCAGGCTCCGATTATCAGGAGGGGTCTGTGGGAAATCGGGAAGGGCCGGGAGGGAACCTACAGAACTAACAGAAGCCCGGTGACCGCGAGGCACTGAGGGTAGAGGGTGTGAGTGAGGGGCAGGTGCAGGCCCTGCATGCAGCATTGTCGCCCACACAGGACGGTGACGGCTGATAGATGAGCTGCTTGGGAGGGGAGAACAAAAATCTCTGGACTCGCTGACTTACTGTAAGTCCCGTGGCACTGTTATTTGCCTCAATTAACTCCAATCAGGAGGACGCAATGAAAGGGATGGAAAATGACTTCTGACCTACACTATGTCCCAAAGTGCTCATGCCTCATGAATGTGGGAGCAATTTCCCATTGAGTGAAAGGTAACATGTGCAAGCAGATATGGGAGGATGCGAGCTAATCCACTGCAAGGACAAGAAAGTAACAAGAGCAGTACAAAAATAAATAAAATAAAATAAAATAAAACAAAACAAAATAAAATATGCATGACTTTTTGCATTCAAAAGTGTGTTTCCTCCTGCAATAATATGAAGAAAGTCTTGTGTGTATGTGCGTGTGTGTGTGATCCATCTATATGTAATCCAAAAAAATGTGCTCATTTCATTTTAACCTTAATTTTTCATTATCTAATAGAGTCACACAGTTTAATATTCAAAAGAAATCATGAGAAGGAGTCAGGAAATTCTTCTTTCGGAAATGTTGTCAGATGGAATTCATTACACAAGATGGTCAGGCTCATGACTTTAGAACCACACTTCAATTTTTTGCTTGTTTGTTTTTACGAGGAGCAACATTCCCCAGATTAATCACCAGCTACCACTAAGAATCATCCAAACACTGTGCCTCAACAAAGGCAATTATATTCACAGACCTTAGGGCTGGAAGGAATTTGAATGACATCCACAAGGAGAACTCCAAACTCTTTTGAGCAAGGAGCATATCCCTGGTCCAGGATTCAAATTTTCTGGAGTTTTCTGCACAAGTTTAAAGATTCAGGCAAAAGCTGTCATGAGACTTACAAATTTAGCTTTCGGAAAAAATCAGTCATGCCATTAATTCAATTAACTGTCACTGGCATTGCATTATCCACTGAATTACTGATTTTTTGGATGACCATTTTAATTGCTGAAATAAAAGTAAAAAATACTGTGTGGCTTTTTATATGCTCCGGGGAAATGAAGTGCCAAGACAATTATTCAGACAATTCATGTCAAAATAGTATTCTGACCTAAATTGTTGGCTTTATCATGGCTTACAACAGTGGAAAATTGTGGCAGATATCCACCTGAATTAATTTGTAAAATTTTGCTCCTCAGTGTGTAATGTGCAAGCATAGTGGTCCCTTTGTCATACACTTTGTCTTTCTTCTTCTCTGTGTTCAATGAAATCCCACAAAGGAAAAAGAATCATTCCTAAGGGTCATTTAGAAATGTGTTTTCACTGAAGAACAAGGGAACTGGGTGGGGTGGTGGGGGAGGATATATATTATATATGTATATAAATACTTTTAAAAACAAAATTCATCTTAACTGACTTCTAGAAAGGCTAAATACAAATTGTATGAGTTTTTAATGCCTTAAAAGACCCTATTGCAGGCACTTAAATACCATTATTTTTAATAAATGTAATTTTATTTCTGCTGTAAGTCCCTGGCAAAACCAGGAGAGAATTTTGCAGAGGAAATTTTGTCCCTGCTATCTGAACTACATTATATGGTGAAACTTTTGTTAAGACTGGAAGGCTAAGTAACTTTAAAGGCCACCTTGATCTCTACAACTTTGTGCTTCATGGACTTTGACATCAGACAGAACCGAATTCAAATCCAGACTTGGCGGCTTTCAGTATAACACTGAAAAAGTTTCTAAACCTCCCTTAGCTTCATTTTATTCATCAGTAAAATGAGATGAATAGTATGTACCTTAGTGCAGAGACTCAATTCAATTAGGAGTAGGATTAAATGGGAGAAGGGGATAACATGAAAATGAGAATAACTCCTTTCGTGGAAAAATTAAATTATATAAGGGAATTCTGATGAATCACAACATAAGGGGGCCTTCTGGCCAGCCACTTGTATCCACCAGCATCAGCTGGGTCCTGCTGCAGTAACAAAGAGCCCCCAGTCTGTGAGGCTAGGCACACAAGCATTTGGTTTTTCACTTTTTGGTCCCATTGATGTTTGAGTTCCGGACTGCCCTTCAGCTGAGGGGATGGAACACGCCTTTGGAACTTGACCGCCTGGGTTTGCACACCTGACCCACCATTCTTCTGTTCTGTGACCTTGGAAATTGACTTAACTTCTCTGAATCTGGTTATATTATCTATAACGTGGGGAAAATAAAAGAATTTACCCTCGGATGTTGGTTGGGAGGAAGAAAATAAGTACTGAGTGCATAAAGCACTAGGATCAGTGGCTGGCACAGTGCAAATGCTATATGCATGTTAGCTCTTTCTATTCTTTTCCTTTACAACAATACAGCATATGTCTTTTAATCACAAAAATGACTTTCTCTTAATACATTTATTCAGGACCTTTGGACTACACATAAGGGTAGACTTGTGACAGTGGGAATATCAACTCTCAACTTCAAAGGGAGTTTTCTGAAGAGCGTAAATACATTTAATTTCTCTGCCAGACTCCATGCAAAGAGAAAGAGGATTGGCACTGGATCAGGCCCCCGTGGCATCCAGTCTCAGCTCTGCTACTGACCAGGGGGGCCGCATTAGGCAGATCAGGAAATTCCTCTCTCATTCTGTGTCCTCGTCCATAAGCAAGGGTAGGATAACACTGCCTCGTAAAGCAGGCAGTTAAAGAATAAATCTGAAATTGCGTGTAAAGTGCTTATTGTCACGCCTGGAACACAGTAAGTCCTCAACAAATGTAGACATTATTAGTATTATTAGCATCCACATTATTGAAATCTATCCCTCCATTCAAGACCCTGATCAAGAGATCCATTTTACAAAACATTCTCCAAAAACCTGTATTAATTCCTGATTCTCTGATTGCTCACTTACTTGATAGTGTGTCCTAGAGTTGGGTCCCTTATTATTGATTGATAGCCTGTGGTAATAAATGTATTGTTTCTTTATCTTAAATGGATCAGCCAGGATATAATCTTCTTAAGGAGAAACCCAACAGCACACATGGTAAACAGACTATAGGTGTTAAGACAGTAGCTGCAGGGTTTGTTGGTCTTTGTTTTTTTTTTCCTAATTGACAAGCCCTTTTCGTGGATCTAATGCTGTGCAATCGAAAACAACAATGTCAACAACAGTAATAATAGCTTGTATTCTTGAGTGCTGGCTCTGTGCCTGGGATCTCACAGTCCTTGCAATTCATCCCAGCAGCAACGCAGAAAAGCTGGTGTGTATCAGTTATCTCTTTCTACGGCGAATTTAGTGGCTTAAGCCAACAATGCCTGGGTCTTTAAAGCATATCCGTGGGTTTGTTACTTAAAGCTTCTGCAGGTCTAGACTGCCCTTACACAAGCCGCTGCCCTTAGTTTGCAGGTTGGCAAGACGTTGGACTCCACTGGAACAGCTAGGCTCCGTGCCTCTCTTTCCAGAAGGGCGCTCCTGCCAAGCCTCTTCACAGAACGGAAGCTCCGTGCATCACCCTCGCCCCTGCACAAGCTTACACTGTGCTTGTGGTGTTCTGTTGGCTGGTTTCATGTGCTTTGATGTTTGGTTGGCCAAAGAAAGTCTGGATGAAGCCTAGATTCAATGCATAAGAGGAATTCATACAAAAGGAGTGATGCACCGGGCGATTCCTGCAGACGTCTACCGAGTGCGCAATCTCATTTTACCAACACAGAATCCGAGGATTATGGGCATTAAGTATCTTTCCTAGATCATACAGCTATCGGGTGATAGCACAGAATTTGAGCCCAACGTGGCTCATTTCATTTTATTCTTAGTTCTAGTTTAACTAGCAATCAATTGACTTTTTTTTTTCTATTGGAATTTTGTTTGGATGAAGTCAACAAAGTAATGAGATAAACCCACAACTTGACTTTCCACAATGCCTCTCATACCACATACATGAAAGACGCTATGGCACAGAGCTGGATTTGCTACCCAAAAACCACTGAAGTCACCGTCCTTTGCTTCCTGCACTGTAGAGATCAGAAAGCTGATCCCAAGCCTCCTTTGTGCTGGGGTGCAGACATGTGGCAAAGTTCTGGATTATGAGAGGTGGGTAGATTTTCCTGGGAGGACTAGACTTTCCAAATATGTTTAAAAAAAAAAAGATAAAGATAAAAGATAAAAAAGAAAGTTTCTTCAGGAGAAAGCTTTGGACTCTTCTCCTTTTCTTTTTAACAGCTTTATTGAGTTATAATTGATAACTCAATTAGAGAATTGATTACCATCGGGGTAATGGACATAGTTATCACCTCCAAAGTTCCCTGGTGTCCTGGCTCATTCTTTCTTTCCTTTCTTCCCTCCTTCCTCCCTTCCTCCCTCCCTCCCTCCCTCGGTCTCTTTCTTTCTTTCTTTCTTCCTTCCTTTCTTCCTTCCTTCCTTCCCTCCTCCCTCCCTCCGTCTTTCTTTCTTTCTTTCTCTTCTTTCTTCCTTCCTTCCTTCCTTTCTTTCTTTCTTTATTTTTTCTTTCTTTCTTTCTTTCTTCCTTCCTTCCTTCCTTTCTTTCTTTCTTTCTTTTTTCTTTCTTTCTTTCTTTCTTTCTTTCTTTCTTTCTTTCTTTCTTTCTTCCTTCCTTCCTTCCTTCCTTTCTTTCCTGCTTTCTTTTTTCTTTCTTTCTTTCTTCCTTCCTTTCTTTTTCTTTCTTTCTTCCTTCCTTCCTTCCTTCCTTTCTTTCTTTCTTTCTTTCTTTCTTTCTTTCTTTCTTTCTTTCTTTCTTTCTTTCCTTTCCCTCCCTCTCTCCCTACCTCCCTTCCTTTTTCCTTCCTTCCTACCTTCCTACCTTCCTTCCTTCCTTCTTTCCTTCCTTCCTTCTCTCTTATTGTTAGAAGACCACTTAATGGAGATCTACCTCTGACATTCTCCAGTGCACAACACAGTCTTGCTAACTATGCACGATGTTACGCAGCAGATCCTGGAGCTCACTTATCTTACATAACTGAAACGTTATGCCTGTTGAACAACAATCTCCCCCCTTTTTCTAAACCTGAATGTGGAGCTGCCTGCACTGGCAGCAAGTGTCCTAGAACCTGGAGAATAAAAAATACAAAGCAGAGATGATGGATCACAAACCATGGAACGATACAAGGTCTTTGAAGATGTTACTAAGAGGCTGCATTAGCCCCAAATCCTCCTTCTTGGCCCTTATTTTTATGTGAACTAAATACAGTGTCAATCGTGACTATCTCTATGAATTGTACTCTCTGTAACTTGCACCTGAATATAATCCCACCTGCGGGAAGATGTGTAGAGTCATTTCAAGAGAGCGAAGTTGACAACGCAGAAGTTTTTCAAGCAATTAACTAAAGAAACAATCCGAGCAAAACTTTTATAATGTCAACAATCTTGATCATTTGGCAAGTGCCAATTTGGCCTTGCTGAGGAAGGACACGGTTGCCAAAATTACTGAAACAATTAAGTCATTATTTTCCTCTCCTTTGCTTCTGGAGCCCGAGCTGAAGGCATCAGAGAGCAGGGCTGCCCACGGAGCTTGCCATGCGGCCTTTAAACCCGCATGTTGCAATTTAATGAAATAATGTCAGAACAGTTTAAAAATATATATATTTGCAGAGCTCAGATAGAAACCCACTAACATCATGGATAGTAAATTTCTGAACATTACTGTTGAATAAGCAAAATATCGCTAATACGTCGTCTGAAAGAAAAATCATTTTTATAATTTAATAGAAAGATAACTCTTGATTCAATGACCTACATCAAGTAGGTCAAATTAAGCACAGGGTCATTTTAGGTCAGAAGTGCAAATTAAAGCACTTTCAGATTATTTTACGACATACACACTCTCCCTAGGAGAACAATTAAAAAGTGTTAATTCCTGGTCACTTCAGCAGGAATAGCTTTATTTTCTGATCAAGTGCAGGTTATCGCTGTTAATTGAAAATCTTGCTTTTGCACTAAATCGTGCGGCCGCAACTGAAGAGTTCGGCTCCTTTCTTTGAAATTAATTTCATGCAGAATGAAGAAAGGAACACCAGGAGAGTAGAAAGAAATCATTTTTGCTTCAACCGGTATTTTCTCCTTTTTTACTAAGAAGAGATTAAATAATTTTAAAGAAAGGGTGCAGGATGAAGCACCCTAGTCAAGTACCAGAGAATTTAATGGGATTTTGATTTTATTGATAAAACACCTTCCGTTCGAAGACAATTAAAGCACGCCTCTTGTAGGATTTGGCACGTACTGCTTTATGTTATGTCCGTGAGCCAGTTAAAGGGCAGAAGTAACTCTCCGGATCATTCCAGGAGAAAATAAACAGCTCTCAGCTCTCTAAATAGCCAGAAGTGTGTGCAGAATATTCTCAATATTTCTCTGCCTATCCTGAAACCAAAGTAAAAACGAACGATTTCAGCCTACCAGGTACAACTTGGCTCATCATCTGGCAGACCGGTTGATCAACAAATATTCCTTTTCATAGCGTGAGGGATGTATTTGGCTGGTACCCGAGGGGGACAAATACGTGCACGACCCCTTACTGGAATCCTAACAGCGAGGCTTCTACTTCAAGGGGGCGTGTAAGAACGCACGTTCCGTGGGAGACCCCAGAGCACCAGGGAGCAGAGATTCAGAGGGAGAACCATGACCAGGGCCCTCCTTCTATGGCTGGTCGAAGACGCCTTGTCTTAGTTAGCTTGGGCCACCATAACAGAACACCACAGAAGGGCTGCTTAAACCACAAACAGTTCTCACACCTCTGGAGGCCACGAGTCCGAGATCAAGGTGCTGGCATGGCCAGGTTCTGGGGGGAGATGTCTTCCTGACTTGCAGACCACCACCTTCTCACTGTGTCTTCACATGAAGGAGGGGGAGAGAGAGAGAGACAGAACATGCTGCTGTCTCTTCCTCTTCTTACCAGGACACCAGTCTTATGGGATCAGGACCCCACCCTGATGACCTTGTTTAACCTCAGTTACCTCCTTAGAGAGCCCATCTGCAAATACAGTCATGCTGGGAGTCAGGGCTGCAACAGGTACATTTGGGAGGGACATAATTCAATCCATAGCAGTCCCATGGGCTGGAGGAGGCCCGAGCTGGGCTGCATGATGGTGAGGCTGGGACACCTCCTTCACAGGTACGAGGCCCAGGCCCTTGAGAGGCCATGACTGTCACCTGGCAGGGTGTAAATCCATCGGAGTCTGACTCCACTGGCCCCACCCCCAAAATTTGTTCTCGTGCCCTCGACAGGCCTTTGCTTTCCGTCCAAACAATTAAAAGTGACCCCCAAAATGATAAAATAGATGGAAGTTAGACTCTCTGTCTTCACACACACGTGATTTCCAAAGACGGCATGGTTAGCTAAAAGCTACTAGAAATGACGTTTCTGTTGTCGTTCTTTATTATCTGATGGCTCCACATAAGAGATCTCCTACAGAGGCTGACGTCCACACCGAAGACAGAGGGATTCTTCCCCTCAGCTCCCTGCTGCAATAACACGCTCAGAAGAGCAGGGATTCGGGCATGTTTGCTCATAGTGTAACCCAAGCTCTTAACATGTAGCCCCTGGCACTCGTCTCCTGCACTCCGGTTGGCGGGACGGATGATGGGCTGCACCACAGCGGGTGCGTTCCTGAGCACCTTCTGATTCTTGTCACCTAGGAAGAGCATTGTCTGCCCTTACACGTAAAACGGCTTTGCATGTTGAGTTAAAATGGATGTGTGCAGGCGGCTCTTGGCCCATCGTGGCCAACAGGGAAACACCAGTGCTCAGATACTCATTGAGTAAAATAAGCGAGAAGTGAGTCAGTGGGATTTGAATACCCTGAGACAAGTGGGAAAGACTTTTCTGAGAAAAGTGACATTTTCGAAGCAGCATTTGAAGACCCATCTGGCCGTCATGTGAAGCATTCACGAGAACTGGAGGGAGGCATGTGGCCCAAGGAAGAAGAAGTTGGAAGTACAGATGGGCCTGACATAGGGAGGGCCAAAAATAGGACCGTGGCCGTGGGGACGGACAGGCGGGGAAGGACAGATCTGAGGGTCGCCGGGAAGGCAAAGGCTCTTTAGGTCTTTGGAAGGGGAAAGTGGTGGGGTCAGGAAAGGAAGAGAATGTGCTCTGGGGACCTCAGGCTTATGAGTTTGGGAGACAGAGGTCACCATTCACTGGAGGAGAGGAGTTAGGGCTTAGCTGCCGCCTTGGCACTTCCCACCACAGAAAGTCTGATTCCTAGAGGCTTCCACCACTTGCTGAGGCCACATAGCACAGAGAGGGTTAAGAGGGAGGGATGGGGCAAATAAGGCAGAGGAGGGAGTCCGGACTCCATCTGGGCGGACCAGGCACCAGGACATGACCCATTCTGTGCTGCCTTATAAGTCAGACCCTGAGAATCTGGAGGAGGAGAGACCTGCACAGGCCAGCACGGTCCCTGAGCCCTGCCCTGACTTCCGTTCTGAGCGGCCAACTGAGGCCGCACCAGCCTCCTTCTGGGCTTTGCTTTGACATTCCCTTCTAAACAACTTTCAAACCCATTTATTTATCCCTTTGGGTTAAAAGGAACTCTTGTCTGAAAGCAGATCAAAGTAGAGCTGTCCAATTTATAAAACAGATCAATGAGGGAGGGGGAGTTGGCACATGCCGCATCCCACCCACCAGGCTAGCTCTTAACCCTCCCTGCAGACCAACTCGATGCCTCCGCAGATTCTCAGATTCCAAATGCAGAACCATACCATTGTCGTCTGTTCGCGAGGAAGGAGAGAAATACAACGCAACAGATCTCCTCCGGGCCCTGAAGTATTTGAGATTACCCCCACCCCAACCCCCCGACCCAATATTTAGATCGAGTTCATTGGGAGAATTAATTGCAAAACATAGGAAGTAACTTCAAAAACAGCGTGGACTTCCAGGGACTAAAAATTCCAATAGCCTTTTACTAGGAAGCCAAGAGGAGGAAAGAACCACTAATAAAAATGCTTGTTAGGAGAGCCCACATGGACATCCTGCAACAAGGTCTCTGTCCCCTGGGCAGACATTTGGAGCTGCTCTTCCAGGCAAGGCAGTGGGCTCTGCTGTGACCCAACAGTTCCCTTTTGCACAGCGGTTGGCCAGCATTCTGGAATGTAGTCTATGGCTATTCAATGAATTCTTTCCTCTGAGCAAACAAACCAGCTGTAGAGGTACTGTACACATGGTCACTTATTCCCATTAGCAACCCCAAACAAGCAGACGGCCTTACCCAAACAGTAGAAAAGGCTAGGTTATTTTTAAATGTGCTCAATTTAATGTGTTTCACAATTTGTGATTTCCCAACCACAAAAAGAATTGTACAACTGTTAAAGTTACACGAGAATTCAGAAGAAGGCATACCAAGTAGGGGAAAGAGACAACAGAGGGCAATTCACACGTTATAAATGAATGAAAATAACAAAATCCTATTTAGAGAGTCTACTTCCATTTTTGTAAAGTCCTAGTAAGATCTAGTCGAGGAAGAAAAGAGTTATGAGTTTGGGTGAGGAATGCACTCATTCTCCCAATGTTTTTTTCCCAACAGGCTTCTTGTGTTTTTTAAAATAAGTACGCTCCAAACTAACTTTGAGGAATGTGTTTGTAAAGGCAGCCTTGATTTTAAAGCCCAGGAGATTACAGCAAGATTGCAGAGAGGAGGTTGGTTTCCCAGAATGGCAGTGCGTGCTGAGTCGGTTCAAGTCAGCAGGACATGGCTGGAAATCCCACAGTCCCCAGTCCCGGTACAACGGAGGCTTCCCTAGATACAGAGGGGCATCCAGCGTGCTCGCCCACAGATATCCCACCCAGATGTGCAGCATTGCCAGTAAACACATATCTGGTGGGAAATAAAAAGAAACTTTGCTTTAAGTCCACATTTTTATTTTCAATGTTCAATCATCTTTACACCTGATTTCCACGAGCTCTTTCTTCTGAATATTGTCCGAAATCAGCAGTCCTCACGTAGTCAAGGTTAGAAATGGACCTGGCTTTTAACATCTGACAGGATTTCGTAATAAAATTTCCCTTTCAATAGACCTGATAACCAACAAGCCAATGTCACGGTCAGCCTGGCTTTAAAAAGACTCACCACGCATTACCTGAAGGAAACATCACTTACCTGGGAGATAGTCATTTCTCAAACAGTCCCTTTCATCTGTAAATGAGGAAATGAGTCAGCTTTACTAAGTGTTACTTCATCATTGGTGTTGTGTTATTCAGCAGGACTAGGAACACATTTTGTTACTCACACAGGCTTGGTTTCACCAAGCGTCCAGGTCCTGCTGTTACCTCGTCTTCAAACAACTCCAGGTTCTGTTAGAGATCTTAACTGTCTTTCTGATTGGAAAAGCGCCTGGCCGGTCACAAGATTGCATGACTCATTGCAACTGCTCAACTTTAGCTAAGCACAGAGCTGAAAGAACAAAATCAGCTCTGTGATGTCATCCCTTCACTATGTATCTTTAACATAGTTTAGATACAGAGGTTGTTGAGTAAGACACAAAGCTTTCAAATGAGAAGAATGTGTCTCAAATGCTTAGGAGAGCAAACATTCTGGGGTTATGTTTGATTACAAACACGGAGACCTGCTCCAGGAATCTGGGTGTGTGGTCTTGGCTGATAGAAAGTATTCCACATGGTCTGCTAACTGGTCACCTGGCTTGGTCAAAGTTTAACCCAACTGAAATGTGTGGAGCTTCAATAACCATTCTGTCTTCAGAACAGACAGACGCGTCCTCATTTAGGATTATTTGAAGCCTTCAAAAAATAATGAGAGTTCCTAAATGTGTCTCAAAATCAAGGAAAATAGAAAGTGTTTGTCTGAAAGTTTGGGGATTGTCAGTAACTTCTCTTTTTTTCTATTCATTTACAATTATTTAATGAGCAGGCATTGCTTTTATCGTGACAAAAATTCAGTGGAAAGAAATGTTTCCAGCTTCCTCAGAGTTCACTCCGTAAGACGAAAAAAAAAAAAAAAAACCCAAAAGCCAAAACAAACGGAGTTAAATAAATTGACAGCTACCTCATATCTTGTTGATACCTTTCACGATGATGTTAGTAAACCCGCATGACCCAAAATGAGATCACTGTTTACCTAGCTACATTACGGGTCCCAGCAGAGCCCGCGTGAAAGGGGCTCCCAGAGCCCTCAGCTATTGTAACGCCAGGAGCAATCTCTTCTAAGAACTTGAACCACTCCTTTTGGTAAAAGCCAGCCAAGACAAAGGAAGTATTTTTAATTAAGCTGATGATACCACTTCCTCGGGATGGCTTCAGTGGAAAATTGGAGAACAAAAGCAGGGCAAAGAACGCTGCATTTGGGTAAGGTTTGGTATCATGTGAAAAGTTAAGTTTCTTTCAAATTTAGCACATCATTGTTTAGCTTCCTTTTTTCCCCCCAGCATTGTCTGTGTGCTGGGGGGAGGTCCTATGAAAATACAGAAGCTTTGTCAGACTCTAAAGAGGAAGTCAAGTATTGTGATAAGATGGCATATCGCGCTCCCTGACCCCCAACGCATACAGCTTGTTTTTGAAGAAACTTGCTTCCCTAGCCATGGTCCCGCTGGTTTCGTGAAGGCTGTAGGGTTAAAATCCTGTATGCCTGTCACTGAATTGTTCTTGAAAATATCACTTATGTGAGAACCTTTCAACGCTTAATTCTGCAAACAACAAGGCTGGTGTCCGGAACTCTGGATGTCTGTGCCCACATCTGGGGTTCTCCTGGCCATGCACCTCCCTGCTGGGAGTGCCCGTGCGGTGCCTCATCTCACTGTCATCCGTCCTCCCTGTGTCCGTGGCCTAGTATTGATCATTTTAACCTCAAGTGATCACTAGGAGATATATCTCATCAGAACCAAAGACTGGCATCTTTAAAGGCCAGAACCAAATTTACAGTCAGTAACAAAAATAAATATATGGACCCCAAAAAGTGATTCTTAAATAGATTGTTTCCCCTGGACATCCTTCTAGACAGGTTTCAGTAGTTAGTAATGACCAGATAACATGTTCTTCAATGATTTGGATTACTCTGAAAAACTAGAAAAGTGGTGCCGTGGCTCTCTTATCGAAACTTATCTTCTCCTCGGAAAAACTTCGTTTTGAGGGTGAAACTGACAATGTGACTTTATTTTTTCTCGCATCTTGTTTAAAATTTCTCTCTTATGCCAGGCTCACATACCAAGATTTTCCCCACAATGTCACGATTCATGTCTTATTTTAGCCAGGCTGCAAAAGGACTGCATCAGTCAGAAGTGCTCCTCTCCTTTAGATGCTGAGAAATCCTGGACACCCCAACCACGTGGGGCTGCCCCTACTCCCTCACACTGAAGTCAGGCGTGCACACCAAGTATCCTTATCTTCACCGAGGCAGGTGATACACTCATTCGAACCAGAGAAGCTCCCAAGTGCATTACCATTTCAACCAGGAGATGGAGGAGAAAAGTATGGGACTCTCACACAAGGAAGCAGGAAGCCCTCCCACAGCTTCCTCTGCCCCTTGAACAAACACATACATACTTTCTGAATCAAAATAAAATTATTGATCTGAGACATGACTTTTCCAGATTAGTAATTTTACATATATATGAAATGGCTTTCATGGTTATAAAATTTAAATGACATGTACTATGTTTTCAATAATTTGATTCCAGCAAATTGGAAACCTGCTCCAATAGAGCAAACCCGTTGAAAGACAGTGATCTTGTAGAAAACATAAAATTCCTCATGGCCATAGTAGCCAGTAAAACTGGATGGCCAAGAAGAGGGAACGTGATTGTCGTCATGGCGACATTCCTCTGGTTTTATTGCCCCTCAGTAAAACCATACCTATGACACAATCCCAGCTGAAACTTTCTCCCTGGCCCCTGGCCACTCCCACCAGCATCTTTCCCTTGACAAGTGCTGGTATTTTTAGTTGTTCAATAAAAGTAGGTGCAAGATATTGAAATATCTTGCTCAGTTTTTGTTTATTGCATAACTAAAAGCAAGATATTTAAGATTTATATATACATAATTATATATACGCATTTAGCTGACATTTTGGGTCACATTCTCAAAGTATTTGGTATGCCAATTATATGAATGAGTGAGAATTAAAGAAAAAATGAGAGAAAGGAAAAAGAAAGAGATTCACCCCCCAAACAAGTAAAAAGAGAGGTTAATGGCTACAGGGAATTCCAGTTAACAAATACTCAAAAAATTAAATCACTATTTCATAAAAGCTACTGATATAGTTCATTTCTACTCAGTAGGAAATTGTTTGATTCAGTAAATTTGAAGTGAAATTACCTAGAATCTCTATGGCAACTTTTCTAGATTCAGGCCACCTTATATTTTTTATTATCATTGTTTCAGTTAGTATGGAACAGAGAAAAGTTTATATATATATACACACATATATACACACATATATTTATTATTATATTAATACTGTATTAATATTATATTAATATTATATTTAGTATACAAATATATACTTACTACATGTATTTTATGATATATAAAATATATGTAAAGTTATATCTACCTTATATATTATATATATTATACATAGTTACAGTTATAGACAGTTACATAGTCACACACACATACACATAAAGAGAGAGATGTTGAGTTCTTCTCCCTGTCTTGAGTTAAAGATAGTAGCATAACTATCATTCTGTATTTCAAGAAACACCATTCTGTCATGCTACGACACCAGTTAAATATTGTGTAATTATTTTTTCAGTAGACTTGACACATCTGATGATTATTGATCTCTTTCCAAATATCTTAACATCAAGATCAAACAGAGCTGCAGAGAAGCAATGATCCAATTTTGGTCTGATATAGGGCTGACTCTTATCCAGTCATTTTGATATTACATCAGTAAGTTGACACCAAGCAACACTGTACATTTTTGGTTTTTGGAGCATGTGGAGCTCATATAACTAAGGACTCTGAGTTTTCTATAAATTAGAACCCAGGTGAAGAAATAACCAAGACAAGAACAATCAGTGTCTTCATGTAGTTACTCCCAAGCAACGATTGTGTGCAGTTTTGTACCCAGGGCAGAGAAGGTCCAAATTTATGAATCAATTGGGAGTTGTAAAAAGTTAAGTGACAGAAAACATGCTTTTCTACACCTCACCTTCTTATGAAGTTTCTTAGTGGGGTTAAAAAATATTGATATTAGGGGCGCCTGGGTGGCAGAGTCAGTTAAGCATCTGACTCTGGGTTTCGGCTCAGGTCGTGATCTCAGAGTCCTGGGATTGAGTGTCGGGCTCCACGCTCAGCATGGAGTCTGCTCGAGATTCTCTCCCTCTCCCTCTGCCCCTCCCACTCCTGCTTACTCTCACTCTCAAATAAAGAAATCTTTTAAAAAATTGATATGAATAAATACAGTACATGAGGTAGATTTGTCCTAGAACTCATGACATCCATGAAACTGAGTTATCCAGTCACATGGCTGGCTTAACAATCATTAGTTCATGTTGAAATAACACACTCACCATGTCCCATTTCTAATTAAAAAAAAAGATCCTATTTGTTATTTGATCTATCTAGTGACTACATCTGGTGAGGATATTATGACACTGCTGAAGAATTTTAGTGCCATCACACACCTTAAAGCAATCTAGTATTCCATCACTGAGCTAGAGGCTCTAAACTGAAGATTCTCGGTTATGTGAAGAACTAGCCCAGTTTTTAAAAAGGAAATAGATTGATAGTCTATTTGGGCAGCCATGTCATCTCAGATACAAATCCAGGGCAGCTGACGGTGGATGAGGGGCAATGAGGGGGAACAAGGCGAAGCCGTGGCCGTACTGAATGCCTTGGGCATGAGCTCAACCTTCATTCATGAGTTCATCAAGAGAGACATCCTCAGGTGACTTAGAACCCCCAGTACTTAAATATTCTTCATACGTAAGTAGTCTGCTCGAAGGGTTAATTGAAGAATCTGATTTGACAATCTCAGACTGCATATGCAAATTTCAATGGGAAATCGAGTGTCACATAAGGAGGTAATTCTCCTCCATAGGGACTTATAAAAATGAAATACCCGGTTCTTTCAAGTGTTGGCCATATTTGATCTGAATTAAGCTAAAATCTTTCTATGTTACAAAAAGTTAGATGAGCAGATAAAGGAATCTATCTTAGAAGCATCACTCTATGAGAACGTGAACTGAAGAGTTAACACTGGCCGGTAAATACTGGGTTATGCAATTCAAAAACCCTGCTGATTAGCACAGGCCCATCTCACCCAACAAGAAAATAAGTGACCTGGAGGGAAGAAGAAATTTTGAGAATAATGAAAATATTATTTAAAATTTTTCAGATTGCTAATGTCTATAAGGATAACTGGAATTTCTATTGAAATGTTTGCAAGGGCAGGTCAGTGGGGAGAAAAACGTGCTTAAAAATCATATATAAAAATAAATACATGAAAAATAAAAAAATTAAAAATCATATGCAGTGTTTGAGACATTATCTCAGACATGTTTCTATGTCAAGAATTAGGAGTCCCTACTAATTTCCAATGAACAATAAGATCTGTTAATTGAATGTTTTTGTAAACCAGAAATCACAGTAATTATTTATTTGGCATATCTAAAATAATTCCCCAGAGCTCAGTTCAATTCGATTCAACAGCTATAGCTAGCCCAATACCAGAGTTGATTATTCTGAGTGTTTCATTAACCCAGATATGTCTCAAGAAATGAAGGAGAAGGGAGAAAAAAATGTCTACAACTAACCCTCCAGGGACTGATTAGATAGTAATGTGTTAAGATTACCAAGTAAAACAGTTATTATACTATTGAAAACGATAAATCTGCCTAATGTACTGAACATTCCACTTAAAAAAAAACACACTAGCAAAGAAGCAATAAGAAGAAAGGTATTTTGTAAATGACATCATAACTATTTTCCAACCTTGGGCATCATGCAGCTTAAAATCCAGGGACCACTATGGATGAAAACATTCAGACAATTCTGTATCCAAAGTCATTATAAGGAGACAATACTGGCAAACAAAAATTAAAATGTGAGTTCTATAGGACCTTCAACACAATCACCTAGAGACCTTGTAAAAAAGCAGACTTCTAGGCCTTTTCCCAAAATGTCATCAAGTATATCTCTGTGTGCACCTTAACCTCCCAGGTGACTGGGAGTTTGAAGACCACACAGTGGGATTTCCCTGCAAGATCCCCAAGCTCCATGTCCACCTGTGTTTCCTCTGAAACAAGTGTGTGTGTATGTGTGTGTGTGTGTGTACTTATTCTCTAAAAATGTTCTGTGTATACATACCAAAAAGTTAATAATTTTATTCCTAATCTTTGTGAATTTTTTTTTTTAAGTAGGCTCCATGACCAGCATGGAGTCCAATGTGGGGTTGACTCACGACCCTGAGATCAAGACCTGAGATGAGATTAAGAGTCAGATGTTTATTTTTTTTTTTAAAGATTTTATTTATTTATTTGAGAGAGAGAATGAGATAGAGGGAGCATGAGAGGGGGGAGGGTCAGAGGGAGAAGCAGACTCCCCGCCGAGCAGGGAGCCCGATGTGGGACTCGATCCCGGGACTCCAGGATCATGACCTGAGCCGAAGGCAGTCGCTTAACCAACTGAGCCACCCAGGCGCCCAAGAGTCAGATGTTTAACCGACTGAGCCACCCACAGGCACCCCAGTTTTTGTGACCTTTCAAATAACACAGTGTTATTACTATGTATTATTACTATTACTTAACTTAACTTAAATAATACATCATTATTATTATGTTATGATTATCATGCACACATACAAAGATGGATGGATGGATGGATGGATGATGGATGGGTAGATAGGATAGATAAAGATATAGATAGACACAGAGATATAATATGATATAGATATAAGTAATTATAATTTTCAGATTATAATCTTCCTGGAGGTGGATTTTACTTCTGTCTTGCCATCCTATTCCCAACATCTAGCAAAATGCCTGGCATGTGGCCAATAATCATTCAGAATCTTGCAGTGAATAGTAATATATATATAGTACTGTTATACATTTCAACTATTCTGACAGTGAGATTCAAGCTGCTCTGGAATCTCCCTAGAACAACATCTAGAAAACCCACTACCCAGTGCATTCCTGAGGGACTTTCTGAATTATCAACCTGTACTCCCGTTCCTCATTGGCTGAGGCATGATGGACTCTCCTGGATGGGCTGGGGGTTTGGGAACAGGGCTTCACCGAGGGGTATCTGGTATATCAGCTCCCCCTGACTGCAACCCTGAGATCCACACAATCGATCTCAGCTCTTCATTTGCTTCTGCACCAAATCCAATTGCCGTGGTGTCAGCCTCATGGACTAGTGCCCGACTGGCCAGGACAATGACCAAAACCCCCAAATCTCTTGGGCTCCACCAGCTCCGCTCTGCAGAGGGCAGAGTTTCAGACTATGCTAATATGATCAGGAGCAGAGGAGAGTCCACGGTAGGGGACCAAGTGTGAATTCAAGGGTTGGTTCCTGAGAACAATGATTAGCAGTTAGGACCGAAATCTTGGTGTTGGACAGAACATGTTTTATGGAGCAATAGTATGCTGAAATTTATCCTTCTAAAACCAACAGCATTTTGGCATTTTGGAATTAAAAAACTAATAAAAAAATAAAATAAATAAATCAACAGCATTTTGCCCAGCAACCACCCAATTCATTGGCCCTTTCGGTGAACAATGACGTGCTACCTTTCTGCTCCAGGCACCATGAGCATTGCAGACAGAATCACTGCCAAGACCGCAGCCCTACTTTCCCTGCCTGGCGGGAAACTGTAGCCCTCGGAATAATTCCAGCCTGCTGCCTATTTTTATATGGCCGTGATCTCAGAATAATGTTCACATTTTTACACGGCTGAAAAAATCCAAAGAGGATCAGTATTTCTAAAAATCTGTTGAGATATAACTGACATATGACATCGCATCAGTTGCATGTGGACAGCACGATGATTCTATATTTGTGGGAATTGTGAAGTGATGGCTGCAGTAAGCCTAGTTAATGTCCATCAGTAGGCATAGTCACAAATTTTTGTATTGTAATGAGAACTTTTAAGATTTATTCTCTTAGAAACTTTCAAACATGCAGCACAGTATTATTCGCTCTAACCACCATGCTGTACAGTCCATCCCCAGGATATAGGGGTGTGTGTGTGTATATATATCTGCTAGTTTGTATTTTTGCCTACTCTCCATCCCCCATCTCTGGCAACCACCAATCTGTTCTCTGTATCTGTGAGCGTAGGTTTTTACAATTTTTAAAATTTTTTTTAGATTCTTCATAAGAGAGACCATACTGTATTTGCCTTTCTCTGTCTGACTTATTTTGTTGAGCATTATACCCTCAAGCTCCAACCCTGTTGTTGCAAATGGCAGAATCTCCTTCTTTTTTATGTCTGCTCCCAGCCCTGCTGGCCTTTGGCACCTCCCCCAGACTAATCTTACTTTGTTTGGATTTCCTCTGCTGGTCAGGCCATTTTAAGCACACCCTTCCATGTTGAATGAAGGAATGTATTAAAATGTACATATTCAGGACCTTAATTCTCTCAGTCCATTTGGGTAAATACTGACAAAATTGTCATAACACAATATAAGCATTCTGAACATACTAGGAGCCCAATGTACTCTTATTAGACCAATGTCGCCATTGCCTTCAGGCCCATGGACATTATCTGCCTCTGGCTTCCCTCGGGCCCCTAATAATCAGCATGGGGGATTTAGGACACATTGTGTTTAGAAGGAGTAATTTTTAAAGCAGAATAAAATGCAGGAATGGCTCTGCTCCAAGAGGACAAAGGAATTGTTCTAGAAGGGAATATTATCCCACAATCAGGCCCCTTATGCCGTTTGCCCAGCCTAACCCAAGAGTGTGGATGACTTGGTGGGCTTCTAAGGAGACCCCGTGTGACTCCGCTGTCCGCGAGCCAAAGGTCTACAGAAAACTCCCAGAGAATCGCTGAGGTGTGGGAAAGGTCAAGAAACCACTCCAGGGCACTATTAAACTAATAAGGATGATTGAAACCACTCGCACATGCTAGAAACAAACCATCAGTCATAAAATTTTTGCCATTAAAAAATAAAGCAGGTATGTCACAGAAAATTTTCTCAAGTGTTAGGATTTAGGTTTATGTGTAAACCTTCTTGGATCATTCGGACATGGTGAGTTTTATTACTGTTAATTTTGGGGGGATGACAGGTCAACCAAATACAGGAATGACTGTGTGCCGGGCACTGTTCTCATTGTTTTAGATGTATTAACTCACTTCATCCTTACAAGAACCCTAGGAGGTGGGTACCATTATCTTGGGTAAGTAAACTGAAGCCGAGAGAGATGAAGTAGAAACTGGTGAAGTAGGAATTGGGAACAAACTTCTTGGCTTGAGATCCTTCCCCTCTCCACACCAGGGTGGCTCTCGACAAATAGTAGAAATGGTTGGGATTGCCAGCCTATGACGTCATGAAGTCCATGTGCTTAACGCAGGATTGGTGATTTGTCAATCATACAGGGAAACTGGTCAAGGAAAACCCAGTCAACATTGTTGAGTCCATGTGAGATTTGTGAATGCATGGGTCTGTATGTGCATTTTTTCCTTGTTGGGGAAGAATAGAATACCAGATTATTTAGGTCAGCTGTTAAAACATTCAAACAATAATAGCAAAGAACCGTGCAGCCCTTTTACATTACTAAACCTAAATCCTCGCAGGTTTTGGGGAAATGGTGTAGCTATTTACAGCCAGCTAGACTTTGTCCCAAAGATAAACGTTAAGTATGTCTGTAAGATAACATGCAAATGGAAGTACGATATTCCATGTCAGTATGAATATTACGGAGCTAATGCATCATGAAAACCTTACTTGGTCTGGCAAGACTGGCTTCTTTGAGACCAGCATTCTGTAATTTATAAACTTCTAGTCCCAATTGTAATCTATAAACTCTTATTCCCAATTGTAAGAGCACAGGAAAATTTGACAAGCTGACTGACTCCAGTTTCCAAGTTCAGAGAGTTGGATCACATCCAGAAAATGTGGAAATGCCGTTCTCCATGAAGCTGAGATTGAAGACATTCCTACCTAGACACAACACTCACACGATGAAAAACATGGCATAATTTCAGTTCTAATCTATCCGTAGATATAAATGCTTTACAATAATATATGGATATGCACACAAATAGATGCTTTAAAAACTAGCTATGAGTTTTCTAGAAAGTATTTGGGTATAGTGGAAATATAAGACCAACAAGTAATGCCACAAGATAGCCTACATAAACTGGTAAGGAAAAATTAGTGCCACGTCATAATCTACATACACCGATGAGCTCATAGCTGACATGTGGGAAGTCTGATGAAGATGTGAAAGTCTCTAAGTCACATAACTTTTAAGGACCTCATGCGTTCCACCATATACACGAAAACCCGTTAGGACCCTTCAGAGAGCATCAGTAAGTCTCACATGCTTTCTTGCCCCAATGTCTGCCCAGGTGCTGTTCCGTTCTAGCCAACATCACCGATTATTTAAGTACACTTAAATTAAGGTACAAAGCAATAACTCCACAAAACTGAACCAGACTGCAGGGGTTTTGAGCTGGAAGTTCCCGCACAGAACACGGAGTCGAGCCTCTGAGTGTATCTACCGTTATCAGAGCATCGAATCTCCGCCCTATTGTCTTCAATCAATAACCTGCAAACTTGCTTTTGCAAATAGGAATTGCAGTTGTCAGTAAAATTGGTTCCTCCTGCCAACAGTCCATATAATTTCTGTCTGCCTTTGACAGGCAGCTCTCTAATGAACTAACTAGTTTCATTTTAATTAGAAAGTATGATTCCATAATTAAACAATCTCCAAAAAATGACTTGAGAAATCAGAAAGCAGTTTGGTTTAAAACAAAACAAAACAAAACACAAAACTCTGTACGCGTTATGTACCTGAGGAAGGAAGGAGTCATTTATTTTAATTTGGTTCTCCTCAGAACTTAAACAGTCACAACTGAGTTGAAGTAATTTTCAACCCTCTTAGAGAGAAAAAACTTGACAAATGGTTTAATATTACTCAGTAAGTCAGTGTATTTAGAGAGCTATTAACATCTGTTAACAGAGTTAATAAATTAATGCATTTATTAAGAGATTTAATAAATAACTGGAAACTTGGTAATTATTAATTTGAACAAATTTTAAAATTCACTTTACAGATGCAAGGCTTACATTAGAATAACTAACAAAGATTTAATTACACACATGTACATTTTCATACAACAAAATTTTATTAAGTAGATAAAACACTCACAAGAGGAAAATAAGTAAGAAGTGTTATGCCCCATCATGGAAAATTTTCAACTAAGTATTATAGATGTTGAAGATAGGCTCAGTTCATTAAAATTTTATTCATTTGGATTTTTTAAAAAGGTGTTTAATGGTAAATGGCATGATTAATCAACCAACTCCATACAG
This sequence comes from Phoca vitulina, assembly GCF_004348235.1. Lineage (NCBI taxonomy): Eukaryota > Metazoa > Chordata > Mammalia > Carnivora > Phocidae > Phoca > Phoca vitulina. The sequence goes on along the minus strand of NW_022589736.1, from coordinate 6,224,815 downwards.
AATCAAAGCAATTTTTACTATTTTGTCCACGTATTGCCCAAAACTTTTGACTAAATATATCAATTGTGTTGTCATTCTATACCTCGGTGGGGTGCTCTTAAACTTTTGGTTTTATTCATTCTCCTGAAGACCATCAACTCTGGTTCTTTTCAATATATTAAATTTAATCTGAGAGCAGGAAGATTTTTTGAGGGTCCATATGGAAAAGCACTGTGTGTTTACACAGATTTGATGAAACAAAGATGAATAAACCCAATCACTTCCTTCCAAGAGATTATAATTCAGTCCACAGAAATCAACAGCTCTGATATAAAATAGATTTTGATGATACTCCACACCGGGATCTCATAGTGTTGCTAATGTAAACCTTTAAATCTAAAACGTTTTTCAGATATGGTCAAGGAATGATAAGACCTGGCTTTATACATAACAAAAACTTGTTTGTCCTCTATCAAACAAGTAGAGAAGAGCCTCCAGCTACTAGACACTGTCTTTGGCATACACCGTGTCGGGGGATAGACCTAGTCCTCCCATGTGGGGCTGAGTATGGGACAGAGTTGAAGATGAGGGGATTGACTCATGTTCCAACACCTCCTTCTCCACCCAAACCGAGAAACAGGGACCCAGTTTTCTTCCTGGGCATCCCGTCCGTGTATTGCACACAAAAGAGATCCAGCCCTGGGGGGCAGGGGGTTCTTCAAAAACGTCTGCGCCAGCCGTTCCCAAATCCTCCCTTCTCTGTGGGCTCCCTGCCAAACTCAAGTGTTCCTGGTTCACTTCAAGGGCTATCTGGAAATTGCAAGGGATCCTCTAGCCTGGGGTCTCAACCACCGCGATGAAGCAGAAGCACACCCTTCAGTTAGACATTTATTTTCTTTGGGTTGAAGGTGCTTTACCACCTCCTTCATCTGATGACAGTGATAATTTACTAACACAACACTGACAAGAGAAGCAGCTAAGGGTGAGCACCTGTTCATCCCGGGCAGAGAACCGGGGCACTTTACATGGATGGTCTCTTGTCCTCACCGCACCGCCCATGAGGGAAGGAGTCCTGTCATTGTAAGTGGGAAAGTGCAGTTTAGATAGATTATATCAGGTGCCCTCGATGGCACAAGGAGTAAGAGACGCACAGTCCCCATCTGGGCGGCCTGTTCCCAGATGTCGGCATGTTAGTGTGACTCTCAATCAGACACTGGGCTGAAGCTCTGGAAGGACACTGAACACAGAACAGGTGCTCAGGAAAGTCTGATCCCATTTGAACCAGGGACTGCTGCGTGGCATTCGGGACAAACAAGAGGCCTCCTAGCTGGTGTCGGGTGTGAAGCAGGGCAGGGATATTTGAGAGAACACACCCCCACTCACCCTGAGAGACTGTGCTCGACCCTCGGAAGGAATTACATCTCCCCTGATAAGCACATGGAAGACTAGGGGTTTCGTTTCCATCTGGTCTGGCTCTCCCTTGTCAGGAAGGTGCTGGAATGCCTGCCTAACTGCCCCGCTCATCTCTTCCCCACTTCCCTACAAACCTTTATTTTTCTGCCTCTGAAAAGATTCGCCTCTCCCAGCGGGGTTCCCGGGACACGTCTCCTCTCGAGCCCAGGACCAGCGGGCCATCATCTTCAAAAAAATCTCTTTTTCCTTGGGCTGCCTGGGTGGTTCAGTTGGTTGGGCATCTGCCTTCGGCTCAGGTCGTGATCCCAGGGTCCTGGGATCGAGCCCCGCATCGGGCTCCTTGCTCCTCTGGGAGTCTGCTTCTCCCTCTCCCTCTGCCGCTCCCCCTGCTTGTGCTCTCTCTCTTTCTGACAAATAAATAAAACCTTAAAAAAAAAAAAAACTCTTTTCCATCAATTTCAAATGATGCTTCACACTTTGATAAACAGGCTTAAAAAAAAAAAAATCCTAAACGAGACCTCAGGCTCTGGAATATTTGCCAGTGTCTAGGGAAGAAAAACCAGCAGGAAGAGCTGGTCAGCAATCCACAACATGTCCGTAAGCTGTGTTCTTGTCTACCTGGTGACTGGTGTAATAATTTCCATCTCTTTCATTCCATGGGATATTAATATTTAATCAAGGGGAAGCAGTAAACAAGAAGACACAGTACTTGGGTTTTGTCTTCATCGTGAAAATTTTGTCCAACCTTAGGACACTTTAAAATCTGAGTGTCCATCTTCATTCATGAAATGGGAGTTATGATGCATGAACATCCTCACAGTGATTTCTGGAAAATGAGTAGTTTATATAAAAGTTACAAAAATGCAAACACTTTCACCAGACTGTTACAAGTGAAAGTTCCTTCCTTCCTTTTAGTTTTTGAGGAAATTGACTTAGGATTAAAAACTCTCTCCCACATTCACACTGTCCCACGCATTTGCTACGTGGGAACCCCATGAGCCTCTGCCCGACAGAACTGGCCATTCTGTGCTGATGGCGTGCAGTGACTCTTCAAATGCACACAAGAAATCTAAGACCATCCCAACCCTGATGTCTCCCAAGGATACATTTAATTCCGGTTACATTGGATATAAAAGCAGGTAAGGAACGCAATTTTTCATATCCAGAGTTCTTTGTGCGGTTCCATAAACTCTGGGCAGAATCACTCGGTCACCAGAGAGAGGGGCGCACACCTCACTTTCTGGGACAGAGGGGTGCACATCTCGGCATGTTGACGGTGGACTTGCTGGAACCTGATGACTCCACGAATCCGAAGAAATGGCTCTTTTGCAGCCAAGGTAATTTCTCTCCATCAAAACAACCCATTGAAGGTATTTCATTAATGTAATGCTGAATGCGATTCAGAAAATGTTCATGCAGACATTGTTTCATTCAAAAATGGGAAATCACCTTCCTTCCACCATTCAAGCCGATGATGCCTTATCCCAGCCTCTCTTTTCCACATGTTTCCATGTTGCTGCCAACCCATGTCAGGTTCAAATTCATTTAACTTCTCGAAAGAAAGCTGATCTGAGACAGAAGGGTCACGTTTGCAATCTAGAGTCGATCTTTCCAAATCAATGGCATGAACCAAACTGTACACCTTTTCCTCAATGTTTTCTCCCCCTCCACTTCTGCCTCCTGAAGCATCACCATCAGCTGGAGTTCTATGCACAGAACACATTAATAGCCAATCCTCACATCTTTATTTAGGAGGCAAATAAACTCTCTACAGATATGATTTTAAATAGAAATTGCTTATAAATGTTGTTTGCATTTTACAGAAAGAGCTTTCCTTGTGTGGGGAGGGAGTTATTTCTATTGTACAAGTTCAAACACTCAGTCACTTTGAAAACAGATTAAAATCTAATCTCCCTAATGGGAAATTTGATGACCTGACCGGGACACTCTGCTGTCTTTATGTTTGGCTCACAACTGTTATCTGCCTTCTTTTTTGAATTCTGCCGCCAGAACCTTCTGAGCTCCATCCAAAGTTTGGAATTTCAAATGAATGTGTGGTGTACTTCTTGAGTGTGTTAGGACCCGTTTTCTGGAACCCTCTGTCAGTTGGCTTACATGCTTATTTGAAATCAATAATAGAAAAACAAATGATTGGCATATTAGTATTGTTCAAGTTCGCTCCTATTAGAATCCTAATCTAAACCATGGGGATTTAAAGGTGCTTGTATAGACAGCCAGTCTGAATGCCATAATACAATTGTTAAAAAAAAAAAAAACAAAAAAAACCTCTTTGCCTCTTTGATCACGTAAATTTTAGCATTTTCCGCTGCCCCATTGCATGCTGGCACTCATTGTGCTAAATGGTTGCTATGTTCTAGGCATTTTCCCAGTTTTGTTTCTAACTTTGGATTTTATCCACGTTTTACTGAGAGGAAATGCTTGGAGACATGACCTGGCATGCGGTAGGTCACACAGAACGTGAGGCGCTGCAGACCCAGGACTCGAAACACGCCTCAATCCAAACCCCTCCCAGCGGGTATGACATCACTGCCTCCTATCGCATGGCAGTGAACTCCAGGAGATGCTAAGAGAGGTCACTATTATTTTTTGAAGTGTCCCTGGGTCCACCAAATCTGGGAAACACACCCTGAAACAATGTTCAGTAGACTTTTTCAGCGGTAGGAAGTCTTAGCCCTGACAGTATGCCCACAGCATTGTGAACGCCCCAGACAGGAGCACGGTCTGGAGTTCCTGAGCTTGCGTGTCCCCCACAGAGGGGACTAACTGTGAGATGCCCTGAGGAGGATGTTCTCTGTAGACGTGCCCGTCCTTGCAAGCCGGGCCCACAGAGCACCGAGAGACATCCACAGCCTCACAACCAGGCTCCTGGACTTGATTAAGCTGACCACCATGAAGCCATGCATTATTCACTTGAGCAGGAGAGGGAGAAGCAGACTCCCCGCTGAGCAGGGAGCCCGATGCGGGGCTCAATCCCAGGACCCTGAGATCATGACCTGAGCCGAAGGCAGATGCTTCACCAACTGAGCCACCCACGTGCCCGTGGAGCACCTCTTCTTTGGGAGCTCGGCCTCCAAGGCTTTCTTCACACTTTGCATCTTCAGCCGATCTCAGTCCACAGGGAACACGGGCAGGGAGACAGAGGCCCTGCTGGCAAGTGCTGGGAGCACAACAGAGCAAACCTTCCAGAAGCTTCCACGTGGGCATCACCCATGCAGGCAAAGGGCTACATGGGAGGCTGCCTCAATTTTATTTATTTATTTACTTATTTTTTGCTTTGTTTTTTGAGGAGAAACTATTGTTCTAACTGTGTGCTCGGCTGAATGCAGTCAGATTAGACTACCTTCTCACTGAGAAATTACGGGAGCCGTGGTGATGTGAAGATGGGTTTCTGCCTCACGGTCAAGCCACCGTGGCGACCTTCCTAATACCCCCTCTCTAAGCTTCTAGCAATATGAGATGCACCCCCTTTTAAAGCCAACATGCATTGACTCTTAGATTTTATAAATAGAAACTTAAAAACCTTTGATACCAGGTTTGCAAATGTAACTTTTTCTTAATGATACCGTTTTGTTTCTTGATGACAATGTTTGGGGCTTGAAAGGCACTGCTGGAGTCCTGGAGTTTCTCTCGCTTCCGTTTCAACTCTGATCCTGCTGTGAAAGGGAAAGGCGACTGGTGCAGAAACAGTGCGTGTCATTCAGTCAAAGGCCAAAGGACTCAGTAGTAATGAAGAGAAAACGGACGCAGGGGTGTGGGGGTGTCCCGACCACGAACCCCAGAGGAGCGTCTGTTCCTCCAACACGTTGGTATAGTCTACACTGCGACATTACAGCTGTGCCTAGTCGCTGTTTTTGAAGTCCTTTCAAAATCGATTCCTGCTTATGCTTATGAATTCAGTCACTGGTCCATCTTTATTGCAAGGGAAGATCGATAGCCATGCTTCCCGAATAGCTCTGCTTCGGGTGCGTCTACGAGGCTGCAGGGCAGAGTTACTCCACGGGCTCCAGAGCTGCGCGTCCAGCAGCGGGTGTGTTTGCTTTCCACGAGCACACCGGAGCCCCGTGAGCTTACTGCAGAGCTTCCTGATTCTACCTCTTCTCCCACCACACAAGTGCGCACCCACGCACACATGCACTCACATGCACACGTTTGCAAATCCATACTCGCACAATACACATATGCACCCACACATGCCCACAGAGACACACGAACACACATACACCCCCCACACAGAGACATGCAAATGCATATACACATATGCATACACACACACAGAGACCCAGCCACAGTCACACTTACACACACATGCATATGTGAACACACGCACACACACAGACACACAATCCATATGCACAGACACAGAGACACACGTGCACACAGAGACGTGTGCATATATACATACACACATTTGCACACGCGTGCAAATACACACATGTGCACGCACACAGAGATGGGGGGTGGGAGGCGAGCAAGGAATCTCACCTTTCTTCTCTCTCCCTACCTCACACTCCAGTCAGCATTACTCAGCCCCTGGCCCAAGAGGGATCCCCAGCAGATGTCAAGCCAGTCACCCTGTCACTAGCATGTTGGAACAGAAGTCAGACAAGCCTGGCCAGGAATGAAGAGCCGGGATCAGGCATCAGATAAACGCCACCATTGAGCTTTCTCACCCAGACCCCAGGGCTCCTCCCCATGGAGACCTGCCTGGATTTTATAAGAAGCTCCGTCTTGAGTAACGAAAAGCAAAGACGTGTTAATAAGGTGACTTCGCTGAGGCTGGTACCCTGGAGCATGACTAGGGTCACCCAGACCTGGCCCGAGCTCTCCCCCCACGGGCAAAGGCTGTGTCCCTGCCGGGAGATGATGGGCTCTTCCAGCTTGAGTCTGTTTCCTCATGCATGACGGGGCGGGGGGTGGGGGGGCAGGAGCTCCTGCCCTCCTTGCTGCCCTGCACAGCCCTGCTCCCCACTGGCTGGCACGTCTCCAGCGCCCACCTTCCAGCCCGCTCCTGCAGCCACCTCCTCTGTGACACTCTTTCTCTCCCGCTCACAGACGCCTCGCCGGTGAGGGCCACACTGAGTTCTAACGTGCGCGTGGAGGTGGGCAGGGTGGAGAGGAGAAGAAACTGTCAAGCAGCACTGAGCTCCTAAGGAAGGGACAGTGCTTTCTGAGACAGAGTCACAGAATTACCCCTCCCGCGGCCAGCTCAAGCCACAGACGTTCTTAAAACTTTTGTAAATGCCCTACGATTACATGTGGTCGCTGACAGATTCCCCTTTTCTCCTCTTCCTCCTTACTGTCATCAAAATAACAGCAGCGGGTTTCAAGCATCCTTTAATTTATTTGTCAGGGTCCTGTTAGGGCGGGAGCTGGTGACATCGGGCCTGAGGGGTTCTGTCTGACTTTTCATAGGTTCTGTGACACCCAAGCCTCCAGGGAAGCGTTATCTGGAGCCAAAGCTGGCCGGGTCCGGGGTGAAGGCACATTCTTCCAGCCAACGCTGGGGTCAAGCCTCAGAAATACTTTTGAAAGTGAATCTGGCCTACATAACCTGGGCCCAGGCTCTTGAGAGAGTCAGCAACCCTTCCGAATATTCTGGTTTCACGAGTGGCTTTCTAATTCCCACTGACTCATTACAGAGATTTCCAAATCTGAGACCATAGGGAGATATCTAAGTAAGCTCTCCCACCACCTAATATTCTAGCCTGGTCTCGGGCTACATTGCAACTGGAAATACCAGAAGCCATCGTCGTTGGTGGGACCCCTAGGAGTAATGGAAGACACCTCACGGCCAGTGTATTCATAACCAGAGCCAAGAGCTTGAGCCAGTCCCCTGGCCAATGGTTTATATCCGTGCCCAGCGGAGGCTCTCGTCCACCAGTGACCGGCAAGTCATGGAGAGGAGGCAAAAGTGAGAATCAAAACCAAATGCCCTGGGGGCGCCCGGCGGGTGCAGATGCGACTCTTGATCTCAGGGTCATGAGTCCAAGCCCCACATCAGGCGTAGAGCTTACTTAAACCAACGAACAAACAACAACAACAGAACACCACGCGCCGTGGCCCCTCCTACACGAGGAGCTGTGTCCCTGTGTGTGACTTTCAGTTGTGAGCAAGCCCGATGTGACCTCTGCCACGCGTGACTCACGTATTTCTGAAAGAGTCAAGTTAACCCACAACCTCTATCTCTGTACTTCAGCAGCCTCTTCTTACACACACTCGGGGACGCACCTGAACGGTCGGCAGCCTCACCACCAATGTGGTCCCGAGCACGAGGCTGACATGAGGTGGCCGCTTGGGACCTCAGTCCTCTCTGAGAATCCCTGTTCATATAAATCTACTTCATTGATAGCTGACTTGCTATAATCTTCCTATCATTAAATGATTCTATTCAATGCTTTTAAGTTTTTTTTAAGTAATCCCCACCCCAGGTTAAGGACATTTTTCTCTCTGGAGATGCTATAAAAATGGGCAGTGTCTTCATTCCACTCCAGAACACTGTGCCAGTTTGCAGTTTTCTCCGATATTCGATCTGCATCATTCAAACACTTGCTTTAAGATAAATGGAATTGTCCTGACGTAGCCTGAGGTTAATGGTCTGCTAAAGTCCAATTGCTCAGGCTATATTCCAACATTTTTCATAATCCTGTGGCACGTACTCTGCAACCTCATCTTTCCCCCAAGTGACAGATACCTTATTTTCAGAGCAGAGACTCCCCCATGACTTCATGGCTGGGGAATTCTGTTCCTAGGCTCTGGACATACCATTCCAGCCATGAGTCTTTTCCCATCAATCCTAAATAAAGGTGTACTCACAGTCAGATTTCCTCTCCCGAGTTATTTTTTGTTGCTTGGGGATCGAACACCAACAAGGTGATGGGAACCACCCACGATGACATACAAAAATACAGTATATTTAAATTATTTTATAACTTTCCCGTAGGTCTTTGTTGTACGCATATGCCATTCACCTACTATTTTTTTTTAACTACAGCTTTTTTCCTTAAAGAAGACTCAGCCTCCATATCCCAGACCCTGCTGTCATACCAAGTAAATATTCATCTTATACCTAAACAAACAAACAAAAAAGTCATAAACAAAAATACTGAGTTTTTAGCCAAAATGCCTTCTGAGAGGTTGGAGATCTCTGGTGAAAGTAGGCTCTGAGGAAGGCATGAGAGCTATACTTCAGACTCTTTCTGGAAATATTTCCACCTTAGCTGAACAATTACAGTTTTTATGTAACAGTGTTCGGAATTGTAACTCTGACCCCCAAAAATCTGAATATACTAGATGAGTATTTTGGATACTGTTCCAATGTAGAATACTTAAGTATACAAAATTGTAACCTGGATCCCAGGACCATTAGATAGATTTATAGAGTCATCGAGACAATAATATTAAGCATATATATCAAAAAATTCCTTTCTTAATATACTAAAATCAAAAGGAAATCACCTTTTCTTCCAATAACGCATAGCAAGTAGAATATATGTTTTAAAGCTATTTGTACTGTGTGCCATTCAGAGAAGAGAGAATTAGTACATGAAATTGATCTAGCCCCATAGCCATACTTCACTAGCCACTGGCCCCAAGGAAGTCACTTAAACTTCATTTAAGTTCTGTATCCTCTTCTGTCTTAAGGAGACATGAATACCTCTTAAAAGTCCACACTGCGCTTGGGCATATCAGTGAGATAAAGAGCCTGACAGCACCTTGATCATTGTATTCCAACATTGCACTTTCATTCCTAAAAATCTTTATGTCATACCTAGAAAAAAGAAATCAATATGGAAAATATGAACCGAAGAACCAAAGTTATTCCCTTTGAGATGTCGAGACTTTCCTAACTTAAGTTAGTGCCAATCAAATGGGTTACAGACGAAAGATTAAGTCGCAGTATCTGTTAAGGCTCTTCATCACGACCTAATTTCTCAATTATGTGGCTGGCTCTTATCACCAGGATGCCTCCACTTTTCATCTAGACTTTCCTTCTCTTTGAAGATCACAGGGAGCAGCTCTAGCTTGATCTTGTGCGCGTTGGACCAACTATCTAATCAGTGAGACTGATAGGCCTCCATCACCACCTTGATAAACTGGAGGGGAGAAGAGCTGAATTTCCCAGAAACCAAGTCTGATTAAAATAAAAGTGCTTAGCATTCCTCTGCTTTACACAAAGGCCCACACAAAAGAAACGGTGTTTTTAGAAAGAGAAGTAACATCATGCCAGGCTATTGGGAAAGGGAATCATATGCTCGGTGTGCTCCCTACAATATGATATTATTCTTGATTGACGTGATTTTCTTTCCTATGTCTCAGTCTTAACAATGTCACGAGTAAAGTTCTTGTAGTTGTAATTCATAGTGAACGCTGGGTTTATCTTAATTGACCAAATGTAGATCAAGGAAAAGAGATGCTGCTTGAGAGAGAGATGAACAGGAAATTCAGATAATGCCACACCAGAAGTACGCAGAGGGAATTCAAACAACCTCGCCTCATAGAGAAAACCTGATGTGTTCAAAGCAAGACAATGCCTTATTTGTTTGTTTGTTTTGAGGTGGGGGGAAAGGCCGGTATATTTTCAGTTAGTTCCAACAGTTTGCATCTCTACCGTCTCTGAGGGCGAGTCTTAGAAACAAGAGGTCATCCTCGTAAGCCGAGAGCTAGATGACACACACAGATGCTTCTTAGATACCTCCCGTGGAATTCATGAAATAAATGCATAGTTTCTGTAAAGTACAATAAATGCTGAAGGCAACACAAAATTGTAGGATCGCCACTTTCCTAAATATTACAAGGTCATATGCTTTAAACTAAAAACCACTGCGGTGATTTATCTGCATGTGAGTTTGAACGCATTTGCTGTATGACTCATGCATCTCTGAATGTGTGCTTCCTGACTCTGTGTATTCATGTGCATTTCGTTGTGAGCCTTCAAAAAGGAAGCTGACTTAGAAAAACAGCAGGTCAGCATCCGTACTTCAGAGTATTTGAATGCATTGTTGGGCAGTGTTCAAAGATTAGTCATGAGAAAAACATCTTCATCTTATTTATTGAATGTATAGGATAAAATGTCCATTTCACAAATTCCCCACAGTGGTATTTAGAAGAATACGCCAGCTCATGAGGCAGAATTCCTGTGTTGACCCAGGATCTATGGAGAGCCTAAGCCCAAATCAGCCCCCTCCAGACTCTGGTCCATGGTGAGGTTGGGGCACAATATCAGTTCCTTAGCCAGGAATCCAGTTCCTTCTGGTAACCCGATTGCTGGTCTTTCTCTTAAAAAGAAAATTTTCTGCCACGAGAAGTTTGTAGGCATGGCCTAAGGATTGACGGTGATTTTAGATGGGAATGCATAATGCCAACATCTATGAATGATATGAATTGAAGTGGCAATGGAATATTGTTTCAACCTTAAAAAGAAGGAAATCCTGCCATTTGCAACAATGTGGACGGACTTGGAAGACATTATGCCTCGTGAGATAAGCCAGACACAGAAAGACAAATACTGACTGAATCATCTCACTCATATGTGGAAATGGGAAAGATCTGGGGATCTCAGGTACAGTGTGGTGACTGTAGTTAACAATACTATCTTGTACACTTGAAAGTTGCTTTGCGAGTAGATCTCAGGTGTCCTCACGATACACACACACACAAACTATGGTAACTATAGGAGGCGGTGGATGTGTTAGCACGATTGTGGTGTTCATCTCACAACATATATCAAAACATCACATCGTGTACCTGAAACATACACAAGTTTTATTTGTCAACCATAACTTCCAACTGAAGCTGGAAAAAATTGAAATACCCTATGCTGGAAATCATTTTTCCAGAGATAAGAAGTTACTGGAACCTATAGGCTTAGCACTCGAGAAGAGAAGTAACGTTGTCATTTTACTGACAGAGAAATAGAAAGGCTCCAAAGAGGTGAAGTTTGTGCTCACTCAGTCACTGATTCATTCACAAGCATGTGCACAACCCACCAGATGCACCTGCACATCTGGGGGACACAGAAATAGCAATGGGGGCCCTGGAAGGCTCTAACCCCAGGGGTCCTACCTTCCTGACCTCAAATTTCCGATGACGCCCCACAACCCGGAGGGTGTCAGAATGAGTCTTGCAGATGTGCATTTGAGGAGATAGATTTGAAGCACCCGAACTTGGAGTATGTGAGGCAGGGACCATGCTCCTGAAGGACGAGGACTTTCTCATCCCAGCTGCCCACGGCCTGCCTGGGTTAGACCCCAGCCTGTCAGGGGGGCAATCCCTGCTTTTTCCACCCACCTCCCTCCAAAGCCAACTTCCCAAGTGTAGTTGTGTGAACAGGAAGGCAGCAGAAGAGATGAAAACCTGTGGCCAAAAGGACTGCGTCCCCGCCCGCCCACCGTGTAAGCCGCATCTCATTCAATCACCAGGATAAGCGCAAGAAACAGGCACTGGTTTTTAAATCAGTGTTACCGACCTGTGATTTGCATATACTAAGGTGCACCCGTTGTGGGGTTCAGTGTATTGACTATTAACTACTGCATACACCTGTGTGACCACACCCACAACCACATAGAGCATCTCCGCGGACACATCTGCACACCCCTCTTCTTGAAATGGAATCACACAGTGTGTCTCTTTTGGGTCTGGTTTCTTTTGCTCAGCGCCTGGTAGGTTTTGTTTCACTCACATGGCACATTCTGGGTAATTTCCCCACCAGATAGTTCTGCTTCAGCAAACAGATACTGAAAACTTTAACGAAATTCAAATTCCATTCATGATTTAAAAAAAAATTATTTAACCTACTAGACACTGGAAAAAGTTTCCAGTTTAACTTGTGGGAAACCATCAATGGGTCATCTTCTAGCATCTTCACACAAATGTATAACACTTGACGTCAGAAATCACCATATAAATTTTAACAATATAATACCTGCTGAAAAACGTTAAGTTTCTGATTATATACAACCTGGCACTCTTTTTTATTAAGTTCAAAGAAAACTGACAAATTAAAACGTATGCTTTTTAGAAATACATGTATATGGAATGGAATGGTATCAAAATCAGAGGAAGGAGCTAATGATGATAGGATTCAGCACCACCTTGCCCTGGGTGGAAGGAAGTTTGTGAACCAGGAAGGTTTTCGCTCCCACGTCACAGAGGGAAAGCCACCTGCTGATGGTTTAAGTGTCAGAGCAAGATCATCAAATGCACATTTGCAGACGGTCAAATTCTTACTTAGAAATGCAGTGTGCTCACATGTGTGCATGTATGCGTTCATACACACACACCTCTATGGGAAAAAGCAGGCTCGTCTATTGAGGCTCCGAGTAACTATGGAAAGAAGCAGGCATATCTCGAGGCAGGAATCATTGGGTTTCTGAACAGGATGCATTCTGTAAACCCCGTGGGCTCTGAGGGAGGGACGCTCCCTGGGCAGCGCACGACTTCTGGAACCCCAGCTCCAATCTCTCATGAGGCAAGCAGCTCTTCCTGCCTGTCAGCTCTGTATCTTCCAACAGAAACTCCTGTTAGCTAGTCTGTTGGCTTATTTTGATGTACTTCGAGCAGTTTCTTTTCTTTGCCACCAAATACCCCCAGACCAAGCCCACGTGCCCCACTGACAACATGATTTCCCTAGCTGAGAAATGATGCCACGGCACGTCTGGAGCTATGCTGGATGCTCTCCTCTGGCAAGGGAATATTCGGTATCTCTTTTGGGTCTGGTTTCTTTTGCGCAAGGACGTCTTGCGGTGTATTATACCTTCTCCATCCCTCCATCCCTCTCCCCTCCCTCCAACCCCACTAATGCTGCGGGTTCAGGTTGCTGATGGAAGCTATGACCTCTGAAGCCAGGCAGTGGGCATCTGAGTGGGCCTTTCTTGGTAACTCCAGAAGGAGCACAGCCCTGCAGAGAATTCTGTGGAAAAGTCCCAAAGATCGGTGGCTCCAGCGGCAGGAGCCGTCCGTGTACTCACGTCACAAAGCCTGCTCGCTGCCTCACTCCCGTCAGCCCTGGAAGCTCCAGGTCACCCCGAGCAGCTTATGACTTCTCCCATATGCTTTGAACCACAGGTCACCAGCCCATTGCCCCTGCAGTTTGCTATGCCAGAGCGAAGTGTGGAAGGTTACGTCAGATGAGGGTAACTGACGGGACTTGGGGTCAGCTCCACCCAGAGACGGTCCTTATACATGGTGATGAAGATGAACAAGTTTTTCAAACACAATTAGCTGTGGCTAAGAATATTTCTCAGTACTTGTCAACAAAGCTGCAAGTTTGATAGATTCCAGTCAATTAAGAAGTAAGAGTAACAATTCTGTTCCTTTTAATGGCTGAGTGATACTCCATTGTGTGTATATACCATATCTTTACCCATTCATCTATTGATGGGCCCTTGGGTTGCTTCTGTGTCCTGGTGACAGTAAAAAATGCTGCATAAACATAGGGGTGTCTATCTTTTTTCAAATTAGCGTTCTTGTATTTTGTGGGTAGATACCCAGTAGAGGAATTACTGGATTATGTGGTGATTCTAGTTTTAATTTTTTGAGGAACCTCCATACTGTTCTCCACAGTGGTTGCACCAGTCTGCATTCCCACCAACAGTGCATGAGGGTTCTTTTTTCTCCACATCCTCGCCAACACTCGTTATTTCTTGCCTTTTTGATACTAGCCATTCTGACAGGTGTGAGGTGATGTCTCATTGTGGTTTTGATTTGCATTTCTCTGATTATTAGTGATGTTGAGCATCTTTTCATGTGTCTGTTGGCCATCTGTATGTTTTCTTTGGAAAATTGTCTATGTAGGTCCTCTTCCCATTTTTTAATCAATTGCTTTCTTGGTGTTGAGTTGCATAAGTTACTTTTCTATTTTGGATATTAACCCCTCATTGGCTGTATCATTTGCAAATATCTTGTCCCATTCAATGGGTTGCCTTGTTTTGTTTGATGGTTTCCTTTGCTGTGCAAAAGCTTTTTATTTTGATGTAGTCCCAATAGTTTATTTTTGCTTTTGTTTCCCTTGCCTGAGGAGACATATTCATAAATATGTTGCTAAGGCTGATGTCCAAGAGATTACTGCCTGTGTTTTCTGTCAGGAGTTTCATGGCTTCAGGTCTCACATGTAGGTCCTTAATCTATTTTGAGTTTATTTTTGTGTATGGTATAAGAAAGTGGTCCAGCTTCATTCTTTTGCATGTAGCTGTCCAGTTTTCTCGACACCATCTATTTAAGAGACTGTCTTTTCCCCATTGTATATTCTTGCCTCCTTTGTCATAGATTAATTGACCGTATAAGCATGGGTTTATTTCCACTGATGTATGTGTCTCTCTTGCCATTTGTGACAACACAGGTGGACCTAGAGGGTATTATGCTAAGTGAAATAAGTCAGACGGAGAAAAACAAATACCATATGATTTCATTTATATGAAGAATCTGAAAAACAAAACAAATGAACAAGCAGACTCTTAAATACAGAGAATAAACTGGTGGTTGCCAAAGGGGAGGGAGGTGGGGGGAGGGGGGAGACAGGTGATGGGGATTAAGAGGTACAAACTTCCAGTTATAAAATAAATAAGTCACAGAGATGAAAAGTACCGCATAGGGAATACAAGCAGTAACACTGTAATAGCATTGCATGGTGACTACGTTTATCATGGTGAGCACTGAGTAATATAGAGAATTGTGGGATCACCGTGTTGTACACTTGAAACTATTATAACATTGTCAGTTATACTTCAAAAAAAAAAAAAAAAAAGGTCATAGCAATGACCCAGCGGCCTTCCAGCTGAACATTAGGGCAGTAGCTTTAGGAGTAGGATATGAAGTGAACCTGTGGTGTCTACTTTAGACCTGATAGAACACCATTCTCTACCCTTCTTTTCACTCACTAGACCTTCTCAAGAAAACCAGCCCAGGGCAATCCCTTCTACTTTCTACAAATGGAGCTGCAGAATAGGAAGTAAATGTTTTTTAAGGGATAATAATGAGCTGTAGAATATATTTACCCTGAACATACATATGCCCGAAGAGGAACTTCAGTGGCAATTGTGCCGAAGTTCAGAAGCAAGCTTTCGAGACAGGATGTGTGATATATTGCAAGAATGCTCCCGTGCAGGTGCTTTTTGGATTATGAATTGATGTGCTCCTGGTGTCATGAGCAAGGGTGCTTCCTAGTAGGCGAGGGAGCTTTTCCCTAACCAACTGAAATTTCCATTAATCCATATTCTTTTACTGCCAGGGGAATCTGTTACCTAGTGGTATGTTTACAGTTGGGTCCCCTAATTTCTGTGGGGAACAGTTCCTTTTTCACGTTCAGAGACCTCGAGACCACAGACAAAGGGGGAGGGGTGGTAAAGAATGAAGTCCCCTACATGTTCAGCTTCTGGTTTCCATTCGGGGAGTTTGGACTGGTTCCTGCACTGGGCAAGGAGAGGTTCTAGAAGGGAAGTGATGCCACAGTGGCCTCAGAGACCTTGGAGATCTTATGGGTTGGCAGCTTGGCTTATGGGTGGGACCATGCTTAATGCAAACATGAATGAACCCTTCTTGTTGGTCAGAGGTCCACCCAAACTGCATTTTCCCTTTGGCCTACTTGAGCTCTGTTATTTTTCTTATAGGCTTCCTGGAAAACAGGATTCTTCAGACAGAGGCACCTGCATTTGGTTCCCAAAAGGAAAGCTCAGTGTAAAGCACAGTGTGCTGGTAAAGCTAAGACTCCCCCGTTTTCTCCTTTCTGCTGTCAGAGAAGGACAGAGAGCAATCAACTGCCCTCTGTTTCAAACCTTCTTTAAAACC
The DNA here is from genome assembly GCF_004348235.1 of Phoca vitulina. Classification (NCBI taxonomy): domain Eukaryota; kingdom Metazoa; phylum Chordata; class Mammalia; order Carnivora; family Phocidae; genus Phoca; species Phoca vitulina. Next base: position 6,208,621 of record NW_022589736.1, on the reverse strand, counting down.
CAGGACAGGAGCTGGGCGTGGAACCCTCTCCCACTTCAATGCCTACATCCCCATAGATAAATGAGTCTAGGTCATCATGAAAATTTTCTCCAGAGCTAATCTATGGGAGGACCCATTTATATTTGCAGTCAGAACATCCCACACAAAATTTAATTGCAATTAGCAAATGCTGACCCCCAATCTGCCGTGTCAGATCAGGAGTCCAACGTGTGATGATTCTGTGAGCAGAATTCCTACCACTGCTGTATTCTGTTATGTCTAAGCAGGCCAATGAAAACACAAAGTATATGATGTACTATATGTTGGCTAATTGAATTTAAGTTAAAAATATAAAAGGAGAAAAAAAAAGAAAACACAAAGTGTAATGATTTATAAATATGTCAATCTGGTCACTCAAAAAATATATTCTTGAATTTAGGAAGTGCCTAACACAGTAATATTGGGTATTTATTGGGGTTGTTTTAACAACATGGCTCCAAATTCTTTGATCCTCTCCCCCTGTGAAGAGGGTGACGTCTGTGTCCTTTCCCTTTGACTCTGGCTGGATATGTGAGGGCTTCAACCAACAGCTTATGATGGATGTGCTCCCATAGGATTTCTACAGTTAGGTCAGAGAAGCTGAGCAGCTCTGAAATGGTTTGCTTGCGCTGCTCGCCCTGGGAAGCTAGCGCCCTGGGACGCCTGGCGTCCAGCTGCCCGGAGTCTGCCGTTCTGGGAGGCCTGGGAGGTCACCTGTAGGTGCTCCCGTTGGCAGCCCCGGCGGGGCTCCCAGCCCACAGGCAGCACCAGACACCTCCCATGGGACGGGGCCATCTGGAACCTCCAGCCCGGTCGGCCTTCCGGGGACAGCAGCTTGCCAACGTGTTCGACTGCAATTGTATGAGGGACCCCCAGGGAGAACTGCGTGCTCGAGCCATTCCCAAATCTCTCCCACAAAATCACAAGAAAAAATAAAACGGTTGTTTGAAGTTGCTGATGTGTAGGTCACTCGATCCAGAGCAGAGACAGCACAGTCTACATCCTGAACAGAACCAGACCTGGGAGTACAGCAGGTGCATTCTCTTGGTGGAGATGACTCCAGGGCCACAAGGAGAGGGGTCCTGGTGACACCTAGCTCCCTGGGTCTCTTTTAAAGGAACTTGGGAATTGAGGAGGAAGAAAGTAAAGATAACAGATTAGGTGCTAGTCCCAGAAAGTGTCAACACACCGCTGGTTTTAATTCCACAAGCGCATGTCATGTAACATCAGTGACACAGTGATATGTTGCAGGACTGGGTTCCCCTTTTCATCCCAATGGTTACAGACTGGGGGCTGCGTCCTTTTGAAGGTGTAACAACAAGTAAGTCATTTAAGTCTTCTGGGCGTGATCACTGGCAGATGCTCATGAAACTCACACAGATGTGCCTTTTTCATCACGTGACTAACCCTGCACTCAAGTAGATGCTTTTAAAATAGTCTCTTTTTTTACATCTGTATATTTGCAAAGCCGGAAAGGGAAACAAAGGAGACACATCTATTCCTCAATTACACGTGACTCTCTTGTAGTGAGAGAGAAGACTTAGTCACGAGGAGCTGTCACAGCACATTCTGGTATGTCTGAGATGCCATACCAAAAATCACAGCAAGAAATGGCCTATGGATTTAACTTGTGAAGCCCTGCTGAGCATTTGCATTCAGGAACTCTAAGGCACCACACGTGAAAAATGAATAGAGCCATGATGTTTTGAGTGCTCACGTGAATCTGGCTAATGGGACCAAATTAAGTGGTTGGATTTCCACAATCATCAGAAGGAGCAGGTGGATCAGGTTCATACTCAGGAACAGCCAGTAGGACCTCATGGGTCCTGGGGGCAGGAAAATGTTAGAGACAAGAGACAATGCAGGGTAAGTTAAGCTCCTGGGCTGGGGATCCCACCCCCCTTTGCCTTGAATTCTGGCTTTGAACATTACCAGTCCTGTGATTTGGAGGTTTACCTAATTTCTGTAAGCCTTGGGTTCCCTCACTTATAAAGCAGGAACAATACCATACGAAATAGGAGCATCTTTGAATTCCCACAAAGGGGGTTTCTCTCTAACCGTGGGAAGGTGTGGCTTGCATGACCACTGTGTTGTGTGCTCTTTTCGAATGTTTAAAACTTGGAGCAAATGCTTAATCATTAAATGCCAGTAGATTCACAAAATTTATGCTGTATGTCCACTCTGAAACATGGTCGGTGGGAATGCAATTTGGTATCATAATTTTTTGAGAATGTAATTTGATGAAACATATCGAAAGTCCTAAAAACGTGTCTACTTCTGATCTAGCACTTTGAATCCTAGCCTTCGCACTATTAACTACGGGGATAGTAACTGCAAACTGACTCTGTGTTTATACAGTATTTTATTCTGTGGGTGTTACAATGAGACAAATAGATATTCACTAATACAGAATAATGCACCTAATATATTCTTAAAGATATACAGCAGGTCCCAAACACAAAGCTGACTATTATTTATCTCGATAAGTTAAACACACGCACAGCTGTGTGAATAGACGGATAAACACAGATGAGTGAAAATGGAGCAGGTTGTACATGCACTGAGACTCTGAGGGTGCTCACAGCTTCCCCTAGGCTACACATCCCACTGTTCGTAGAGAAAGATACTCTCCCAGCCCGACCTCCACTGCCCCCCCCAGCCCCCAACCAGTGACCAGGCTGGGCAGCCCAATGGCACCTGTCTCTAGGTTGTGTGATTATGGGTAATTTGTACTACCTTCCTTTTGTTTATCTGTATTTCCCAATTTTTTGACACTGAATAAGTATTATCATCTTGTTTTTAAAAAATTGGGCCCTGAAATTCCTTGCACCACCCCAAATCTCCATCAGTCCCAGCTCCACCCCTCACACTCAGAGGGGTGGTAGGTGTGGGGTTGTTGGCCAGGAGGCTGTGGCCAGATGTCCCTACGTCTGTCCTGTCCGTGTTGCTAATATGGGATCTCTCTGGCCATGAGCTCCTATCTGCTCAAGGGATCTCAATAACACAGAATCAGAAACTGGATCAGGATCAGCAAAGGGTGGCTTGGAGCAATGAGAAGAATGAACCGAGAATGTATCTGACACTTCCCTTTCTTATTGACTTGGTACATTTTGAATGATTTATATTTAAAATAGATGGCTTCTGTCTTCCTCTGAATTCTTCCAGATGCAACAATAATACCTTTTTTTTTTTTTTTGGCCTGTGCCTATAGCTGAAGAGATATGGATAAGTTATCTCTCCATCGTTGACCATACAAGAAACACGGTGTCTGTGAAAACTGCCTAGACCAGAAATATGCCCCTCCTCCTGGTAAATGGTGAGACTACCGGGGGGGGGGGGTATTGTGCTGGTAGAATAAGTCAATATAAGATAAATTCATGTGCACAGCCTTCCAAAACACCCCCAAAAATCCACTCAAAGAAATGAAATAGCAAATTCCTAGGATTTCTGTCCACTGCTCTGTATTTTAATGGCCGCGGCGCTTTCTATCTTAGACATCCACCGACATGAAAGAAATCACCCCCAAACCTAGCGGCCTGAGACAGTGACTATTTAGTATCTCACAGTCCTCACTTCAGGAATCCCAGAGCAGCTTAGCTGGGTGGGCCGACTTGGGGTCTCTCGGGAGCTTGTATGTAGGATGTTGGATGAGGCTGCTGTCCTTTGAAGACTTGACCGAGGAGAAGCCACACTGAAGAGAATCTGTTCATGCGGCTCTGGGCGCCATCCTCTCCCCCAGGGGCCGAGGCTCCTCACCATGTGCAGCCGGCCTCCCCCAGGCCAGTGATCTGAAACACTCACAGAGGAGACTGTGCGCCTTCTGGTCTCAGGTACCCACACAGTCACACTCACTTCGCCACATTCTCTCCATTAGAGGGGAGGCACTGAGTCCAGCCCACGCTCAAGAGAAGGATTATTGAAGAACTTGTGGACATGTTGGAAACCACCACGGAACCTTACTAAAAACATGAACATTTATCTTTTATTTCTGACTTGGGACTCTATCAAAGCATATTTTTCTCTGATTTAACTCAATAGAGTACAGATATTTTTCCCAGACGCCTGAACAATTGAAGCGTATTAACTTACACTGTCTGAACCTGACATATTTTTAGGAAGGTAAGTGAATTTTAATCTGTCTCTAGAAAACACAAAAACCTATTAATTAGGTTGGGCCATAGACCCAAACCTTGGTCAGGATTGAGGATCTTACTCCTGAGGTAGACTATTTAGGAAAACCTGCGGCCTCCCTCCTGAACATTTCCCACTTTGTACGGAGAAACAACCCAGTGAGGGCGGAAGCCAGTGCGGAAAGATGGCGCACGTAAGCATGTGTGAGGGAATGGGGTGGCTACGTTCAAGAGCCAGATACAACTCCTGCTATTACTACTAGTCTCGTTTTTCATTGCCTTAGAGAGCTGCGGGCGCAGAAAGGAGATTGCCAGGTGTGGGGAAGCAGGCCCGGGGGGCCAGTCACAGCAGGCTCCTGGAAGAGAGGTCAGGTGAGGACTCTTCAACCCCTCTTATTCTCTTCAGCCATGCACACACAGACCCACTGTGATTCCCGGGGCGGTGGCCTGCGAATTGTAAAAGGTGGCAGCCGGAGACAGATGTCTTTCAGGGGCGTTTTGCTCTAATCCAGGAAGGATGGTGAATGGCTGTGAGTGCTTACGGAAGCACCCTCATCATCCAAACAATGAACGTGTTGTCTTTCTGTGGTGCTCGGTACAACTGGGCAGAGGGGAGAACCAGTTCCTGAGCCCCCATGAAACTCTGGAGAAGGTGTCCTGGCGGGTCCGTGTTTGAGTTCTGCAGCAACCGCAGGCCCCTGCTGGAAGGAAAGAGCTCATGTCTTTAGGACTTTTAAAAAACAGAAAGAAATGCTAGTTCTTACCCCTCTGGGTTTTAGATTTAGGGGAAAAGCACTTCTTCAAATCAATGCCTACAAGTGTACTTACCAGAATGTGCCACAGCACACCATGTTTGAGGGATGGGAAGTACCGTCCGTGGAGAGCAGGTTTCAGGGAGGAGTGGCTTGCTCACCTGACAACCCCATGCGAACGTTCTCCGGTCCTCCTCAAGTGCCCTGGGAATTACTGCCGGCATGGCAAGCGTTACTGTGGTGAGCTAGCACATAAGCACATCTATGCATAAAATGGACACAAAGCCAGTGATCTAAAGGAAAACAAATTTTTAAATATCTCCTAATAATCATCAGCACAGCCACCATGTGCCCGGCCCAAGGGAACCAAGGTGCTCCCCGGCAGAACCACGAACCCGCTGGGACCTATGTCCTTTGAGATCCTTTTTGGGATCTCCAGCTTTTACTTACTATTTGCTGAGAAGTCGGTGCACTGGACCGTTTTCTAGCCTCTCCAGCTGGGAAACACTGGGGGCTTATATTTCTGGACTCTAACCAGCTCCCCACCGGGCTGCCAAGCATGCCAGTTGATGAGAGTTTAGGTGACAAAGTCAACTTGACAGCATGTCAGGAAATGCTACATTGCAGGACTTTATTTCGATGCCCACCCCCAGTTCTGTCAGAATGGCTGCATGTGGTCTACTGGAAAGACTATGGGGAGACACTTCATAACCAGCACTGGTCAGTCCCTGCCCTCATGAGTTCACTCTCTGGGCATTTCTTGACATATTTGTGTGTTTACCCTGAAAAAGCCAAAACACGTCATATTAGTAAGAATTTAATTTTACTCTTTGAGCAAAGTAAGTTATGTAACTAGCTACAAGGAATGCAAAGGCAATTTGCAAACATGAAATTGCTTGAAGGAGTAAATGTAGAATGGCGCTATTAAGATTATCATCAAAATTCAATTAAATGTTCACTGGTTTTTCGTTATGAAAAGGAGAACACATACAGAAGAGAAATGCTAGCCAACTGTTAAAATAATAATTAGTGGAAGCAGTGTTTCCTGATTTGGCCCTGAAAGTCGGTGAAGCATTTCAAATAAATTTCATAAAAACAAATTTTAAAACTACCTAGAGTGTCATTCAGCAAGTCTTGGGAATCTGACCTCTTTCACAAATTAAAGTTGAAGTATTTTTCTGGTGTGTACAAAAGTTTTCCCCCTTTTTTTTTTTTGCTTCCTGTTGAAATCGTTACTTTCACCCATATATGGCTCCAAACATACAAACCATTTTAGAGTGGCTGTCGAAATTATTCACTCTTGGCCTAGAGCTAATTTTGGTTTTCACTCCCAGCAACATCTTCCGGGAAAGTGCTAAGTGAATACAGGATTGTAATGCCCGTGTACAAACTCTGGAGCATTCTTCAGCAGAAACCACACACATGTCCTTGGTTTTGTTTGTTTGTTTGTTGTTTTGAGAACATCTGTTTATCAAAGGGCTGCTCCTGGCTCTTCGGAAACACATTTTCCAGGGTGTGTGTGTGTGTGTGTGTGTGTGTGTGCGTGCTGGAGAACTTTGAACGCACTTGCTGATTTCAAAGCAGGGCCATATCTTTTCGATGACATCAGCCTCTACTCCCCAGTACTGGGAACTCACCGTCCTCTGAACTGAAAGTTAAGGGTTGGGTGCCAAAGGCTGTCTCACCTGTGAGTGCATTTGCTGTAAGCTCAGCTAACTATGCGTGGGGAGCTGACCGGTTTTGACAGGGAGGCAAACCCCTCCGGTTTTTACATGCGTCAGCCTCAGGACTGTCTCTGGATTATAGAAAATTCCACATGGAATCTCCACACTTAGCAGCCTGCCATCGTCCTCACAAGGCTGCCCGCTCCCCTGGCCGTCGGAACAACAGGGAATGATCTGTACAAAGTATTCTGACCCTCATGGGCCTGAAGTGAATCTTACCGTTTTTAATACATGGTGTCACATTGTATGAAACACCCACAGCCGAAACTCCCCACGCCTCAATTATTGTATAATCATATGCTAATGTTCTGAGGAACCCATGTATGGACAGACATCTCTGAGGGATGTAAAGAAAGAGGTTGTCCTGGGATTATAGGAGCCATCCTATTCGGAAAACAGATGAGTAGATGAGGAATTCCCTCCGAACACACATACACACACACACACACACACACACACACACTGTAATGTATACCTAGAGACATTCTAGAATGTTCTTTACAATTTCTTTCTCCAATTTTTCACAATAATATCACTGTGTAAATCTGATTTCTCCTAACTTTAGGTATGAAAGCACATTTGTAAAACATTCTAACGTCTCTCTCTTGTTTAAAAAGACATTTTTAAAACCGTTCTGAATGAAAGACAATCAGTGTAACTTCTCCCACCCTCTATTTCTTCTGTGGGTGCCTGACATCTCACTACGTAAAACCAGACAGAGGCCCTCAGCGAGCCCCTGGCCATGACAGAGCCTGCGCTTTCAGAGCCAGGCAGTTGCCAAAATAGCTGGTGAAGGAAACGAAACCCAGACTGAACAATACCGGACCTAAAATAGCAGCAGGGTTTATAACCACAGCAGCAGGAACGGCTGCTAATTGCTTGCCGGGGCCCTTTATTCTGGCTTGCCACTCTCGAGGGGCACGGGGGACTTGGGGTGCAGAAGCAAGCGGGCCGCCCAGCACACTAGTGCAGAACCACAAATCAGAACATCTAACAATAGCACCTGGGGCAGAGCCATGTCTGTGAAGAGCTTTCAAAGAGTTGGAGTCCAGAGATCCGGGAGGGACGGTCAGTGACGTTCACCAAGCACCAGCTCTGTGTCAAGCAACAGACCGGGCATTTCCCCTCCCCACGACTCTGCAGAGTCCATCTTCATGTCCTCATGCTACAGATGAGACCAGCTCGAGGTCACCCAGCTGGAAAGCTCCTTCTAGAAAACCACGGCTGGATGAGTGAGCTGGGGGTCAGGGAAATAGTCTTACCTGGCCCACCCCTAACTGAAGACAGTCGTGCAGAGGGAACTCTACATTTCAGATTGTCAAACAAATCATACCACACAGGGGCCTATAGACAGGCAGGGGAGGAAGATCAGGCAAAGCAGGGATGGCTGGAAAGAAGAAGGTGGAAGAAAGGAAGGGACATTGTGGCAAAGCAAAGCAAAGGGGGGTGGGGGTGGGGGCAGCTCACAAGAGAGGAGCCTAAAAAGAAGAGGTGCAAACGTTTTCAGCCCTTTACCAAGTGTAGCTTCAGTACACTTGATCTTCAGATCAAGAAGCTTTCAACCTAGATGGCCAGTTATGGGACTCAGGCTGGAGGATTCTGAGACCACACCATTGGAAGTGAGAGCCTGATGTGGAGACTCACCTGTCCCCTTGCTGCAGGAAAATCAATGACCCAAGGATACTTGGAGAGAGCCCCCGGGACAGGGCATGGAGGGAGACCACAGATACCCAGCCTGTTGCTTTAATTTGAGCAGAAGCAAGAGGTGACCAGCCCTAGTCAATATACAGCCCACAAGCTCTTGATAAGCAGAAGCAATTCAGGGGTAGACTTTGTATTTCTTAGGTTCTTCATGGGACCCAGAGATCCAAATGACTTCTAAATGCTAGAGCCAGACCAGGTCACTCTGGAATGGATTGAAGCCCTGAGATTAGCCCAATCTACTTCCACATCCCCAGATCGTGTCTGACTGAGACCTGAACCCATGGCCCAAGGCCCATCAACAGACTGTGGGCCCAGCTCCTGAGGACGATATGTGTCCCCCACCCCAGGAACTTTAGGCTTTAGCAGAAGGAGAGAGGATGAGCATATTTTCAGCAGTTTGCACGGCAGCATATTCTTAAACCGTGCTCATGTGACTGAGGCCCAAGCAACAGCCCAGTCACAATAAGGAGTGTTGGCCCTCATCCCAGGCACACAGGGACCATGCAGGTGCACCAGGCTGATGGCGCAGGTCCGTCCCACCCAGCGGCCCTCGCACACCACTCCCACCAAGGCCACCTTGCGCAGTCGGTGACAGGAAAACAGCGTCATGCCCATTGTATTCCTTCTTTGTGACTGAGGGCAAATGTTGACTTAGCAATTGGAGAATGCCTTCCCCCACATTAGACACTTGTGTAGAGTTCTACTGAATGTAAATAAGATGTTAATTATTATAACTTAGTGACGCCTTAAGATGAGGCTCTGGATGGATTTTTAACACACACTTGAGAAGCAACATGGTCATCATGTAATTCTGTCCGGGGATTTTGAAAGAGAGATGGTTGGTACCCAGATGCGGCCATAGAGGCAACAAGATTTTAAATGGGGGGGGGCAAAGCCATGACTGGCTGTTTGTCTGAAGTTCCCTTTCTACTGCAGGAAGGCCTACTCCCCTCCAAAAAGACCTTACTTCATTCTTACTCTTAGGGCAATGTCACACCTCATGAGTCAGCGAGGTGGCTGCCTGCCGGTGAAGCCTGCAAGGCCCTGGAACGTGTCTCGGTGCACTGTGGATCTGACCCAAATCACGTTAACGCCCCCAACAGCCTAGGATGCTATTTCGGAAGTGGTCGGACTAGACACACCAATTCTCTTCCTCCCCCGCCTGCCATGTCCTCCGAGCCCTGGACCGCGTCTTCCAGCCCACCCGCCCAGGGGCAGTCCGGAGCTCTTCAACTGCTGAGCTGCAGTGATTTGCAAAAACTCTAGCACCCCAGGGCCACGACTGCCTTGCCCTGAAGGCAGTGTGACCATGAATCACGCAGGTGAATCACCTAAAATGTGCCCCGTGACCCCCCTGGGGGGCCGGCTTCTCGGTTCAGGGAGCCGTGGGCACAGATGGCACAGAAACATGCCAACACGATTTCGTGATTCCGGGCAAAGAGCCGCAGAGTTTGTCACTGCAGGAAGCCCAGGGAGATGAGGCTATTTGACACCATCATTTCACAAATGTGGAAATGGAGGTCCGAGGTCAGGTGGTCACTTGAGAGCAGAGCCGGGTGGCCAGCTGGAGCACAACTCTCAACCTTGGGGGAAACCACTGCTCCTTTGGGTTAGGACTTTGAGGACAGGAGTAAATGGCCCCTTTGCCGGGTGAAATTACAGCGGCATTTCATGCTGCCAGGCAAGCATTCTCGCTCCCATTAGGGAGGCTTGGTTATAGCGTAAATAATAAAGAGGGCAACGGCTGCAGCCAAAACTGCTCACCGATAGTTTCTTTTTTGGTATTAGAATGATGAGTGTATTTTCCCTAAGAACTTTCTGGCAACGTGTCCACATAAAGCCACACACACAGTAACAAAGTGTGCTGCTTAGCATGTAGCGGATGACACTCTTGTTATTGAAACAGGAAGTGAGTCAGCCGCGACAGATCATATATTTTATTCCGTTGTGTTGGCTCACTTGAAAAAAAATAACCTATCGCAAGGCAACAGCGTTTGTTGTCTAAATAATACATTTTTTTCGGATGAATATGTAACACAGAGGTTGATACTTTGAAATTTTAATTAATGGTTTCTAGGAAATTAGGAGAGACTTCCTCAATCAGGATCTCATCGTTAAAATTTTACAAAATGGTTTTCACAGGTATTCTAATAGAATCAAACAAGTATGTTTTATAATGAAAATAAAAACAAGTTTAATACTTTCAGGGGCATGGATTTTAGCATTTGGTATTCTTTGTAAAACCGTCTACAAACTGAAGAGTAGTAGTATGAGTGCTATTAACTGGAACCTACACTCAGGCAGGGGAACTTTTTAAGACATTCAAAGGGACTGAGTTTTTAGATATTAATTTCAGAATTTTTACTCATTAACTCTGAGCAGGACTGGGATAAAGTCAGTCCTTGCCCACTAAATCTTTGCATCTATACAGTGTAAATTGGCAACATAAAAAATATATTTTAGGACAAATGCTTTAAAACACTTAAATACATGTCCATGTGGACAACTAAAGCTCCTTGCCTGCTAAACACTGAGAATACACTTACAGTGCATGGGCTATTCAAGAACAATGCCTCTGCTACTGAAATGTGCTTAAAATAAATAAAAAAGGATTTTTGAAATTCTATTATTAGGTGCTCACAAATTCCCTCACCCAGCCTTTCAATGATTCAAATAGGCTTCTCTGGCTACAGAGTCAGATGTGTGGCATTCTTGTCAAGTGCTGGCTCTCCGAAAAAACCTCCGCCCGACACACCACGGACTTGTAAGGAACGTCTCCCACGGTGGGATGCAGCGGACAGACCCTGGAAGGAGAGGCCCTGGGAAGGTTCCAGGCGGGCCTCTTCATGCACAGACGCCAGAGCTGGAACCACTGCGTGGTCCCTGCACCTCCTTCCTCCCTCCGCGCGAGCCCCAGTGTCCCCTTGCAGGACAGTCCCGACTGTGCTGGCTCCTTCCCTGCCCTGGGCTCCCACGGTCCATCAGAGGCCGCGGGCTCTTTTTCAGTTTTGGTCTGCTTTCTCCCACCTTGAATCTCGGAATGAATAGTATCTAACTGTAATTGTTGGTTTTGTAGTTTTAAATAGTGGACCAAAACACCTAACATCGTCTCTGAACGGATTCGCGCACCTGCTGCCTGTGACCTTGGGGATGGCCCCACCGCACTGTCCCTTCACTGTGTCTGGAGGGAGACATGGGCTCAGAGAAAGTGCCTTTACCATTTTTGTCTTTATTAGCTCCACATCGCCTGTTATCTGCTATTTCCACATTCTGCATAGATCTAATTTAGGTATTTAAAAAAAAAAAAAAGATGCCCCAGACAGTATCCTGGATTGGCAGTTTCAAAAACGCATGTGGTTTCAAGCCTTCATTGCAGATCTGAAGCGAATTATTTCTGTAAATGTGTGAAAAATTGACTTTCTTAAAAACTGACTTCTGATGTATATGAGCTAAAGCCTATTCAGGAAAACCACAGTGCCTGACATTTCCTCTCCATTATTTTCCTCGAGACATGAAGAGTCCTTGATAATCTTAGCTTTCTAAAATGACAGATTCCATCAATTTGCTTTTTAGAGGAACATGTTTTCTTGTGCTCTGTCATGTAATATTTTACCTTAAAGCATTAAGAAAACATCTCTCTACTCTGCCATCTGTAAGGGCTTCTGGGCTCAGGAGAGCGACAGGATTTCTCACCACAGAAGATCCAGTCCTTGTGGTCGTATGCTCACTTCACAGAGAGACAGTCACACTGTAACATTTCCTCGCTCCCCTGACAACATGTTATTTTCAAGTACCACTTTTTTTTCCCAGCCCGTTCCAGGATTTAACTCCTAATGAGATGTTGCATTTCAACAAGGTAACCTTTTAAAATAGTGTTATAAATAGCTCATCATTCAAAGGCTCTTCTTTCAACTGCACTGTCTGAGGATAGGCAATTCTAGCCAAATATTTGCTACCTACTCAGTCCCTCAAATTAATCATTCAAATGCTCTTGAAATCTGGCATGTTTTTCTGAATCTGTTTCTCACAACAATACCATAGTTTATTCTAAAGTAAATCTAAAGGTACTCATTCAGGCTGTACTTTGCCTTAGGTCAGCTACAGAATTTTAACAGCCCAGGAACTAATTGGCTATGACATAGCCAGGAGACCCTCGCTCCTGTGTGTGTGTGTGTGTGTGTGTGTGTGTGTGTGTGTGTGTGTGTGTGAATGTGTGGACTTCTGAGTTGTCTATGTGTGTCTGTATGTACTTGTGTGAGTGGTGTGTCTCTGTCTATCTGGGTGTGTGAGCGTGTGTGTATACGTATGCATGCACCTCTGTGTGAGTATGTCTGTGAATTTATCTGTGTGTCTCTGCATTTGTGTGTGTGAGTGTGTGTGTATGAATGTGTCCATGTGTGCCTGTCTGTGTGCCTAGTCCCAACCAAGACTATTTCTAGGAGTAATAAAAACCAAGCAATTGGGTGGCTCAGTTGGTTGAGCATCCGATTGGTTTTGGCTCAGGTCATGATCTCAGGGCGGTGAGATTGAGCCCCGCATGGGACTCCATGCTCAGAGAGGAGTCTGCTTGAGATTTTCATCTCTCTCTCTCTCTCCCTCTGCCCCTCCCCCTGCTCTTTCTCTTTTTCTCTCTCTCAAATAAGTGAATAAAAATCTTTAAAAAATAAAAAAAGAGCAATCAGAGAAATCAGGGAAGACAGTGTGCATTTGCACCGTGGTCACAAGACTGACCGCACGGAGATGCCACCAAGCCCTCCTACATTGTAACCATCAAGGACCAAGAAGGCACCACAACAGTGGGGACATGGGGACTTCTCTACTGTCTGAGGCCATTTAAAGCCAGTGTGCGGCCAGATGTCTGTACAACCAAGAAAAGATGGCAATACAGGGGGAGAGAAGCCAACGAAACAAGCATTCCTCCTCCAAGAATTCACCTGCCCTCCGTGCCCACCGCTATGACGGCCCCTGAGCCCCGAAATGGGGAAAACAATCCTCTGCAGTCTGCTGGTAAATGTTACCCCACGTTTAGTATATGCGGAATCTGCCTGGGAGTCAGGCTGGATTTGTCACCGTACCTTAAACAGAGCTGTGTCTAGAGCTGTGGGCTAAGCGAACAGTATCTCATGTAACCCCCAGCCAGTCAGGTAAAGGTAACGGCCATGCAGAGGAGTTGAGTCAAGCTGCCAGTTGTCTCCAAGAGCAGACCCTCGGCCATGACCCTGAAGGAGGTCAAATGAAGTAAAATCAACATTGTGTGTTTAAACTCCATAGACGAGGGATATGTTATTAGAGGTTATGGATCCCAGGTCACCCAGGCTGGCTTCCAAATTCTTCAATAACAAATAGGGAGCGGGAAATCACTAAGCCCCTTGCTGTTACCATCCCATCTCTGGGGACGGATGCTGAAATCTCTCATCTCAGGCAACGCTCCGCAGAGCCCTTCACAGGTGTCGAGGACACTGGGAAGGGTGAAGTGGGCAAGTGCCTCGGTGTCAGGCTAATCCATGCAACCCAATGTCACTTCTGGATTTGGGGAATGTGGTGTAGCCCACCAAGCTGCCCAGGGTTTGTGTGAGACATGGGACTCAGAGCTGCAAGCTTTCTTAGTATGTGTCCCCTGACTCTGAGAGAATGCAAAGGATCACTTACCAAGACAGAAAAGAAGCACCTCCAGCTACAGCTGTGCAAAGAGCCCAGTTGTGCAAATGACCCAGTTGTGTAAATTGCCCAGCCGCGCGAATGCCCCAGTTGTGCATATGGCCCAAGCAAACACTGTTACTCAGAAGCCAGTTCATGTTTGTTCCACTCTTGGCAATTTGGGTGCCACACGAAATAAATCTTGGAGAACATTCCAGGAAGGAGGCTGAAGTGCTTGGGATTCTGGTTCCTCTAGAACCAACCCCTGAATGTGACTCACAGTGTTCTAGGCTCCTTATCAGATCAAAAAACCATAAAACAGAGATGTCATACTGGCTGGACAGCTGAGGGGCTTTTGAAATGGTCTCATCTTCCCTGGGCGGTGGTTGACCTGGTTTCCTACATTAGATTCAAAGAGTCTTGCAACATATTCAAACGGAAGACTTTCCATGCACATACTTACAATAAGTTTTAAAGTACTGATTTCCTCCAAAAAGTTTCCTGTAAGTTGTCATGATCTCTAGAAGTTTATATCTGAGATTGCCTAAGAACAAACATTGTCTAACAACAAAAAAAAAAGGCAATTAATACATAAAGAAGTACCAACAGCGATAGGAAATCCTTAAATACCTTTTAAAATCATGGCGGAAGAGGAATGATTGTCACTTGATTATTCCTTCTGCATGCACTTCCTGCCAGATACCGCTATGCCTTCCTTTCATCCCCCACCTTACCCCTCTCTTGGCACAAATGCACCTCATCCAAGAACCATCCTAAGACAGCATTCATCAACTCCCCCTGCTCATCACTTCCCACCCCACCGCCTTCATGGCATCTATCATCACCTGAGTTATTACTTGTTTACCTGCTGTCCCTCCAACGGAACATGAGCTGGGTGGGGAGGTAGTTTTGGACACTGCTGTATCCCGAAGGCATAGAAAGATGCCCAAAAAAGAGCAAACACTCAGAAACCAAATAGGATTTTCTCTGAGTGCTTGGGATGTTTTTGCGTCCATGCAATGGAAAGGGGTTACCATAGATGATAAAGATTTGTGACTCATCTGAAAATGTGAACATTTCATGGAAATGAGACAGTTGTACGGAAGGAAGGCTAGATGACCTTCTGCACTGAACTAAGTTGGAGATCACCTTTATTAGGGAGACTTCTCTTTTCAGAGAAAAGTGTCACAAAAATTTGGCCCACATATGGATTTGCCAAGTTCTCAATGTGGTTCCTCTGGTTATGGGAAGTTCGTTTTGGGTTCTTTCTGAAATACCAAGCAAGCATGGTTAAAGGTGCCACGTTTCTTTTCATCCTTTCTTTGTGTTTTTCTCTTTCCTCCCCCTGCTCACGTGCTCGCTTTCTCTCTCCCCCCCCCCCCCCCCCCGCTTACATCTTGGGCTTATCAAGTTTTATAAAACCCAGTACATGAAAACGGAAAGAAGACAGATGTCTATCATTGGCAGAGTAAGAAAAAACATAACCATGATTATTATTGTGGGTTGTTAAACTTATTTTTTAAATGAAATTCACTCCGTTTGGTTTAAGCTAACAGTCCAGACCCATAATTTTGACCCCATTCTCTCTCTAGACACCATTGAAATAAAAATGCACCATTACAACAACAAATAGGTAACAGGGATCGAATAGGGAGATATAGAGGAGATCTCAAGACGGGCCTAGAATACAATTCGGCAACAGTGAGTGGAACAAGGTATCAGGGGGAGACATCTACAGCCTGGAATACGCTGGAAGTGGGTTTCAGACAAGGCGAGTGTCAGTGCACCCAACTGAACCGCAGAGGTGTCTGAGCCAGAGTGACACACAGATGGGTGTGGGGGTGAGAAGTGGGTGGAGGACAGGAGAAACAACTGAAGTCCCATCTATGGGGTAGTGCACCAGTGAAAACCTCAATCTAGGTTCCCCTGTGCCACCCATCCCCTTAGAGTACAGGCACTTACATTCCAGAAAGACATCAGACCTCTCCCTTCCCAAAGACACTAGAGCAAATATTTCAGACAATGTCCGGCATGGGGTAAACACACAGCCTGTGGGAGCTCCCCGCCCACTTATCCTAAATGATTTGTCCCTTAGAGTCCTGGAAAGAACTGCTACCAGAAGAGATGTCCCTGGAAACATCCCTAGAAATGGAAAATGCTAGAAGACCACAGGTATACCCAGGTATCCCCAGCCATGTGAGAAGAACCAAGAAGTTACTGGAGGATGTACTCCAGAGAAACTAAGGAATAAACACAGAAAAGAAGAGAAAAGGGAATCCACCAAGAGCGACACAGCCCAGGAACAGCCAGGTGCAGCAAGACTGGCCGTTTGTCACCTAGAGGGTCACCCTGTCCAGGACTTCATTTTATTTTTTCTTCCTTCAATTTCTCCAGCAAACAATAAAATATCATTTTTAAAAATATTTCTGAGTCAGCCTGTAATTTATCCCGTGGATCTGCATTTATTCAGGACTGCAACTCACATAGGTAGCTCCTAAGTGAAAAGCAATTTAGGACATAAAACCAACTATGACTTCTTTAGGATAAAAAGAACCATCCTTTGTTTGAATTTCTGGATGGGAAAAAGAGGGGAGAAGAGTGAAGTAAAATTAGAGAACCAATTTTATCTTCATTTACTAAAATTAGAAAATACTTTGAAGTGACATCATTAACCTTATCCATATAGACGCGGACAGGCACTCAGAGTATTCACTGAATGGCTGCTAGATCAGGCCTTATGCTAAGAGCTAGTTATGAGAAAAGAATGAGTACCCTCTTTGTTCAGCCTGTTAGAGGAAGGAGACAAAGGCATAAGCCAACAGCTAAGGCCATGAGTGGCACGGAAAGACGGGGTAGCCATCCAGCAAGTATGAGCAGGGTTATTTGCTTATCTGCGTACTATGTATTTGCAGGGGCTCAATACCTGAAGACCATCTATATCATTACCTGCTTACGAAATTTAATTTCCTGGGGAAATTTTTAGTGACTGCTAAGTTTTTAGCAGGCACTATTGGCAGTTCCTTTTTATTTAGAACATAGTAGGTGAAAATAAGATTGAAGGTGTTCACTTGCAAACATGATCCTACCTTATTTAATTTACAACAGCAGACTTTAATCTTACTTGTAATCGCCAGTCTGCAATCCTTGTATTCAACTGTAAGTTTTTTATGTTCTCCCTCTCTCTCTCTTTTTTTTTTCTCTTAACAATTTAAGGCTCAATGACAGGCTTTGGATTTAGACCAAATGCATCAATCATTAATTTCTGGCAATCTTCCCTTTTCTTTGTGTCCTCTTGTAAACTCTAGCTCTGAATCTCAATTTTTAGAGGCTGCCTCATACATAGAGTGAGTAGGCAACATCACTGCCTCTAGAAAATTCTCTTAAGATGAGTGCCTACTGACATCTGCAGAGTGAAGAAGGACGGCAGTACTCATTATTACTCCTTGGAAGCCAGCAGTCTCCTAGGGTGAAGCAGCATTCATGACTGGCTGGGGTGCAAGACAACAGCACACCTCTCGACAGGTAAACTCGGGAAACTTGCCTCCTAGGCACCATCTCACAGAGAGTGAACGGAGTTGCATTTCTGAGCCGAGCCATAAACCCTGTCCGCCGTGACAGTGAGATGTGGACGTGGAAGTCAGTGCCCCTCGTGGGGAGCTCGCAGACCTTGGGAAGAACGACAGCACAGTGAGCCACAATCACCGCCCAAGGCCATGAGTGCAGAGGGGACAGAGGGCATGACAAGGTGCTGAGCATATTGATGGAGTGCTGGGGAGGTCTTCTCAGGGGTGCATTTGGGCGGACTCTCCAAGAACATGCAGGGGACAGTTACAGAGGACTCTCAGGTATTGCGAGGTGGGACACACCTGGCTGCCCAAATCAGGAGGAACTTGGAGGAGACAGTGATGCGGGATGTGACCATGCAGAGCTGTGGCAGCCAGGTCCAAGGGAGCAACCAAGCCCTAAAGGCTGATGTGTAGACCCCATAGCTCACCACCCCGAACCTCACCTCCCTGCTACCAAATCCTGGTGATGTTCCTCAGAAGCAAACCTGCAGTCTTTTCTCTGGGTTTCCACGGCTACAGGCACACAGGGTGGTGGTCATGCCTTCGGGCTGGGCTCCGACTGCCCCAGCTCCAACCCCAACCCTGTTCCTCTGACCCGAGGCTGCAGAGCTTGAGCTGCGAGCTCAGGAATATTCCCGCAGTCCGCTCACTCCCCTGTTTCCACTTGGATCTGCTGCTCTCAGCCAGGTGACCTCAGGCAAGTGACCTGCCTCTCCTCACCTTAGCTTCCAGATCTATGAAACGAGGTAACAAGAACATTGATCTCAGACGGTCGTACTGCCAAGTGCATAGGAAAGATTGCGTTTCCTTACTCCCAGCTGGATGACTTCAAACAAGGTGTAGAATCTCTTGTGTCTCTGTTTCCTTTCGATTTACCGTGGCGGTGGTGGGGTGGTCGTGAAGAGTGAAGCGGATAATCCATGCAGAACACTTAGCAGTGCTCTGGGGTCCAGCTGTGCTGATTCAGCCTCTGAGGAGAGCTGCTTAGCGCTTAGAGTCACTACCGAGACCTTTCTCACCTCTTGCCTGTCATCCACTCATTCTTCCAAATCATGCTCCACACTCCTGCCACGATTTCCTTGGCAATGAGAGGCAGGAAACATTCTGCCCATGCCCTCCAGCCTCACCTCCCCAGATCCTCTTCTCTACAAGCCAGAGTGCCATCCTGGCTCCTGGTCACATTACCTCGGGGGCTGCTCATCAGGCCCTCCCTCCTGGCGCTCTCTGTCACCACCCTTCAAGACCATCCCCAGGAAGCAGCCAAAATCAATGTCTCCTCTCCTTCCCCCAGAAGGGTGTGCCTCCTGCTGCCTCCTTGGGGCTACTGACTCGATACTGGAATGAGGGAAGAAAGGGGCCTTCTCCCTAATCTCTTACCCATCCGACGAAGGGACCAAGACCTAGCCATTTTCACAGGCCCAGATAAATCTTTGTGTATATCTGAAACAGGCTGGAAAATCTGTTCTGCTCTGCCTTAGTAGAGTAGCAGCTCTGGACCCTGGACCAACAGTCTTCAATTTGAAGTGATTAAATTCTTGAAGAAAAGCAACATGAGTTTCTGTCCCTTGTTGGTTTGTATCAATACTCCATCAATCAAGTTCTTAACGGGGAAGTTAAGACTTGTGCCCCTGATAGCTGATGATACTAGTTTTGAACAGGAATGAAATAAGCAAGCCCTAAAAGTGATCATATTATCTTAAAAAATCTCTGAAATGTTAAGTAACATATGCTCTATTGTATGAAAATGTTTACTGTTGATAATGTAGGAAACTAGGTGGAGTTTGTCACATCCCATTATTCTAGTGCCATAAGTATTATTTAATACAAGTGAATTTACATTCTTTTCACAGAGTGCAAAAAATGACCTTCCAAAAGATGTCCTCATCAAATCCCTGGAATCTAGGAGTATGATCTTATTTGGAAAATGGGCCTTTGCAGATGTAATTAAATTAAGGGACTCATCCTGAATTATGTGACTTGGCCCTAAAGCCAAGGATATGTGTTCTTACAAGGAAACAGGGAGGGAGATTTGAGACAGAAGAGGAGGCAGCTGTGTAACCAGGGAGGGGAAAGGACAGTGATGCAGCCACAAGCCAAGGAAGCCAGAGGCCACCAGACGACACAGGGGACAAGGAAGTGTCCTCCCCTGGAGCTTCCAGAGGGAGCATGGCCCTGTAACACCTTTGTTCAGACTCATGGCCTCCAGAATTGTGAGAGAATAAACTTCAGTTGTGTCTGTGGTGATTTGTTGCAGCACCCGAGGGAAACTAATACAGGATAAACAAACATTAATTTCATATTCTAACTCATTATGTGCTTTAAATCAATATAGCATATTCCTCCTTTCTGTCTCTCTCATGCCTCTCATTCCTTCTCTGTTTCAAAGCACACTGCACACCTTAATATACTTCCCCTCTGCAGCCTGCACATCGTAGTTAGCCAGAGTTCAATATTTGTATACAGTTCTTTATTTTGGTGGGGGGAAGCAAAATTTACAGGAAGTTAAATCCACAAGGCTTAAATGTAACATTGGATCAGTTCAAACAAATGCAATCGCCTGTGCAACCACACACCTATATCCAGATAGAACAGCTCAGTCATCACCACCATTCATCACTATCCACCATCATCATCACCATCACCATCATCACCACCATCACCACCATCATCACCATCATCACCACCATCACCACCATCATCACCATCATCACCATCATCAGCGTCATCACCATCATCACCACAATCACCACCATCACCATCATCACTATCATTACCATCATCATCACCACATCACCATCACCACCATCACCATCATCACTATCATCACCATTACCATCATCACCACCACCACCATCACTGTCAACACCATCATCCCATCACCATCATCATCACCATCACCACCATCACTGTCAACATCATCACCATCATCACCACCATCACCACTATCACCATCATGATCACCACCACCATCATCATCACCATCACCAACATCCTTTACCCATCACCATCATCCATCACTATCACCATCACCCATCACCAAGAGAACTCTGTCATGGTCATGTCCTTTCTCAGTCAGTCTCCACCCCTGACTACCAAAGTCAACCAAACATCAGTTTTACCTTGTCTAGAACTTAATGTAGGTATTCTCTCAGTAGGTATTCCTATGTGCAAGACTTCTTTCACTCAGCGTACTCTTTCTGAGATACATTCATGTTGCTGCACGTAGCGATGAGCAGTACCAACTATACGGAAATACCACCTCTCCTGCTGACAGACACCTGGGCAGTTTCCAGTTTTTGACCATTATGGCTAAACTGCCATGAATGATCTTGCACAAATTTGTGAACATGTTCTTTCAGTGCTTTTAACTAAATGCCTAGAAGATGGAGGAGCTGAGTCATAGAGTAGGCATATGTTTGGCTTTATTAAAAATGGCCAGCATTTCACACCTCCACCAATAGTGTAGGAAAGTTCTGGTCGCCCCCCACACATCTTCACCAACTCTTAGTGTCCTGGGTCTTCTTAACTTTAGCAATTCTAGTGGGTTTTATTTTACATTTCTCTGATGACAAATAATGTTGAACATGTTTTTATGTGCTTATTAGCCATTATGTATCTGCTCATTTCTATTTTTTACTTTTTCAAAAAAAATTTATTATTGACTTATATGTACCTTGGATACCTGTTCAACACTAGATATATGTTTTGAGAATATTTTCTCTCAGTCTGTGACTTGACTATTAATTTTCTTAGTGGTATCTTTTGGTGAAGTTTTAAATTTGGTGAAGTCTAATCCGTAAATCAGAAAAAAATATTTTTTCCTTATGGTATGGCTTTCTGTATTCTGTCCAAGAAGCCTTTGCCTACCCTTATGTCATGATGATTTTCTCCTATGTTTTCTTCTGGAAGCTTTATAGGTTAGTCCTTCATTTACTCTATAATCTGTCTCAAATTGATTTTGTATAAGATGTGAGATTGGGCCAAAGTCTGTCCCCCACCATATGCGTACTCAGGTGTCCTTGCATTTGTTGAGATTTTTCTGTGCTCATTTGGATTACTCTGACGCTCATTTTCGACTAGTATGAAGAAAGTCATAGGAGAACGTTGTTGCTCCTTTGCACCCTAATAACAAGAAGAAGTCAGATCATCTACAAAATCCTCATGTTCTTTAACCTATTTAAGAGCAGAGGGCAGCTGGACCCATGGGAACTGAATCTCAAAGGTGTCAAGACGCACCGAGGAGAAGTCCCGCCCCACACTGATTCACCCTTGGCAAAGTAGGAAGAGGCAGCCGCCATGGGAGAAAAGAGTGATACGGTAATAATTTGTTAATGCCTAAGTGTGGGCTGGCAGGACAGACAGTCTGGAATAAAAACGGGAGCCTGAGACACAGGCTGACCCGCAAGCTCTTTCCACAGGCCCCCACCAGGTGCTCACAAGACAGATGGGTGCACAGGGCAGGAAAGCAAAGACACCCCTCCACTCTCCCCACGTGCCCCGCACCCCCAAGTGGGAAGGAAGCATGAAACCCCATGCATACTCCTGGACCCTTGCCTCAAAGGAAGCAAAAGCCTTTCAGAGCTGGGGCAGATGCAGGAGCCGGGTCCTACAGGCCAGGAAGCAGAATTCTCTTGCCAGGAGAGGGGCAGGACTCTCCCACCTACCAACCCTCCTCTGACAGGTGCAAGAAAGTCTGGCTGCGCAGGGGAAAGATGCAGCCCCATGGAGAAAACCAAGCTCTGGGGCCGCTTGAGAGAGCAGTTAGATCAGAACTGAAAACACACCCTGCTCTCACCGTGAGCCCAGAGCTCACTGAGAAGCCCAGCAGCTACTGCTGGGCGGGACAGGCATCCCAGGTCCCTTTATCAGACCAGGGATGTTCCCTTCCACGTCGAATTTCTGAGTGTCTGTGTCTTGAATGGCCTCTTTGAGCTCACCTCCTTTTAAAGGACATTCCTTTAGGTCAGGCCCACCCAAGATAATCTCCCTTTTGATTAACTTGAAGTCAGGTGACAGAAAGGGTGGGTAGCCTAGCGCCTCAGCATGCGCTCAGGAGGAGGGGGTGGTGCTGGTCAGGGGTCCCTAGGACACCTTAGAGCTCTGTCAGCCGCAGGCTCCTCCCACCCAGTCCCGTGTGAGACTCTTGCTTGACAAGACCTGGACAGGTGAGCTGTAGGCTGTCTGTGCAAATGAGGAAGACCAGGATTAAAACACTTCCCCTGCCACAGAGTGGATCGCACGCATTCTCTGAGCTTTACATTTGTTTTTTCAACTGTCGATTGTAACACCTACTTCACGGGGTCCTGTGGGCACCACATGGAAAAGGTTCAGCGCAGTACCTGCCACAGGGAACATCCTTACCGAGTGTGGACTGATTCTCTTCTCCTTTTTTCATTCCTTTCTATAAAACTTTGATAGATAGCAACATATTTTCCCACTGTTATCAAATATTCCAGAGTTCATTACGATATTTTAAAAAGAGGGCCACTAAGACATAGATGTGTATAAATTCTTAGATATGTATAAATTCTCCCCCTTTGATGCCCCGGAGGCCTCACGGCCAGAGCACTGAGCACATTCCATATGTTGATAACGTAAGTTGAAAATCTATTAAAAACTATCAATAGAGAACTTTCCTTATCAGCTCTTCTCAGCACTAATAGTTATTTAAGAAGCAAATGTATACCTTAATGGCATACAGTAATCAGCATTTTGGTAATAACACCAAAATCAAAATGAAACAAAAGCAGCTTCTTGCCCAACAGAGCAGCTTCTCCGTCAATATCACTGGGGGTGTTGTTGGAATGACCCTTGGATCAGCCTTCATTAGACTCCTCTTAAGAGCCCTACCTGAATTATCCAGAAGAATAGGAAGGATCAAAAGTACCAAAAGCCTATATATCATCCCATTTATCTTTAAGCTGAAAGTTAGGTTTAAAAAGCAAACTTTATCTTAAACTGTGTTTTTCTAAATGTGGTAGAGAGAACTTAGTGGTATGAAATGTCTGAGTGTCACCCAAGTGTGACCAGAGAGGAAAATGGAGGAGGGCGTGGGTGTGGGTGGGGGGAGGTGAGGAATCAGCACGGGGTTGCTATGGGGTCAGACTCCTCTAACATCCCGGAATGTGAGGAGCCTGGGGCGGCCACAGAGAAGGGTCCTGAGCCCCTGAAGATGGTGGGCGGTGTGACCACTGAAAGAACAGATGAGCAGAGGGAGATGGAGAAGAACAAGGGTCATGCTCACCAACTGGAGTTTAGGATTTTCTCTCCACAGCTTGGAGAGCGAGAAGGGGTGGGAGGGAGTGAGAATTTGCAGTGTGGGCTGGGTGGGACAGAGAGGCGTTTTTTTTTTTTTTTTAAGATTTTATTTATTTTAGAGAGGGGGGAGGGCAGAGGGAGAGGGAGAAAAATCTCAAGCAGACTCCCCTCTGAGCATGGAGCCCGACGTGGGGCTCAATCCCACAACCCTGAGATCACAACCGGAGCCGAAACCAAGAGTCGGACGCTTAACGGACTGAGCCATCCAAGTGCCCCAAAGAAGCTCTTTTGGTTACTGGACCTCACTGTGGGCCCAACTTTGCCTCTGATTGGCTATGCAATCTGCGTAGGTGATTTCATCGTACTGTCTACATTCACTCACCAATTTTTTTAAAAAGTGTGTGTGGGGAGGAGGGGGTTTATAAAACAAATATCTACAGCAAACTGAAGAGATGACTGTATGTTGAATAATTGAAATACTGCCTTCAATTTATGAAATGACTATTTGTCATAAACCAGGGGTTTTAACGCCTCATCTTTCAATTCTACCAAACTGATTCTAACAGACATTTTCGTCTCCTATTTAAAGGATGTGACCAAGGCCACACATCTAAATACCATGCCACACTTCCCCCCACCCCCCATCCGAATGACTCTGGCCTTCTCTGATTCTTCTGTGCTCATCTTTTTAGAAATCAGATGTGACTAGTATAACTCAGATCCCACGCAGACTTTTCTCATAGGAGGCTAACACTGTTTCCCCACCAAATAGCTGCTTCTACCAGGAGCAGAAACGCCTGTTTTAAGATAGCTCCCCTCCTATATATTCCTATATATTTCCCGCCTCCCCCGCCACAGGGAGCTGTGCCTATTTTGTAAACGTAGGAGAGTCCCAAATACCTGGCCGGCCAGTCACGGGACGTGAATATGAACAACAGGAGCTGGATGGCTCGCGGGTGCAGTGGGAGGCCACAGGGCTTCTTCTCTTTGAAAACCAGTCTATGTATCCTGTTCTTATACCATTTTTTTTTCTGAAAATTACCATTTTGAGTGTATCTGTATCATGTCCAATTAGGTTCACTATTTTAAAAATAAACTATACAATCTTCTAAGTATTTGTCAATGCATGCAAGAGACAAGGACAAATCTACATTGCATAGGAATGCAGATAAGGAAAATTATTAAAACCACGAATAGTTAATTGTCCAAAAGGTACATAGAGCACCATAACCGTGACACCCGTATGCATTGCACAGAGCCGTTCCCTTCTGTGGACTTGGGGAGGACTCCCCTCCCTTCCCCTGACTTTCCTCCATATGCCGGGATGCTGGCTTTGGTCACTTGTATATTCCCCGGATTCTTGCTTCCTCTGGCAATGGCTGCTAATTACTAAGAAAATCCTATCCCCAACAAAACCACACTCTTGCAACCATATCCCAAATATGACCAGCTGCTGGTCACCGGGTTAGCTCAGCCTGTGGGTGGTTCAAGGTCAAACCATCTCTGTTCCTGGAAATAGACCCAAGGAACATATCTCACCTACAGAAGGCTAGATATCCTCTTTGTTTCTGGGGCAAAATGACGTAAACACAGGCCAATGATAATTTGTATTGATTTAAATTGTGGATCATCTTCACAGACTATGTGATAAGTACAAGGAGCCAGTAACATTTTCTGACTTTGGATTCCCAAACAAAGGTCCCAGCCTAGAATCTTACAGGGTCATAATCCTGGTATATTCTAGTCTGCTCTAATCTGTGAAAATCTAACACACAAAATCCTCTCAAAACCCTTTTACATGCTACATTTTTAAAAACTTCAAAAGGATGTTCATTAAACTCTATCTTGAGATAAAAATGAAACTACTAGTTATAATTCAGTTTTCCATTTTGAATTTTAAAATGCACATTCTTTGTGGTCTTGGCATTTTTCTTGAAAATGAACATTATGGTATATTTTAGGACATAATTCATATGGGGAAAAAAAACACGTTGAATGTCAGCACCATCCTAATTTAAATGGCTTGCACATTCAGAGGAAAAGCTTAGTTGTTAACC
Organism: Phoca vitulina; assembly: GCF_004348235.1. NCBI lineage: Eukaryota > Metazoa > Chordata > Mammalia > Carnivora > Phocidae > Phoca > Phoca vitulina. Next base: position 6,182,775 of record NW_022589736.1, on the reverse strand, counting down.
TTGCTGAGGGTTCTTTGAGATTGCAGCTCTACTAGATAAACAGATTCCTGCCAATTAGACGTAGACTCTGAATCTTCTCAGGATGAGGGCCGTTGTACAGTAGGTAACAAGTAAATGGACACTTTTAAGTTCTCGATCCCTGGTTGGCAAAACTTGAGTGGGCAACAGATTTACCCCGTTAGGGGGCTGTTCAAACACAATGGCCGGGACAGTCCGGTCCCGGGTGGCGTCACCCCAGCTTCAGATTCTGTAGGTTTGGGGGCTGGACCCCGAAAACTGCATTTTTAACAAGTACAGTATGGACGCTGGTATGGACGCTGTGCTAGGCTTGGGACCCTACTGAGAACAAGTTATAAGGCATCTCTTTTTTGAAGATCAAAATTCTTTCTCACAGAATTGGAGCGTAAAACCTGCACTTCAACCTCAAGTACCCCACTCAAAAGCCAGCAGATCCAACATCACTCTTCCAGGCCCTTCTGACCCTTTTCCTGCAGTTTAGGCAGGTTTCCGAGGCATACAGGTGTGTGTGTGCCAGAGAGGGAGTGGGAAGGAGAGACTCAGATTCACCCCCAGCCTGTCGGGTCCCTCACCACACACTGGCTGTCCTCCCACTCCAGGGGTCACCAGCACTGTGGGCCTGAGGTCTGGGGGGGGGCAGAGGAGCATGGAGGGGGTGGAGGACGACAAAGGGGGGACACAGGGTACAGAGGGGGGAGGGTGGCTCTGGAATCAGAGGGGGCAAGATGGAGGGAACAGAGCAGAGGGGGACTGGGGGACAGAGGAAGATGGAGGGGGACAGAAGAGTATGGGGGGGCAGAGGGTGAGTAGTGCAGAGGATGGATGGAGGCGGACAGGGTTGGGGGGACAGAGGAAGGTGGGTGGACAGAAGAGGATGGGGAGCAGAGGGCTGACAGGGGACAGAGACGGTCAGAGGAGGTGGAGGCGATCGGAGGGGAACAGAGCGGGCCAGGGGCGCAGGGAGTCCCCGAGTTCGGAGGGGGAGGGACAGAAGGGACGGAGCAGAGGGAGAACGAGGGGAGCAGCGCGGCCCCGAGGGCGGACAGAAGGGGACAGGGACGAGGGGGCCCGCCTGGCTCCCCTCGGCCCGGCCGCGGCGCACTGAGCCCCTCTGCCGGGGGGCAGGGGACGGGGCCCGGGGTGACGGGGCCAAAGTGACCGGCCCGGGAGACGGGACGGGAACGGCCGGTCTAGCGACCGGGACGGGGCCTGAGTGACGAGCACCGCGGGGGGGGGGGGGGGGGGGGGGGGGGGGGGGGGGGGGGGG
>NW_022589736.1:6119142-6181390 GCF_004348235.1 Phoca vitulina | reverse complement strand
AGAGGGGGCGGGGACGGGACTGCCGGTCTGAGCGGTGGGCCGAGGCCCGACCCGGGGAACGGGGCACGGGGAACGGGGCACGGGGACCGGGGGATGGGACGCGGACCGGGGACGGGAGGAGCGGCTCCCTCGGCCGGCCGCAGGCTCACTGAGCCGCTCGGCCTGCACCTCCCAGCGCCGACTCCTCCGGCGCGCGGCGGCCCGCGTCTTATATACCCTGCTAAAAATAGCCTGCGAGGACTCCTTCCAATCAGAGCCGCCTGAAGTTCGAATTGAGCCAATGGCGAGGGCTGTGATGGAGAGGCTCGGTCACGCCAGGCGGGGCCGCTGTGAGTCACCGCCTGCCATTGGCCGGAGCTGACATCACCGGCGCGCAGCCCCCGGGCCGGGCGCAGCGTGATTGGGCGGTGCGCGGGGCGGGCGCGGGCGAGTCACGTGGGGGGAGGGAGTGGGGGGAGCCAGCGGGGAGGAGGGGGAGGCTGGCAGCGGAGCTTTGAATAGGGAAGTTTTGCAGGGGTTACGTTTGCAGTCAGTCCGGTGTTTGCAAATATTGTGTGGGCTCGCGAGCGCGTCTCTGGGCTCCGGCAGGATCCGAACCCGCGGCGCCTAATTGCTGTGCACTGAGTTTGCATGAAACTTTCCCCGGCGCTGCAGGCACGACTGCTGCGCTCCCGACTCCAGACCGCACACCTCCCTGTTTTCACAACAGCAGTGACTGTCTTTTCCAACCCGACATGGATGTACTCCCAATGTGCAGCATCTTCCAGGAACTCCAGATTGTGCACGAGACTGGTTACTTCTCGGCGCTGCCCTCCCTGGAGGAATATTGGCAACAGGTAAATAGGAATTTTCGTGTGCCAGGTGCCCGGTGCACCGAGGAGGGAGTGCATGCACGCACGGACAGGATGGTGTGTGGTTGGAGGTGCATTTCTTTTTCTTCTTCTTCTTCTTCTTCTTCTTTTTTTTTAATGGTTCGGGTAAATTTTTAAAAAATTAGAATAATTAGTCTTAAAACGTACTTTGTGCTGCTTGCGTGCGGAAGGCACTTTAAAGGGGCCTTTGACGGCGTGAAGCGGAGTTGTCATATGAACGGGGCGCCGCAGCGCTTGGTCTCTCCGAGCGTTTTCGCCCGTTTCTGGGGCTCCTGGACTGCATCCTCCCGAGGGCAGTCCCAGCTCCGCGGCCTGATCCCGGCCCGAGCCCTTGGCAGAAGTTTGGTGCCTTGTACCAGCTCCAGACTCCACAGCTGGATCTTGTCATATGAACTTGCCTGGACTGCCAAGGGTTGTTGGGTTTTGTTCTGTTTTGTTTTGTTTTTAATGGGGAATTTGTTTTTGTTTTTGCTTTTTTGGTGTTTGTACAGAGTTGTTTTTTGTTTTTTGTTTTTTTAATTAAAAATGTCACCCGTGAAGCATCCACCAGCTCCTTTTTTTTCTACTAGGTCATTTCCAGTTTCTTTTTCCTCTTTGGAATCCTTAAGATTTGTTTCGATCTGCCTTGTTTTTCTTACCTGCTTTTTTTGTTGACCAGAAAAAAAAAAAAAAAAAAGCCAACAATGTTTGCACAACCAGTGACTTATCAGTCATATGACAATGAGCCCGTCCCAATTGCTTCAAGTCTGAGTTTGAGAAGAAGAGTCTCGGTTTCCGGCATTTTTTTAGTAGAACTGGAATTTTTGACATTGGACATTTAAGAAAGTTAACCCCCCCTCCCCCAATTCGTTAGGATTGCCTGAAGGGAGAGAGATTCTGACACTTGTCTCATTGTCTTTAAAAAGATAGAAGGAGGGGTGGGGGCTGTCTCTCTGCCCTGCTAGGCTGTTTGCTTTTTGTCACAAAGTGAATTAGCAGATCAAATATATTCTGTGTGTTTCAAAGCCCAGAAAGCTTTTAAAAGGGATGAAATGCAAAGTGTTGCAACCTTCACATGCCTGCTTAATTGTTCCCAGCCCTATCCTGCCTTCCTCTCCCCTCCCCCCCCTTTTCCTCCTAAAGAAGCTGCTCCCTAGGACGTGATTGAAATTGATCTAAGTAGTTTCCTACGGGCATTTGGGATTTGGGCCCCAAGCCAGGCTGAGCTCCCGGTCCTCTTCAGAGGCTTTTAAACTCTCGGAGAGCTACGTTTTGGTCCCCAGTGCTTATCAGCATAATGGAGATTTCAAATTAGCCAGATTATTAAAGTTTAACAAGATCTCAGTAAATGTGCTTTCCTTTTTCTTTGGCGCATCAATAAAACACCTTGCCGTCTCTCCTCAGAATACTGTTTTCTCAGAACACTGTCGTATGCACTGTAACTCAGACGTCTAATTTTAGGGGTAAAGAGAAAACAATGATTGTTTTTTTCCCCTTTGCTTGCTCATGCTGGCTATGTGACGAGTCTGGGGAGGGGGAGGGTATGTGCTATATTATAGCAGGCGCATTTGCTAAGTAAGCAAGCAAGCATGAGCCCTTTGGGTAGGCTTTGCTAGTCCTGAAAATGATTTGCTAAAAAGAGCAGAGTTTGCTGTAGAAATTTAATTCTGTAGAATTGCAGTTGTATAGACAGCCTTATATGGACATGCAGACACTTGATCCTAGTAAAGATAAGGGCAGACATAATTTAATCCTAAAATGTTTCCTACCGTTTTTCTTTTCCAGTGGCTAGAAAGTTTGAGATGGTGGGGAGAGGGGATGCTGGTCTCTCGGCAGTTGTAGCTTCTTGAAAGGTTGGTTGTGGGGCTGGGGAGGGGCACTGTCCATGACACACTGCATGTACATTTGAACCGGGTCCTTTTTTGGCCGCCGGTCAGAATTTCAAAAGGAAGTCTCCTTTGGCATTGCGTGAAAGAAACAGAGTGATGACTCATACAGTTGTACTCTTGGCCAGTAGATAAAGTTCTTGTCCATTGTGGGACTCCCAGCAGGGCTGGGGAGGAATTTCCCCTCCTGCATCGTTTACAATAGCAGATGGCCATTCTGGAATTATTTCTCCACTCCTGTTGTTGAAGCTCTTGTTTTTCTCTGACCACTGTGGAAGTCATTAAAGTTGTGTGCGAGCATGGCCCCGCACTTGGGAATGGCGTTCTTTGAAAGCCTCCTAGGTCGGGCACTACAGGAAACAGGGTGGTTTCTCCAACAGCTCCATTGATGTCCCTGAACACAGACCGTCCGCTAGCGGCGTGTGCTGGCTGAGTGTGGCCCTGTGCTCTCAGCTGTGTCGCTAAAGAAAGACACATGCAATGTCAGAACACACTGCCTCGCGTGCAGTGCAGCCTTTCTGTCTTGTGCGTGAGAAGGGAGGGTGGCCGGGGCATTCCTTAAAGCACATGGTTCTCGAGACCGTCAGATGATCTGGTTAAACCTGTTGGGGGGCATGTGTCTGAGGCTGGTTTTCTTTGTGTGGTTTACAGAAACTCAGTAGTCGCGTCAACACTGGTAACTATGACAAAGGTGGCCTGGTGAGACCATCAGTCCTTGTGGCCACTGGTCCAACCTGGGAAGGCCTAGAGTCCTTGTGGCCACTGGTCCTTCTCCTGATTGCATATATCCGTTCCTAGAGACGCGATTCTTACAGCCCCATGGCCACAGTCTGTTTGCCCTTGATTCCTGCATGTTTTTGGAAACGTGCTTTCAGTTCCATTGTCAGTCGTCATCACGATCACGTGCATTCTTGTGGTTCCTTTCGCACAGACCTGCCTGGAGTTGGAACGTTACCTCCAGAGCGAACCCTGCTATGTGTCAGCCTCCGAAATCAAGTTTGACAGCCAGGAAGATCTGTGGACCAAAATCATCCTGGCTCGGGAGAAAAAGGAGGACCCGGACCTGAAGCTTTCCTCCAGTCCCCCTGAGGATGCTCTGAACAGCCCCGGCTTTGCTTACAACCTGGAGACCAACAGCCTGAACTCCGACGTGAGCAGCGAGGCCTCCGACAGCTCTGAGGAACTTTCTCCCACCACCAAGTTTACCTCCGACCCCATTGGCGAAGTCTTAGTCAACTCGGGGACCCTGAGCTCCTCCGTCACCTCCACGCCCCCATCTTCTCCAGAACTAAGCAGGGAGCCTTCTCACCTGTGGGGCTGCGTGCCAGGCGAGCTGCACCCCCCCGGGAAGCTGCGCAGTGGGACTGCGGGAAAGCCGGGCGACAAGGGCAGTGGGGACGCCTCCCCGGATGGCCGGAGGCGGGTGCACCGCTGCCACTTTAACGGCTGCAGGAAAGTTTACACCAAAAGCTCCCACTTGAAAGCACATCAGCGCACTCACACAGGTCAGTCCCTCCTGCGCGACGCGGGAGGTGGGCTGCTGGTGGGCGCCACTGATGCACCAGCCCTGGGAGGGGGCCGGGGCTCCGCAGGAGGCTGGCAGAGCAGACACATCCTCACCTCATGCTTCCCCAAAAGAGTTGGGTCTCTGGGGAGGACAGAGTGGGAGCTCAAGGACTGGACGTGTGTGCCCGATGAACGGGTGAGACTTTCAGATTAAACAAATGAGGTAAATCCCATTCTCCGCCTACACCCCATCCCTCACTCACTCCAACCTTCCCCGTGATCGCTGGGGGGCCCCCCCGTCATGTGGAGTTACCTCCGATTTTCTGAAATGAAGCTCAAGGGTGGGGGGGAAGGGGCGGCTGGGGGGTGCGGAGCATGCGGGTTCCCCCGGGCCATGAGATGTGGGAGCCTGACCCATGCGCTCCACCGGAAGCAGTACTGATCCCTGGGTACTTGCTGAGAAGTTCTCTGTGTATCACGTGGCCTTTGTTTTCTGATACCAGTTAAAAAAAACAAACAAACAAAACAGCTTTGTAATGAAAGCCCACAACCCAGATGAAAGTCGCATCTGAAATTACTGTGACAGTCTGGGGTAGCCGGGTGAAGAGTCACCCAAGTTCCGGAGTGGGGAGGGATCTTGCACGTGGAGTCACGTAAGCTCTGACCTGGCCGGTGAGGGTGACGAGAGGGGACCTCTGAGCCCTCAAGTCGGGGTCCCCGGCAGAGCCGGGGTCAGGAACCAGGTGTCCCCCCCGCCCTACCCCCGTATGTCCCGACAGGCCACTCGGGCACTGGCTGGAACAACATCTTGAATTTCCTCAGGTAGCACTTGTAGTGAATTCATATTTATTGTCTGACTGATGGAAGAGGTCGATTTGGTCGCTTGATTGTCATTTAGAAAGTGCTTTGAAGGCCCTCAGGATGGGGTTTCCCAGAAACTCATGACCTCAGTTTTGGAGAAATGTCGTTTCCCGGAGGAAAGTACAAAGCCTCATTCCACAGGGAAGTGAGTAAGGAACAAAATAAGTGCTTGAGAGAAAGCGTTTCCATGGAGAGAGCAATAAAACCCTGCCCCCGCCAGGGCTGTGGGTCCAGTGGGCTGACACGTCACCTCAGAAGTATTTCGCCAGGCTGAGCATTTGTCATTCTTACTGGGTAACGCTGATGACTGTCCCGTGGGCCCTGCCATGCCTGGGTCCCGGCTGCAGCACTTGGCGGCCCCCGGCTGGCTCAGGAAGGGGCTCCGCCGTTTCACCTCCAGTACCGGCTCCGTCCTTACCGAGGCCGGCCCCGGAGCTGGCGAATGAGTTGACTTCGGTGCGGCGGCTTGCGTGTGTCCTGTTGCTGCGTACCTCCTCCTGCTCAGTGAAATCACAGTGTGCCTGTCGTGTGCTCTCTTCCCAGGAGAAAAGCCTTACAGATGCTCATGGGAAGGGTGTGAGTGGCGTTTTGCAAGAAGCGATGAGTTAACCAGACACTTCAGAAAGCACACTGGTGCCAAGCCTTTTAAATGTTCTCACTGTGACAGGTACGTGCACAAAGCGCAGGGACCGGAATGGCCTCTCCCGGGAGGGGCGGGAGGCAGTGAAGAAGCCAGGCGCTTCCCTGTCCCGCGCTTCAGCCGGGGACTTTCTGAGACAGTCTGTAACCTGCCAGTTGTCCAAATTAGGAAGAGCTGGGTTCTGGGTGCATGAGCATAGAGTGATTTCATTCATACTTTCTGGAGGTTGGCCTGCAGCCGTGCAAACTTGACGGTTGAGTAATAAGGTCAGGTGAAATCCTCCAAAGAGCAGATTGGAGTCCTTCCTTTATCTGCCCGTCCACTGGAGTTTCCTGCTTCAGAAACACAAAAGGGAATGGCTGTGACTTAGTGGATGCCCCCCTTGCCTCGGAGAGCACTTGGGTCGGGGGAGCGCAGGCCAGGAGGGCTGTAAGCTCGGTGAAGGCGGAGACCTAACCTGTCGGGTGCTGATTTGCTCTGCAGGTGTTTCTCCAGGTCCGACCACCTGGCCCTGCACATGAAGAGGCACCTCTGAGGGAGCAGAGCGGCGAATCCTGCGGGCTAAAAGGCTTCCAGGCTGAGAGACAGCCGTGGAAGGAGGGTGCGTGTTCCAGCCAAAGCATGCCATTTTGCACCCCACCCAGTTGCCTCCAGGACCTCTACTTGGAAGGTCTTTCGAGGGCGAAAAACGTCATGTCAGAAGCGGCAGAGCACCCGCGGTGTGTGGTGTTTGGGTGGCCCTGGACTCGCCACTGGTACCTATCTTCTGAGTGGTCCCTAAGCCTTTGCCGTGAGCATGTGCACTGAGAATGTTAATGGTTGGGTTGACTGTCTGTGGAGGGTCTGTTAGTTACTGACTGTGTGATGGGGGCAGAGTCTTTTTTCCCTTGCGGTAGCGAGACTGCAAGAGGCAGCAAGCGCGGAGTTTGAATGTTCTGTGTGTGAGGAGTATCCCAGGAGATGAGGTGACCACCGATCATTTCCTGGGGGGTGGGGTCTGCGCCTTAGGAAAAAAAAAAAAAGAAGAAGAAGAAAAAAAAAAAAAGAAGGGAAAACATGGAGGGCGGGAGTGGGTGGTCAAGACCCCCGAGTGGCGAGTGGGTGTGGGGAGGGGAGCCCCTCCCCGTGCGAGAGAACTTTCGGTGTCTGGTGCAGCTACGAAAAAAAAAAAAAACGTGCAATGTGTCAAGTAGCTTGTTTACTTGCTACAACAGAGCTCATTTGTGACCCGTTGTATAAGCTGTGTATTTACAAATATAACACATTGATAACTTTTCCTTGTAAGACTAAAAGTAATGCATGGTCTGGGAAACTATCCGCTTTCCATTCTTAAATCAGGACTACAATGTTGATTCCAGTTACTGAGCAGCTAAGAGATGATTGGTCAACTTCAGTGATCCCTAGCCATCTGGGCCTGGTAATACACAATCCTTCCCCCACCGTCCCCCCAGCGATTTTGTAACACTCCCCTTTCAGAAAGGCGTCGTGCAGCATAGGATTATTTTTTAAATGATTCTGAATTTGAATTACCTTTTTGGAGAACTTCCTGATGCCCTTTGAAGACATTGGGCATATGTTGGGTATCAAGAATGCTAGGGCTGGGAATTGCTAGTCTAATGTGACATTAGACTAAGAACCTAAAATTTTTCTCAGTTGGGTGGATAAAACCACTAAAGCTTAGAAACTGTTTTCTCATGCAGCTAAGTTTCTCTTATTTATGCCTTGAGGACTAATTTCTGGTTTTCTAGCTGTTAATGCACTGTAGATCTTAATAATGGTGCCTTATGCAAGTGACCCCTTCTGTGGGGGTCTCATACAGGGGTATGGGTGATGCATGCTTTATTAAGGCTCTTTTTTCACCTGGCATTGTACTGTATCAATATATAATACAGAAAAAAAAAAAAATCTCTTTAAAGTCCTCCTTCACAAAGACAAATAGAGAGATAAAACTCCCCAAACAAGTCAGTATTTACTCGATATTTTAGACAACTTGACTGTCAGTGTTAAAGTGGAAAACACATGATAATTGGAAAATCGGACCATTTCTGCCACCATGAGACTTTCATACAGACTTTGCACAACAATTGTATAGATCACACACCGGCTGTATTTAATATGTAACGTTTTCACACATATTAAAGATACAGAATATAAAAAAACAATGTTAATGTATTTGCTTAAAAGGCACAAGCTCCACATATCTATCTAGCTATCTGTTGGTAATACAGAAAGTATATTACTTTTTTTAAAAAAGTGGGCGGAATTCTTGTGTATGTATATTTGTGTGTATAGTATGTGTATGTGTGTGTGTGTGTGTGTGTATATATATACATATATATAGATAATATATAAATATTTTTTTAAGGAGAAATAAGAATGTTTAGATAGAAAATTCCACAGCCTGTGAAGAAATCCTTCAGAATGGCCATAAAGGAGGTAAAAATGAAAACCATAACTTTTATAAAGGCTTTATCTGTAATTTAATGATTTGCCACAGATCCTTGGCATCCAATCTATTCCAGACTGCTGAGTTTGCTCGTCATTATTGGCAGGTCCAGAATAAGGGATCTTCGGCCATTCAAAAGTGGCACGAAGGGAATCCTCGCCCACTAATTGGTCTCAGACACACTAAGGATTTGATTTTGAATTTCAGCCTTATTAGAACATCTAACCTAAGAGGAAGCTAATCACAGGGATTCTTTTTTAGAATACTTTTTATGCAGATGAAGCTATTTTTTCCAGCACATAGATTCTTCCAGTTTTTCCAACGAGTAATTTCCCCGAATTGGCATACTGCAGCATGGACAGCTGATATTTCATCCAGCTGCTGGCTTGGGGGTGTGGATCTTTTCTTTATATATATGTATATATATATATATATATACACATATGAGTCTGGCTGGGCTGGTATTTTGTTTGATCTTCCAGGAAATGAGCAATGAGGAAAGCTCACATAACTGGTTTTTTATCTGGGCTGATGAATACGCGTACCTGAACAACTCACTTCATTTTGCTGAGGGGAAAATGCACTTTTCTTTTGGCAACTCCAAATCCAGGCACTTGATTTGCTGGGTTTGGGGAAACTCCTTTTTTGGCCCTGCTGTGTTGCTTAGCCATAACAATTCCATTAAGCAAGAAGGTAAACAAAAGACAAAAAGGAAAAAAAAAAAAAAAGCAACCACCGCAACTTGCACTGGCTTATCTCACTTACGAAACACCATGAAGTTGTTTGATTGGGTGGGGCTGGGGGCCATGTGTGTCAATGCCTGTAATTTTCATAATAAACAAGTACATAAAGAATTACATTCTGTTCAGGTGATAACTGAGCCTCAATCAAGCAGAAACTTTTTGCTTGACATTAAAAAAAAAATTTCTATTAGTGAAATTTCTTTTTTTTTTTTTGGAAGCACCCTGTTATCTAAAGAATCTTTGTAAGATTTTTGTAAAATTTTGTTTTACAAGATTTTATTTGAAATTGTTTTTTGCAAGATTGTTATATTTCTGTATGAATGTATTTTTTATTGGAATAACATAAAAGAATTCTTATCAGCATCTTGAGTCTGGTGGTTCTTTTTTTTGGGAGGGTGAGGCAAGGGTGTCAAAATAGATTCCTGTTCTATTAATCAGCCTGGCTCCTCCTTGGGAAATACCGCTTGTGCAATTCGGAGAGCCACTTGCCTGTCTTTCCCCCCTGACTTTTTAAACAGCCTGTCCTGGGAGCTAATGTGGAAAGAGGAACCTGATGTTGCTCTGAGGAAGGTAGAAATGACAGAGCCGGCCCAAAAGTCACCCCCTGGCCTTAAACCCACTCTTCTATATAAACTGTATATTTACTGATCAGCCCAGTAAAATAGGGCAGAAAGTAAAAGATTGTTTACATGATCAACACATGCTTTTATATATATATATATATTTAAATATATATATAAATACATATATAATAAATATAAATAAATATAAATATGTATATAATATATAAATAAATATGTAATTTTTAGGGCCAACAGGATGTATTAAATGTAGAGTTTGAAAGTACAATAGCTTTTGGTTTTCAGAAATGTTTCGTGTGAGTAGCTTTAGATCTTCATCTTGGTTCCGCTGTGTGATGAGTAACAATTGGTCTGCCTACAAGTCCATTTCCAGATCATATTCAGACTCGGTAGTGACAGGGTGAAATCAATGTGCTTCTACAAGAAGGGGGCTGCAGGATGACGGAAATGCCCTTAGGAATGAGCTTCCTAACATCGTTGTTTCAAGAAGTTTTTGATTTTCGCTTGCTCACTACTGCTCTTCCTAGCGGATCTTCATTTTGCTACATGTGCAGAGTTTACACTACTTGGCTTTTAATTTTATAATTAGGGAGGGGAAGTTTAAATGCCTCCCCAGATTAGGAATGTTAAGTAATTTTCTTTCTAGAACGGCAGTAAAAATATCTGCAATTTGCAAAGAGTTGCCGTGTGGGAGGCGGCAGGAAGCAGATGTAATTTTTGCCAGGACTCATGGGTGTGTGGTGTTCTGAGGCACATGTCAAGATGACTAATAGTTGGATTGCCCTGACAGTACAGCTAAATAAAGGCTTGATAATACATTCTCGGCTACTAGTAAGACTTGACCACTTTGTCATGCGAAGACTATGCCGAACAGCTCAGTTATGTTCAAATAAGGCTCTTAGAAGCCGCGTCATGTAAGGAATCAGCTGTAAACCAAGGATATTTATAGAAGTCTAAAAAATTTCAGTGTGCTTAACGAATTTTTTGAAACCTAGCTCAAAGGGTATGTTCCTGTTTGAACTAGCTGTGTGCTTCTGGACAATTTGCTGTGTTTCGCTGGACCTCAATTTTCGTATTGCTAAAATATTTTGGGCCAGGTCACATGTGTCTGGCATTTTATACAGCACTACAATTCTGTGGTCTGTGAGTATAGGGTGGATTTCAAATTACACGTTCACCATTTTCAGAACGCTCGGCTCAGATCTAGAAAACTTTCTTTTGCTACAGTAGAAAGTATTGTTGGGAAAATTGCTCCAACTTGGAATGGAAAATGAAACGTTCTCAAATTGCCCTTTGCCCCTTTAATTACAGTTAAGTTATTCAGGCATTCGGTGCTTTATGGCGTACCATTTTTTTAATTAAAAAAAAAAAAAAACCTCTTTGAAAAGTGCCATTGTAGCCATGGCAGATCCAAAGTGTCTCAAGTTGTCCCGAGGCACCAGTCATATTCTGCACTTCCCAGCTGACCTGGGTGCCCCTGGGGGAGTGGGGGCGGGGGCGATTGGAGTCAAGTTGTTTACCTTCATATTTTAATTGCTATGGAGAAAGCATAGCTTTCGTATGTAGTTCCTTTCTTAGGATTTAACCTTCTGCTACTCTGAGCTACTTTTTTTTCACCACAATCCTCCTTCTCAAACTGAATTATTCCCCTCCCAAATTTGGGTGATGATGAAGATGATTAGTACTGCGCCTTAACCAGGAGTTGGGTAGGCAATATGTTTTCTCTCTGCCTCCCTCTCTCTCTCTCTCTCTCTCTCAGTTTCTGTGTATTTATATATGTTTCCCAGAGCATGCCACACAGTAGGTGTTACCCCATTTCACAGATAGGGAATACTGAGGCTTCACGAAGTTAAAGTTCATTTCCCGAGATCACTCAGCCAGGGAAACAGCAGTCTAAGCATTCGGTCCAGCTCTCTCAAATGCCAAAGAGCAAGGTTTCCATCACTACCCACCCCTGTTTTCTGTCTTGTCCAAGCTCTCCTGAGAGCCTTCTGCTCTTTCCACGGGATGCACTTTAAAAAATGAAGTTACATTTATGAAATGGAGACAGAACTTTCCTACAATTCAGAGGCACTAAAGCTATAAACTGTGCTGTAATCCTGAGCAAACAAAAGTAACCATTTTGAATTGCTTTCAAGATATGAGACAGATGGCATGTATTTATTTTTAATGTTTAAGAAGATAGAGAAAGCAATTGGGGATGTGACATCCTGCATTAATTGGCAAGCATCACCTAATGTACATAGTTAAGACACAAAGAGAGGAAAATTAAGTCCATGCATCACACAAATGAGGCAATACAACAAAGTGTATTTAACTAGGTTTATTTTATAACATGGTCTCTCTGTTTCGCTCTAAGTAATTTTAATGAGAATTCTCTAAACGTCTGTGAGTGAAAAGAGACAAAGAGGAGAAGGAGTCTGGGTACCACATGTCCTGATAGGAGCCGTGCTGGGCTGAGTAGTCACTGCAGAATTTTCAATTAAAGCCGATTTCACTAGAATGTCCGATGACCCTGTCAGTTCCTCCAAACTCGGGGTGCTAGGCCTTAACTTCCCTTTACGTAAGTCATACCAAAAAGAAAAAAAAAAAGCAAAGAAATCATCTGGAACTGTTCCTTAAATTAAGAGCCCCCAATTCAAAGCTGCCATAAACAATTACTAACTTTTTAAACGGCTTAGCTGCTTAGCTAATGGGTGACTCTTCCCCATGCCACTGATGAGCGTTTTCTGCAGCTTCCTACAGTGCTGAGTGCCCAAGCATGTTTAGCCGTGACTGGCATGTACCCGGCAAAGCATAGCTCTGTTTCGTCCATTTCTTCAGTTTCACATTGCCACACTTCATTCTGGTTGTGCAAGACTTCCTTCCAGATGTGCAAGACAGGCGATGTCAGTGAAGTCGGTGAAGGCAGCATTGCGGGGTGTCACTTCTCTGCTCCTGCAGGTGAGGAGAGGGACAGGTTCAACAGCAGCGAATGGACCGCGTGCCCTCTCTTCCCATTGAGACGGGAATCAGAGAAGCTCTTCCCTAGCGCCCCTGTCCTGACTCCTACAATTTGCTCTCCTCCCCAAACCAGGTCATTTATTCACAGCTCAAAAGCTAAAGCAAGCCAACTCACCACGAGACATATGTGTGCCTGTATTTTCACTGTAAAAATTTAACTCTTCACGGTAAAATTGCCTTCAGGCAGAATTCAGACAAGTCGTTTAGTTAAAGTAAATGAAAGAGAACGTTCGTGCGCACTACAGATTGAAAATAGGGAACCAGGGCAATCCGGTTTTAATGATCTGTCTGGCACGGTGCTGTCTCGGAAGACGGAGACAGGCAGCAGGGGCTAGGGCCTGGTGGGCAACAGACCACTGGAAATCCAGCATTTCTGGGGTGGCCCCGGCAACACCCCCGTTCCCTGGAGAGCAGAAAGAGCCGCGAGGGGGGCCTTTACTGAGCACGTGAGGACGGTCCCATGGGACGGGCCACCTGTGTTTGGGCTTCTCCAGTCTGTGATGCAGCATACTCAACTTCAAGGATGTCAGGGGGAGGGGGTAATGAGAACTGGTTCCAGTCCCATTGTGACTAGAAAAGTTCATGGGGTTTGAGAGAGGAAGGCGCGCCAACAGCTTCTGGTTCACCATGAATCAATCACGACCCACCCACCGAGCTTCCTGTGCTTAGGTAATGAGGAGCGTTGCCTTTTAAGGATGCATGTATTCCAGCGACAGCTGGGGGTGAGGGGGAACCTGGAAAGCACACAACCACACAAGAACGTGGGAAAGCTGTTGTCCAAATACCCCGGAGCCCTTCCTTCAAGCTGTGAGTTCCCTTGGAAACTTTGAACAGTGACCCAACTTAGGAACTACTGTGTTTTTAAGGGAATTCTAGCAGTTCTATTTGCCAAGACTGGGCATTTACCCTCCTGCATTCTGGGGAATCCATGGTGAACATTCCCACATAGAACTTACAAGTGAAAAGATTCATTAATTCTCAGCTGTGTGATGGTTTCCCAAACTCTTTAAACTTTGCTTTTCTCATCTCCAAAATGGGAATAATGGAAATCCTTTCGGGATTGTTGAAAGACTAGAGAAAAGGTAGGTCGGCGGGGACCGAGCATGGGGTATAGAACATGACATATAATCGATAGCTGATGATTATGCTCAATTGCATGGTGGATATTTATTTCTCCATCAGGAAAATAACTCTTGTTTTCCCCACTGAATTTATTTAAAAATAGATTTTTTTTTTTTTTTTTAAACTCAGCATTAGGCAAATTTCACTCATGTTTGCTCTCCACAACATTTTCCCGTAAATCCGGTGAAGGACAAGCTTAGGCTTTGCAGGGTGTTTTCATGATCAATACCGTAGCTTCCTCTCACAGTTCTTGCCATGCTACTGAAATCTTACAGGAAGGAAGTTCTGCAAATCTTTGAGTAAAACACTTTCCTGTCAGAAGCCGTGAACATGCTGACCAATGGCAGAATGGAATTGACCAACACATTCAGTGAGCTGAATTCACAGTGTCTTTGACAAATGACAAAGAACCCAGAAGTCCTGAGTGTTACCGCGGTTTTCACATGTGGCTGTAAATCCCGAGACTGGTCCAATTGTTCTGAATCGGGTGGGCCGTGCTTAGGTTCCCATTAAACGGGTATCTCATCATAGTCCTTGGACTCACTGCATTATTTAACGTACCATGTTCTTCCTGATGGAATGAATTCTGTGCATGGAAAGCCTCATCCATCACCGAGTCCCAGCCTCGATGCTTGAAGCTGCTCTAATTTGGCATATGTTCTGTCCAATTAAAATTCCTATGCTTACATGCAGATACACATGTTGGTTTGTTTTCTTTCTTGTTTTATTTTAGTTCACTGATGTCTGCTTGTTTTTTGTGTTCACCCCCTTTTCCCATGCCTCCATGAGTTTTAGTGAAAATAAAACACCGTATGTTTGCCGAGGTTTTGGGGGTTTTTGCTTTGTTTTGTTTTTTCTTTGTTTTGCTCTGTTTTGGGGTTGCTGTTGTTGTCTGTTTGTAAAACAGTCTCACTGGCCATTGTCCTCTGACAAATGAGCACTCCCGAGGGTTCTGATGCAGCCGACCACTCCGGGGAACAAATCTGATCAGCAAGAACGTGAAAACGGCTCTCGCTTGCTCCTCAAACCAAACCACTGACGGTGAGCAGGCAGCCGCTAGCATCCTCGGTTTGCAGACTGGACCCGAGTCTCGGTCAGTTAACGGACACAACCAGCGGGACACAACCAGACACAGAAATAGTAGCCAACGCATCTCGTCCTGCTATCGTGATAGGTTCTGGGTGGCTTTCTAATTAATGTCAGGAATCAGACTCCCCAGAGTAACAGGTGCTCCCATACAAAGTGTGTGTGGACTCCTGGTCAGACCCACGTTCACCTTCTCAGCCGACCCGTAGCTGAAGTCCATGAGTCAGGGACGGAGGATCTGAGAGCAAAGCCTGCGTTTCATTCATTCACTCAACAGTCAAACCCAGCCACTGCAGACAGCATACAACCGAGTCTGGACTCTTTTCTCCAAGCTTTGGGTAAAACCAGACCCCTTCCACCAGCCCCTCGGGCCACGCCGGTCCACAGGTGTCTCTTTCCCTGAGTTTCTGAGCCTTGCTTTTTATTTGCCTTATTTGATACGCAATACAAAGCACCTCTGTGCTTTTATTTTTCATTTGAAATGCACGGCCAAAGAGTTGGGCTTTTCAAAGCCACGCTTGTGTATCTGTGACCCCTGCACCCAAATCCCATCACTGCCTATCAAGTCGGTGCTCAATAAATACTTGCTCGTTTGGCAGTGGTGATGCAGGTGTCTACGCCTGTGTGTGTGCCCACGGCTCCCTCACCAGGGCCCCACATTTGATTCGATCTGATAACAAGTCCCTCGGGCCATTCCTGCTGACCACAGAGCATATCCTGCTGTCAGGAATTATGCCCACGAGGATGACTGGCAGGTGCATGCCCTTATTTCTGGACCTGTGTTGGAGCTTCTACCACCGAATACCAAGGATGGGCCTGAACAATATATACATGGAATTTGTTTTCATGTCTACGATGAGGTGGTTGAATCGTACTAAGAGAATGCCTTGCGCATCCTTCCCAAGGTGTGATGGCGTTTCAGAAAGGGATGAGAGCATCCTGTGACAGCCAGCTCTGAGTCCCTCCTGGGACGTCCGCTCTGCTCTCCTGAACCTCCAGCATCTGCCTCTTCTCTGGGTTTCTTCACTTTCTCTCGCACGCTCCCCAGAGTAGGAGCCCCTCTGGGCGGTGAGTGTTCCACCTCTGACGGCTAGGTGCCCAGCATGGGTGTGCTGCACCTGCCCGTGCCACGCATGAAGGAACATATGTCTACTTCACTCCTGTCGTCAGCAGCGTACACACCTTAATCTTAAATAAAGCCCAGCTACTCACTTGATCCAAAATATTAGACGTCTCTGGTAAACCTGTTGCCCAGAGGGGCTTGAGGGAGGCCACTCACCCAGCATGTGCTCATTCTTTTCTTTCTCCCTGTCACCTTCGATACAAAAGCTCTTGGAGAATTTGAAGCTGCTGAAGATCAGAGGAAGATGATGGGGGAAATCCATACGCAACATTCACAGGGGCAATGTCGCCCACCCGAGTTCCCTTCTTTCCACTTGACGTGAATTCAAAGGACGTATCCCTCCTGCAAACACACCGAACGCTGCAGAAAGAGCCCCATGCATCGGAGTAGAGCTACTCGGTGAAAACGAAAATGAAACTTTATTAGAGCAGGTTCTCTGCCTGTCATTCAGATTTAAATAATCAAGTGTTTTAACATATTACTTCTAAACTAAATGCAAAGCCTTTTAAACCGCGGAATGAGTTGGGTGTTCCCAGGTGGCTGGTTTACTCGTCTACAGACCCCGAACCTCCTCCCTCAGGAGCGTGGCGCCTTTTCCCACGTCCTATTTGCCAGCCATTTGTGGTTGATTCTCCCCCATCCCACCAGAGCGCCCCTCTTTTGCTCCAAGCTCACAAGATGACTGCTTCTCACCCGCTCGGTTCAGGCAGTGCCCAGCAGAGTGCGTGCTTTCCTGTCCCAGGTTTAGGTACCAGGTTCTGGTGACCCTCTGAGATGAGAACATCGAGTTCGAAACCCTGCCTGACCCTCTGAGATGAGAACATCGAGTTCGAAACCCTGCCTGGATCATCCCCGTGGGCAGGGTCTACAGCTCCGCGTCTGCGTCCGTCTCTCGCTGCTGCCAGTGGTCGACACGGGGCTCACGCCCTCGCTCCCCACGCAGCCCCGGTGCCAGGAGGCGGCAGGAAGTCAAACCCCAATCCACTTTTCTCCAGGTGGCTCACTTGTTTTTGTCTCAAGTCCTTGGGTAGAACCTTCTCTCACTTGCCATGATTCCTTTTAGTGACCCTTCTTTATTTCATCGATTTGGGGGCCTAGTCACTGGGAAATAGCCTTTCAGGAGATCCCAGGAGCAAATAAAATGCAGCAGAGCCCGAAGGCCTGGTGCTCGCTCGGCCGGCATCCACCGCTGGCTGGGTGGCTTTGGCACTTCCCTGGGGGTGAAATCACCTGTCCCCCAAGTCCCGAAGACAGGTGTGCCACTCTCGGGGGCTGATGCCTGGGCAGATGCCGTCGGGGAGTAGGACTGCGTTCCTGTGTCCATGCTACGGCTGCTTCTCGACCTCCCTGGGCTTCGGTTTGTAATGCTGGAGTTAGTGGGACTGCATGCAACGTTGTGAGGAGTCTGGCCCGGGACGTGGCGCCCGGTGGGCGACGGACATCACAGTTCCCTCCGGTTCGGGTGACTACTGTAGGCTCTTCTTTGAAAAACAGGAGCAGTAATTTGAAAACAGCCTCCCGAAGTTGTTAGGTGGGTCCGGGGACTCAGACATACGGCAATACTGAGTCATCAGCTCCTGTGGACACCACCATCCCTGTCGGCGTGGCTGAGCCTTGACCTGCGCCCGTGCGTCGACGCCCCTGCTCCAGCGCGTGACCCTCACACCGACTGCCCGGGATGAGGACTACAGCACGGGGACACGACAGGAGCCCCACGGAGAGCAGCGGTCACGGTGACCGCCGATGGCACGCATGGCGAGAACAATGCTCACCCGTGCTTCGTGATCACGCACAGTTTTACGATCTGAGAGCTCTTTCCTTACGAAGAGGAGGTATTAATGGCAGATGAAGACCCACCTAAGACAATGCCATGACTGAGCATTAGTCGAACTCACTGCTGGCCGCCTTGTCATGAGACCGTCAGACCGTCCTCCCTGGGTAGCTCGGGGGTACAGAGTGCCGCGTCTACATGAGGCATCATCATCCGAGGGTGAGCGTTCACCGCGGTCCGAGGCCGGAGAACACGTCAGATGCAGCCCGGCCGCAGAAGGGCGGCCACGATCCCTCATCCCCTCCCCGAGCCACTAACAGCGGGAGCCGCAGAGTAGATGGAGGAGTAATTGTTAGCGGGCACGGATCACAAGCCATGCTTGTCTCTACGGAATGAACAGGAAGGTCATTACCTTGGCGGAATCTCCCTTCCGCATTCTAGACACTCCTTCTGGGTCCCCTCCCAGCTCAGTGGCCCATGCGGGCCACCCGTCTCCCCATCCCGTTCCCATGAGGGCAGCAGAGGAGGCACAGAACAAGTCTAGTGCCCTTGGGGACAAGTCTCTGAACAGGCCGTGGACGAGAAGATGGACCCAGAAAAAGCAGGGTGTTAGTGAGGCTCACGGGGAGCAGATTCTCACCAAGGAGCAGCTCTCTGTGCAGGACCATGGACGAGGGCTACGGTGACTCAGTTGCCCTGGGCCTGCACCCCACACACGGCCAGTGACTCAGAGCATGAGCACCTGGGGTGGGGCCGTCCAACAAGACTCTGCACTTTCCTTGCCCATTCGTACCGTTCTGGGAAAACCAGCCGAGCCTGGTACGGCAGCCTGACACACGTCACAGGACTCTATCTCCTAAGCATGTGAGTACAGAGGAGTTGCACCCCTAACCTTACGGGAAAAGGAAGGGCCCAGGGGAGACTCCCTGAAGAAATGTGAGGTGTGTCCTTGTAAAACTGGATGGCTGGGGCATGACTTATCATGTGGGAGGCAGCGCGGAGTCATAGGATGAGGTGGGTTTGAGAACCGGGTCTGAGCCCTGCCTGCCCCGTCTGAGCTGTGCGGCTGTGGGCAAGTCACTCGACTTCTCTGAGCCTTTGGTGCAACAGCTATGAAAAAAGGACATCTTCCTGGCAAACCTTTATGGGGATGATATAAAATAGGTATACGAATTCCCTTTTCTTTCAAAGGTAGGGATTTTAATTTTCTAGGGGCAAAGAAAGGGATGGTCGGGGGATGACTGTTTAGGATAGTGTCACTCAGGGGCTGTGCCGTCGCGGATGCAACGTCGTGCTTTAGAATCATGTGGGCTAGCGCGTTACAGGTGCAGAAGCGACAAGGATGGGGGGCCTGGGTGGCTCAGTCAGTTAAGCATCTGCCTTCAGCTCAGGTCATGTTCCCTGGGGTCCTGGGATCGAGCCCCGCTCAGTGGGGAGTCTGCTTCTCCCTCTGTCCCTCCCCCCGATTGTGCTCTCTCTCTCTCAAATAAATAAATAAAATCTTAAAAATCTTAAAAAAAAAAAAAAGAAGGAAGTGACAAGGATGGTGTATTCACCTACTGATGACTACTGGCTAGAATAATTTATTCTTAGAATAGTTATTTTGGGAGTAATTTTATATTAGCTTATGTAGTATTCACAGGTGTTATTGTATCCCCACAGTTAATACAATGAAGAAACTATTATTCCCCTTATTTTCAGTTTATGATGTGCCTTAGAATTCACAGGCTTCCTTTGATCCGACTGCACACACGTGCCTTTGCTAAGGCCTGAGTGACATTTAGGACACTTGCCTTCAAGTATTTCCCATTGCAAACAATAAAATCTACAAACACATTTAAAGGAGTATTGCATAAGCACTCTTAGGCCCAATAAGTAATGAATGCTTATTAAAATATGTTGACATGGTAATATTCTACATGGTGCGCTCATAACATAAAAGCCTGGGTTTGCAGTTTTCTCCTCATTCAAAATCTATTTGCTGTGTCCTTGATGGACAGAAAACCAGATGCACAAACACATTTTGACGAAACTGTCAGCTCCAAGGAGCCGGTCGCCGGGAAGGTTATATGCAAGTTGTAGGCATGAGCTGTCCAAATGTTTCCCCAGAACGAATGCTGGAGTGTAGTGTAACCCGTAAGGAATCCGAGCTTAATTTTAGCATTAAAGTGAGGTCTGAAGTCTGGTAATAATGGTTGATTCCCTTTTCCCCCAAAGTGCAGAAAAACGGGCACATCTGACCTTCTAACGGTTCATAGAATGGGTATGGATCAAAAGTTAGGCTCCCGAGGATAGGCAAAAAGTCGTTTGTGTGTATGTCCTTCTGTTTTCTAACTTCGGGGAATTCGGCAAATCAGAAGCAAGAACAGAAGGGAGGAAAGGCTTGAACAGGGCTGGAGCAGGGACCTTGCACGGATTACATGGGCTTACAATCTCTTCTGCAGCTTATTTAGTCTTAATGTTTAGTAAATATGTACAACTTATTTTCTGCCTAACCTTCTTTTCCACAGTCAATGATGACTTTATCTCAGTGTACTTTTTTTAGGAAGCCCCAGATGTTTGGCCCAGAAATAAAACCAAAGGTTAGGGTTTGAGGTGCTTCTCTGCTTTTTCAAAAATGCCAGGAAAGAAGGTGAACCCGAGCACAGTTAGGTTGGGTCCCGCGAAGAGTCCCAGAGCAGGGTCTTTTCATGGAGCGAGACCTTCCCAGTGCTTTGTTTGCAGAGCAGGGAAATGCAGGGCTTTTACTATTTTATTTTATTGTTTTCCAAGTCAAATCTAAATTAGGAGACAGAAACCAAGATGACTCAAGAGCTCTTGAAAAAAGGCAAGTCTCTTAGAGAATCGCGTGTTTTCATGCAGCCTGTGCAGGGGGAGGGGGGCTGTGATGAAGGATCCGTAACTTTTATTTGCGGACTTTCGGTTCTGCTCTAAGTTGGTGGAAACCATTGGTTCCCTCTTTCATTTCCTGTATCGAGCACCCCACTAAGAACAGCTTCTCACATCTCTGTGCTGGCATTCTGAGGAGCAAGGCCATGCCCACATCGGCCTGCCCCTGCCCGGGATGGAGGACTCTAGTTCGTTCTGGGGAGCAATCCCCAAGGTAGAGGCTAGCACTCCTGCGGTGGACCGCGTGGAAGAGCGCCACGCTCATTCCCACAGCCGCGCATGTAGCCCACGACTTGATACTAAATGCAGAAGTCATGGACAGGAGGAAAATGCCATCTCAACTACACATGGAGCTGTGGTTTTGAACCAGAGTAAAAATCAGAAGATTCAGGGGGAACTTGAATGTCACCCAAGGCCCATGGCTCAGAGATTAAAAATTTAGCTTCTCTTTAAATACCATACAAATCCTGAGTCCTGAACATGCACCAAAAAAGAAAGAAAGAAATGGGCATGTTTTGGTATGCCTTGGAAAAAGAAGGGACCAGTCACTACCAGCCTTCAGTGTTCTCCTTGATGCTAATAATTCAGCTCAAATACCTTAGTTAAGCACCAGACAAGCCATTTTGGAAGAAAAGTAATCTGAGAGCAAAGGTGGAGGGATGGAAATCTTGGAGGCGTCCCCTGACTGTGGTGGTCACGTTCCCTACAGTTCTTGTCATGATTAACCAGGTCCCCTGGCCTTCCACAGGTCAAAACTGTGAGAGGACATCTGTTATCACTCAGGGGCATTCTGAGAATTATCTAGAACGTATTTGAAAAAAGAAATAGAAAGCCCCTTCTATTTATTTTTATTTGTTTTTTAAAGATTATTTATTTTTTCTTTAAGATTTTATTTATTTATTTGACAGAGAGAGCACAAGCAGGCAGAGGGGCAGGCAGAGGGAGAGGGAGAAGCAGGCTCCCCACTGAGCAGGGACCCCGATGCAGGGCTCGATCCCAGGACCCCGGGATCATGACCTGAGCCGAAGACAGACACTTAACCAACTGAGCCACCCAGGTGCCCCAGATTTATTTATTTTGAGAGAGAGAGAGAGAGTATGAGCAAGGGGAGAAGGAGAGGGCGAAGGAGAAAGAGAGTTTCCAGAAGACTCCATGCTGAGCGCAGAGCCCAACTCAGGGCTCAATCTCACGACTCTGAGATCAGACCTGAGCCGAAAACCAAGAATCAGACACTTAACCGGCTGTGACACCCAGGTGCCCCCCGCCCTTTTATTTTTTTGAGTAACTCATTGTCTTAGTTATCTCATTTTGGAGAAGGAGAAGGAGAAAAATGCATGAAATGTGAGTTCTGCATCCAGCTACAGAGCCTTGTACTGCCTGAGATTTGCATCTCGAAACCATCTCAAGGCTACAGGGTGCATCCTGGGTCTGACGCCTGGGGAATGAGCAAGGGGAGGGCTTGGTGCCCCACACCCAGGGAACTATGGAGCACCCCAACACCCAGACCTTCTCCATCTCGGGCGGGAGGGGATGCGATGCACACAGCTAGCTCTTCAGCCCCAGAAAGAGAGGGGGCACTGGGCCAGGTGGGAGAAGGAAGAACGGGCGTGCAGGGTTTGTCCCCTCTTCCTTTCATGTCACGTCTTCCAAGAGGTTCTTGATGTTTTTGAGGGAGTGCCCATTTCTGTGATTTTCAGAGCTCGGAAGCTGGCTATGTGGGGAGGAAACAGCAGGGACCTGGGCTTGAGTCCCTGTTGTGCCACCACCTTGCCCTTGGCCTTGCAGGGCATTGTGGCCTCTCTTTTCATCTGGAAATAATTGCAAATCTCTCATAAATGAACATTACTGAGATAATATAAATACGTCATGGGGGCTCCTGTAAGCATGGTTTGCTGTTTAACCACACAATGTGGGCTCTAAGAGATGGGTAGCTGCAGGAGGTCTGTCCTGGTGCCAAGTGACGTCTGAGCAAGGACAGGGAAGGTCCCCTGCAATGGGTCCTCTTGTTGCCTAAGTTCTGAGAAGATACTCTCAGGAGAGTTATCATAATGTTCCTTAGAATCACTATTTACTGCTAATGATGATAAACCGCAAGCTTCAGAGGTGACTGAGGTTTTCCCCTCATTCCAAAATCGAATCTTCCAGACAAGATTGAGGGGTGCAGGCACACACAAGCACCCTCCTCTGGAACCCCTCAAGTATCTCACACCATCCTTAAATAAGATCGTATGGATACCGCCTTAAAACACACATGGCATTTCCTCCTCATCCATTCCTGCTGCTGTAACACACACACACACACACACACACACACACACACACAGAGACACACACACGGTGGGGGGCTTATGAACAACAGACGTTTGTCCCCCCAGCTCTGGAGGCTGGAGTCTGAGATCAAGGCACCTGCAGATCCAGTGTCTGCAGAGACCCCATTTCCTGGTTCACGGTGTCCTCACATGAGGGAAGGGGCGAGGGGCTCCCTGGGGCCTCTTTCTTTATAAGGGACACTTCTGCCTCCTGGGGGCCCCACCCTCATGACCCCATCCCCTCTCCAAGTCTCCATCTCCTAAGACCACCACCTCGGGGGCTTCAACACATGGGGGACACAACATTCAGTCTGTTGTGGTCCTCAGACAGGTGCCCGCGACGCGGCCACAGGCGGCTAGGATCGGTTTGCTATTGGGCATCCTTCCTCACTGCCCCTGGGAAAAGGCAATGGCTCAGCCGGGACAGTGTGGGGACGCGTGCATGTGGGCCCGGGGGCCGAGGCTTCACGGAGCCCCAGGGCAGCTGGAGGTAGCCTGAAGAGAGGCTGCAGGGAGACCCTTAGCTGCCGGCAGGAGTGGGAGGGCAGAACGGGGACCCGTGCGGAGGTGACACCTGGTCTCAGGTGACCACGCCCAGGGGACCGGCCAGGGGCTTCAGCGGCACCTGCCAGTGGGGCTGGAGGAGTGCGAACAGGTCCTTACTGATATCGCTATCGTTCTTATGCCTGGAGACACAGTCTTCTCTGGTCTTCATCTCATCTTACTTATTTACTGCATTTTCTACATGATTCCACTTGCGTAAAGGTTCAGAGAATACACGTAATAACACCATTGATTGAAATAATGAAAACAGATAGTTTCAATAAAGACAGGGCTGAGCAGCAGCGAGCAACTGGCTTCTCTTTTACTGTCCCCCTGGGACGCCGGCGGAATGCCCTGCTTCTTGAACATGCTTCACTGTTGGGAGCAGCTCTGGGGCAATGGACAAAGTGTTGAGCAGAGGCAAGAACAGTGGAGCTCAGGCAGACCCGAAGACCCGAGCAGGGTGCCCAGCCGGCCCGTCCCCTGTGACCTCCTGGGACCGGGAGGAGGGTTTATGTCCCTGGAAGTAAGGTGAGTGGCATCCCGCTGGCTGTCATGTTTCCTTTTAGTGAAGGGGTGTTCTTGTATTCATGCGGGACGTTAGAGAATTCTGCTTTCCTTGGTAGGGGCAGTTTCTCTCTTAGGAAAAGTAAAAAGCACTTGCTCACACAATCTGGGTCTTCGAGTTCCTAATAGAAACATGGAAGGAGGCGTCCCTGCTCTGTATGGAATGGGGCTTTCTCTGGGCGGACACAGAGACACACAGTGCCAGGGCTCCTAACTGAGGACAGCCGTCACCTTTAGGTCCCTTTCAGGAAAACACTGTCCACTGCTAATAGAACAGGCCCAGGCCCTCGAGCAGCATCTCCAGCAGATGTTCCCTGTTCTCCGTTTGGGTGATGTTCTTTTCTAATGTGATTTTCCTTCGTGGCTAGCGATTTCTGTTCCGTTGTCCCATGGCACCTCCGCTGGAGGACTGGGAACCTCCATGAGGTGTTGGCTTACAGAAGCTTGGGGTCATCGTGTCCTTTGCTCTCTACTTTTGAATAACTGAGACTTTCTTCTCACACATCCCTACTTCCCCAAATATAGCATTGGCATTTTAATACCAAAATGCCAGGAGTCTGAGGGACCGTGGCTACGGAAGGGAATGTGGTTGTTGGGGAGGGGCAGACCCCCTGGTTCCAGGCCCCCCAGGAGTTGTTAACAATAGCTGGAGCTGGAGGCCCTGGGGCTACAGCCTAGATCAGCACGTCCTTCTGTCTGCCTGCCTGTCTATCTAAAGAGCAGGACTTAGAGATTATCCAGGTAAACTGACCCTGAGGACCTTCCACCCAGAAGCATTCCAAGGATCCTCACGGCACTTTGAAGCTCAGCTGTGCTGTTTGACTTGTGACCCGTCCCTCAGAGAGACACGTGTCATTTCTGTTAAATTAGTGACATCATCCCAAGGCTGTTGGTTTGGGAGCATCCCCGGTGGGAAGTGGTCCAGGGTCCTCGGGACAATAAAACTGTCCCCCTCCTCCCCCGAATGTTCACACAGTGGTGAGTACAGATAAGCGACCCCATTGTGTGTGCAGTATGGATGTCCCCTTTTCGTGCATCAGACACTGACCCCCTCTTCCAGGTGAAAATTCAGACAGCGGCAGTTGCCACTTGCACGACTGAATCACCCGGCAGCCCGGGTATTGGAGCTCACACAATGCTTTTGGGCAAATCTCAGCTGAGTCAGCCTCTGTGGGTCCCGCTCCAGACAGACGGCGGTGGGAAGGCTCGGGGCTCCAGCAGCCTCCTGGTCCCTTTCATCTGCAGGCGGGAAGATAAAACCTGACGTCAGAGCCAGTGACTCAACCGGCTGGGAGGATTCATTAGGTTCCTAGGAACATCCTTGCATAAATCACAGCCAAGAAAGCCTGGCAAGACCGTGTTTAAATTTCAGACTCGACGAGGAGAACTAGTGAGAAAACAAGACTCCTCCTGGAGGCGAGTGCCCTGTCCTGGGAATCGCTCAAGAAGGGACTCGCTTCATGGTGAACACGGGTTTAGCGTTGGTCACTGCTCACGGGCTGTCCTGCTGAAGATCCCTGTCTGTTATGATGGGAAGTGGGTTCATTCTATCCGTAGATGCCACCTTTGCTCACTTCACAGTTTGGGATGAGGGCCTGGAAAAATAAGTCTTATTGCGAATTTATGTGATTGTATTTATTCATTTTAATCAACCCACAAGATCCTGTGTTGATATGTTGTTTTCGTCGGTCACTCTGAATGTAAATTTGTCGCCATGTAATAACTCAGGTACGATGCTAAAAACTGCAAAATTATAGCAAATAGTTATTCAGGGTTTCTTGTGCCCACAGCGTGAAGATGAATGTTTTATATTATTTAATACTCTGGGAAACTCTGAAGTGGGTATTGTTTTTCTCACCCTGTGATGGATGAGGAAACCGAGGCCACAAAGAAAGAGCAAATCCTGACTGGTACTGCTAGCAGCTTCTGTCTGCAAATCGAAAGGTTACCTTTATAATCCAGCACTGCTTTCCTCTTCATTTTCAGGAAAAACAGCTTTTTAACTTAGCCAAGAAAACACTGGTTTACAAGATCTGACTTAACTCCAGAGCAGTGAGTGAGTTCATACAATGGTAAGATTCATTAACAGCCCTAAGGCTCTCCATATAGTCTTATGTGCATGAGAAAATTTATATATGACATATATAAATTTAAGATATCAGACCCATTTCATTCCAAATAGTTTAGACTATGTTTTCTCAACCTTGACCTATTGACATTTCAGCCCAGATAATTCTCTGTCTGCTGCGGGGGTGGGGGGGGTAGTTGCCCTGTGCACTGTGGTAGTTCAGCCTCATCCCCAGCCCTGACCCACTAGATGCTAAAAGCACCCACCGTGAGTTGTGACGAGCAGACATTATGCAGCGTTCCCCAACCCGCCCCGGTGGGGGGACATCCAAACCATCCCCAGCGAGAACCACTGGTTGGGGTGTTGTAGAACACTCTTATTCTTGAGGTCCTATTTCATGGTCTGAAACATAAAATGCATTGGTGGCAAACATTCCAACAGTTGCTTGCTAGTCAGGAGATTGGATGCTCTTCTATGTTCCCATGTCAACACCATTTGGCCCAAGGAAACTTCTCATCCTAGAAAGTTTTCTTTCCTCTTCTCTGAGACCATGCAAGAGATTCTTCAATGTTCCATCAAGCTCCAGCTTGGACACCTGCTCCGTATCTCTCAGGACTCTGCCCATCAAAGGTCTAGTCTTCCCCAGGATCTGATTATGTTGCATGACCTTTTGTTCTAAGTCTTCAAACTGCTTTCTGATGAGATTTTTTTCTTCTTCTCTTTCAAAAAAAAAAAAAAAAAAAATCAAGAGCATTATTGTTGGCTTGCCAATCATCCCTGAACTAGACTATCAGCAGGCTGCTTCTTTCTTCAGAGTATCTGGAAGAAAAAAATCCTCACAAGAAATTGACTTTAAAATAAGATGGTTTTCTTGAGTTCTTGGAATGGTTTTTATTATCCAGACCACCTGGTGATGAGAACAATTGCATAAATGACATAAGTGTAATCTAAAAGTATGTTCTAGCACATTTCAACAGGACACTTGCATTACGGGTGCTGGTGGATGGTCCTGCATAGGTCACTGGGACCTGACAATACTGACCCCAAGAGAAGCAGAGTCCCCCTCTCCCATCCTTTCTAAAGCTCAGGGGATCCAGCAGGACTTTCTCCAAGCACCTGCTCCCTTTCACCTCCAGTCACTGTTTCTATATAACACGGATGCACAGTGCTGGGATTTCTCTTCTGCATCCTGCTTGACCGTCTGCAATTTTCTGGGCCACTTTCTGCCTCTTTTGAGTTGAAAGCATGTCTGAGACCACAGAGATATATTCTTGAGAAAACTGGCAGTTTCCAACTTCTGAAACCTAAACTTAGCCTAAGTGCCTTGGTGTTGTTGTTGTTGTTTGTTTTTTGTTAGAATGAGTCTCTATTCATATGAAGGGGAAAGAGATGAGATCAAATTAGAGAAGCTACAAGACCTATTTCTAAAAGATTTACATATGCTAACACTTCTAAAATCTTTTACAATGAGGACTAATCTTAAGTAAGGTAGTCTGTGTTATTTTTAACTGAGGTGAGAAAAAGTTCCTGCTATTAGATATATAGTGGAAATGGAATGGAAAATATAGGTGCCTGGGTGGCTCAGTCGGTGAAGCGTCTGCCTTCGGCTCAGGTCATGATCTCAGGGTCCTGGGATGGAGCAGCATCTGGCCCCCTGCTCAGCGGGGAGCCTGCTTCTCCCTCTCCCTCTGCAGTTCCCCCTGCTTGTGCTCTCTCTCTGACAAATAAATAAATATCTTAAAATATGGGTAAATTTAATGGAAAAAAAGTTCTAAGATAACTCCTAAAATTCTCTTCACCTGCACCAAATGTATTATTGATTAATAAAAATCAGGGACTAATGTGCCTGGACTATACTACAATGGAAAAACTTGTCCTTGTGTAAGAAAATCCATACCACCAGACGTCTTCCTCCACAGTGATAAGCGATTGCTGCAATCTTCAAGCTCTACCACTGAAAGCCATTTTATATATTCTACAACGCACAGGACATATTTTCCTTCATCCCCTATGTAGTGTTATCTCAGTAAAATACAGTATTTGTCGTCCTAAAACAGACCTAATAAAGCACTTGGCACCTAAGCTTAGTTTCAATGTTAGACTCTTGCAGGGTTTCCTTATAAAATCAAACAATATGGCATCATAGTCTTTGCTCCAAAACAGCCTGGTCACACTCATTTTTCTCCCCATTTTTCTCCATTTGAATGAAAACACACAGAAATGCTGGAAACAGCGTCGGGTCCATGAGCCTCCATCTGAAAGCTCCACAGCCTGGTTATTAGGACTGATCTCAGATATTGAAAGAAACCCAACTCCAGAAAGTACACTTCAGCTGACCAGCAAGACAAACCACACCAGTCTGCGCCCCACTCACCCTCTCCTTCTGGGTCACCCGTCCCGCGAGACTGGATTCCAATGGATGCCTCGGATTCACTTCTAGGTGGTGGGGAGATGGTCCCTGTGTGTGTGTGTGTGTGTGTGTGTGTGTGAGAGAGAGAGAGAGAGAGAGAAGTGTGTCTTCTTTATCAGAAACCATCTCCTCTGTACAAAGGTGATTTCTGTGTGTACCTGCAGTCTCAGCTAAGGTTAAGGCAGAGAAATAACATGCATAGAAATAACAAGCATTCTCTCTCCTGTTTAGAGATAAAGATTTTGTCTAGTGGTGTCAATTAAACCACCCATGCTTTCTCTTTCTGCCCACCTCCACCCTCCTTTTAATATCTTGTCACAAGGACTGACACTTCACTGTATGTTTAGGTTCAAAACTCCATTGCATGTAGCTGAGAATTTAAAATATATTAATAGGGAGGTGAGTGAAGCAATCCACTTGCAACTTGAACCCCCCCCATTTAATTTCTCCATCCCAAGATCAATCGATCGATCGATAGACAGAAGGGTAGATAGGTAGTCAGATGTATCCACAGAAAAGCATAATAAATGTGACTTTAAAAATAGCGAGAAAGAAGCCAAAGGAAAAGTAGCAAAAGTAAAAACAAAACAAAAACAAAAACAAAAACCCCTGGGCTTGACCTCCCTGTTTGAGCTACCTTTCCTGTATTAGTCATAGGAAGTTCTCAGCATACGTACGTGAATCAAATATTCCATAAAAATTCAAGCCCAAACATACAAAGAAATTTTAGCTCCTTTGTTAAATAAATATCAGCTATCAAAAAAGTACTTGGACGGAGCTCTTTTCAGTCCTTGGAAAAGGGCCCAATAATCCACGCTTTGCTCTGGGGAGAAAGGAACGTCAGCCACTCTGTTTCCTTCCGCATTATGCTGGCAGCAAAGTGCCCGGCACTGGAGAAGCCCAAGTTTCAAGACTGCCTGTGGCCGAGCCGTCCCTTGGGGGGCCCTGACCCCATCACGGTGCTGTCGGCTGGGCTGAGGGTCAGCTGTCAGCCCTGAGTGGGCCATTTGCTTTAACCGGGTTCTCTGATGTCGCTAAACCACTGCTAAAGAGGTGACCTAATACAATTTTAGACTCCGTCTTAAGCCCAAAGGATGCATCCTGTTGGCTGTCATTTTATTTCTATCCTTAAAATATCTTTACAAATCTAATGAATGGAAAATCGACTGTCACATCCATCTTTTAAAAATCAAATCTTGGGTGGTTGGATTCAATTGTGTTGTGTTCTTCCTGATGGTTCAGGGTTGATGTGGTGAGGCTCGCCCATTGTCAACTGCATTCCCTGCCCCTGTCCATGAGCTCAGGAACAACTATTTTTAGGCGCAGGCGAGCCCCAGGGCGTCAGACGGTAAATTATTAGCTATGACTATAAAAATAGTCATCGATCCACTTTGGGAACTTTTCCTTCTCCATAGCATATGGACTGGAATTTGCATCCCACCTTCTAACAGTCGGGTCCCTGTAAATAGAAGGAAACCAACCACAAGTGCTCCCCACAGCCGAGGGGGAGCTATAAAGGACTCGCTGGGTCACACTGGGCCTCCCGGTGTTTAGGAAACAAGCCCTCTGGGGAGGGGAGGCCACGCACCTCTCCCAGGTTCTTTATGCTGCAGGAACACGCCACAGAAGGGCAGCCGGGACTGGGTTTGTGTGTTGGGCTCGTGTCTTCACGTCTGTCTCCATAAGGTCGATGTCTGTGGAGGACGGAGCGTTAGATCTCAGAACTGGCTAGCCTGAGGTTCCAAATCTCCAGGAGCAAGGTCTTTTGTAAAAGCCTGCCATTGTTGCCTGCTATCTGGGTAAAATCCACGACTGCCAACATAGTGTCATTCCAGGCTCCTCGTTGGACGCCCAGGATCCTGACGCCCGGGGAAAGGAGGTGACTTTGGGCAACGTTCTGGCAAGTCACGATGGCACCTGAGACATCCGGACTCCCCAGGAAATAACAGTCTGTCCGCATGTGGCAGCGAGTGGCTTCAGCACAACACACAAGCACTCCTTTATCAGAGCCTCGCTTCCAGACACGGTTTTGGGGGAAGGAAAGGAGACAATGAGGGAAAGGTTGAAAATTCAAACTCTCTATGATCCCACGTCATAATCCTGCATGGTCACGAATCTCATCCTCCCTGACGCAGGTGGGATAGCAAAGTTATCCCAAACCGCATTCTATCCATCAGTGCCAACTCTCCTGCTTTGCAGAAAAACTCAGCTTTCTCCTAGTCCAAGGAGCATTTCAGAAAAGGCAGAAAAAAAGAAGATTCATCAGAAGCTTTCATTTTGGTACACTTTTTTTTTTTTTTTTCAGGAGGAGGGGGTGGGGTTTGGATAGAGGAAACCCTTTCATACCAGATTTAAAAAGGAAGGCGTTTTTAGAAGCGACAGATGAGAATATCCACCACCACTGTTTGCTCAGCTTTGGGCAAGTTAGAGGTCAGCTTCCAGTTGTTGACGGGGAACAGTCTGGTGAGCAAAATACCTTTATCATTAAATATTATCTTGCAAAAATATTTACTAGGGGGTAAACGTAGAACATTGTGCTAATAATGAGACACACAAATTTTGGAAACTGCAGCCAAACCTATGAAACAATACCCAGGAAAAGGTCTTGTTTTCATCATCCCTGGGGTGCGCGTGCGTATATTTAAGACTTTGCCTGCTGGCTCGGTTCCTTGTTATGAACTCCCATGGATCCTGGTCAGATAGAACACTTTTTATCCCTCCCCCAGAGTGAATGCAAAAAAGCTTTTAATTTACGTAATAAAGTAAGGGTCTCTCCTGAAAATCAAACTGGATTCAAGTCATATTCCGATTTGGGGAACATCTTTACTTCCCCATTTCTGCTCATTCCATTCCCTCACAGTCTGGGTATATGGGAGACTCTTCCTTTCCAAGGAGGAAGATAGTGAAAAAAGATGGGTGCAGCAAGGATGAGGGGAATTTGGGGTGGGGTGGGGGGATAACGTAACCCCTGTGTGCCCAGGAGTCCAGAACCAGAGATTCAGACTTTCCACTTGCGTGCCTGAGCCCAAGCGTTGTACCCCAGGGGGTACGGGGGGGTGAGGGCTGCATCATCCTGCCCGGGACTGTGGACGCAGCTTGTTCTCTTCATGCCCAGATTACGGCCACGGCCTCCTGAGTCCTGGGCCAACACTCTCCACGTTCCGATTCATGCTGCCCGCCTGCGCCGGGCTGAGCTTCCCCATGCCCCTTGCCCCCTGCCATCCTCCAGCTGGAGAGACAAGGAGCACTCCCTTTGCCTGCCCCACCAGGCTTTCCACCACTGACTCTGAAGGAGGCCCAGGATCTTCAGACCGGATTCTCGGGGCTGCGCCCTCCTCCCCAGGGAAGCTGGTCTCCAGGACCCCCACTCTGAGAGAGGACTTCAGCTGCCTCCATTTTGACCCGAAACTTGCCAGTTGGGTTCTTTCCAGCTTGTTTCTGGACTCAGGGGGAAGACCCTGAAGGCAAAGCATCCCCGGATGGTACCGAAATTACCCTCTCAAGCAACAAGGACTGCCCTGAGCCGGGAAGACTCCGCCCATGATTGACCCCAAGACAGTATCCACTTGACCTTCTCTGCCCTCGGGCACGTGCCCATCCGCTTTGCCCCACATTTTCCTTCTATAAACCTGGACGTATGTCCAGCACTTTGGAGACTGTCTTTGAGATCTTGGTCCACCATATTCCTGGTGTCAGCCTCGCTGAACTAAATTCCTTTCTGGTTTCACCACCAGTTGTTTCTCTCTTTGGATTTTGTCGGCGACAAGTGGCTGAATCTGGTCTGTTTGGGATCCCCAGAGCTGGGGACCCTCGCACCCCTGCACGCCCTCTCCAATGCCTCCTGTCATGGGGACTCCAGGGTCCGAGACTTTGTGTCGTTTGTCCACAGCGGCCTGTGCACTCTCATGAGCATGACTGCGTTTCTCCACCCACGTAGACGTGTGTTGGATCCTCCGAGGGGTTCTCATGAGGGTTCTTGAACCAGTAGTAAGAGTCCACCATGCATTGTTACCATACATATTGTCAGGTGTTGCTGGAGTCAGGAGGTGTCCCTTCCCAAATAAGAATAATGGGCATCAGGGCACCTGGGTGGCTCAGTCGTTAAGTGTCTGCCTTCTGCTCAGGTCATGATCCCAGGGTCCTGGGATCGAGCCCCGCATCAGGCTCCCTGCTC
This sequence comes from Phoca vitulina, assembly GCF_004348235.1. Taxonomy (NCBI): domain Eukaryota; kingdom Metazoa; phylum Chordata; class Mammalia; order Carnivora; family Phocidae; genus Phoca; species Phoca vitulina. The sequence continues at coordinate 6,148,811 of NW_022589736.1, read as the reverse complement.
AGCGGGAAGCCTGCTTCTCCCTCTCCCACTCCCCCGCTTGTGTTCCCTCTCTCACTGTGTCTCTCTCTGTCAAATAAATAAATAAAATATTTAAAAAAAAAAAAAGAATAATGGGCATCCACTCTGAAATAAAAATGCGTCCTTTTATTTTAAATCAAGGTCAATGAAGACGGAGAGACTCTTAATGAGCAGCATCATATCATGGGCAGTTCGGCCTCCTGGCCTGAGCAGCGTGGCCTTGTGCGGGGCTCGGTTCATAGGGGCGAGAGCAGCCCTGAGCCGCCCCAGAAGCCGCCTCTTGTGCTAATCCCAGGAACCCTGGCCACCCCAGCTCTTCCGTTGTAAGGTGCATTTGAGCGTTTGGCAGTGTGTTCGGACACTGTCTGCTAGGTGGGTAGATAATACAGTGAGACACGGCCATCAATCCAAATTTTATAACCATTAGTGAACTCGAAAACCTATTTATTTTTAAGGTGGAGAAACTCAGGCTCACCTGGTTAAATGATTTTCCTAAATGTCTTGGCAGCTGAACTGGAAGTGGGACCCGAGTGTCCAGGTCCCACCCAGGACTGTGCCTCCAGGCCCTAATGTCTCTGCATTTCATTGTGTAAATTATAGGTGTTTAAATATTGTCGACAAAATGTATATTCATTCTAAATATCCGTGAAAAAAAAATAAAGGGGGAAACAGAAAACAACTCACCATGCAGCATTAACTGTCCTTAGAGATCTTACCAGGTTTTCCATTTTTTCTCCTTTTCCTGGTTTTACTACAGATTCTAATTTTACTTACTGTTCGGAACCTGACTCTTATAAAATATCATGAATGTCCTTTCACATCAATAGATATGACTCGACATGACCATGTTTAGGATTGACCTGTTGTACTACTGAATGGATAACGTGATAACATGACTTACAATAAGAAATGTATATTTGGTTTCCAGTTTCTGGCACAGAGCTCCCCAAACCCTTGAAATTTCCCAAGTGATCAGAGCAATCAAGGTGTCTTTTGTTAGGCTAATGAGGTAACTTTTGGGCCCCACCTGAGGATGGGGCTGGTTGCCATGGGAACCAACCCTGTGATTAGAGGTTTGGAACTCTCAGTCCCACCCCCTCAGGCCTCCTCGGAGGGGAGAGGGTCTGGAGGTTGAATCCATCACCAATGGTCAATGATTTAATCAATCTTGCTTATGTAATGAAGACTCATTGTAAAGCCCCAAAGGAAGGGGTTAGGAGAGGTTCCGGGTTGGTGAACACGTGGAGATTCTGGGACAGAGGCGCCCGGAGAAGGATATGAAACTCCACGCGCTTTCCCCCTACCTCACCCTACGCATCTCTTCCATCTGGCTCTTCCTGAGTCATATCCTTTCATGAGAAACCAGTGATCTGGTAAGTAAAATGTTTCTTTGAGTTCTGTGAGCCACTGGCAAATGACATGAACCCAAGGAGGGGGCATGGAAGCCTCCCATCTACCGTCTGTTGGTCAGAAGCACAGGTGACCACCGGGACTTTGATTGGCGCCTGAAGTGTGTGTTTTGGGGGCAGGATTATGGGCCTGAGCCCTCAGCCTGTGGGATCTGACCTCTCTCCAGGTCGACAGTGTCAGAGTTGATTCGAATTGCAGCACACCCAGCCGGTGTTGGAGACTTGCTTGATGGTATTAAGGGGAACATCCCCCCCACCACCCCACACACATGTTGGAATCATGACCAGAGAAATAAATGAAATCTAATGCATTTTATCATCTCCGTGTTGATGGGTATTTGGACTGTTTGCAACTTCATTATGCTTTTAAGGTAAATATTTTCCTCACGATTTTATATTGGCATTTCTTCCACTTGTGAATGAATCCCTGAGATGTGGGTGTCCTGCCGAGACTGGTGGTGATGTCCTATTTTTTTCATAGGCTAGCTCTGACTCTAATAGACTTTGAAGCAAAAGACTGCTTTTGGAAAGGGTGCAGCACACCTTTCTGAGTTTGTTGTTAAGAGCTTCTGGATGCTGATTTATATACCCTTGTCCGTTGGGTGCTTGTCTTTTTACCCAGGGCTCTTTCTCTGTTTCCTGGCGAGTGACCTAAGGAACCACTCTTCCGAGGAAGAGAGGAAGAATCTCCTCTTTCCTCTCTCACCCCCATCACCTGTTTGAGAATGCAAGTAAAGTAAAAATATGTGTACCGTGTCAAAGAGAAAACCACAGGCTCCAAATGGCGCACTCACGCTAGGTCAAGTCACCAAACTGGGGCTTCATGCCTGACCTCACTGCAGTTTCAACCTCCCCGAGGAATGTAGTCTTAACTGGTCAGCCGGGAACTTCCCGGTGTGCACAATGAGGTAATCGGTCACCTGGGCCCTCACCATCCCCCAAAGGGAGATGAGGTCATCTGCATATTAGACCCCCTGCTGTTCCCCCTCAGGGAAGGTGAGCTCGCCTGAAACTTTTCTTTTGCTAATAACTTCTTGCCCTACCTCCCTTCCTATTAAAACCTTGTATTTTATACATCTCTCCTACTTGCTGGAAGGGATAAGGCCCTATTCATGACTCACTTAATAAAGCCAATTACATCTTCAAATTTACTCAGTTGAATTTTTGTTCTTAAACGATCGTGACAGATCGTTACGAGGAATGAAGAATTTTGGAAAATAATTTAACTTTTCTTTGAAGGTTAAGCATTTGGCAGCTCATGAAGTCCCAGTTAACTGAGAATATTGGTCCTAATGAGTGACCGTTGGAAAAGGGACGGCAGCTTTAAATGTATGACAAGAATGATGGGGTCTGCCAGCTCTCGGGTGCGTGAATGACCAGTGCATGTAGATTTCTGCAAATGAGATTTCATGGAACCACAAGTAAATGAAAGGACACAGGCCCTGACTGGCTGGTAATAAATATTCCGATGGATTATAAAGATGGGTAGTGACTAAGATTTTTAGGAGTCAAACAATATTTTTACATCATAATTTACTGAGGAGCTTTTCTCAAAGCCTGGAATAGTTTTAATACGACAAAGGATGGCAGGATAAAATAAAGCTTTCAGTGCTGGAGGTCAAGGGCAAAGCCTTATTCATCCTAAATCTGCAACACCTAGCTTGGCTGGTGAGCGCCCAATCAATGTTCATGAATGTTCCTGGAGTGAAGAGTTAATTGTCCTTCCTCCCTAGTCATTGAAGCTACTTTATGGCTTCTTCTTAGTGCACATTTAATTCAATCAGCACTATTGATAAAGATATTATGCAAGGCATTGTCATTGTTTCAACCTTACTTCTCCTCCCATAAATCCTACTTCCTATATGATATTGATGGTAGAATTTCAGAATGTCAAGATAGCCATTTACATGAGTCTGGAAGTTAATTCAGAAAAATGTAAAGATGGAAAAAATGACAGACAACTAGTACAGGAAAGATAAAACAAACAAAAAAAAATGAATGGGAGCTTTAGTCAAAGAAAAGTAAATAGAAATTATAAAAATAAAACAATATTTTTCAAACCTAAAGAAATGAGCTTTTAAACCAAAAGACCCACAAAAATACCAAACAATTCAAATAAAAGACCCACATCTAGGCATGTGCTTGTGAGTTTTACATAACCAAGATTAAAAAGGAGTTACTAAAATGTTCAAGACTGAAAAAAAAAAAAATCACTAAAATAAATAAATAAATTGCATCAGCAGTATTGGATGCAAAATGCAATAAAGCGAAACTGTCAAATTATTGCCAGGAAATTACTGAAATATTTGTTAGATATAGCCCCTCTGTCTGATGTGCTTACACTAAAGATATTCATTCTATATAATAGTAATTTATTAACCAACACATTTAGACACTATTGTTACTCAACCCATTTCAGGTATTTTAAGCTATTAGAAGAGAAATCCTAAGCAAACGGTTATGTTGGTTTTCTCTTAAAACTTCATTATCAGGGGGCGCCTGGGTGGCTCAGTTGGTTAAGCGACTGCCTTCGGCTCAGGTCATGACCCCGGAGTTCTGGGATGGAGTCCTGCATCGGGCTTCCTGCTCCGTGGGAAGCCTGCTTCTCCCTCTCCCACTCCCCCTGCTTGTGTTCCCTCTCTCGCTGTGTCTCTCTCTGTCAAATAAATAAATAAAACCTTAAAAAAAAAACCCTCATTATCAATGGAAGTTAGTTTGGTTAAAGAGGACACACACTCTGGAATTTTTTTTTCTCTGCCGAATTTCCACTCATCTGTTGGCTCTATAACCAGTGACAGTCTTCCTTTAAAGCTTTGAAGATTTTCTGGTTTCTTGCACATTGAAATATTTTTCCTCATTCATGAGTGCAATTACTGAGCAAGACTTTATGGAAGGCATACCATATACCATCCATTGTGATAGGCAGCTGGAGCATAAGCCAAATAAAGTACATTTTTTGTCTTCATGGAGCTTATAACCTATAATCTGAGTGGGGATAGTTGCTCAGATAGCCAAATAAGAAAATAGGTGACGAAAATCCAACTTGGTAAGTGCTATGATACAGTATGGAAAGTGGGCTGAAAAGCTCCTGGGATGGCTATCTATTTCAAACTGGAAATAGGGACTGCAGAGAAATCTTCCTAGACATGAGAACATTGGAGGGCAGTCAGGAATTTTAAAAAAGGAGGTATCTGGTTAAACAAAGCTAAGAAACTGAAGAACTTTCCACACAGAGGAAGCTCATATCCAAAGTCTAGGTGCAAGGGACTTGTGGTGTATAAGGACCCCCTCTTGGTTAGAGATGGGAAAGAGGGGAGATCAGCATGTGCTAGATCAGTAATACCTTGACTGACATGCTAAGCAATTTGGACTTTATCTTGAAGATCACAGGAGCATTGAAATGTTTTAATGGGGGAGAGGCATAATCAACGGTATGGTTGATTAGAAAGATACTCTAGTGAGTGGAGTATTTAACAGTGGCACAAAATCGAAGGCAAGAAGGTCACTTGGGCTATTTCCATGCAACATACAAGAATAATGGAAGAATAAACTGTAATATGAAATCAAATCAGGAAAGAGAAATAGAGGATTCAAGAGATATAGTAGTGGTCATTTTGAGAGGATTTCACGCTCTGTTGTTATATGGAGGGCAAGAATAACTGGAGTTTCTGGAAAGAGCAGTTGGGTAGATGGTGAATGATTTTGGAAAAAAAATAGACACTGGGTAAGGAGTAAATTTTGGGGTAGAGGGATAAATTCATTTCCCTTTCAAACAAAAGATCTCATATTTATTACTGAACCAACAGAACAGAAGCATAGAAACAGAGAAATCTTTTTCCCCATAAGACACATCCAGTTATTCAGACAGTAGTGTTGTTTACAGAATGATAGGGCATGAGCAAGTGACCTTGACACAGCATAAATACGTGTGCCGTCTTCTGTGTGATTCCTTATAGACCAGCCCTATTCTTCACTGTTTCCATGGAAACAGTTGGTGACCAAAGATCACCTGGGAAAATGTGTGAGGTGCTCACCTAGGGAGCTCTAAAAAACTCTCAGGGGTGGGCAGGGAGAAAGGATTCCAAGAATGAAGGAAACTATGGACTAGCAGAGAGGGAGACTAAAGTTCAAGAGTATGGAAACAGGGAAGAGAGTTTCAGAACAAAGAGACTGACAAGCGGTATTTAATTTTACAGAGAAAACTAGTAAAGATAATGACAGAATTTTTTTGTTGGATTTTGCAATGAAGAAATCATCGATGACCTTAGCAAGACCAAGATACAGTTACCATAAATAACTCTGTGTTTGAAAACGTGTTGTAGAAGGTTTTAGGATACAGCCTTTGTCACTCCTTACTTTTGGAATATGATGATGGATTCTGACGTTGAAGACATTTTGTCTAGACAGATGAGTGAGGACATGGCTGTATATCTAGATTTTTCCTCCCCTGTCAGGGAGAGGGAGGTGCCATTCCCTGACTCTTACTTGGTTGTTTGTCCTGGCCTTGTACAATTATACAAACCTCTCAAAGAGATCCTGACCCGGAGGCTGGCGTTGCAATGCATCTGGACCCTGCATCTTCATATTAGAGAGCATCTCCGTGTCTGTTTTCCATCAGGTCCTTCCCAGCCTCATCTAAGACATTGTCATTTTTTTTAAAGATTTTATTTATTCATTTTGAGAGAGAGAGAGAGAGCATGCACAGGAGAGAGAGAAAGCGAGAGAGCACAAGCCAGTGGGAGGAGCAGAGGGAGAGGGAGAAGCAGACTCCCCACCGAGCAGGGAGATGTGGGGCTCCATCCCAGGACCCTGGGATCATGACCTGAGCCGAAGGCAGACGCTTAACGACTGAGCCACCCAGGCGCCCCGACATTGCCTTTTAAAAAAAGCAAAACAAAACAAAAAACTCTTTTATTGTGCTATTTTTTCTCCCCTCTTCCAATTTTGTTATGTTATTCCCAGCCACTTACTGGAGTGAACAATAAAATCATTTTATTTGAATTTTTATTTTTTGCTCATATGGACTTTCTCTTTCCTTCCTTCTCCCTCCTCCCTTCCTTCCCTCCTTCATTTCTCTTCTCTTCCTTTTCTTTCTAGTCTTATTTTTTAAAATTCCATTATTGAGTTGGTGAATTTTAGATTCTTCTGAATTTATTCTAGGATCTCCAAATTTGTTCTGTCTTTTTAGTATACATCTCTTTAGTTTACCAGATTCAAAACTCAAAGAAAGGCTCAAGATAATGAGTGCTAACGCAAGCCATTCTCCATGGAAAGCCTTGTCTTGCACGGTGCATTTAGTCAGTCGGTATTTGCTGAATGCTTACTGTGTGCTTTGCATTGGCTAGACTCTTAGGTGGGATGATATTAAAAAAATGTTACGGAATTCTCCAATTTAACAGAACAAACAACACTACTAAAACTTGTGAGATAATTAGCAAACATTATTCAATTTAGCATAAAAGTATTTTATATATATTTTATACAGTAGTATATATTTTTATATTATTTATATATATTCATGTACATTACATATATGTCTCTATCTGTCTTTTTAAAAAATATTTATTTATTCTTAGAGAATGAGCGCACATGAGCAGGAGGGGGAGAGGAAGAGGGAGAGAGAATCTCAAGCAGGCTCCACGCTGAGCGGGGAGCCCACCAGCAGGGACCCATCTCACCACCCTGAGATCAGGATCTGAGCCTAAACCAAGAGTCGGAAGCTTCACCAACTGCACCACCCAGGCTCCCCTCTGTCTACCTACCTACTACCTACCTACCTACCTGCCTACCTACCTACTTTGGTTTCCCTGCATTAGCAATGAGTTCTTGGAACAACAGAACACATTATTTAATTAAGTATTAGATTGTGTCACCATGTACTAAATTTTACTCATTGTGGTGAGATGGAAAATTCTTTGGGAAGGATCCAGAGCTCTTAATATCCTAATTGCTTCTAACATAGGCTCCTACCTGCCTCCAGGCGCCCGGACAGGTGCGCTGCTCCAGGGCCTCACTCCTCCTGGGGCCGAGGCCTCGTGTCCCCCCGCATCGTCATCTTGAGCCACTGCGTGGGGTGGGTCACAGACCCTAGCCAGGTGCCCGGTGGCCATCCTGTCCCCCAGCCATCCGTGGGAGGGGACAGGTGGCAAGGACCTCTCCAGGATGGGTGCTGGGGAGTCTGGCTGTTCTCATGCTCTTGGTGCTCAGACTTTGTTCTTGTAGACTGAGATTGCGTGTCCCCATTCTGTGTAGAGGAGCTGACGAGAGGGGAGGCACACAGATGGTCGAGGACAAGCACAGAGGCAGCCTCAAGAAACCGAGGGCTGCATTGCGGTGCACTTGGATGGGGTATTGAAGAAATCATCCTGAGAGAATAGTCTGAAGAGTCGATGGATGATGTGATGATATCGTGGTTTTATTGAGCGAAAAGCGTCTGTTGCAATAGAAGATGATCCTATTATGAATCTTTTTCTGAAGGTTTATATTCTTGTAACAGAAATGGTTATTTCTGCTTATTGGTAATTGAACAACACCAGTGTAGTGAGGACCACTGGAATTTTACTGGTGCTTTTTCAAAGCTGTAGCTGCAGCAGGAACATGTCCATAAATGAATGGGTGACTAGCTGATGGGGGTCCTTACTATGGGCCAGTTTTTGCACTTAACAAACACACTCTCCCTGTACCTCCTCATAGCTGCCCTAGGAAGTAGATGCTCGCCTGCATTAAAAATTGGGAGGGAACAGAGGTACCAGGGGCTCAGATCATTGCCTGAGATCACCCATTCAGCAAGAGATAAAGTCAGCATGTGAATTTTCCCCTAAATGCCACGTCATGGGGCCACTGGGAGAAGGTTCCCTGGCTCAGCTTGTTAGCCATCCTTTCCTTGTGATTCTGTGGGTATGGATCCTGTTCCATTTGGTCTATTTTGGAGAGTTGCCTAATGCACCCTTCTCTGTTAAGGATGTGTATCATTGCTGGAGAGTATGAAATCTTTTAAAAGGTAATACCTGAAAAAAAAAAAAAAAAGGTAATACCTGGAGGATTTGAAGATGGCAAGGTAGGAATGAAACAGCTTAAAGACTCAGCTTAGCTGCAATTCCGGCTCCGCTGGGAGCTCTTCCTTTTCCAAAGGCTCTGGTTGGTGAGGGTGGAAAAAAACTTCCTCTCTCAACACCTGCCCTTGGTGGAGGGCAAATTCACTCCTGTCTTTATCTTATCATAGATTTTGTTGTGTTCCTATTTATCTAGGGAGGAGCTCTTAAACAAAAGCATTTGTCAAATACCTAATTGGGGAAAAAAGTATATTGACATCCCTACTCTTAAGTGATGTATTTGATACCATTTTCTAGTGGGATTATTACAAAGAAGAGTATGTATGAAGTCAGTTGACACATGATGCTAGTGCTGTTCAGTGTTTATATGAAACATACCAACTATAAGAAGAACTACCTGTTTGTAAACTTTTTTTTTGTCACTTGAGGTACATTAAAAATTTTTTTCAGGTCATAAAAATACATTTTGTTGGCGGTAAACTTGGAAAATACAGAAAGGAAAAAAAGTAAAAACTACTTGAAAACCCACTATGCACAGGTGGCTTTTATGACTATTTTCTGCTTCTTTCTATGCCTGTATGTCCATTATACTTCGATGCAAGTTAGGTGATGATTTTTTTCCCCCTTAACATATTAGATATGGGATAGTCCGGTTTTATTTTAACACTTTCCGGAAGCTATTCAGTGAACCTGTAAAATGCATAGGAGCTGGATTTAAAATATGTTTTCCTAGAAAGTAATCAACATTCTTAACAGAGAAATTAGGCAGTGAAGAACGAAGAAAACAAACAAGTCTCATCATTCTATCACGTGGACAGGAGGAGTATTGTTTTTGTGACTTTTTATACATTCTCATTCTTTCCATGAAAATGAGCATTTTTGTTCTTTAATGGTGTCATTTTGTTACAAGTCAGTACATCATGGAGTAACTTTCCATACCAAATAATTGTTATCACTTTCACTAACTTCTCCTAGAAGCATTTCTTTTTTAATCACAAAGGAAGGAAAACATCTTTCTTTTCATTTAATAAAGAAATCGAATGGCATAACACATGCTTATTAAAGAAAACATAATCCCATTATCAGGGAAAAAAATACACTAATATAAAATTCCACCATTCTCGAATAATCTCTTTGCTGTATATAGTGTCAGTTTTTGTTTTTGTTTTTTGCCGTATATTACATACATACAAATACTTTTTCTCACAAAACTGAGATTATAATATATACTACTCTGTTTATTTTTAATGCTCTGGTAACCTTTGTAAGTGAAAAAAAATCAGATAAACGCTTCTGATGTTGGAATGGCAGAAGTGTTTTCTGATTTTATGAGCAGGAGCCTCACCTCTGGTTTTAGATGGTGGAGCGAACCCCTTTCTCCATGGCTCACCCTTAAATCAGTTCAATCTCCAGTATGGTGTCTCTCAAACTTTTTCAGAGAATGAGTCTCCTTGTTCCGTTTGGATAACTCCCAGAAGGCACGGACTCTAACACTCTGTGCCTGTGTAAGTCAGTCCGACGTCTGCAAAAGGCCAGGACACAATCCCAGGTTAATGGCATGTCTAAATGTGTGCGCCCGGTGGCTGGCTAGCTTTTTTTTTTTTAATGATTTTAATCATAATTTCCATGTCACTATATCAGTATCGTTATGAATACAATTATTTTATTTTTTTTAAAGATTTTATTTATTTGTTTGACAGAGAGAGACACAGCGAGAGAGGGAACACAAGCAGGGGGAGTGGGAGAGGGAGAAGCAGGCTTCCTGTGGAACAGGGAGCCTGATGCAGGGCTCGATCCCAGGACCCTGGGATCATGACCTGAGCCGAAGGCAGACGCTCAACGACTGAGCCACCCAGGCGCCCCTGAATACAATTATTTTAGATTTTTTTAAGTCATCTCTACACCCAGCATGGGGCTCAAACTCACAACCCCGAGATCAAGAGTCACATGCTTCACTGACTGAGCCAGCCAGGCGCCCCAAAATCATTTTAAAGATTATTCTGCCATCAGGTACAACAGGGCAGAAAGAGTCCTGGTTTGTGTCAGGAGTGATTGCTGGTGCAGGCGGGCTTTCTCTCCGCACCTTTTGTCATCATAATGACTTCAGAACCAGGTACTTCATTGATTACTGCCAAGAATGGATTGGAACCACAGTTGCAAGGTCTAAAAATGGGTCTAAAGGAGGCAATCTGATGCCATTTCTCTAGACTAGTTTTGTTCATGGTGTTTTAATACCTTTGAATCTGAATATTTTAGATTGCAAATAAACTTGCCAAAGGCCCGATCACTTGCGACTGTCTGGTACCCAGATACTTCTATGAGTGGTACCTAGTTGCTCCCTTCCTGTCTTTACATTTGGTTTCCTGGTCTATAGGGTAGATGTTCAAAGAGATGTTGAAATAAAAAAGATGAGTGGACAGGTAGGAGCAGGTCACTATGTAAGGTGGGAGAGCCAGGAAGATGGGTAGGAACCCCCTTGCTAGGACAGATGGCCTGGGGCAGCTCCCCAAACCAGTGCATGGAGACTGCAGAAAGAAAGATCTTTGAAAGGACAAGGTGGGAACAAGGATCAGAAGAGGCAGGTGAAGCAGAGGTGGGCTGGGGCATGGAACAATGCTGGGGATGGTTCCTGGAAGGGCACGTTGTGGGCTTCACTGGCACCCTCAAGCTAAGACAAACCATCTGTGCCTTTCAGGTCCTCGGCTGTGTATCCAGAGTCACTGTATCCCATCATTCCCCCCACCCACCCCCACCCCCGCCAGCATCTGTGGCTGGAGCAACATGGAGCCATAAAGACAAAGCTCCTGATAGCATCAGGACGGTGCTCCAAGTTGTAAATTCCCAGCTCTTCTCTGATGGGCCTGGTGTCACTTCCTCTGGGGTATATTTGTCAGTCTCAGAGCCCAGAGTCACGGTGAGGAGAATCAAGGTGCCTCGTGATAAGCCAAGTGACAGAATTTTGGAGCCACTTTTTATACTACCACTGTGGGTTGGAAAGCCTGTTTCCCTTCTGAAAAATACAAACACTAATCGCAATCAGCTCATAAGGTCACTATGAGAACTGAGTAAGGTCCTTTTGCAAATGTGCTTGGTGTCATACCCGGCACCATTGTAAGCATGGGATCAAACTTAGCTATTGTCATATTCAGCGAAGACTGGCCATTTGGTGGGCATTGACTAGGGATGATATACTGCAGTGGTTCCATGCTCTTCCCCACGGCTCTAGGACGAGGCTCCGTGAGCAGGACTGAGGTGAGACAAGCTGACACGTGCAATTTCTCTTTCCAAAGCTACGTGTAAAACAACGGAAAGACACATAAGCTTCTTTGACAAATACGTATCCCACTGAAATGAATTACCTTGAGATTCCCGATCATCCAACTCAAACATTTTTAGCTGTGTCATAAAATTCTCAGAACGTTGGCTGGGGTAATTCTTCGGGCACAAAGCTGAAAAATTATAGATAATATTTCACTTCACATGACATAAAATTGCTGTATGTTTTACAGATTCTCTTATCTGAAACTTTTGGTAGCACAATCTAGGAAAAAAAAAACTATTTCTAGCTAAAATAGTCATTGTAAAGAAAAATCTCAAGCCTGTCATAATTTTTTTTAAAGATTTTATGTATGTATGTGTGTATGTATTTATTTATTTAGAGAGAGCATAGATGAGGAGAGGGGGAGAGGGAGAATCTCAAGAAGACTCACTGATACGTGGAATTTGAGAAACAAGACAGAGGATCATAGGGGAAGGGAGGGAAAAATGAAACAAGACAAAACCAGAGAGGGAGACAAACCATGAGAGACTCTTAATCTCAGGAAACAAACTGAGGGTTGCTGGAGTGGAGGGGGATGGAAGGGATGGGGTGGCTGGGTGATGGACATTGGGGAGGGTATGTGCTATGATGGGTAAGAATTGTGTAAGACTGATGAATCACAGACCTGTACCCCTGAAACAAATAATACATTATATGTTAATAAAAAAAATGCGATACATTAAAAAAAAAAAAAAGGAACACTCCCCGCTGAGCGTGGAACCCAATGCAGGGCTTGATCTCACAGCCCTGAGATCATGACCTGAGCCTAAACCAAGAGTTGGATGCTCAACTGACTGAGCCATCCAGGTGCTCCCAAGCATGTCAGGATTCTAAGTGTACATTTCTCTGGAAGGCTAACTCAGGGTTAGATCTAGTAGATAGCAGGGTGGCGCATCATGGCCTGGTCCTAGTACAGCTAATGAAGACTGCGATGCTAGAAATTTCAACACATTGACAAAATTCCCTGTAACTTAGAAGATTAATTCAATAAAGCTACATATTTTCACTGGAAACATCAAGTTAATTTCCAGATGGCCATTTTTCCAAGAGTTTAATCTCTGCATGTAACCTGGACGTATGGTGAGAGAAGGATGGCCATGATTGTTTAATTTGTGAAAAGTTAAACAATGGCATGTTGTGCTAGGGCGTAGTTCCTTATTGTGTTTTCTTTTCTAAAAAGTGCAAGGCCAGGGGCGCCTGGGTGTCTCAGTAAGTTGAGTGCCCGACTCTTGATTTCAGCTCAGGTCATGATCTCGGGGTCCTGAGATCAAGTGCCTTGTTGGGCTCCACAACCAGTGTGGAGTCTGCTTGAGATTCTCTCGTTCTCTCTCCCTCTGCTCTTTCCCCTCCCTCCTTTATATAAATGAATAAATAAGTAAAATCTTTAAAAAAAAAAAGGTGCAATGCTGTTTACTCACTCATAAGAAATACAAGATACAAAGTGTCCGTAGAAAATCCTTGTTGATTTTATTATTGAATTTTTGCCTCAAATAAAATTTTTACTGTGCAGTTATATAGTAATGATCATGCTGTTTTTATTGTTCATTTTGTGACCATATCTAGTCTGTGAAATTTATGAGAACGTCTGCTATACCATCTGCTGGATAATGAGGTGGTTCTAAATACATAGATGGCTTCTCTATAAATGACCATTCCAACATTTGGAAAAATTATATTGACCAATATCCCATTCCCCTTACCTAGTAACGTAGAAGTGATACAGAAGACAGACTCTTGTTCTGTCTTTCTTAGACTTTGTAGCTTTCCTAATGTTATGCATAATTCAACATAAAGTGTAAGTAAACTAGATGAAGAAAATTCAAATTTTACAGAGGAGTTGTTTTTTTTTAAGTAAATGACAACTAAAACAAATTCCAGGATGGAGACCGGAAATTATAAAAATATTAATTTCCTTCCATATTAATTTATAATTCTGATGTAACTCCAAACAAAATCTAAATGAATTGTTTTCCAGACTTCATGAATTTATTTTAAAATATTTTTAAAACATTTTCTAAGCTATATTTTAAAATATAGCTTAGAAATAACTAGGCAAGAAGAGCTAAGTGAATCTGTGAATTTTGAAAAAGAAGAGTAATAAAGTGAATTTAATCTCCCAGAACATACACACAAGCATGTGTGCATACATACACACACATACATCCCCCCACCCAACAAAATGTTATTTTGTAAGACTATTTAGACAAAAATGTAATGTAATGCATATAATTACCATAATATGTTTTAATGTAATGCATAGCCCTCGAATCAGCCCTTGTACATGTAAAAAGAAAATCTCCTTCCTTTTAAAATTTTTCTAGTAACAAGTCCAAATGTACATTTTCCATGAATAGGCCTAATCTTTGCTTAAATCTACCCTAATGCTGACATATTCATCGTGGGGGTATTTGGTATAAAAGAAAGTACAGTTTTCAGCTGTGTGAGTAATTAGCATTGTATAAACACATTCTTGAGGATGGGAGCAATACAATAAAGTATTTAAAATTACCACTAAGTCTTTCCCAAATAAAATGAGTCAGTGAATAAACTGTTCAGTCCTACCAAGTTTGGTAAACTGGGTTACTAACTTTGTGATGGACAGCAGATTCTAGAGAATGTGTTGTAATCAAGAGGACCCCCCTGTGTAATCAGTCCCGCCTTGAAGCTCTCCTGGTTTCCTCCAAATTACTTGCATGTACATATGCAATACAATAATAATATGTGGTGTGCTATAAATTATTCATCCATAGGTGTACATTTCCTTATATTAATACGTAAAGGTGTTTGATACCGATTTCTTGACTACGATCTCTAAAGTGAAAACCCAAGGAAAGTAGAGTGTGTATTCAATATACCAAACTGTATTTTCATACTACATAAGGCTCTTTTGAGCCCAAGCAGACATTAAGAGGGCATAGGCACTGGGGCGGTGATTCACTAATTGGCCACCCTGGCAGTCTGGAAACACACCAGAAGTGTTTAATGTACTCCCAGGCTGGGGTTGAGAGCAAGAAATACTGCCTTATTTTGGGGTGGTAACTCGCTGAGACCATTTACACGTACTTACCTTACTATGGTAGGGAACTCACACTTTAACAAGACTGCATAAAGAACATGGTCGGTGGGACAGTTTCACAGCAATATATTGGATAATGGGGACTGTAACTATTAATTGACCTAACGGTGGAAAATGGAGATTATAATTGTTTTTTCCACCCACTTACTCACCTATGCGCCACCCATTTCTACAGGTTGAATCTCTTCAGGCTAAGAGCTGAAGATACAGAGGTCAGCAAGACCCACTCTCTTTCCCGGGAAACTGGCAGCAGGAAGTCAGGACTAATCCTAGGGCAGAGCAGGAAGCAGGGGAATCTGGAGAGTTGCTGACAGTGTGGAGGGGGCTGGCTGGGGAGGCTTCCAAAGGAGCGAACACAGAGCTGCCGTGGACAAGTGTCAGGAAAATCAAGTAGTCCAGGGAACAGGGCGGGGTACCGTGTCACGGCGAGGAACTCAGCCATTGCGTGTTGTTGGACCTCAGGTGCCTAGTCTGAGAACCCTCGCCATAACTAGCTCCTGTCTCCTCTGCCCCAGGCTCATCCTGCCTTCCAGCCTGGCAGGGGCTCCTTCCTCTTGTAGTGAGCCTCCCCAAGACATCCACAGGGGGAACTCTTTCCCTCCTAAAAGCATCCTTTCGGATCCCACCTACACCATGAGTACAAGCCAACCCCTTGCTTACAACTGCATCTCCTCCCTCCACTCACTACACTTGATCCCTCTTTCTGACTCTACCTTTTATTTTTCTGGAGCACGTTCCACCTTCTCCTCTGCTGTTATGATTTTTGATTCATTCTGTTGCACATTTGTCTTCATGTGCTAAAATGGAAGAATGTGGGAGCAGGATCTCTGTTGGGTTTTATCTACTGATGTATTCCAAACACATAAGTGGGACTGAGAACATAGTAGGTGCATTGCAAACATTAGTTGAATAAATGAAAACATTATGTAGGTCAGGCTGTCTTCTGAAGATGTAGAAAATATGGTTTGAAGGCTACTCAGCTTGGACTCAGAGGGGAAGTCCCCATACCAACTGTTGTCACAGCAACACTGCCGTAGTTACTCTGATTTGGACTAGGAACTGCATCCTCACTGTCCCCGCCGAGAAGACATCTTCACCATCATCCATGCAAGGGCGCTCTTGGCTCTTAGCTCCTATCAGTCACATACTTCTTGGTGGATTTTTGCACAGTTGGCAGAAGCCAGGTGGCCTGAGCAGTTTGAGTGGCAGGGAAACCTACAAATGTGGTTTTGGAATCATGAAAGTCAAGACAGAAGGGGATCGGAATGGGAATGAGTGGGTCCCATCTGCCCTATAGAACTTTATTTGATTTAGTGAGTTGAGTCCTTGCTCTGTACGGTGGGTGCTGTGCTGGTTATCCTGACAGGTGTGTTTCATGTCTATTTTCTCAGTTAAATTTTATACCAACTCTTGAAGTTTGAATGCATTATTGTTAGTATTTTAAAAATAAGAAATCAAAGCTGAAAGAGGTCCAGTCATTTCCTAAGGGAAAATCATCTCTGCTTCTGTTTATTTTTATTTTTTTTTAGATTTTATTTATTTATTTGTCAGAGAGAGAGCAAGAGAGAGAGAGCACAAACAGGCAGAGAGAGAAGCAGGTTCCCAGGACCCTGGGATCATGACCTGAGCTGAAGGCAGACACTTAACTGACTGAGCCACCCAGGCGCCCCCCTGCTTCTGTTTATCTGTTAACAGAAGAAAGTTTTTACCTCATGTCTCCTAATCAGGAGGTATATGAGGTACTTTGAGGTTCTTGACCCAACAATGCCATGCAGAGCCAACCAACTCTAGACAAAGTCCTAAATGTAGCAGTTTATTTTGCAAGCATTTGAGTGTCCATGGACTTCTGTATCTGTTAGGATTGGGCTCATCCGTAGGCTGTGGTATTGACAGAGGATAGACAAATAGACCATAAGAAATTGACTTGTTCATTTATAGACCATTCGATAGAGAGTTGACACAGCAGACCAGTGGGGGTAAGACAGACTTCTTAGTAAATGATAACATTTGACTTTTGGTATCCATCTAGAAAACCAAAACCAAAACCCAGCCTAATTTGATCCCACCTCACATCACATATAAAAATCAATTCTGGATTGATTAAAGTCTTAGATGTTAAAAACAAAACTTGAAATTTTAGAATAATGCAGAGGAAATTATGGACATAATGATAAGATTTGGGAAGTATTTTTTAAAAAGACAAAAAAATGTGCACCATTAGGTAAAATACTGAGACATTTGACTACATTCAATTTAAAAAATGCGGCTTATAAAAAAAATTAAAAGGCAAGTCATAAATTAGAAGAAGATATTTGAAACACAAGAAATCAACAGTGTTTATAGATAGATAGATATAGTGGATAGACATGTGTATTTGTGTGTGTGTGTGTGTTTGTGTGTGTAGGAAAATGACGAAGGAGTAAGGGCATAAAAGACACAAAGAGGCATTGCATAGGGGATTTCATTAGGGTCTTCTGTGGACCTTAAATTCACTAAAAATACCTAATACCTGACAAGATTTAAAAACCTATTATCTGAAGGCTCTGGGGACTGGACAAGAATAAGCAGGTTTTGGAGGGGAGTTGAATGTGAGGCAAGTGATGGGTATAGAACTCAGTTCCTGGGTGAGTAAGACTCTGGCTGGAAGAACCAGGGAGAGAAGGCTAGAGCAGCCAGAGCAAATGGAGAAGGACAGAACCCCAGGAAGGAGGAGGACAAAGAAGAGACATCTGATTGTGAGTATAAGTGCAGGCCAAGGCTCCAGCTCACCTTTGAACCCCATTTGCATGGGGCAGACTGATAGCAGCTACAACAGAGGCTGAAGTAAAATCTGTGTGTCTTGGGTGACCCCGTGTGATGCTCTACACACAAGAGTCTGGTGAGGTTATTGGCCTGCTAAGACAAGAACGTCCACACTCTTCTGAGCAATGACAAAGTGTTCAGAATATACGCAACCTGGTGGATACAATTCCAAATTACCTGACCTACAGAGATCCAGGAAAATGTGACCTCATCTCAAAGGAAAAGATAATTGATGCCAGCCCTGAGATGACCCTAAGTTGGAATTATCAGATAAGAACTTTATTTATTCTTTCAAGTTTTTTTTAAATTCCAGTTAGTTAACATACAGTGTAATACTAGTTTCAGGTATAGAATTTAGTGATTCATCACTTACATATAACAAGTGCTCATCATAACAAGTGCCCTCCTTAATCCCCATCACCTATTTCGTCCATCCTCCACCAACCTCCCCTCCAGCAATCCTTCTCTATAGTTAAGAGTCTATCGGATAAGAACTTTAAAGCAGTATTAAAACTAATTAAAACTATGCTTGGTGTGCTAAGGAAAATATACTCACAGCAAATAAAAATACAGAAAATGATAATAAGGAAATAGAGAATATGAGAATGACCAAATGGAAAATGTAGAACTAATAAATAAAATACCTGCAATAATAAATTCACCAGAAGAACATAATTGCAAATTAGAGATGACTGAAAAAAGATCTGTGAACTTGAAGATAGATCAATAGAAAATATCAAATTTGAAGATGAGAGGGAAAAAAATTGATGGGATCTTAGGGGACTCTGTAATAGGAGTCTTAGAAGGAAAGGTGACAGAGAGCAAGAGGGATCTTAGAGCAAAAGGAGAGTGAGAACGAGACAAAAAATATTTGAGGAGATGAAGGTCAAAGCCTTCCCAAATTTGGTGAAAGATGGAATTGAGATTCAGGAATCTCAGTGAACCCTAAATAGGATAAAACCAAAGAGAATCGTGATGAGGCACATCATGGACAAACTGCTGCAATTCAAACATAAGGAGAAAACCCTGATATCAGAAGAGAAAAATGACAACTCCTGCACAAGGGGAGTGATCTCCATCAGCACAGATTTCTCATCAGAAGACATGGAGGCTGTGAAAAGATGGAAAACATTTTAATTTGGTAAATGAAGAAACAACACACAAGTTAACTCAGAGTTCGATGTCCAGTAAAGATACCCTTTTACAACGAAGAACAAAGACAATTTTCAGAAAAAGATAAACTCAAGGAATTCATTACCATGAGACCTGCAGCACAGAAATGCTAAACAGAGTAGCTCAAACTGAAGGAGAGTCATGCCAGAGGAAAGCTGGGTCTTCGGGAATAAATGAAAACCATTGGAAATGGGGAATTTGGGGGCAACCATGAAAGGCATTATTTCTCAATTTCTTTAAAAACATCTGATTTTTTATTTTTATTTTTGACTTTTTTATACGATTGTTTAAGGTAAATAACACTGCCTTGTGGAATTTACAAGTATGTATGTAATATGTATGATAAGTAGAGAATAAAAAGTAGCTGGAGAGGGTAAATGGGTTAATACAGTTGCATATTTCTGTATTTTATATTAAGGGTGTAAATCCACTCTTAAGGAGTCTGAAAAGCTAAGGATGTATACTGTAATTCCTAGAGCAACCATTTAAAAAATGCAAATCTGTACAGCTAAAAAGCCAATATTCTTTTCAAAATAGGATTTCAAAACATATGATCTAAAAGAGGTGAGGAAAGAGGGAAGAGAGAAACAAAAAACAGGGACTGACGAATAAACAACTTAATAAAATGGTAGACTTAGATCATATCAATAATTACATTAAATGGAGTGGATTAAAACACTCCACTTAAAAGCCAGAGATATCAAGATGGATAACGAAGCAAGAACCAACTGTTTGCTATCTATAGAAGATGATTTGCTTTAAATATACATAATAGTTGAAAGGAAATGGATGGAAAAAAATATGCTATCTAAATAATAAGCATAAGAGGGCTGGAATCGCTATATTAATAGCAAATATATGCATTTTCAAGACCAAAATTTTTATCAGACAGACAAAATTCCAAATTGATCAAAGGATCAATTCATCAGGAAGTCATAGCAAACATATATTTTTCTGTATGTATCTTTTCAGAGAACCTCAAAATACAAGAAGGTAAAATACAAACAGAGTTAATAGGGAGAAATAGGGAATTCCACAAACATAGTAGGAGATTAAAAAAAAAATTTTTAGCAACTGCTAGAACAACTAGACAAAAATTGATAAAGACATAGACACTCTGAATAAATATATTATTCACCATGATCTAATTGATATGGAAAACTATGTCCCAAAACTACAGAATATACTTCAAGTGCATATGGTATGTTTATCAAGGTAAACTGTATATATTGGGCCATCAAACAAGTCTCGATGAATTTGAAAGCTTTGAAACTAGACACAGTTTCGTCTCTGACCACAACAGAATTAAAGTAGAAGTCAATAACAATAAGTTACCTTGAAAATCCCCAAATACTTGGAAAATATAAGTACCACACTCCTTTTTTTAAAATTTTTTTTTAAAAGATTTTTATTTTTAAGTAATCTCCACCCAACGTTGAGGCCCTAACTTACAACCCCGAGATCAAGAGTCCCATGGTCTACTGACTGAGTCAGCCTGGTGCCCCCATAAACAGCACACTTTTAAATAATCCATAAGTCAAAGGAAAAATCAGACAGGAAATTAGAAGATAATGAACTGAATGATAAGTAAAAGACATTAATATTTGGGGGATGCATGCAGTGTTTATAGGGAAGTTTATACCTTAGTATTTATGGGATGTGTGCAGTTTTATAGGGAAGTTTATAACACTAAATATTTATTTAAGAAAAGAAGAAAGTTCTAGAATTAGTGGCCCATGGTTCCACATTAAGAAGATAGGAAAACAAACAAACCTGTGAGAACATCATTCTTGCTAGACAAATACTGGATTTAAAGTACAGTGGGCCACCACCACACACCCATTAGAATGGGTAAAATTTAGAACACTGACTAAACCAAATGTTGGCCAGGTAGAAGAGGAAGTGAAACTCATTCTGTCTTGGTGCAATTGCAAAATGGGGCAATCACCTTGGAAATTATTTGGCAGTTTCTTAAAAGTCAAATGCTCATCTGTATGTGGAGAAATTGGAACTGTCACACACTGCCAGTGGAAATGGAAAGTGGTACAGCTGCTTCTGAAAACCATCTTGTCACTTCCTCAAAATGGTAAACACAAAGCTGCAATACAAGCCATCAGCTCCACTCCCACATAAATACTCATAAAAAATGAAGACAGTTCCACACAAGAATATTGATATAATATTATACAAAGTAGCCAAGAGTGGAAGCAACCAAAATGTCTATCAACTGAAGAATGGATAGATGAAATATGGTACAGCCATTACAGTGGAACATTATTAGGCCATAAAACGGAATGAGGAATGATACATCCTATAAGACAGATGAACCTTGCAAATATTATCCTAAATGAAGGAAGCCAGTCACACAATATCACAGATTGGTCACATATAATTCCATTTATATGAGATAGCCTGAATAGGCAAATTACCTCTAGAGACATGAATGGACTGGCAATTGCCTAGAGCTGGGGGGAGCTGGGGAAAGGGCATAGTGCCTTCTAATAGATACAGCAATTTTTTTGGAGTGATGAAAATACAAAATTGATTGTGGTGATATTTGCCCATTTTTGTGAATATAAGAAAAATAATTGAATTGTATACTTCATGTGGGTGAATTATACGTTGTGTGAATTATATCTCCATAAAGCTGTTGTGTGATATTGTGATTTGTAATTAAAAAATATCTGTTTGCTTTCGGTCCCCTGTTGCATTCCTTGAACCCCAGGGGAACCAGCTATGTGATTAGAAGGTTGGAGCTTCCAGCCCCATTCTCCAAACTCCAGGGAAGGAAGAGTGGCTGGAAGTTGAGTTAACCATCAGTGGCCAATAATTTAATCAGTCATGCTCTTGTAATGAGGCCTCCGCAACGTACCAAAAGGATGTGGTTTGCAGAGCTTCCAGGTTGGTGAACGTGGAGGTGTTGGGGTGGGAGGGTGTGCCCTGAAGGGACATGGCAACTGCGCCCTGTCCCCATACCTTGCTCTGTGCATCTTTTCCACCGGCTGTTCCTGAGTTGTATCCTGCAAAATAAGCTGGTAATTTAGTAAGTAAACTTTTTCTGAGTTCTGTGAGCATTCCTAGCAAATCATCAAACCTGAGGGAGGGGGTTGTGGGAAACTCCACAATCTATAACAGGTCAGAAGCACAGGTAACAACCTAGGCTTGCATTGGTGTCTGGAGTGGGGCAGTCTTGTGGGACTGAGCCCTTAACCTGTGGAATCTTATGCTATTTCTAGGTAGACTGTGTCAGGATTGAGTTAAAGTGTAGGACACCCAGTTAGCACTTGTGGAGAAATGTGGACTTGCGTGGGGTGTGAAAAATATCCACAGATGTGGGGTATAGAAGTATTCTGAGTATGGAGAAACAGATGTTCCTTTCAGCTGTATTAGAAAATGTGTCCATCTACCGCACAACCCAGCTCTTCCACGTTTGGGTATTTGCTGAAGAAAGGTAACATAAGGCCACACAAAAGCATATATATCAAAACTCATAATGTCTTTATTCACAATAGCCCCAAATTGGAAACAACCAATGTCCATAATTGGACATTGGATAAACACAATGTGGTGTATTCGGAAAAGGGAGTACTACTCAGCAATAAAAAAGGATGATAACCCACAACAACTGAAATAAATCCCAGAATGATCCTTCTGACTGAAAGAAGCCAGACACCAAAAGGTGTGTACTGTTTGATTCCTACAAACCAGTCTATGGTGATTGTTGAAGGAATAGTTGACCGATCCAGTGTGAGAAGTCTTTTGGGAGAGGTGAGATGCTCTGTATCTATCTTAACGTGGTAGCAGCTTCATGGCTGTAAATAACTATCAAAAGTCATTGAAATGTACTCTTTTAATGAATGCCACAAAATCGGGGCGCCTGGGTGGCTCAGTTGGTTGAGCAACTGCCTTAGGCTCAGGTCATGATCCCGGGGTCCTGGGACCAAGCCCTGCATCAGGCTCCTTGCCCGGTGGGGAATCTGCTTCTCCCTCTGCCTGCCACTCCCCCTGCTTGCGCTCTCTCTCTGTCTGTCAAATAAATAAATAAAATCTTAAAAAAAAAAAAAAGAATGCCATGAAATCGCATGTGGAAATAGGTTCACTCTCGTTAGTAACTGGTGAGATACACATACAAATTAAAAGAGGATAGCTTTTTCTTCTGACCAGATTGGCAAGAATAACGAGTTTGACAATACGTGCCCTAGAAAAGAACAATGGGCCCTCAGAGGGGTGTAGACAAACGTTGGTAGCTGCATGGCTTGTGATAGCAAAAAGATTAAAACCAGTGTGTTCAAATGTCCACTTTTAGGCAAATGTAAAATAAATCTGTGGCTTATTTTAAACTGTAAATACATACAAGAATGAAAGTTAATGGAATACCTGTTTATGTATCCACACAGCTGTTCTCCAACACCTGATGTTAGGCAGAAAACCAAATTACGTAGAGTAGAATTCCATTTATATCAATTTCGATAACATCCAAGTGAAGCAACATACTGTTTAGGGTTATAGACCACATCTGGAAAAGCTTTAAGTACAAATACGACAATGATAAACACAAAATTTGAGGTGGTGGTGACCTGTGGGAATATGGAGTGTGTGTGATGGAGGGTGAGAAAAGTTTTTCAAAATTCTTTGGTAGTGTTTCCTTGGTGACTATGGGTGGAGTATACTTGGGTATTCTTTTAGCATTATTCTTTAAATGATACATATACGAAGTATGTTAAATGAGACTTTTTTTTTATTTTAGTTAATGGAAAAACAGACATGAGAAACAAAATTCATCAATTTTATATCCTTTTTTTTGTCCAGTGCAAAAAGGTGTTTTTATTAAAGCACAGGGACAGGATCCGTGGGCAGGAAGAGCTGCACGGGGGTCATGAAGAGCAGTCGATTATATACTTCTGTGTGTGTGTGTGTGCGCGCGCACACGGAAAAAAGAAATGTATCTATTTTAAAGCGGCTTAAGAAAATGTATTATGCTCAACAAAAAGAAATGAGAAAATATTTTAATACTGAATATAGAACATGAGTAAAACGGTAAAGATAAATTTTAATATAATTTTGATTATAATACATGTAGGTGTGTCAACATCAATGAAATTATAGACTTACAGATTCGATGAGAGAAAAAGGTCTAGCAGCATACAACCTATAATCAACATATAAAAATATTCAGGTAGGTTGAAAATTACAGTATTGGAAACATGCAGGTACATCGGGCAAAAATAAAGCAAATGAATGAAAAAGCAATTTTAAAGGGAAATACAATTTAATTCAAGACAATCATAAGAGACAAAGGAAAATGTAATATACTGGAAAAATGAATCAAAAGATACAATACTTAAGAATGATATTGCTTAAAAATTCAGAAAGCAACTATTGATAAAATTTTAGGGAAAATGGATTTTATTTAGCGATTTTAACACATTTGTTAGGAAATTTTCAACTCAAGTATACAAAAAAAGTACAAAACATACTAATAAAGCAATATACAGCAGTTTCATGTTTGCGGATGTGTGTACGTCTATCTGCGCACAGATGCACATATATGTATGCACTGTATATAACTTTACAGATCAAAATAGAAATCCATACTCTTTAGCCATCTGGAACATTTACCCAAAAAAGATGACATAGTAGGCCACTCTGCATATCTTAATACATTTATAGGAGAAAAATAACAGTCTAAGCTTACTACAAATATAGTCAAATTAGACCTAAGTAATAAATGAAGCTAAAGAAAGCCCCTTGTTTCAAAAAGCTAAAATCATACTACCAAAACACTGCTAGGATTAAAGAGGAAATCATAAGACTAGTACAGAAAATTGAATGACCAAGACAGCATTACATATCAAAATGTCAGGGGCAGTGTGAAACATTGCTCAGATGGGAGGTTCTACATTTAACTGTGCACACAGAGAAGACTGAAAGCCAGCTGAATTTTCAACCCAAAAAGCCGGAATAAAAAATGAGATTCAGTAAAATCAAACAAGAAAGAAAGCAATCGTGAGGACAGAAATCCATAAAACAGAACTACTACAAAAGCTGAGTCTCTGTAAAGATGAATAATTAAATCTCTGGTAGGGCTGATGAGAAGACAGAGAAAATGCAAACAAAAACCTGGAGTGAAAGAGAGAGAATTGCAGTCACCAAAGGGCAGTTAGTCAAGAATGCACGAAAACTGTAAAATTTCAACCTCAGAAAGTCTATG
Organism: Phoca vitulina; assembly: GCF_004348235.1. Classification (NCBI taxonomy): domain Eukaryota; kingdom Metazoa; phylum Chordata; class Mammalia; order Carnivora; family Phocidae; genus Phoca; species Phoca vitulina. The sequence continues at coordinate 6,123,751 of NW_022589736.1, read as the reverse complement.
AAATAATTTATCTCACGAACTACAGGACAAGAGCCCCAGTATAATCTCCACAGATGGAGAAAATATATTCAAATGTATTTATTGTATATATTTAAAAATACTCCAAACACTAAGGAAAGTTCTTGTCATTCAGTTGGTATGTATTGAGGTGCCTACTAAGTTCTAGGCATTCTTTCTGCACCGAAATAGAACTTGGATATAATTCTTTTATTTTCATGTCATGTTAATGTTCGTGTAGAGAGACATATTCCTTCGTGGGGAAGATAGTGTACCCGTTTATAACCATTATGTAAACATCTTATGAATTGGCAAGTTCTAGAACTGCCTCTCATTCCTCCACATAATGATTTCATGGTTTTTTGTATATGCCTTTTTGGATATCAGCAATATTAGCACATGTATTGAATGTTGTTGTAGAATCCTAAATTGAAGATCCACAGTTACCAGATGAACTGCAGAACTATAGACTTCAGATTTCAGAGGGTACACAGCTTGTGTATATGTGTGTCGTTTGTAATTGACCTTTCCTTTCCTTGAAGAAGACCCGGGAGGCATTCCTAGACAGGTTCTTCAGATTTCCTCAGATCAAAAGTGGCTCAAATCTAATTTTTTTGCAGGTGCTAAATAAAATCAAGATGAAGTTAAACAGATGGTCACACCTCCCTCTTCTCATCTCAGTTAGTCAGCCTGATTAAAATGGTCATTCTTCCAAAACTTGTGTATCTTATGCAAATGCATCAAATATTTCCACAAACCATATGGCCAATATCCTAACTTGAGCATGAGTAGATTTATGTGAAAAGTTGGTATTGCACCCACTCTAAGAATGCACTCTTGGAGACTCTCAAAGGAATTCTGATGAGTTGTTTTTGTTTGGTATACACCTATAAAACGTGGAAAATTTTATTCAAAGTATTAAAAATATTGTCATAATACTAGAAGTATTAATAGGAAGCGATCCGTAATCTGTACCCCCCAGAGTGATTCACTGTGCACTGGACAAACGTGAAAGGCTTATGCCATGCATAACAAATTTGCATGTTAGCCTTAACTAAATTTTTAAAAAGTCTTAATGACTTAAAAATAATTACAATTCTTTTCCTTCGCTTATTTAATCTGAATTTAACCAAACCCCATTCTTTGCAGGGATTTATGTTGAGCAAGCAGGTCTAGAGTTTTGAGTGAATGAAGTTTATAGTTTCTGCTTATGTGGCTGACCTCTACTTGAAGGGAGTTGAGTGGACTAATCATCCTGGTCTAGTGCAGACAAAGCTGTGAAAGTTTAAGAATAAAACCACCTCTACCCCCTTCCTTCTTCTCAAACTACAAATATATATAGCATATTTCACAGACACTTATCTGTGTGATTATTATGCACACCCAGGGAAGAGTCTGTCACAACCTGACAACTGGTTTCATCCGATTAGCCTATTTTAATATTCTAGATCATGTTAAATCTAAAGAGCTTTGGGAGAACACCAAGAGCTCGTAATATGGTCCAATTTGGAACATAAATTTATTCAGCACCTGGTATTGTTTGAATTGGTATTGTTTAAAAAAAGTCCACTCTGTTAAATCTGTTTGGAACGACTTTAAAATAATTTGGGGGTACAAAACAGGGATTCATTAAATAAGTAAATAAGTGGATTCTTGCTTAGGCCCTTCAAACAGGCTGGTGGGAGGAGCCAGGCTGTGGGTTCAGGCTATGGGAGTCCTAGCCCCACTAGTCATTCTGGACAATTCCATGAGTGTTTGAAGTCTTGGGTTCCATGCAGTTAGGGGGATAATAAGATCTCCTTTTAGGGAGAGTTTGTGAGAATTACACTAGATAACTTACATATGTAAAAAACTTCTCCCAACAAATGCTTTAGGAGCTCAGTAAACTCCCCCTATCTGTAGGATTATTGATAAAATACTTTAATAATTGACCATTCATGGAACATTTACTCTGTACATGGAAGATGTGAAAATAGCAGACATTTCTAGGGGGGGAAATATTGTCACTGATTTCACTGCTTTAGATTTCTGAACATCTTTCCAAGATGTTGATTAAAGCGGCTGCCCACATTTAGAAAATTCTTAAGTGAGATCTCTGTTGTGTGGGGATTCTTGATGATCAGGTTAATTGAGACTGTCAATTCTCTCTTAATTGCTCTGAAATTAAATTACCAATGAATCCCCAGGCAGAGCAAACGTTTAGTTATTCACACAAACATAGGTCACGGGCTCAGTCTCCTCCTGGCACCCTGGCACATATCCCTTATTTGATGAAATTATAAATATGCTCCTACTTAAAGTATGGAAAAGCTAATTACCAGTCCTCTTGATTCAAAATGTGTGATTTTTAAACAAATCTACATTTAATTGAATATTTTATTGAAGTAATTTTAAAATGTTTTGGAAAATACATCACTAACATACGAGAAATGTTCTATAATGTCCAGTCATATTAAATAATCAAGTAGTCAAATTTACTGCCACCATGGTTACTTTCCAAGTATTCCAAAATAGAAAATTTTGAGTCCTACAAGAGTCAGTGGTGCAGAAAAGCTGCTTTTCAATTTACTCGTTTTCTTTTCTTTTTTAAGATTTTATTTATTTATTTGAGAGAGAGAGAGAGAGCGCAGGAGCAGGGGGGAGGGGCAGAGGGAGGCAGAGAAGCAGATTCCCTGCTGAGCAGGGAGCCCGATGAGGGACTCGATCCCAGGACCCTGGGATCATGACCTCACCCGAAAGCAGACACTTAACTAACTGAGCCACCCAGGTGCTCCTACTTATTTTATTTTCTATCTTCCTTATATCTGAGTAAGGTTCTACAGTGTGATTTTGATCACGTAAATTATCAACTGAATAAGAGAAGATTCTTCTGCTGGTCATATAGCGAGTCATTTATTCCTACCATCACCTAGGTCCTAGATCGGGCCAAAATCTCTGGAGTTACTTCTGATTTAAAGATTATATTCTGTTTTTCCTACTGGGGCTGAGCCTGATGCTCACTTTATATACATACATGTAACTGATGTTACCATGTAACTGATGCATTCAATGTAATTGGCCTGTTTTCTCCTAGGGTCTTACGTTCGGAGGTGGAACGCTTTTACCTTGGGCTGCTATAACAAAAATACCATGGGCTGGGCAGCTTATAATGGCAGAAATTTATTGCTCATGGTTTTAGAGGCTGGAAGCCCTAGATCAGGCTGCCAGCATGGCTGGATTCCAGCGGGAGCCCTCTTGTAGGCTGCTGAGGACCATCTTCTTGTTTCACGGGGCTGAAAACAGCGAGAGGAAGCAAGGACTCTCCTGACTCTTATAGGGGCAATCCCGTTCATGAGGCTCCAACCTTATGACTGCATCTAATCCTAATTACTTCCCGAAGGCTCCACCTCCAAATACCATCACATTGGTGTTTTTGACATAGGACTTTTGGGGGGCCACAAACATCTAGTCGATAGCAAACACCTTTCAAACCACAGCTGTCATATGTTCTGTTAAACCGTCAAGCCATTGTCCCTTTACATGATTCGTTCACAATCAGTGGAGATCAACAATTTTAGTCATTCAATTTGTATGGCTACACAGACATACCAAACCCACTATGAGCTAGAACGGGTGTGAATTCAAAATCTCCTTTGTCCTATGATGGTGGCATATTGAATACTGTGGGAATATTTCTGGGGTACCCAAGAATCCAAGTTGCAGATTTCGGGATCTGTGTTCTACATAATACAAAAGCATTGTGATGGAAGCAGAGGAAATGAAGGAAGTGTGCATTGATGACTTCATCCTCCAGAAAAAGTGGAGGCTTTCTTGGGGACCTCAAGGATGTGCTGTCATGAGTTAATCTCCTCTTCAGTTTAGTTGGTTACTTTTTGACTTAACCTGAGGCTCATAGACTGAGTATTCCTTCTATATCAGGAGACTATAACTCCTCCTGAGCATATGAACCATCTCCATCAGCAATTTACTTAGACGAATTTGGCTGTCCTAAGAATGCCAGACTGCATCAGGCTCCCATCTAACTGGAAGGCTGACTCACTCCACCGCCCCCTGTCAATTTTCCAAATGATTTCCACGTTTCCATCAATATGTCCCGGTCTTCTCAGACTTTGGATGTTCTAAAATGCACTTTCCAGCTCAGTCCCAACCTGAAAGCCAACGTGTGCACTTGGCCACTCTCCCTCATCAGAGACTCTAATTTTTTTTTTTTTTAATTTTTTTATTGTTATGTTAATCCCCATACATTACATCATTAGTTTTAGATATAGTGTTCCATGATTCATTGTTTGTGCATAACACCCAGTGCTCCATGCAGAACGTGCCCTCCTCAATACCCATCACCAGGCCAACCCATCCTCCCAACCCCCTCCCCTCTAGAACCCTCAGTTTGTTTTTCAGAGTCCATCGTCTCTCATGGTTCTTCTCCCCCTCCAATTTCCCCCCCTTCATTCTTCCCCTCCTGCTACATTCTTCTTCTTCTTTTTTCTTTCTTAACATATATTGCATTATTTGTTTCAGAGGTACAGATCTGAGATTCAACAGTCCTGCACAATTCACAGCGCTTGCCAGAACACATACCCTCCCCAGTGTCCATCACCCAGTCACCCCATCC
>NW_022589736.1:5996105-6119042 GCF_004348235.1 Phoca vitulina | reverse complement strand
ACCAGCAACCCTCAGTTTGTTTCCTGAGATTAAGAATTCCTCATATCAGTGAGGTCATATGATACATGTCTTTCTCTGTTTGACTTATTTCGCTCAGCATAATACCCTCCAGTTCCATCCACGTTGTTGCAAATGGCAAGATCTTATTCCTTTTGATGGCTGCATAATATTCCATTGTATATATATATACCACATCTTCTTTATCCATTCATCTGTTGATGGACATCGTGGCTCTTTCCACAGTTTGGCTATTGTGGACATTGCTGCTATAAACATCGGGGTGCACGTAGCCTTTCGGGTCCCTACTTTTGCATCTTTGGGGTAAATACCCAGTAGTGCAATTGCTGGATCATATGGTAGCTCTATTTTCAACTTTTTGAGGAACCTCCATACTGTTTTCCAGAGTGGCTGCACCAGCTTGCATTCCCACCAACAGTGTAGGAGGGTTCCCCTTTCTCCGCATCCCCGCCAACATCTGTCATTTCCTGACTTGTTAATTTTAGCCATTCTGACTGGTGTGAGGTGGTATCTCATTGAGGTTTTGATTTGGATTTCCCTGATGCCGAGCGATATTGAACACTTTTTCATGTGTCTGTTGGCCATTTGGATGTCTTCTTTGGAGAAATGTCTGTTCATGTCTTCTGCCCATTTCTTGATTGGATTCTTTGTTCTTTTGGTGTTGAGTTTGATGAGTTCTTTATAGATTTTGGATACTAGCCCTTTATCTGATATGTCATTTGCAAATATCTTCTCCCATTCTGTCAGTTGTCTTTTGGTTTTGTTGACTGTTTCCTTTGCTTTGCAAAAGCTTTTTATCTTGATGAAGTCCCAATAGTTCATTTTTGCCCTTGCTTCCCTTGCCTTTGGCGATGTTTCTAGGAAGAAGTTGCTGCGGCTGAGGTCGAAGAGCTTGCTGCCTGTGTTCTCCTTTAGGATTTTGATGGACTCCTGTCTCACATTGAGGTCTTTCAACCATTTGGAGTCTATTTTTGTGTGTGGTGTAAGGAAATGGTCCAGTTTCATTCTTCTGCATGTGGCTGTCCAATTTTCCCAACACCATTTGTTGAAGAGACTGTCTTTTTTCCATTGGACATTCTTTCCTGCTTTGTCAAAGATTAGTTGACCATAGAGTTGAGGGTCCATTTCTGGGCTCTCTATTCTGTTCCATTGATCTATGTGTCTGTTTTTGTGCCAGTACCATACTGTCTTGATGATGACAGCTTTGTAGTAGAGCTGGAAGTCTGGAATTGTGATGCCGCCAGCTTTGCTTTTCTTTTTCAACATTCCTCTGGCTATGCGGGGTCTTTTCCGGTTCCATACAAATTTTAGGATTATTTGTTCCATTTCTTTGAAGAAAGTGGATGGTATTTTGATGGGGATTGCATTGAATGTGTAGATTGCTCTAGGTAGGATTGACATCTTCACAATATTTGTTCTTCCAATCCATGAGCATGGAACGTTTTTCCATTTCTTTGTGTCTTCCTCAATTTCTTTCATGAGTATTTTATAGTTTTCTGAGTACAGATCCTTTGCCTCTTTGGTTAGATTTATTCCTAGGTATCTTATGGTTTTGGGTGCAATTGTAAATGGGATCGACTCCTTAATTTCTCTTTCTTCTGACTTGTTGTTGGTGTATAGGAATGCCACTGACTTCTGTGCATTGATTTTATATCCTGCCACTTGACTGAATTCCTGTATGAGTTCTAGCAGTTTTGGGGTGGAGTCTTTGGGATTTTCCACATAAAGTATCATATCATCTGCAAAGAGTGAGAGTTTGACTTCTTCTTTGCCAATTTGGATGCCTTTGATTTCTTTTTGTTGTCTGATTGCTGTGGCTAGGACTTCCAATACTATGTTGAATAGCAGTGGTGATAGTGGACATCCCTGCCGCGTTCCTGACCTTAGGGGGAAAGCTCTCAGTTTTTCCCCATTGAGAATGATATTCGCTGTAGGTTTTTCATAGATGGATTTTATGATATTGAGGTATGTACCCTCTATCCCTATACTCTGAAGAGTTTTGATCAAGAAAGGATGCTGTACTTTGTCAAATGCTTTTTCTGCATCTATTGAGAGGATCATATGATTCTTGTTCTTTCTTTTGTTAATGTATTGTATCACGTTGATTGATTTGCGGATGTTGAACCAACCTTGCAGCCCAGGGATAAATCCCACTTGGTCGTGGTGAATAATCCTTTTAATGTACTGTTGGATCCTATTGGCTAGTATTTTGGTGAGAATTTTTGCATCCATGTTCATCAGGGATATTGGTCTGTAATTCTCCTTTTTGATGGGGTCTTTGTCTGGTTTTGGGATCAAGGTAATGCTGGCCTCATAAAATGAGTTTGGAAGTTTTCCTTCCATTTCTATTTTTTGGAACAGTTTCAGAAGGATAGGTATTAATTCTTCTTGAAATGTTTGGTAGAATTCCCCTGGGAAGCCATCTGGCCCTGGGCTTTTGTGTTTTGGGAGATTTTTGATGACTGCTTCTATTTCCTTAGTGGTTATAGGTCTGTTCAGGTGTTCTATTTCTTCCTGGTTCAGTTTTGGTAGTTGATACATCTCTAGGAATGCATCCATTACTTCCAGGTTATCTAATTTGTTGGCATAGAGTTGCTCATAATATGTTCTTATAATTGTTTGTATTTCTTTGGTGTTGGTTGTGATTTCTCCTCTTTCATTCATGATTTTGTTGATTTGGGTCATTTCTCTTTTCTTTTTGATAAGTCTGGCCAGGGGCTTATCAATCTTGTTAATTCTTTCAAAGAACCAGCTCCTAGTTTCGTTGATCTGTTCTACTGTTCTTTTGGTTTCTATTTCATTGATTTCTGCTCTGATCTTTATTATTTCTCTTCTCCTGCTGGGTTTAGGCTTTATTTGCTGTTCTTTCTCCAGCTCCTTTAGGTGTAGGGTTAGGTTGTGTACCTGAGACCTTTCTTGTTTCTTGAGAAAAGCTTGTATTGCTATATACTTTCCTCTTAGGACTGCCTTTGCTGTATCCCAAAGATTTTGAATAGTTGTGTTTTCATTTTCATTGGTTTCCATGAATTTTTTAAATTCTTCTTTAATTTCCTGGTTGACCCATTCATTCTTTAGTAGGATGCTCTTTAGCCTCCATGTATTTGAGTTCTTTCTGACTTTCCTCTTGTGATTGAGTTCTAGTTTCAAAGCATTGTGGTCTGAAAATAGGCAGGGGATGATCCCAGTCTTCTGGTACCGGTTGAGACCTGATTTATGACCTAGGATGTGATCTATTCTGGAGAATGTTCCATGGGCACTAGAGAAGAATGTGTATTCCGTTGCTTTGGGATGGAATGTTCTGAATATGTCTGTGAAGTCCATTTGGTCCAGTGTGTCATTTAAAGTCTTTATTTCCTTGTTGATCTTTTGCTTAGACGATCTGTCCATTTCAGTGAGGGGGGTGTTAAAGTCCCCCACTATTATTGTATTGTTGTCGATGTGTTTCTTTGCTTTTGTTATTAATTGCCTTATATAATTGGCTGCTCCCATGTTAGGGGCATAGATATTTACAATTGTTAGATCTTCTTGTTGGATAGACCCTTTAAGTATGATATAGTGTCCTTCCTCATCTCTTATTACAGTCTTTGGTTTAAAATCTAATTTGTCTGATATAAGGATTGCCACCCCAGCTTTCTTTTGGTGTCCATTAGCATGGTAAATGGTTTTCCACCCCCTCACTTTCAATCTGGGGGTGTCTTTGGGTCTAAAATGAGTCTCTTGCAGACAGCATATCGATGGGTCTTGTTTTTTAATCCAATCTGATAGCCTGTGTCTTTTGATTGGGGCATTTAGCCCATTTACATTCAGGGTAACTATTGAAAGATAGGAGTTCAGTGCCATTGTATTGCCTGTAAAGTGACTGTTACTGTATATTGTTTGTGTTCCTTTCTGGTCTATGTTGCTTTTAGGCTCTCTCTTTGCTTAGAGGACCCCTTTCAATATTTGTTGTAGGGCTGGTTTCGTGTTTGCAAATTCCTTTAGTTTTTGTTTGTCCTGGAAGCTTTTTATCTCTCCTTCAATTTTCAATGACAGCCTAGCTGGATATAGTATTCTTGGCTGCATATTTTTCTCATTTAGTGCTCTGAATATGTCCTGCCAGTCCTTTCTGGCCTGCCAGGTCTCTGTGGATAAGTCTGTTGCCAATCTAATGTTTCTACCATTGTAGGTTACATATCTCTTCTCCCGAGCTGCTTTCAGGATTTTCTCTTTGTCTCTGAGACTCGTAAGTTTTACTATTAGATGTCGGGGTGTTGACCTATTTTTATTGATTTTGAGAGGGGTTCTCTGTGCTTCCTGGATTTTGATGCCTGTTTCCTTCCCCAAATTAGGGAAGTTCTCTGCTATAATTTGCTCCATTATACCTTCTGCCCCTCTCTCTCTTTCTTCTTCTTCTGGGATCCCAATTATTCTAATGTTGTTTCATCTTATGGTATCGTTTATCTCTCGAATTCTGCCCTCGTGATCCAGTAGTTGTTTATCTCTCTTTTTCTCAGCTTCTTTATTTTCCATCATTTGGTCTTCTATCTCACTGATTCTTTCTTCTGCCTCATTTATCCTAGCAGTTAGCGCCCCCATATTTGATTGCACCTCATTAATAGCCTTTTTGATTTCTACTTGGTTCGATTTTAGTTCTTTTACTTCTCCAGAAAGGGTTTCTCTAATAACTTCCATGTTTTTTTCAAGCCCAGCTAGTATCTTTAAAGTGATGATTCTGAACTCTAGATCTGACATCGTACTAATGTCCGTATTGAGTAGGTCCCTGGCAGTCGGTACTACCTCTTGTTCTTTTTGTTGAGGTGATTTTTTCCGTCTTGTCATTTTGTGCAGAGGAGAATAGATTAATGAGAGAACAAAATGCTAGCAGGGTAACAACGTCCCCAGAAAATATACTCTAAACAAATCAGAAAAGACCTGAAGCAGTGGGAAAAGAAAGGGAAAGAGAGAAAAAAGAAAAGGAAAGAAAAAAAGAAAAAAGAAAAAGATAAAGATAAAAACAAACAAAAGCAGAACAAAACAAAACAAAACAAAAACAGAATGTGATCAAATATGATCAGGCTGGATTATAGATCAGTGCCACACACTAGATTTTGGGTGTATTTTGGTCTGTTAAAAGAAAGTCCCTCCCAAAATTTTAAAGAAAGAAAAACTTATATATGTACAAAAATAAGGGTTGATATGATGAAGGGATGGAATATGACTGTAAAGATGGAAATTATAAAAAATTTTAAAAAAGGATTTGATAAGTTGTTTGAAAAAAGAAAGAAGAGGATTAAAAAAAAAAAAAAAAAGAAAGAAAAAAGGGAGAGAATGTGATCAGGCAGGGGAGTAGAAAAAAACCATACACTAGAGATTTAGAGTATATTTTGATCTGTTAGAAGAAACTATCTCAAGATTTTAAAGAGAGAACAACTTATATATATATGCCAAAAATACGGGTAACTACTATGAAGGGATAGAATATGACTTTAAAAATGAAAAATAAAAATGTTTTTTTTTAAAAAAGGGATTGATAAAATGTTGGTTGAAAAAGGGAAAAAGAAAAATTCAAAAAAAAAAGAAAAAAGGAAAAAAGAAAAAAAGACAGTTAAAAAAAATAATTAACTTTGAAAGACTAAAGAATCATGGTAAAAAAGCCATGAATTCTATGTGCAGTGTTCCCCTAGCGCTGGAGTTCTGCCGTTCTCATTGATCGGTAAATTTGGTCTTGGCTGGCTGTTCTTGCTGATCTTCTGGGGGAGGGGCCTGTTGCCGTGGTTCCCAAATGTCTTTGCCGGAGGCAAAATTGCCCCGCCCTTGCCGGTCCGGGCTGAGTAATCTGCTCGGGTTTGCTCTCCGGAGCTTTTGTTCCCTGCAAGCTTTCCGTACAGCTTTGGAGGCGGAGAGTGAAAATGGCGGCCTCCCAGTCTCCAACCCGGAGGAGCCGAGAACTCGGGGTCCCGCTCCTCAGCGAGCCCCCAGAGAAAAGCAGTCAGTCACTCCCGTCTCCCCGGTCTCTGGCCACACTCCGCGCTCACCCGGCCTGTGACCGCGCCTTTCTATCTGGCACCCGACCCCGGGTGGAGTCTCCAAACCCAGCAGATCCCCGCGGTGCACTCCCGCACCTCTCCTCCCGGGGGAAGAAGGTGAGTCTCCCCGGATCTGCCGCTTGTTGGGTCCCTGCTGGAGGAGCTGTGGCCCGACTGTGCCACGGATCACGGTTTATAGCAACCCCGAGCTGAGAGCCTGCGCCTGGGCTCCGTCTCTGCAGCCGGCTTCCCTGCTCCGATACCTGGGAGCTCTGCCGCACTCAGGCACCCCCGGTCTTTCTGTGACCCCGAGGGTCCTGAGACCACACTGTCCCGCGAGGGTTCCACCCCCCACTTCGCCACCAGAGTGACGTCCCTCAGCGGAGCGGACTTCTAAAAGTTCCGATTTTGTGCTCCGTGGCTCTATCACTTGCCAGAAGCGGCCGTCGGAGGCCCCTCCCCCGCCGTCTCTCCTCCCGAATATCGCCTCGGATTCACTTCTCCGCACGTCCTACCTTCCAGAAAGTGGTCGCTTTTCTGTTCAGAGAGTTGTTGCTCTTCTTTTCTTCGATCTCCTGTTGAGTTTGTAGGTGTTCAGAATGGTTTGATCCCTATCCAGCTGAATTCCTGAGAGGAGACGAAATCCAGGTCTCCTACTCCTCCGCCATCTTGCTCCTACCCCTCCAGAGACTCTAATCTTTACATTAAGTTTCATGGGATACATGGATGAGTGCTTGTAATGGGATTTGGGACCACTCGTCATCATAAGGGCTGCTGACATTTGTATTATTTAGAAACCCCTGGGCACATGAAACAGGAGGACATCACTTGGGTCTTTCAAACTGGTGCATGTCTGTCATGGGACATTTTCTCTGCTTCCTGAGATAGAGCCCAACCCCTCTTCCAGAACTTAATGGCAAATATGTGACTTGCATTTGGAGAGTCAGACTGGAGTATTTCCTAACTCCATTTTGGTAACCATGTGGCAACATGATTCATAGATTTTGCAAGCTAGGAACTTGGGATGATAAGTGGTGTTAATAACTCCAATCAGCACTCCAAATCTCATGACTGAATCAAGTAAATGACTCCTCACGCCCTTAGAATGTTGAACACAATAACAGATTAATGCAAAATAAATACGGTTCAGAGTAGGCTTTTACTGAACTGGGATGAATATTTGTCATGTTTGTCTATAATTGGAAGTTAACCTTTACCCTATAGAACCCAGAGAGGGAATCCTCTTTCTAAGTGTGCTCGCTTTCCTGTGTTAATGATATCATGACGACTACTCTAGTCTTTTATTTTTTTTTTAAATGACAAGAATAATAAGTTGGTTTTGGGGATGAGTAGTAATTTTAATCATTACTGAACTTTCTTCTTTTCTTTTTCTTCTCTTTTTTTTTTTGCCTAAAACTGCTACATAAATGCTTGGAAACCTGAATTCCAGACAACGTACTTCACTTTCTTCTGTTCCTGATTATAAATACTGATGTACATAACGAATCCTGACTTGCGAGACTGTCCCCTCTGGTGTGGGTCTACACCCATAGAAGCCATCTCTTTCTTTATGGTTTTGGATTTGCCCAGTCTCTTATGGGATTTATTACCCTGTCCTTTTTATCATTCGTCTTTCTTTTATTCCTTTCCCTGCCACCCATGTGATTCTTTGATATTTTCACTAAGATGGCTTCTTAGGGAGTCCCCAGTAGCTCTCATTTCCCATAAGGGGCTTTCCCTGGTTGTAGGTCTCCCTCCCCTTATCCCTTTACTGATCCCTGGGCATGGTCACATCCCAGCAGGGTAATCGACATATCAATTTCCAGTAGCACCCCCATAACATCTGCAAGGATGGAGCTCATAAGTGGGCAAATATGGAAGCCTCATCTAGCTGTTTCCTCCTCTGGCTGAGGTCGCTGCCCAGAAGGAAGGGGATATTCAAGATGCTTGTGGCCTTTTGTGGCCAGCAACCTGATGTCTGGCCTGGACCCCTTACCTGCAGCCCCTTGACCCCTGTTGCCAGTGCTGCTTTCACATCCAGACTCTGGATGGAGGCTTCTGAGTAGAGGAGCCCAGTGGCTCAGTGTCTGGCTACCTCTGTGCCCCATGCCTGCTAGATGGTCCCTGTCCTTCCATGGAGCCCCCTCTCCTTTCCCTACTGGGTCCTGTCTTGTGGTCAGTCTGGTCTCCAAACCTGGGGCTTGGCTCCATTTTCCTGCTCTCATCACTCTAAGGACCAGAGTCCTGACCCCAAGCCCACTTCCCATGACTGGGCTCCCAATTTCCCTGAGCGCCTAGCCCTCACCTGCAGACTGGACCCAATCATATCCATTAATTTGGTTGTTGCAAGTGAAGGTTGAGGAAGACCCTGAGAGCAGGTGTTGCACAATGGAACGTAGGTCAGGGGTCAGTAAACATCAGTTGACTTTCCTTTGTTCTGCCTCCTGTTGGTACCTCCTCTCACTGTTTTATATGTCTGCAGAGCTTCAGGCTTCTCATGATTTCACTGAATAATGTTCCATTGTCTGGATTTACCCATTCATTCACTTACTGAAGAATATTTTGGTTGCTTCCAAGTTTTGGCAATTATGAATAAAGTTGCTATAAACATCTTTTTCATTTTACAGAATCTTTGCAGCCAAATGCAGGTGGCATTTAATTTTTTACATCCCTCCCCACCCCCAATCCCCAGGCATGTTCTATTCCGCCTGGGAATGCTGCTACTTGGGTTTTGAGCATCATAAAAGGAAATCTAATAAGGAAAGTGATTGTGCAGGGCTCCTGGTGAATGGTATGGTGATCTTATATCATTTGTCTTGGAGGATGGGGTTCTCCTCCGAGGCCCCGGGGACATCGCCCCTGCCCCCACCCTTAGCTGGGTGCTGGGCCCCTCTCTCTCCACCCTGGTCTCAGCCTGCGTGTGACACAGACATGAGTGTTCAAATCTTGGGGTGTCCCCCAGGAATATTTGACAGCCAACACCACAGAAGTTAGAAGTGTGCATATCTCTATTTGTGTAAATGCATAAGATATCTTGCTTTGTTTTTACCTGTTTTCAGATTTTAAGAGGAGCATTTACCAGGTACCCTCGTAGGACACAGCTTTGCAGGCCAGCCTGGCTTGCGTCTCCTGATTGGGTTGCCGATGCTCACTCACCCGGGTCAATGCTATTCTTAGATTATAGCTGTCCGTTGTACACTGTGAATCTGTGAAATGTGTTGTTTTACATTTCCCCATACTAAGCATGATTCCTTTCTTTTAAAAATATGAAACCATGCATAGAGGATCATTGTAGAAAATTTAGAAAAAATAATAGAGGTTTAAAAAAATCAAAAACCTACAATCATGCTCTGATATAGTGAGTATTCTGCACCTCTATATATCTGCAAAACGAGGATCCTGTCTGTCTTTTGTATTATTGGCGCTTTATTCAGGGTAGTCATGCTTCTAACATTAATTATTTTCATTATCTGCAAGAAAACAATTGCTTGCTTTCCCTAAAAGACTTGTAGCTTCCCTCCTGAAGCTACAAAGAAAAGCTATAAATAAATTAATCTCAAAAAGTTTGGTATAAAGTGCCAGCATTGTCTGAACACGTTCAGATAATTGGTTGGTTAATTGGCAGGCTGTTTTAATGTTCTCTCATTTGCCTCTCTCCCTCAGAGGGAGTACGGGTGGGGGTGGGGGGGGAGTGATACCGCCATCACAGTGGATATCATTAATTGTCTATCAAAGGTGAAAGAAAGGTATACATTCTGAAACCACTAGTGTTTTAATTGAAGAAGAAACATTTGAGCAACTCTTAGCCACAGAAGGCGTTCCCTTTAAATAAAACAAAGTAAATCTTGATCTAAACTTCTTTTCTTCTCTTCTGGAAACCTTTTATATTTATATTTGACTCTCCTTTTACCTGTCAGTAGGCATGAATGTATATTTCAAGTGTGTGTGTGTGTGTATTGCACATTTAGGAAAAGAATAATACTCTTAGGAAATTCTTTTCCTTAAAAGGGAAATCGTATATATGCACTTTCTTGCCACACACCTCTACTAATAGGCATTTCCAGGCTCTGCTTCAGAAACTTCAAGTCTCCTGGTGAGATTATTCTATATATGGTTTGACTAAAAGTTGAAGAGTTTCTCTTTTTCTTGAAGAAAGTTGCTGCAGGGAAAAGCCCAGAAGTACAAACCGGCATTGTCATCCAGACCTTCTGTGAGGACAGCTGTCTGTCCTTAGCAAAGGTGACATATTTCTTTTCTTCTCCCTGTGATTCTTCCATTCAGCAGCAGATCTGACCATCACAAAGCTTTGTTTTCAGACATAGTTGTTTGGGGAGTTTTTATGGTTATTTTTTAGGTAGTACCAATTGTCATTTTTGAAAACAACTTTTATCAGAGCAGCTAAACCATTGCTTAGGTTAATCGTGTTTTCCGAGAAGGAATTCAGGATTCACCTGGGACCTGGTGTGCTGTGCAGAATTCTCTAACCAGCTTCACAGAAAATCCAGCTGCTTTCCTCATTCTTAAATGGTTCGCTGTTTTATTTATGTGGGGGGCAGAAAAGCCAAAGAGCCGTATACTCATCGTCTGCGTGTAAATTCTCATGTGCTTTAGAATTTACCATGGTTGAATTTACCTTGGTGAACCTGTAAGGGAAGGAGATGCTGACTTTTTTATCCAGTTCTGAAGACGTGTGCATCCTGGGATAAGCAGCTGTGAAGACCAACAGCCCCTGAGCAAACTTTGTGTTTCTCTCTCCTCCCGGATGCAGGAATCCACCACATTTCTACTAAAATTAGTCACCCCTGGAAGGAGTCCCACAACTTCTGAATATCTGGTTTGCGATATCCATCCATCTTTCACTTTGGATAGTTTGAGGTCAAAATACCCATTTACCAAGTAACGCTGGTACTGCACTGCCTCGGAATCAGAAGAAAAATGGATAGTGCTACGTGTTATTAGCGGGAAAGTAGCAAAGTGATTATTCTGTCCCTTCCACATACTTACTTCCTTTGATCTTAAATAAAGAGACCTATACATTCTGTTTCATTCACTCCTGTTTTATTGTATTTCTCTCATATATTAAGTGTTCCTTACAAATACTGCGTTCATAAAAATGGTAGGGTTAACTAATCAGCATATAATATGACCACAATAATCCTAATCGATATTAACAATTTAGCATTGCTTTATTATCATATGAAATGACAGTAGTTTTTGATTATGAAAATGTGTGGCGTTTTTAGATATGCTATTGTTAAGAATGACCTATAGGGACATGTCATAAATAAGGTATAAAACAGCCAGCCACTGTCCCTGACATTGATGTTGTACCTGAGGTCTGGAGACCTTTGGTCCTACCTCTGCATTTTTTTTTTTCCTTCTGCATTTCTTGGGAGAGAAAATCCTGTCTCCTATCAAGCTGGTTATAAGAACCCAAACTATCTGCTTCAGGAAAAGGCTTCTATACATGACACTGGAGGTGCATCTGGAGTCAGAGAGAGTGAACCCTTTAAAACTCTGGACATTTTGTATGACTATATGTGTCTGCTTGCTAATATACCTCTGTGTGTATTTTTATCTATGTATCTCTATCTGTCTCTACCTCTGCCTATCGATCTATCTATCTATCTATCTATCTATCTATCTATCTATCTATGGCAGAGATTGATCTAAAATTTACATGCATTAAAATGATGAAGCATCTAGACCATAAGAATGTCCTCATTGTTAACATATGAAAAAATATATAAAACATTACTTTCTAGACACTGGACAACTGGCAGCCTGAGAAAAAGAAACAAACAAGATGAGCCCTAAAATTGCCTCAGATCACAGCCTAGAGGCAGTGTCCAGACCCTACCATGAAGGGAGAGGAAATTGAAGCAAAGTCTGAAGGTCTGGCTGAATTGAGGAGACTTAAGAGTGGAATTTAGGAGGCCAAGGTGGCTGAAATATGTGGGACAGAGTTCTTGTAGATGAGCTGCCCAGAGTGAGTTGCTGAGATCGTCAGTGGGTCTTCTCTAACCTCTGGCTGAGAACTGATGTGCACAGTCCTGAGTTGGGGGGAACCACATCCAGGAAGCAGCAGACCCAACATCCCTGGACCTTGCTCAGGACTGTTAAGAGCATGTGCTCCACTAGTCAGAGTGGAAAGCGTGCATAAGACACGGGGTCTTGATTAGAGTCCAAAGAAGGGCAACACCTTAATTGTGGGGCTAACAGTCCTAGCATACAGGCTATTCTTGACCTGGCTTATCAAGGCTCAAAAGCGATTTCAAAAATATTAAAATGACTGCAGTAACTTAACTGCATGCCAAAACGAAGCCATGCTCTTTAAAGGAATACAACAGAATCCAGCATTCAACAATGTAAAGTTCTCAATGTCCAGCAACCAATGAAAACTTACCAGGCATAGAAAGAAGAAGAAAAATATGAGTCATTATAGGAGAAAAATTAATCAGTAAAATAAACCTTGAAATGACAGAGATGATGGAAGTAGCAGAAAAACCTTAAAACAGTTATTATTAATCTTGAAAATACATCAGAAAATGTACAGAAAAAGATGGATATGATGACGAGAGAGATGGAAGATTTAAAAAGATCTAACTGGAACGTCCAAGGATGAAAACCTGCAGCATTTAGAAGCCAATTTGCTGAGGTGGGAACATAATACCTCTACATCTTCCCAACTAGGGCTAAAAATCATAATATCAACAGAACAACTGAACTGGCTCAAGCTGGACTCTAAAAATCATTCTATTCTTCTTAGATTAACCTTTGACCTTTTACCAGACTCTTTCTTCTCAAAGAATCTGGCCCAGCAAACCCACAGATTGTCAGCTGCTCTGTTCTTGAGGATGAACAAGGCCTGCCCGGCCCCGCAGCACCAGTCCTTCAGGAGGGACATCCTAGAAACCACGGCAGGCCAAAGAAATCTTCTCATTGCTCCTGATCTTTGAAATCCAGTGTATTCAGGTTCTTTCCAGGCAATGTTTTCTCTCCACTTCTCCTCTCCTGGCATGCAGGTTTTCATGTCTGGAACATTAAAGTATTCCTCCTCTCTCACCTGTGTGTGTGTGTGTGTTGTGTGTGTTGTGTGTGTGCCATTCATGTGTGTTGTATGCTCTTTGTACTGTGTGTGTGTATGTTGTATGTATATCTGTGTGCATGTATGTGTGCTGTGTTGCATGTGTGTGTTGTATGTATATCTGTGTGCATGTATGTGTCATGTGTGGCTGGCACGGAGCACACATGTGCGTTGTATGCTGTGCACTGTGTAACATGTGTTGTGTGCTGGATATGTGTATACGTGCATGTCTGTTTCATGTGTGCACATGTGTTGTGTGTTGTGACACATGTATGCACATACATGTATGTGTCACACGCCCACGTATCATGCATCATCTGGGGCACACACATGTTGTATGTTCCATGTGCATTTGTGCACACACTTGTGTTGTTTTGTGTGTTTTGTGTCTACGTGTGCATGTGTGTGTTGTGTGCATGTTCATGTGTTGTGTGCATGTATTGTGTGTGCATGGGTGTGGTGTGGTGTGGGGTGTGTGTGTATGTGTGTGTGTGTGATATCCCCGGCTAGCTCCTGTTGGTTCCTCAGGGCTCACCCTGGGCCTCACACTTTCCGCAACAATCTCAGTTTCTGTCTTAGCATTCTCCACTAAACCAGAACTCATCACACTTCATTTTAAATGCTATTTATGTGTGTGTATCATGTAAGACCACAAACCCTTTGACAGAAGGATCATGTTTATCACTGTTGCCCAGGGCTTGGTGTCTTAGGTGGAACAAGGCACCTTCGTGCCATTATTAGTCACCATGAAGCTTCCGTTTGGAATCTAGAACCCACCAAACCTTGAACAAATCACAAATACTGAGCGAGGTTAACATTCCATTGGGTGGTGATGTCAAAAAGAGAGTGAAAACAGGGAGGGGCAGTTTAATTTAACAAAACACTTTCCAGTGTGATAAGTGGCTGCAAAAATGTAAATAACACTCAGTGCAAAATGACCCTTGTACTTTTTTCTTAATCACCTTTTCTCACTAAATATGCTTCTTTTTAATACTAGAAATGATTAAATCTAGGAGATTTTCTTAGGATTATTTGGTCTATTGTCTCATGACCCAGATGGGAGGTTTATTTTGCCATAATATTTCCAGTTTGCTTTGAAAAATACTTTATTCAGCCAATGAATGATTTGACAATGTATTTGACAACCCACCTTGGGTTAAGACCGTTTATTTCTGGACTTTGCTAGTTTTCTCCATCAGGTCATTTATTAGGGATCTCTAATTTGGGCAGTGACTTTTTTTTTTTTTCTTAAACCACATTGTCGAATTCACATTATCATTATCACCACAAACTCTTTTTGTCCAGACTCTTTGAGAAACACTATTGCCTGAGGCTAAGAGCAAGTTTCCCAAAGGAAAACACCAGAAAAATCATTTATCACTTCATCCTCTTCCTTATCAAGGATTTCTTCTCACAGACTGAGGCTTGTCCCTGAGGCTCTTTGGAAATTGACAGTTCAGGAAGAATCAATGGGGAGCTGCATTTTTGATGGATGAACCATTCGAAAATTCTATGGCATTCTTCCCATGACCTTTTCTGAAGACAGATAAATAGCCTTCCAAAGGTTGCATTTTATTTTATGTTCAAAAAAACCTAGCCAGTCAAGGTTTATTAGAAACAACCGAGTTACATTCAGTTCTTTCCCAATATGAAAAAAATAAATAAAGGGGAGGAAAATATAGTGCAACTTAGAGACGTCTTCTGGAAGAGGAAGAGAGACTTACAAAGAGAGAAACTTAGTACCACAGGAGTCTGAACCACAGGATGCGAGACTGCACAGAAGCTCTCCATTTCCTTAAAGATGATTTATTTTATTTTTTTACTTAAAGATGATTTCTAACCTGGCACCCCACCCTGCTAGCTATTTTGTACTTGATACATCTAATTTATGTATCGCCCCACTTGTGCAAACCTAACACCGTGCAGTTATCCATAGGGACGTCTCTAATTTCATGGCCCATGCTATGTTATGGAGGAAAAAAAATAAATACATCGAAACAACAACACACCAACAAGATGAAATATGGCCTTAGAAAAGTCTCAGTATTTAAATTCAGTGAAGCCTGAGCAAATGTGAGGAATGGTGATAGCATAGGAGTCAGAAAGTACTTCATATAGTTTCTTATAGGATTTGAGTATGGGAACAGAAAGGAGCATCTTGAAGAATTTAATGATACAGAAAACAGGTAGAAACGATAGAGTGAATGAAGCCACAGCCTGTGGCCAGTGATAGAAAAAATGCTTTTGAAGAGTCAGGAAAGAGGAGATGTGCTACAATGAGGAAAATGCTGGACTGTGGGCGAATTACATTCCCAACTCCCGCCCATAGTCTGTCAGAATTATCTTGAAATGTTTAAACTATAATTTTATTTAGCTGAATTTCTGTTGTGTTGTGTTGGGCCGTGTTTTCTAGGGGTTAGGTAAGCTGGAAAAAGAGATCCACAGTGACTTGCACTGCAGTGAAATTTCACATATGGATTTGTCACATATATTAATGCCGTTAACCAAAGTCGTAATAGATCCCGTGTGTTGAGTGTTTACTGTGACATCCACATCAGAGGCCATACCTTCTTAATTCCCTTAACAATTTTCGGGTGACTGAATTGTTATTTTGTCCATTTGATAATGTCAGACAGTGATTACAGCGATGACTGCAAGAGGTTTTAGGAACTCTTCAGGAGACAATTTGATAATGCAGCATCTCAGGCTATGTTGAGAGATTTGTTATCAGTATCTTTCATGTCACCCATTGTTGTCTTCCTAGATTGGCCAGCAAAGCACCAGCCAATTTCAAGATGAGGAAATAGAGAATTAGACTCTTCTGTTAAAAACAGTCTCCATGAAAAAATTTCATGCAAATTATTTACAAGAAGTAATAAAAGCTGGGGCGCCTGGGTGGCTCAGTTGGTTAAGCGACTGCCTTCGGCTCAGGTCATGATCCTGGAGTCCCGGGATCGAGTCCCGCATCGGACTCCCTGGTCAGTAGGGAGTCTGCTTCTCCCTCTGATCCTCCCATCTCTCATGCTCTCTCTCTCTGTCTCATTCTCTCTCTCAAATAAATAAATATTAATCTTAAAAAAAAAAAAAAAAGAAGTAATAAAAGCTGTGACAAAACCCAGCCACTTTGACATAAGAGACACTGGCTATGTGTACAAAATTCTGTAACTCAACAACAACAAAAAAGCAGCAAGCTTTCCAAGAATGAGATAAAACCCTTAACGTAAAATATCTTCAGTAAAAATCCAAAGAAGGACAAGAAATACTTTTTCAATTGTGACACAGGCAAATAAAAATCTCTAGAACGCTCAGAGGGTCTTCACTGTATTTGTGATGAGTTAGTCAAATAGTATAAATGGGGGGAAAATTCTCTGAATATAGATGTTCATTTTTTTTTATGTTTTCTCTGAGTCACTAAAGTGAAAACCATTTTGGAAAATGAAAATAGTTCTTAGAATTTCAGGTAGATTTTGCAAATTTTAAATCATCACTTTCTATCTTCCTTATCATGAAGTCCTCATTGAATGCAGATTATGGGCTTGGCAGTGAGTAAAGGAAGGAAAAATAAAACAAAAGGAACCATGCTCAAAGCACTCCAACCTAGTAAAAAGGCAAGTTTGCAGTGGACGAGGGATAGACAACATGACAATATGAGAAGTTATTCGTCATGGGAGAAGATTAACACGTGCCTTATAGACTGTCAGCCCGTTCCCATTTTCCTGTGTTTAAGTTTGGAGACATATTATTTGATTCTTTTTCTATAAATGTGATTACAAATAAGACATTTAACAATACTAAAATTTTACATGATTGTAAAGGTAAGAATACCTGGAAAGAATAGTATTTCTTCCATAGAGGTACAATAGGAGAAGAAGAGATCAAGGTCCTAGTAGGAGACTTTAGTGTATGATACCAGCCATGGGTTAGAATGTTGTCCAAGGATCTTTAGGAAAAGCGTGAACTCTTAGTTATTATTTAGAGAGATTCATAATTCCATCACATTGTTCACATAAAATACATCTGTCAAGAGACTGGTAGAAGTAGGAAAGAGGAAAATACGAGAGAGAAAAAGAACCAGAACCCAACTAGTCCTCAGCTAAGAGAAGGATCAGGTCAGGGCTGTGGGTTTAGAGCAGGGTGGTCACCAGGTCTCCTGCGTAATGTCTGGTCAACATCTATTTAGAGAACCATCTGCAGCAGGAGGATCGTGGTAGCATTAATCAGTCTGTCCCCAGCTCAAAGACCTTGTGTTGTCAAGCAGGCG
Organism: Phoca vitulina; assembly: GCF_004348235.1. Lineage (NCBI taxonomy): Eukaryota > Metazoa > Chordata > Mammalia > Carnivora > Phocidae > Phoca > Phoca vitulina. Next base: position 6,101,671 of record NW_022589736.1, on the reverse strand, counting down.
CCTCCCTGGGGATCTCACCTCCCACTTCAAGTGTCTTGGGATATTCCTCCCGGCCCTATCGAATGTTCTCTTTCCGGGGAGCTCCAGTGAGTGTGGTGTTTTCCTCTTACTGCATTCCCAGGGCTGATTCGCGGCCCCAGTCTTTTCTCGCCCCTTTTTATTGGTTCCCCAGGGAGCGACCCTGCTGCAGCATCCCTGAATCCATCGTTTTATCCAGCTCTGTTCTAGACAAAAATTTCATGTTTCGGAGGAGCATTTTCCAAAACATACTCGGTACGCTAGTTTTATAAAAGCTCAACACGTCCTCCCTTTCCAACAAACAGAAGAGTTTTGAATAGTTGCATACCTGTTCACAATGTATATTAATATGTCCAAGAGTCTGAGAACTCCTTGAGTAGAAACATACTCTGTATCTTAATTCATTCCTGATTTTTAACACAGTGATAGGACCATGGCATCATTTTGGCAAGCATACTTCAGCATGTGCTACAGATGATAGTCTGGGAAATGTTGAGCTACCATTCACAAATCCTCCTGAGAAATACACAGAAGTTCTACAAACTGGCAAGGCCATCTTCAGAATTATAAAAATTTCGTGATATCAAAAGAGTAGCGAAATACTCAGATTCCTTTTGTCCTTCTGCGCTCTGCTTTCCAGACGTTAATGTGTTTGGATACCGTGCACAATCAGCACAGCATACATCGGAAGTTGTGTCTCCAGAGGAGTGATGCAGAGACCTGATCGGGTCACTTAAACTCTTGGGGGGGTTACAAAATGGAAACATTGGGGAACCCCAGCAGGCTGAGAGAAAAGGCCGTGAGAAAAAAATTGGATGTCTTTCATCAGTGAAGTGACCATGAAGGTGGGTTTTCTTGTGGCATAAGATAAACTGCATGCCCTCCCTGGGTCTGTGCACACTGAGAGGGTCCCAGCCAAGAGCCAAGTAAAGACTGTGTTTGGTCCTGCTTCATCGAGTGTGAGTGCCTGTGTGTGTCCTTCAGGTGAAGTCCGTTCGGGGAAGATGATGAAAAACAAAGCAGGTTCAGTTCAGAGGGGAAACTACTATGTGTCTCGTTGAGTTTCCTGAAACACCACCAGAGGGGTTAAGTTCTGTTTCATGGGACGATGACTAATTGCCATGTGTCACCAGGGAGCAAAACACAGTGTCACCAGGGAGCAAAACACAGTTTTATCCTCATTGTGGTCTTATTTGCTTTGGAATGATAGGATATGCTAGGAGATTTCTGGGGGGAAGTTAGAGGTCCGTAAAAATGCCCATTAGCTCTCTGAGAACATGGAAAACCACATCCTAGAATTCACTTGGAAGCACTCCCCACAAATCATATGATTATCCTGTAAAATAGCTCTTCCAATGGACGTTGTCAGGAATGGGTATTTAGTGTACAGTGTTCCGTGTTGAATATTTATGGCATTTTATCCTTCAGACCATGACATCCTTTGGAATTCAGTGGGTCTCGCTCTGTGTTCCTTTACAAAGTTCTTCGGTGCGTGCATAGCGATACTTCTGAGCACTTAATACGCGCTCTTGTAGTGCAGTCTATGTGTCCTTCACAAGGCTCTGCGAAGGGCATCACTGTAACCATCATCATGATCTTACGGATCAGACAGCTTGTCTTGACCGAGCTAATGCTGTCTCCAGGCCAAGGATTCTTCATGACTGCTCTGGGGCTCTTTTCCTGTCTTGTAAAATATATCCTGAAGAAAAAATTATATAACTCTCCTGTGTCTGGACCCTGATAGAATTTTCATTACTTGTCTGGGTTTTGCACAAAACATCTCCCCAACCAAGTCCCAGATTATTAACAGTGAACATTAGCCCATGTCTAATTTGTTTAATAATTATGTCTAATGTTGTTAATAATAAAACACATCATCAGACATTTGGAAAATCATTCATAATAGAAAAAAGAAAAAGGGAGAAAGAAGAGAGCAGTGTTTTATCATGGCCAGTTTGAAACAGCTTGTTTTTGTTTTGTTTTGTTTTTTTGTCATCTCCATTACAGTTCCAATTACTGAGATATTTAAAAGGCCAGCTTAAGAAAAGGCAACGTACTGAAAAGAAAGCAAAGAAAAAATGTTCGGGCCTGAGTAAACAGTATTCCTCTGCAAATTGGTGTCAACAGTCATTAAACCTTCATATGAAAACAGCAAAGAGAAACTTATAGTTCACTTTGGTTTCACAACTTGCTAAAGCAAGGACACAGAACTGCTTTGCTCTGAGTTTTATACATTTTAGTTTCTCTTGTTTTTCATGGTGTTTTGCATAAAATACTGTTAAGGACATTGAATGGCAAACAGAAATTACCCCATTGTCTGAAGGAGGCCATCCAGCATGAGGGTTAAGGCTGGGCTTTGCGGAGTGAGCTGGGATGGTATACCTGCCCAAACACACATCACTTGTCTGCTGATGCATGAGATTTTCATCAACCTCAGCTGTGCTGCCCAGGCCTGCTCTGAAGACGCAGAAGAACGCCCATGAAGGATGGCGCCCGGTGGCTGGCTCACCGAGGGTCCCTTGTGAGATGAGTGAGTAGGGCCCCTCCGGTTAGTGCAAGCACTAGTACTATGAGTGAATAACATGGCACATTTCCAAGGGTTTGCTAGTTAGAAGATCCGTGACTATCCACTTCTTCTTCATACAGTCATTTCAACTTTGTACCAACGGAAGTGAATTTGACTTAAAATTTTTGTTCTTAAAAATGCATACATTTTTAGAATTGCACGTTTCAGAAATAGAGAACAAGAGAACAAAACCTACACATGCCATCCACTGTCGCTCCATCCTACTTGTCTATGTCTCTTCTAATGAGTGGGACATTCCTTGACACTAGGGTTTAAAAAATTTTCTTCTCTCTTCCCTAGTCAGGTTCCTTTCCTATGATAAATCATGTTACTTTTCCCCACAGAGCCATCTTCTTGGTGGGCTCAGCTCTGTTGTGTTTTCTCCACCTGACACTTGGACACTCACCTTGAGAAAGAATTTCAGGCAGCTAGCCAAATCACACGCCCTTTGTCTATGTCAATATTTATGCTACCTCTCCTCTGACTCTCAAGTTTGTCTCCCTCAGAATTAATTATTAAGATCTCAAAGGGATGTTTCCTTTGATAAGATTGTTTTTTATATAAAACTGCAGGCTTTTTAATTTAGAAAAAAATCACACATTCAGAAAATATTAAAAAAGTCCGTATTAGAAAAGAAAAAAATTTATGCTCAATTTCTGCCTCACTACATGTGACAATTATTTTGTTTTTCTTTTTTTTCAGGTGCCAGGTCTGCTCAGTAACTGTGATACGTCACCCCCTCCCCCACCCCCCGTGCTTACTCACCCAGTGGGGGCTCTGATCTCCAGCTCCCAGTGCTGGTGTGAGGATCGAACGAGGCCCTCCCTGCCGAGCAGTTAACATACTATTGTTGATGTCATCATTTCTCTCCTTTATTTGCACTAGTTCCCCTTGATTTGCACCCACAATTTACAGAGTACCCTGTCGGACACGGGTGCGGGGGGAAAGATGGTGAACGAGTCCTTGTGTGTTCTTAAGTGCGGCCTACGTGGGGATCATCACTGACCAACCAGCTGGGGCATTCCAACCTACTTATTATTCAGTATCTCTTCCAAATCTGTTGATGAATCTCTTCAGACTCATCTTCCATGTGAAAAAGTGTGCTTCTCTTTCCCGTGTAGGATGAAGAGCTGTGTCCACAGGGGAGTCAACAATTTGATGGATTCATCCACCTTGCTACTGACTGATCTACATTCCAAGAGTCAGAAACATGGGACATATCAAGGGGAATTTATACCGTGTGTAAATTCTTATCACATGGAAACAATCTGGGTTTACAAAAGACCTAACCACTTCTGCACTGAACGTGAGATGTAGAAACCAGAGGAATGCCATTCATATCCAAACAAATGACTGAAGCCTTGGGAATGAGTCTCTTTACTAAGTGTCCTGAGTCAGCACGTAGAGAACCATTTTAATAGACTCCTGGTGCTGTCGGTCCATGTCTAGTTTTCACAGGCTGGTGCTGTTCTGGGTTCACCTTCATCACAGAATCGTGGGTGGTTAAATCCCCAGTTAATGCTTAGTTAGCCAAACTCTTCCTGCTTAGGCATTAATGTTCTTTACAAGTCAATACTGAGGTCCTATCCACTCTGTCATCCTTGTGTCACCATGTCTCTATCTTTTTGGAATGATTAAATTCCCAAAGGAACTTAATACATTGATTTCATGCCCAGTGTAATTCACCTATGAATCACAATGCAAAAAGCCAGCAGGTGTAGAGATCCAAGACTACACAAACTCATAGATGGGAAGAGAGATCCCCTGCAGGGTGAATATTTCAGAAGCAAAATAAATGCATGGGAAAGCTAAACGTAACATGACGTGCAAATTTCTGAATTTCTGGCCACAGTTAGTGAGAGGAATTAAAGGCTGTGATGTTTGGCTCAAAAAATCCTAGGCTGATTTTTCTTTGTGATAGATGACGCTGTGTTAATGACGAAATGACGAAGCATCCCTTTTAGCATGCTGCGAACTTCCCAACTGTCTCCCAGCTATTTCTGTTTTATCCTCACAAAAGCATATGAGACAAATACATAACTCCGGAAGCTTAACCCTTTTGAACAGACCTCACAGGTATATGGATCAGGCTTGAGCCAAACTTATGTCAGAGCAAGCTAAGCAAACGGATTGTCCGTGGCTAATTGCCTCTGAAATATGGATCATAAAAATGCAATAAAGGAGGAATCAAAATCAACACACATAAAAAAGCTCAAAAAACATGAAGCCATTTGGTTTTTGAAGGACAGAATTATTTGATATAAGCAGTGTTTTGTTGCACTGGTGAAAACCCCTCCTGGCTTCTGCCCTCAGAGTTTGACAGAACAGCTCTTGCAAAGGTCACTGGTTATCTCCGTGTCACCAAATGAAAAAGGCATTTTCTCTTCCTCCTTTTTTTTTTTTTTAAATTTCTAGCAACATTTGATGCAATAGACTGACTACTTCCTACTTCCTGAAACACTTTATCCCATGTTTCTGATTTTTCTTGTACCATGCTGGAGGATGTGTCTTAGACCTCTTTGCTGGGTCCTCTTTTCTACAGAAATCTTGAATGTTGCCTTTCCATTAAGTTCCTATCCAGGTTGATGGCTTCAATTGCCGTCTGGTTGCTAATGCCTTTCCATTCGAGATTTCTGGCTTAGGCTCCTGTATTCGAGTGTTTATTAGACATTGCCGCTTGGATGTTTCAAAGCATCTTTAATTCAACATGTCACAAATGGGACTCTGGCTTCTCTTTCTCCCCCCCTTGAATCCACCGTTGTGCCCAGTAGTGGCCCCCTTGAAGAGCCCATAGCTCAGTGAAGGGCTCCTTCATCTACCTATCTTCACCAGATGTTTGGGAGAACCTTGCCACTTACCAAAAAGGCAGAGCATGGCTGTTTCTCTAAACATCCCCAGAAAGACCTGTGATCGATCAACAGGACAACTGTACATTGGGGAATGGAAACAATCCAGATTTTCTAGGGATTATAAAATAATCTATCTGACAGGATGTTAATCCCTAGAGACACAAAATATCATGATGGTCTGTTGGCCAAAGAAAAGCGGGTGATAGACAGGCGGCATGAATCTATTTCACAGAGGGTCCAGGTAGGCTATGAGCTTATCTGTGGCTATTTACAAAGTCTTGGAGACTATAAATATACTTAACAACCATCAGAATCCCCACAGAGGTCTTGCTATTGGAGCAAGCACTGTTATGGTAGCAAGGACCCAAATGGAAGTTTCTGGAAAGGCCCTCATCTTCAAAATAGTAAACGGAATGACACGGGAGAGTAATGGAGATTTGTGTCTCCATCAAGATGTCAAGATGCAGAAGTGGGGATTCCTATCACACCCTCCTCCAACTCACTCCTTTGGCTGGTAGAAAAGCCAGATGGATCTTGCAGAATGACTTGGATTATCGCAAACTTAATCAGTAGTGATAACAATCACAGCTGCTGTACCAGATGCAGTATGTTCACTGGAATAAATCAACATAGCCTCTGGCCGCTAATACATACCATGCACCCATTGATTGGGTAAACTTTCTTTGCAATGCCCATCAGTAAAGATAACCAGAGGAAGTTTGCCTTCATCTGCCAGGGAAGCCATAAACCGTTATTGCCATAGCACGGGGCTATGCCCAACCTCCTGCTTTTTGGCACAGTTCTGGAGGAGCCTTGACTACCCCTTATATTCTTATCACACTGGTCTATTACATCAGTAACTTCATGTTAAATGGACGTCAGAGACAGTGTTTACAAGCAACCTAATTGGCGGCATGAGGGGATAATCACTCTGGATCTCCAGATGTCTGCCAGGCTGGGGAGTTCCTCGGGGTCCACTTGTCTCACATGTAAAGATGTTTCCTCCAAAGTAAGAGGCCAGTTTCAGGGCATAGCCCTTAGAGGATCTCTCTGGATTCTGGCACAACATAGATCATGTTGATTTTGCTGCTCTGCCTCCAGGTAGCCTTCAATTTCTAAGCTCTGAAAGGAATCTGGAGTAGGAGAAGGCTGTGCAAAGAGTTGAGGTATGGTGAAAACTGTCTTGCTACTTGGACCTTAATCCCTAGTAGACCCGCCGGTACCTAGAAGTGTCTGTGGTAGAGGGAGATGATGCCTTCCGGAGGTTCTGGAAAGCTCCGGTAGCAGACTGACACACAGGCCTAGGGGTTTTGAGTAAGACCATGCCTACTCCTGATCACAATATTCTACATTTGAAAAGCTGCTCCTGGTTTGCTCCTAGACCCAGGTAGAGACTGAAAATCTGACCTGGGGATATCAGTAACTATGTTGCTATGCTATGACATAACTTGTCAAAATTGGGGTTTATACAAAGCATTGGGTCATAAAAGTTCATTTTGAATATGCACAGCAGCATTTTGTTATAACACGGAAATTGTATATGCAGGACTGGCCATGAGCAGGTGTACCGGGCACAAATAAATTGCTCAGGATTGACTCCCACAGGCCTTGTTCCTGTGGCCTTGCTGCCTTTCCCTCAGCACATATTAAGAGGCCTCCTAGGGAGTTCCCTATGATGAGTTAACGGAGGAGGGAAAGGGTTTACCTGGCTTACAGGTAGGCCATCACGGCACATCCGCGCCAGCTAAGAGTTGGCTGCTATACGCCAGCCCCTTCGGGATGGTCAAGGAAGTTAGGGCACACACCTCCAGCTGTCTGCTGGTTGTCCAGTTCCTGGAAGGGGGGATGGCCTGATGTTCAGATCTGATTCTTGGACAGTGGCTACTTGGAAGATTGGTGACCAGGAGGCCAGGGAAGAGGAGTGAGGAAGGACCATTCAGAGCGGTGACAGAGAATGAAGATCCCATGTCTTGCAAGAGATATGCCAAGCAGAGGACACTCATTTCCCAGGAAGCCCTCAGCGGACCAAGTGGCCTCTTGTGTGACAGAAGACTGCCTTTTCCTGCAGGTGCTCCAAGTTGCCCTGGACACCTTGCACAAGTGTCCCGGCAGCAACAGTGCAGTTCTTGTGTGAGACGCACATCATGGGCTCCGTTGCACCAAGCCCAGTGTGGCTTCAACCACTTCTGAGGGGGCCCAACCTGCCGACACGAGAGGCCAATGTTGAATACTTGATATGGCCTTTCTCGGGGGAGACTTGGCCACATATTGGATGTTATATTAGAACTGTTTCATTGCAGAGGGGGCTGTGATTTGTCCTCAAAAACCTTCCAAATACTCATCTGCCAACCCTACCCGTAAAATTTGTGCCAACATCATTTGTGGACTTATGGAATGCCTTAACTCATGAGCATGTCACCACAGAGACCATTGCCTGAGACTTAGGAACTCCTATGTTGACAAAGGAACTTTGGCCTCCTTACTGCTCAGAAGCAGCTGGTGTGATACCATGGTAAGTTCGATGAATGCTAAATCATGGCACCGATTAGGAGAGAACACCCTGCAAGGTTAAGACACTGTCCTTCAATGCATAGTATAAGCCTTTACACCAGGGCCAACGTATGGTATTCTGTTCCCCAGCAGCCAAACTCCGTGGGTCCAGGAGCCAAGGGGCGGGAGCAGGAATCCTGTCTCACTGTCACATCTCATTACCCAATTTCAGACATTTGCCTCACATCTCTGCAGTCTTGGGTTTCCTGTATCTGGAGACCCAGCATCCAAGGGAGGAATGCTTTTGGGAACACTGCCATGGTTTTGTTGAGTGACAAGCTAAGGCTGCCTCTTAGCCTTTGAGGCATAGAAGGAGGAACACAGGAGGTCACTGTACTACTCGGTATGGTTCACCTCAGTCACTAAGGGAAAGTTGGGTTGATTTCACACGATGACAGCTGGGAGGTTGTGAAACCCCCAGGTTCACTGAGCTGCCACCCTCTGCTGCTGTCTCATCATCAGGGTCAATGGGAGACAATAGGAACTGAATAAATGCATGTCCACTAGTGACTGACACCCTTTATTGATAGGACTTAAGAAAAAACAAATAAACAAGCAAAACATTTTGTGAGCCAACACGCCATGCCAGCTGAAGATAAGGGGAATGACCGGTGAGAGAGTGAAGGTGGGATGGTGAATTTAGGCTGTGCAAGGGAGGCTCTGTAGCGTCTCTGCTGTATATTTATCCTTTCTTCCCTCCCCCATGCCTTCCCCCGCCCCCACACTACTTTTCACAAAGGACTCTGGATACGGATAATATTATCATTTTGGTTCTTAGTGGAAGCTTGATCAAACGGACATCCTTTTATGAGGAGACAGTGGTTTGATGGGAAATGAGTTTCCTTTTGTTGGGTGTGCGAAATTTTCCATCGAAAAGGACAGGTTGTACATTAAGTGGTAAAAAGGGCGGATCATGCTGGTGATTGTCTTCATGTCCCTCCAAAGCCATGTCCTGTCTGTGCTCTGTGACACTCACCTCCGTGGACTGTATCGCCTGGTCTTTTTGGCCTCCTTAATCAATACAGCCATGGAGAGGCATGGAAGGAAAGAGGGCGGGGGTTTCCTCCTGTTCCCTTGCTGCTGGCCCAGGGCCTTGGCCATGTTTGCGCACTTTTAGCCCCAGCTCTCTACAGAGACACTCCTGCATGGAAGTGGCCATCAGTGGGTCTGGCAAAACCCACTTCAGGGCAGGGCTCATAACTACCATTGCTTGTTTTCATGACTTCACTGTTGGTTTTCTCAACACTCTCTATACTGTTGTAAATATCCTTGTTATTAATGTCCTCAATTAATCCCGTTAATGTGCCATCTGTTTCCTGCCAGGACACTGGCAGATACACTTCACAAATAGCTCTTAAGTATGTCTACTTTTCTCCATCTCTACCTGTATCGGTGAGCTTGGGTTGCTACGAGATACCACAGCCTGGGTGGCTTACACCATGATGACGTACATCTCATGGTTTTAGAGGCTGGACACCCCAGATCAAGGTGCTGGCAGATTCGGTTCCCGGTGACAGCTCACTTCCTGGCTTGTAGACAGTCACCTTCTCACTGTCCCCTCATGATGGAGAGAGTGAGTTCTGGTCTCTCCTTCGCTTCCTATAAGGACACTATTTCCATCACGGGGCTCCACCCTCATGGCCTCATCTGAACCAATCATCTCCCAAAGTTTTCACCTCCAAATACCATCACATTGGGGATTAGGCTTCAGCACACAAGTTTTGGGGGACACAGACATTCAGTCCATAACAGTACTGTTACCAACTTACCCCTACATTACCCTCAACTCTAGTCCTACTACTGCTGCTAAAAACACATTCTACTCTTACCACCTTCCCACTCCGAGCGTGTGTGGTAGATGGTTAGTGTCCCCAAAGCATCACTTCTCCAGGGGCACCCTCAGAAGTCCTTGCAGTGATGCCAGTAGGATGTGCAGAGTATGTGTCCCACCTCATCGGCTTTGCTCTGACCGGTGGAAAGCTATAGGCTGGAACGCTTGAGGAGATGCTAAATGTGCTCCTATGATTCGATCTGGTCAAATTCACTTCTGCCATCTAATGAGAGGAACCAGCCCCGGAGGGCTGTAGAATAAGAGCTCCGTGAAAGAAGAAGACCCAAAACCACCCTACAGCCTGGGGGCACGTTGAGCCCATTGTAGCCAAGCCCATCAGATATACTGGCTTTTGGAAAGTGGGTAGCTGAAAGTTACCTAATTTCCATCAATCTGGGAGTATTTAAATAATCTATTAACCTATGTATAATAGTCACAGACTTTATACAACTCAAAGATGATTGTAATGACTATATAATAACCTGAGATCCACTGAAAAGTACACCATTAAGGGGAACAGGTTATAAATTGTATACATAATACATAAGAGGCCACACATAGAAGAAAGGGTGGAAAGAAAAAAATGTTAATAACCATTGCATTTTTGAAGAACAAGTATTTCACAATTTCTTCATATTTGAGGCAACTTAATGGAGCAGAAAGAGCAAAGGTTTGGAAATCACGCAGTCCTGAACTTGAATCCCCACTTAGCTCTATGATGTCGGAAGTTATTGAGCTTCTCTGAACTTCTATGTTCTTATCTGCTTCCTTATCTTTATCTTATTTATCTCAAAAACCTATTGAGCGGATAGATGAGAAAAATGTTTGTAAATCACCTGCAGCTAGATGTTCTCTCTTTTCTTCTTCTTCTTATCACTTGTTGTTATTTATAAAGAAAAAAATAAAGGAAAGGAAAGGAAGGAAGGAAGGAGGGAAAGAAGGATGGAGGGAGAGAAGGAGGGAGGAAGGAGTTTCTTCGAATGAAGTAAATCACTGTCTTTCTGAGAAGGAGTTACCAAATGAACAGCATTACAAAGATATACCCTCTCTCTAAGCAATAATAAAAATACAGATTCTCTTTTGGATTGGAATGTATTGTAGTGACAGCCAGTAATCTATATTATTAAAAAGTTCCACAGGAATTGTGACTAGCCATTAACTTTGGGCATCACTGATGTAAACTCTGGAAGAACTAGCGTCATCTCATGGGGAGTGTCGAGGCAGACTGAATGGTGGGTCCTGGGCGTTGGCTGGAGTGTACGGGTCTGCTTGTCATGCTTAAAGGTAGTTCTGGTTTCTGAGAAATGTCTGAGAAACCAGGCCAGTCTTTTCCATATGTCCATTTGTGAAAATGAAGACAAGAGGACAAGGAAGAGTAAATTAAGAATGCATTTGAAAGGCTCTGATCCCCATCCTGTCCTGTTTAAAGAACAAACCACCCAACAAAGCAGATGGGTCGAGTTGGGTTTTTATCCTGGCAGCTGCCTCCTCGTCTTCATTTCCTGGGCTCTGTGTGTAGACAGGACAGGATGTCATTGCACTACGTAACCTATCAACCAGATGTTTCATGATGGAGTTTTCTGATGTAGAAAGCTTCAGGGACCACGGGGCAAAATGTTAAATGAATTCTGGGTGAGGATATCTGACCCAAAGCAAGTGTGTCTGTGATCAGGAGTGGATCTGCCAATACCATTCTGCATCTAGGTAGAGCATGCTGGTTGTAGGGAATCGCGAAGTCCATTTGCCGGTGAGCACTCCAGAATATTTGCAATCGCCAGGGAAGGAAATGAGTGGCTAGTCCCAGCTGCCCTCGGAGGGACCCCCATTCGTCAGGCAGGTTGGATGAAGTAGTAGGCACAGCTCTGGACTGTGTCTGCGAACGGGGAGTCAGGAAACAGGCATGCCAGGACACAGCCCCCGGCACAAAGCAGGCACGGGATGAAAATGTGGGTGATTCCCAGAGCAAAGGTATAAATCCCCAGCGAGCCAGAGACAGACTTTGTAAACAACAGATCTGGGGGATTTTAGACTCTGAATTTGTTTAGCCCCACGAGTCCTTATCTGTTGGAAATGGTCAGAATTGTTATAACTGTATAAAAGACATGTAGAATGTTGCATGTGATTTGAACCATTTGAATAATTGTGCAAAGCCCCAGTGCTTCATATTTAATGTACTTCCTATTTCGGTAAGTCTGTTACATGGGAACATAATCGTAAAGCAAAGAATTTGTCTCCTGATTCCTCGAACTAAAATCACAGAAACACTGGGTTCGACATTATGGCTTAAATAATACAATAAGTACCCGAGAAATGTGATTAACTTATTAACTGTGTGCTAGAGGTCACAAAGATCATCAGATTCCTGATCACTAAAAATGTGGAGGCTGTCTTTACTTGACTATTTTAAGAATGAAAATCACGAAAAGGAAAGTCAGTGGTTTGAGGTAATAATGAAATCTTGAGAGAGATTTCTCTCTTAAGCCTTAGTCACCTTCTACAGTTCCCATCACTTGTGGAGAAACCGAAAGTATTCTGATCTTTCAGCACTTCCTCCAAGCTACAATTTCTGTTCAGGAGGCTGCTTTCTAAGTGAGACAAAGCCTTTTTATTCATCATTTGAGGGAATTATCGGTCTCCTTGGCTTGTTTTGCAACTCCCTTGAGCACAAAAGTTGCTATGACATTTCTTATCACCCCCGCCCCTTGTGAATATTTATCTTCGGTTTTAAGAAACATCGAAACCTCCCTGCAGAATATTCTGACCTCACCACGCCTTTCGAAGCAGAGGCTTGAATCACGACTGAGGGTTGGCCACCTTTCATTTCCACGCCCTTCGTTTGTTTTCTGTCTTCTCGGCTGAAAGTAAGCTTTATTAATTACGTAGAACATTACCCTCGGGTATAAATACACAGGCAACTTGGACCCAAAGTCTGACTGAGAAGAATGGGGAGTGGACATCAGCTAGAGCAAGTGGCCTTCAAGCATCCATTAGGCCGCGTCTACCCAGGGCAGCGAAGCGTCCACGCATTTGTCTGAGGAATGGAGACTGAGGAAGGGAGAGCTTTTGGGCTGTTGTTCTTGATGGTCTAGAAAATTAACCTGACTCTATTTTTTCATTGTAGGCAAGTTACTTGAGTTTGGAGGGAAAGTAAAGTATTGCTGATAAATGTTACTGCTGAAGGTCACTACATTTTCGTCTTTGGTGACCAGAATGGTCAAGTACCAAGTTGCCCTAAGTGTGTTACCACTACTTCTTTCTACTCTGATGAAACCACGTACCACACCTGCCTGCAGTACCCGCAGGGTAGACCATCTGTTCTCCTATGGGCCTGAGTCACTTGTCTCTGTGGTCTCCACGCTAACCTGCACAGAAGCGTGTGTATTCTATCAGGGGGAGCTGCATGACGTTGGAAAGAGGAGCCTTGTGTTCGAGTATGGACTCTGCCGCAATCTGCTGGGTGCCCCTAACAAATCACCCTATACAGCTCACCCACTTTTTTTTTTTTTTTTTGGTAGAATAGGATGATGGGGTACATGAGTTCTGATCTCCATCCATTCCTCTCTTCATCCTGTCCTCATGGAGTTTTTGAGATGAAATGAAGCAGCATGTACAAAGCATTTTTGGTAGCCCTTCTGACATGCAGAGAGCTATCGTCTTTGTCCTTCTAAGATGCACACGAATTGTGGATTTTTGTTGTCCTATGCATTTCAGTTGTAAGGTATGGGATTTAGCTAAGCTACATAATCATGTGCCCTTATGTGTGCAGAGATTGCGCTATTTACTCTGCTTCTGAGGTTACTGGTCCAACAGTGGAGGGGGGAGGGTACTTAGGCAACAGGAAGTGCAAATGGGCAAAGAAAGGGGTTGACACCCAGCATTCCACCTGATGACACATTCACTTTATCTTCTGCCTGAGAACTGTTTTCTTTCCTTAGAAATCATTTAAATCAGGCAGGAGAAGCAAGTCTGGCCTTATTTGCAAATTATATGGCCTATTCCTCTTTATTTTGCCTCGGATACTATTCACATTGTATCGTTGTACTTTGGTACAGAGGCAGATATTGAAATATTTGTAACAGGAGCATCTTCACAGGTGTGCAGTGCCCTTCATTGATTCCAGTTGGCTGAACGAATAACCGAAGGCATTGTTGATCAACATTTTAGTTCCTTTTTAAATGACGATAAATCAGAGTTCAGAATTCTTATTTTCACCCATGACTTTATTTAATAAGAACTAATTTTTAGGTGTCTATTTTCTGAGTAAGGGACTTTCTCTGCTTCACAGCGTTAACAATGAAGACACTTGTGTTTTGGTCATCCCAAACATATATTTTCTGTATATAAATTTTATCTTCACGAGCTTAACCTACTTCTAAAGCAAGGGCACTTTTATCCTGTGCTTCAAAGTTCTTTAAGAGCAGCTTTGGGAATAAGAAATGAAAATGCACTGGGGCTCGAAGTCTGGATTTCTGCCCTGGACCCAATGCTTATCCTATCCCTTCTAAGAAAAATTACCCTCCTACCCATAATTTTTTGGGAACCAAATAAAAAAAATGTGTGAATGCTTTGAAAACTGTGAGGAACTGCCTAGTTATAAATCTTCATTTGCAAACAAAATTCACTGCAGAGGGGAGATTCACCAGTTGCATGCCATAGGTACAGAGTTCGGTTTCCAGAAGTGAATGTGGCCCTGCAATTGAGTTTTGTATTCCAGTTATGAAACTGTGTTATAAACCTGTAGTGTCTTTATTCCAGACATTTAATTTGTTATGAGATAATTGACAGAACAAGTATATTCCAAAGGCACCATTAATAAAGTATTTCTGGAACAACAGAGCAACTATTCTCAATTTTTTTTTTTAAATGTGCAAATTCTTTACTAGAGTTCTATTTAGGTCTATCCAGTGATATCCTAATGACATGCCAAGAAGGAGTGATCTCTATTCCACTCAAGGGCCTCAGTATCGATGACATCTATTCCCACTTCTGGCTAATAGGAAGGTGTCAACAAAATTGAATTCCAGTGGGCTTTCAGGTTAGCTACAAAAAAAGCCTTGTACACAAACCATAATACTTGAGTGACCATTTATTCAACAAATATTGGCTGTTGGGTATATTCCAGACTGAATTTAGGACCTAGAGATTCAAAAATAACATCCACACAGCCTTTGCCTTCCAGGAAAACTCTGTCTCCTGGGGAAGAGTGGATGAATAACATATAAACAAGCAAGAATGACACCATGCAGCAGACATTACAATTAGGGTGTGGAGAGAGGGGTGTGTGTGGGAACAGTGAGGACAGCGTTGCTCATGCTCTCGAGTCTTTTTTATTTAAATATTTTATTTATTTGAGAGAGAGAAAGCGAGAGACAGGGCACAAGTGGAGAGGGAGGAGTAGAGAGAGAGGGAGAAGCAGACTCTCTGCTGAGCAGGGAGCCTGACATGGGACTCAATCCCAGGACACTGGGATCATGACCTGAGCTAAAGGCAGACGCTTAACCAACTGAGCCACCCAGGTACCCCCGTGCTCCTGAATCCTGATAAAAATTTGTCTTAAAAAATAAACTCTCCAACGGACACAGACAATGATGCAACCTCGTGTTACAGAGCTGCCGACGTAACTGGGGAATTCTCAACAAACATCCTCTCTGACTTTAGCAGGAACTGCTTGTGAGCAGATATGTGGACCTGCATGAATGATTTCAAGCCGAGGGGAAATGAAATTGGGTGTTAGTGACCACCAGATATATCTTAAAGCTCTGTGGCAGCATTTCAGAAAACTATTCAAAATACACTCTGTTACGTGAGGGGCATTGGGTGATGTATGGAAGTTTGAATCACTATATTGTACACCTGAGACTATAAGACTATATATTAACTAACTGTAATTGAAGTAAAAATTAAAAAAAAAAAAAAGACAAAAAATGCAGTCTGTTCTCATTGGCTGCTTCCTCTCCTCCCACCCCACCTAGACCTCTGTGGAGTGAGTTTTGAATTTTCTTGGTGTGCCTATTTGATTGTAGGGTGCACTGAGGAATAACAAGGAATCCCCATTTCAGATGATTGAGTCATAGACTCTGATTTCAGAATAGAGTTATTTAGACCTCAGTGTTGCCCTGAGAAGGAATCTCCTTTGTAGCAACACTACTCACCACAAGTTCTGAGTAACTGGTGAGGACATTATATGCCTCACAGGACCCCACAGAGCATCCACTCTCTCTTCTAAATAACATCCAACAAAGTATTGAGGACAATAGGTCTACTCTAAGCTTTTCTTCCCCAAACCAAAAATCCCCAGTTTCTTCAACTTACTTGTCTAATGACTTGATTTACGTTCTCTTTAGCCATCACAGTATTTCTTTTTTAAGATTTTATTTATTTATTTGACAGAGCGAGACACAGCGAGAGAGGGAACACAAGCAGGGGGAGTGGGAGAGGGAGAAGCAGGCTTCCCACGGAGCAGGGAGCCCGAAGTGGGGCTCCATCCCAGGACCCTGGGATCATGACCTGAGCCGAAGGCAGACGCTTAATGACTGAGCCATCCAGGCACCCCCATCATAGTATTTTTTAATATGTCCTTTTTTTTTGTCATTTTTTAAAAGTTTATTTATTTATTTAAGTAATCTCTACAGCCAAAGTGGGGTTCGAACTCACGACCCTGAGATCAAGCATCACGTGGTCCCCAATATGTTCTTCTAAACTTGTTAATAGTTCTCTTAAAATGCAGTCTTTAATTAAGAATATCAGATGTAAACGATGGAAACCCAATTCAAATTGATAAAAGTAAACAAAAGCCAAACAAAAACCAGGGTGGGGGTTACACTGATTCATGAAGCTACAGAATCCAAAAGTGGAGCAGTCTTCGGCCATAAGTAAATCCAGGTGCTCTAAGGATGTCATCAGGAATTGATCACTTTGTATTTCTTGTGTAGATTGATTCTCAGGTAGGCTATCTCCAAGAAGTAAAAAGATGGCTTCCATGAGGTCGAGACCGGTATTTGGCAATCCCCAGAGAGAACACCTGTTTTGTACGAGTTTCAGCAAAGGCCTTGGGATTGAGTTGAATTGCAATGGATTGGGTCATTTACCCAAGAAAATGAGGCTACTCTTGGAAATGAGTTGGAATGAATTCTAAAGCACATGGATTGAAAGTTCAGAGGGAGTAGTTTTGATTGCTGGGAGAAGGGAGATGAATGCTCATAAGGGCAGAAGCAACGCCTGTCCACCACATAAAGCACTGCAGGTCTTGACCTCATCTCTGGGAACTCACACCAACAAATGTGCCACAGAGAAGCATTAATGACACTCAAGATGGTAGCAACTCTTCCAGCATTTGAATTCCACTAATCCCACTTGCTTTGTAGTTATCAAAATCACTACCTTGGCAAAGAACTGACTTCTCTTATCCCTTTGGAAAGAGTTGTACACAACTGATGAGTAATAAACATGGCAGAAATGGGAGGGAAGTGGGACACCTGGGTGGCTCAGTTGGGTAAGCATCCTCCTTCAGCTCAGGTCATGATCCCAAGGTCTTGGGATGGAGCCCGGCATCGGGCTCCCTGCTCAGCGGGGAGTCTGCTTCTCCCTCTGCCTCTGCCCCTCCCCCTCCACTCGTGCTCTGTCTCTCACTTTCTCTCTCTCAAGTAAATAAATAAAATCTTTAAAAAAAATGGAGGGAATTAAAGAAGCAGCTGTCATGTGTGATGTTTTTAATCCTAACTTAAAGGTTTTGAAGGAATGAGCTTTATTTTCTATTGGTCCTGGCATTCAACAGTCCCTTCCAATCTTTTTTTTTTAAAGATTTATTTATTTATTTATTTATTTATTAGAGAGCGAGCGAGAGAGAAACAGCATGAGAGAGGAGAGGGTCAGAGGGAGAAGCAGGCTCCCCGCTGAGCTGGGAGCCCGATGCGGGGCTCGATCCCAGGAGCCTGGGATCATGACCCGAGCCGAAGGCAGTCACTTAACCAACTGAGCCACCCAGGTGCCCCATAGTCCCTTCCAATCTTTAACCACATTTTATTTAAAAACATCTTAATACTTGAAATCAGAATTCCATCATTAACTTCCAGATTTAACTAAAACTGATAATCATATTTAATTATATCTTATCTGTTTAATTTTTTAAATGGTTCTCTTCTTTCCTGGACCCTGTGAGGGTTTCTCGAGCTTTTTTCCCCTTTACCTTGGATAACATGGTTATTTCCAATGGTTCTCCATGCAAGATATTATGGAAAAGTTAATTTTCAACCTATGGACATCATTTTTTATTTTATTTCCAGGTAGAGTGGCCATGAACACAAAAAGGTAAATGAAAGATACCCAAATATCAACCAAGAGAAAAATCCAAGGGCAGAGGATGAGTTCTGTGCATACGGATACTGCAGGCAACCTCAGAGATGGGGAGGCAGAGGAGACCATTGACCACACTTTACAAGTTGGAAGATTCTCGGTACATTAATTAAGAATTTACAGCAACAGAAATTGTGGCTAAATTGAGTTTACCTGTCTATTACCTGCAACCAGAGCATTTCCTAAATGAGTTAAAAATAAATCAAAGCCAGGAAGATATTTCAACTATTCAGAGAGCAAACGGTTCTCCAGTACACAGTGCTATCGACGACCCGTTTAGAAATAATTGAAAGGCTCCATAGGACTAAGCTCTGTCTTTTCTTAACACATGAATAACGGGTCTCTTTGTCCCCAGATAACAGACTTCATCCTCTGTTCCTTCTTACCTGGCGTATGATGTGACAGGTCTTCCAAGTAGCTTCTGAGAATATAATTCTCCTACTCATGGGCTTTTCCAAGCATACCACTTGGAGCAGAACCTCCCACAGCTTCTACAGGAAGTCAGGGAGCCTTGTTAGATGATGATGAATGAGCCTGGTAAAGGTCCAGGTCACAGGTGACCGGTTACTCCAGCACCGATACCCAGGGAAACAGAAGGCTATTGAAAATCACATCCATCTCCAGACTTCCAGAGCCTTGATTTTCCTTCACTTCTCTTTCTATCAATCCTCTCCTTCTTACACATTTCTGTCCTCAATTTCTTTGTTCTGCCATTTCCTCCTAAATGGCTTTTAAGCACAATAATATGGAACAAAAGTGAATATAAAAATCCATATATGGGTCAAATACATTTTACATTACGTGCTTTGATTTTAAACTTCAGTTTAATTTAATATTAAGTACAGTTCAGAAAAACTGCGTGTGTTTGCATCTTCGTTAATTTTTCTCCTGTGGGTTGGTGATTTTCAGGCTGAGCCAGTTCTTTAAAATCACCAACATTTATCACTTAGACTGGTTACATTTACTGTATGTGTCTGAAAATAGTAGCCTGAATTTCTTTAAATAACCTACCAATCAGGCCTCAAATAAACTCAGGCTGGACTTCTTCCATATTCACCTCCATTAGTATGATCAGTTCAATGGAAAAAGCAGAATAAACTTGATCAGATTATTAAAATCTTCTCCAAAGTAAACCAAAATGGCACAGAATCCTATCCCAGTGATGGATGGAGACCAGGTGTGAGACAAAACAGTTGCTAAGGATTATAACAGTTTTCAAATATTTTTTCAAGGCTACGAAACTCTTTCAAAGAAATATTACCTAGCAGCATAGTATATCAAGTACACAGGAGAGGAGTCATGTGGATTAAAGCAGGGTCGGTGAGGGAGGGGGATGCGGGCAGGACCCAACTGGCTCTTCCTCCGTCCCTGCAAGTCCCCATATAATCCCAGAGGCATCATCTTGGGAAGCCAGAGAGCCCTGCAGAAGAATGGTGAAGAGTTAGTTGGTTTGAGGTGAAGCACGATGAAGCTGGAAAATGTCACCTGACACCAGGCTTTGCCTTCATGTCATTCACAGGATAGACCAAAGCAGAGGTCCTTCACTTAGAAAATGCATGAAAAGCTCACTGTGGCTTCTAGTGAACAATGCACCTCTGGGGCCCAATTCCTAAGGCTGTGGTTTGCTACATTCTAGAGCCTTGGAAGCTGCACTATCTATCATAAGTCCTTGCACTGCTGCTGGGCAGGTGCTATCAACACTGCATTTTAAGGGGCGCCTGGGTGGCTCAGTTGGTTAAGCGTCTGCCTTTGGCTCAGGTCATGGTCCCAGGGTCCTGGGATCGATCCCCACATCGGGCTCCCTGCTCGGCGGGAAGCCTGCTTCTCCCTCTCCCCCTCCCCCTGCTTGTGTTCCCTCTCTTGCTGTGTCTCTCTCTGTCAAATAAATAAATAAAATCTTAAAAAAAAAAACACTGCATTTTAAGAGAAACACTGGTCTAAAGTTTCTTCTCAATGGTCCTCTGAGTGACTTCTTTCACTAAGGACAGCATCTTTGGCTCCTTAGGTTCTTTTTCTCTTTTCAGGTATTTTAGTGATATTGTCCTTGATGCACCACTCACCCTGACATACAAACGCACACAGAGACAGAAACACGGACACAGTCATATCTCTACCGAGCGCCAGTCCCACACATGCCGTCAGTCTCAGCCTGCTGCGACCTACACATACGTGAGAACTCTAATAGGAGGGTGTTCTCTGTCACCATTCTAACCCTGCTCAGTTGTACTCCTACTTACCAATTCCTTGGAGGGAGGGTACAGTATTCTTTCCCATAAACTAGTAGGTTGGATTGAATTTACACAAACTTACCTTAAGGAATTTGCTTTTATTTTCGGTTACAAATATGAAATGCCAATCCAACAGTTGTTCAAAGAAAAACTGGTTAAAATCCTGCCAGTTCGCTGTTGTCAAATCATCCCATGCTAAGAATACCTCAGGTTCCTGCAGAGAGAGTCATTGTTCCTGATGTCTATGTAGCTGTTCCACACAGACTGAAGAAAGGCCAACTAACGTCCAGGGGAGGGTGATGTGGTCTATAAGGTCAACATTTGGTACATGCCTAATGAATTATTTTGAGTCATTGAAGTTCTGTTGAAACATATAATTGGAGCGTTAACCATGACCAGTTATATCTAAAGCTAGAAACGGCTGCACACAAATCATATTTTCCAGGAAGACATAACTATGTGAGCTGTGAGTGAACATCTCTCTAAATTAGAAAGATTCTGCTTAATTAACACCTTCTCTTCTTTTTGGGTCTTTAAAATATGTGAAGGTATAATCACAATAGGATTTTAATATAGCAAGGTGTTTTCTCAAAAAGAAATGCAAAAAAAGATTTTCTTTAATTTTGCTAATATATTGGAACATTCTTGTTAACCAGTAAAAACCAGTCTATTTACAGATTTTGGTTTCACTTGTAATGTATTTCAGTCCCTTAAGCATAGGCAGAATTAAACGTTGGTAACTTGGCCTCTATAATCTTTGCTGAGTACATTTGGGTCCAACGTAGCTTTTTTTTTCTTGAAGACTTGAATCTTTTAGAGTAATTGTAGGTTCACAGGAAAATTAAGGGAAAGGTACAGAAATTCCCCTTATACCCCCTACCCCCACATAGGCACAGCCTCCCTCATTATCCACACGCCCACCAGAGTGGTACCTTTGATACAGTCAATGAATGTACATTGACTCATCATTATCATCACCCAAAGTCCATACTTGACATTAGCATTCAGTCTTGACATTGGACATTCTTTGGGTTTGGACAAAATGTATAAGGCATGTCTATACATATAGTATCATAATATCAGGGTAGTTTCACTGCCCTAAAAATCCTTTGTGCTCCACCTGTCCCTCCCTCCTTCCTCCAAACCCTGGTAACTACCCATCTTTTTACTGTCTTTATAGTTCTACCTTTTCCTAGAATGTCATAGACTTGGGATCACACAGTGTGCAGCCTTTTTAGATTGGCTTCTTCCCCTTAGTAATATGCATTTACGATTCCTCCATGTCTTTTTGGCTTGATAGCTCATTTCTTTTAGTGCTGAATAATACTCCGTTATATGGAGATATCATAGTTCATTTATCTATCCACCTGCTGAAGGACATCTTGCTGTTTCCACGATTTGGAAATTAACAAATAAACCTGCTATAATTATCCATGTGCTTTTTGTGTGGACATAAGTGTTCAGCTTTTTGGGGTAAATACCAAGGAGTACGATTGCTGGATCGCATGGCAAAAATGTTTAGTTTAGTGATAAACCACCCAACTGTCTTCCAGAGGAGCCATACCGTTTTGCATTCTCCATCTGCCCTGGGCACTAACACTTGCTCTCAGCACTGGCCGTTCTGTTGGCGGCCATGTCTTGGGCTGGGTATTAATATGCAGACCGTTACCACTTTGCCGATGAGACAGGCCACCGAGGATCGATATGTCTTTGTGCCTGTCGGCCCTGCACACCCCAGAGGAAATCTGCAGTCCCCACCTGCTGTGTGGCCATGTGGGCTTCTTCGTTCCTTATTTTGTGTGACAGAACTTGAAGCTTCGAGATACGTTTTTCCTTTTGTGTTTCCCTGACTTTTTTTTTTTTTTTTGCAAAGAAGGGAAGTGAAAATATAAAAATGCCTCATTGCTTTGACCCCAGAACCTGCAGAGTTGGCTGGTGCAGACAGAACACAGAGCACAGCTGCTGGGTGTGAGAAGTAGGGCATTCAGTATTACTTTAATTTATTCCTAAGCATGCACATATGGTGGATGATTGAAGATATTTTATGATGTTTTCACATTTGTGACCACTCACATAGAGCTGAATCTGTAAGGTGTGGCATTGCAGGGATCGTCATAAATCTCTGTTCATCTTGAGTTACTTATTGTCCTGCGCCATTCAGGATGCCATGACAAAGTACCAGACACTGGGAGGTTACACGCAACAGGCACTGATGTCTCGCTGCTCTGGAGGCTGGAGGTCCACAGTCCAGGCACCTGCAGATTTCATGTCTGCTGAGAGCTCAAATACCGCTGTCTTCTTGCTGTGTCCTCACATGGGGGAAGAGGTGAGGGAGATCCCTGGGGTCTGTTTCACAAGGACACTAATCCCATCATGGGGGCTCCACCCTCCAGACCTTGTCATCCCTGAAAAGTCCCATCTCCTAAGACCATCACACTAGGTTTCAACGTGGATTTTGGCAGGGACACAAACATGAGTCCATAACACTAACACATTCACCAACGACTAGAATTTAGTAGAAGGTTGGTCTATATTGAACCTTATTCAAAGAAATTCATCATTCAGAATCTAGTTTGGAGCACATGCGGTGATGAGCTGTGGGTGAGGTGTGGTTCAAGCATTGCGTGCTTGAACAAGCAGGCTCACACCTGCACCGCTCGGGACTGTCCCAGGTTGGGCTCTCTGGAAGCCAGCACTGAGACAGCATTTGGAGTGCAGAGTGTGTATGAGGTGTCAATATCTGCGAAGGAAAGGAGTGGGGGCCAGGGGTGAGACTACCATGTGTCCAGGACTGGGATGAAATGGTGAGTGGGCAACTGCCTGCTGGTACCACCCTTTCCTGGAAAGGGCATCCGGGTGTGGCAACTCTGTGTCCACCACATTAAATAAGGACCAGACAAGGCAGGAGGTAAGCGGGAGCTTGGGATAGTCCAGTCGCTGGGGCAGATGAGGCATTACTCGGGCCAGGTTGGGAGACCAGGAGTGGATGCTTCATGAAGGAGGCAGGATCTCCCTGACCTGTGAAGGAAGAGTAAGATTGGACAAGCAGAAGAGTGGACTCAGAGTGCATCCCAGGCAGAGAAAGGGGCCTCTGCAAAAGTGCAGAGATGGGGAGTCACACTCAGGAAAGGCGACCAGTCCATGCACACCCGCGTATCTGAGAGGAGAGGGAATGGGAGTGAGATGTTTGGGACCTATTGTTGGTCATCAGGGAGTTCTGGAAGGCTTTGACTGCTGAGTGTCATGAGTAAGTGTTACATCAGCAACACTGGTAATTAGGGTATGGAGGAAGCACGTATGAAGTCATAAAGCATCTGGATTTACATTCTGTGCTATGATACTCTGTGGCTGGGGCTTTTGCTAGCATTTCCGAATCTTGGTTCCTTCATCTCTAAATGAGACTTCTGAAACCTACCAGGGCTCACCTGTGGGGATTATTTTTGTCAATATCAAACTGGCCTCCAAATGCACGTGTAGACAACAGGTGGATTGGTGTGGGTAGGGCTGTTTATTTATTTATTTTTTTAAGATTTTATTTTTAAGTAATCTCTACACCCATCGTGGGACGTGAACTCACAACCCCAAGATCAAGAGTCATGTGCTGTGCTGACTGAGCCAGCCGGGTGTCCTGGGCTGTGCTGGTCTTGCTACAGAGTGCTAGGCACGTGATGGGCACTCAGTCTGTCCGTGGTACATAGGAGGCTAAATTGGGAAGGGAAGAGGGGGTTTTTAGGAGATGTTTTGAATGGTTAAGAGGTGAGATAATTAAGCCCTAATCCAGGGGGAAGGGTAAAGTCTCAGCCAGTGAAACTGTCCTGGTTTTGGCGAAATCCTCTCTTGTTCCTGCCTAACCAATCCTGCCATGGGTTTGTCACAGAGCCTGGAGAACCTGGAGGATATTGGCTGCATTCACACAAATGGGGATGCCAAGCAGTGGACCAGGGTGGCATAGGGCTAAGATAGTTTAGTTTCAGATAGATTGTGTTTGGGGAAATTTAGGCTCGAATCTCTCAAGAAAGGCAGGTCCATCAAATCAGCTTGAGACCCTCTCTGCTGACCTGAGGTCCAGAGACTTGGGTGGAGTAGGAAGGCATCCTCACTTCCAGAAGGTCACCAGACATCCTAGGCTTCCTAGCTCTTGTTCTAACCTCATCCTTTCTCTGTGGATTGCCAGAAGGGATGCAGGAGAGGTCTCTCTGCCTCCAGTCTTAGCCTCCCTGAGGCCATTCTCCATCCCGCTACCAAAATGACCTCTCCACATCATCTGATGACATGTCCTCCTGGTCTCTTTTAATGTAGATGATTCACCACTTCGTCCTCCTTTTTTTCTTTTCATGGCACTGACAGGTTGGAGAAACCACATGAGTTGTCCTGGAGAAGCTCCACACTCTAGATTTCTCTGTTTGTGGACTTTAATTGTTCCTTTGCCCCAATATTCTCATATTCTGCTTCCCTCTCCTTCAGATCACACACAGGAATATCCCTGGTGGTCCATCCTAACCAGAAACAGGCAAGGAATGGGACTGTGTGTTGTGTAGCTCAGCCTGGACTAGTGGACACCTTAGAAAGATACCAGACCTCTCTTCCTTGGTGCTGGCTGCAAACGTGGCAGCTATCACAGCCACCCTCAGACCTCTGGTGAAGCCCAAGATCATTAGCAAGAGGACCAAGAAGTTCATCCTGCACCAGTCAGACCCATATGTCAAAATTAAGCTCAACCGGCAGAAACCCAGAAGCATTTACAATAAGGCAGGCAGAAGATTCAAGGACCAGATCTTGATGCCCAACATTAGTTATGGGGAAATAAGAAGCCAAGCACGTGTTGCCTGGTGGCTTCTGGAAGTTCCTAGTCCACAAGGTCAAGGAGCTGGAAGTGTTGCCAGTGTGCAACAAATATCACTGTGCAGAGAATACTCCCAAGGTCTCCTCCAAGAACTGCAAAGCCCTTGTGGAAAGAGCTGTCCAGCTTGCCGTCAGAGTCGCCAATCCCAATGCCAGGCTGTGTAGTGAAGAAAATGAATAGACAGCTTAGGTACACGTCATATTTGTGTTAATAAAACCACAAAACTACAAAAAATAAAATAAAAAAGAAGAGAATCACCTAGAGTTGACCTTGGTCTACTCATTAATGAAGAAGGGGAGCATGGGTTGGCAGCAGAGCGAAGAAAAGGGAATAATTATCCTAGAGCTGACTGGCAGCATCAGGTTCATTAGGACCCAGCTCTGGGCTTTCTGCTCTATCCTCAAGGCCACTCCATGGTCTGAAAAGGCTACTGGAGCACAAACCTTCCTGTCTATGTCCCTGCAGAATGTAGGAGGAAGAGGGTTGGGAGTACACAAAAGTGGACCTCCAATGAGAATCGGACATCTGTGACCAGTTTTCCAGAAGCTGCTCCTAAGACTAACTCTTGCATCCCTTGGTCACTATGACTTAGGGTGGCCATATATTTTCATCGTCCAAACTGAGGCACTTTCAAAAGTGCCATGTGCAACATTATTGATAATTGTGTCAGCTTATCAGACTGAAAAAGATACTATTGCAGGCAAACCTGAAACTGTAGTTAACATCACCCCTAGGAAGGGGGAGTATATAGGCTTTGAGTTGAGTGCTTTGCTGCCCCAAATAAACCACGTCCTTTATGAGTAAAGGGGGAGGGAAAATGGTCATTGGTTGGGTGACAGGCAGTTCTACCACAATGCCCACCTCCAGCAATATGTTTCCTATAAATGACTGAAAATCAGCTACTTAGTATCATTCATTTGTGCCTTCTCTCTTTCCCTGTTAAGGAAACAGCACAGTCAGTCTCTAACACTTTAGTCTGAATGATTAGGGCAGAGCACCGTCTACTAACAGTAGCATGGAGGAGGCTATCCTGAAAACATGGCCTTTATAGGGTCAGAGAGATGGGGGGATTTCTTCTGTTGCAAACTTAGGGTGTGGGTACAAGGAGGCCTTGGTCAGGGATACCCAAATGGAGTAGAGGATGGGTAGTGTTATCTACACATTAACTTATAACGTGTCCCCCCCACCCCAGCTGATTTTGTGGGGAGGAGACAGAGGCTGCTAATTTGGGACTAAGCTAATCTGACAGCTACAGCAGTACAGACATTTAGGATATTAGTTTAATAGGAGCACCATGCAGAACATTGATAGCCATGCTCGGAAATAATGAATCAATCTGTTGGATCTGTCTCCAATTAGAAATGATTATTACCCAGCTTGTCTTTTCGCCTGCTCATTAGGAGAAGTGGCTGCCCTTCGGAGTGGACAGCTCAGTGTCAAAAGCATGAAAGGCAGCATGTAAAGTGCATCTTGGTAAAGGACAGGACCTTGTGTTTCCGCATGGTGGGGAATTCTCGGCTCCCAATGCTGGCAGCTCCACTTGCCCGAGAGCTGAGCGGACACTTAAGACCCAAACTCTCCATAGCCTGGCGCCTCACTCTGAGTAGGAGCAACTGGCAAAGAAGGTTTCTAACTAACTCAGTATTTAAAGGACGGACCCTGTAACTCCTGATGAAGTCAAGACACAACATGTAGCACCAGGTATGACACGTTCTGACCAAGACAATGAACCTGAATCTGATAAAGGCCTTGGAGTGACTTGAGTTTATAGGAATATTGGGGTCAAGGGACAATTAATATCCACCTCGAGGAAACAAACAGACCAATGTGGAGTATGGGCTTCTCCAGGACAGTTCACCTGGTTTCCTGAATGTGTCAGTGCCCCGGAGAAAAAGAACGGGGGGCTGGCGTAAGGTGGAAGGAACCAGAGAACCACAGCGACCAGAGAACACGTGGGGTGCACGGGGAAGCTCTAATAAAACATCGTCCAGGCCACCCTTGAACCTGGAATATGGATTCTCTGTTAGCTCTCACCAAGGAATCATTGCTAATTTTATTAGATATAAAAATAGCATTGCATCCACATTAAAAAGCCCTCCTTTTAAGACATGTGTATTGAAGCCTGTAGGGAATTAAATGCTGATGTCTGTGATTTGCTCTAAAACACATCAGAAAAGAAAATAAAAGAAAGTAAGGGAGTTTAAACCAGTGTGGCACCATTCTGGGAAGTGGCCAGTCTGGGTCATAGGCCCATGTTACTACAGTGGCTTATGCTGTGTGTTCAACATTTTCTTAGTCATTCATATTATGATTTTCTAAATACTATATCCCTAAGGAGTATTTCGGCTCTGAGATTCTGTATGATTGAAGTACTGTCTGTCCGGGTGGAGAGTACTGGAGATGCAGCTAGAGGTAGGCCTTGAATTAAAGGGATTCCAAAAGTCCACCTTGGAAATTGCATGGTTGGAAGCCTTCATTGCTTCACAGAATTCTCTACTTGGCTCAATTATTGGTGGCTTGACAATAATGGAATAACAGCGTATCGATTTATATAATATATAGGTATCAGTACATGTATATACACACACACATATTCACATCCTTACAGAAAACTGGGACTGATATCTGACGTGCAGGTAACTTCCTCCCTGAGCTTCTACCTCTGTGCTTTTGTAAACACCAGCAGAAAATCACCCTGCTCAGCTCTGGGGAGCTTTGGAGTCAGAACTAAGAAAATTAAAAATCTCCGTGCTACTGCGTCCTGGCCTATTGGCCCTGGACAAGCTCTGTACTCCGTGGGCCTCAGTTTACTTCTCTGTAGTTATAAATGTGGTAATACCTACTGATTTGTCTTGCCACCACCGGCAGTTTAACACACATAAAACACCCAAGGGAGTGTCTGCCCTAAGAATGAGAACTCTCTGCTCCTAAGATCTCTCAGACTCAGCCCCCAACTTTAAAAGTCAATTTTATTGATGTGTCATTTATATACCATAAAATGCATCCATTTCAGCTCACCAGTCTGGTCAAGATCTAGAACATTTTCATTACATGTCAAGGTGCCCTGTAATTCTTTGCAGTCCTCTTCCCTACGTGGATCCTGGCAACCACCCACCCGCTGTCTGTCATGTCAGATGAATCCGGCCTCAGCTAAAATGTCACGAAAATAAATCCTACCTTGTGTGTGGTCTTCTGCATATGGCTTCTTTCACTGGGTTAAATGTTTTGGGATCCACCCACGATGTTGGGTGTTACCAATAGTTTGTTTGTTGTTTATTTCAATTAACGAGTGATATCCCACTATAGAGATAAATCACAATTTGTTCACGCGTTCACAATTCAATGGATATTTCAGTTGTTTCCAGTTTGGGGCTGTTATGCTTGAGAAAGTCTATGTTTAACTTAAATGACAAGTGTTATGTTTAGTTTTATAAGAAACTTCCAAACTATTTTCCAAAGTGGCTGTGCCGTTTGCCTTCAAATGTGGGAGGGTTCCAGTTGCCCCACATTTCCCACTGCACTTATACACTTAGGTTGTTGCTCATTTGTTGGTTTGACAGATGCTCTAGTAGGTGAATGGAATCCCAATGTGGTTTCAATCTGTGTTTGTCTGATGGCTGATGGTGTTGAGCATCTTCACACACCTTATGGACCATCCTTCTTGGGCTGAAGGGTTTGATCAACTCTCTTTTCTAAACATCAGATATCTGTATTTAAGTATTTTATTCCCCCCATCTGTTCTTGTGCTTTCTTTGTCTTACTAATGCAGAGTTATAAAATTTTGGTGAAGTCCAACTCACCAATTTTTTAATTTTATAGTTTATTTTCTTATATCCTACCCATAAGATCTTTGCCTAGGATTGCATGAGAACAAAGGTTTCCTCCTATGTTTGCTTTTTGGAGTTCAATAACTTCAGATTTTATGTTTGGTCTCATGGCTCATTTGTGTGTAATGTGAAGTGAGTTGAGTTTTCTTTTCCATTGGATTCTATAGCTATTCCAGCACAACTCGTTGAAAATACCATCTTTCTCCATTGAATTAATTTAGAACTTTTGTCAAAAATCAAATGGCTATATATGTATATATGTCTATTTCTAACTTCTCTGTTCTGTTCCATTATCCACATTTCCATCTTCACGTCCTCATCACACTGTCTTGATTACTGCAGCTTTATAGTAAGTCTTAAACTCAGTCAGGGCAAGTCCTCCAACTTGGAAACGATGTAAAGAAAGCAGGACTGTGGGGATAAGATCATTGTGCTCTAGAACAGCCTCTGTCACTCCCTGGCCGTGTAAACCCAACAAGATCACAGAGCCTCTCTGCCACTGAGGTCAAGTTTGAAGAATTGAAATGGACTTTGGAGCTACCTGTTGAATAATGATGACAATGGCAAGTAGTATGGATACAAGACTACCCGAGTGCTCAATACGGTCCCCAGCTTAGGCACATGTTATATAATGTATTCCTCACTTTCATGTTTTGAGGCACATCCTACTGCTTTCTCAGTTTAGAGATGAAGACACTGGAGCCCAGAGATGAAGTTATTTGCCCAAAGTCACATAATTAGGACATGATTAAGCCAGGACTTGGACTCGACCTAGTACAGATGCTGTGAACAGTTAATAAAGAACACAAGCGCCTTTAAGTTTTGACCGTCTGTGCTGATACACCATGGGTTATTTACACGGTAGTTTCTCAAGCTGTGATTTAGCAATACGAGATATGTTTCTCTGATAGAGGTAAGAACGGGAAGGAGCACCTGAAAAGGAGACCACACGTACATCTGATACACTTACAGTGGTATTATTTCCATCTTTGGAGATGTTACAAGTATGTGACCATTTAATTCTATAGTGACATAACTTTATTTTGACTCAAAATCAACTTACTAGTTTCTAGGCTATGGTTTGACCACAATCTGTGACTTGAAAATGAGCTCACCTAAAACCAGTCGTGGCATCCTTGCTGGCCCATGCTTCACCTCTGCGCATGCTCATATGGCTGCGGAGGGCACCTCAATTCCTTGACCTCTGTGCTTTCAGAAGGCCTGTCCTGGCACTGCATTTTTAGAATATAAGACACAGTCAGCGATGCAGGTTTGCAAAGCACACGGGAGCCTACACGTCATCTCAACGCCAAACAGTGAATTCCTCCATGTGCTGTACAGCTTACCCACAGACCTTCAACAAGTTCAGAGGGTGCACGTGAGATTTTTAGAGGTACCTTTTCTTCTGTAATATTCTTGATCTGTTTGAGTTTCTCTTGGAGTGGACACATGGGGCGCCGTCATCTGATTCTGCCATATTTGTCTTCCTGAACCAAAGCCCATTCAAGAACTGGGAAGAAGATGACAAACTTTCCAGCTAAATTCCAGCCCTCTCCTCCGGAAGCTGGTGTTTACTTTTATGTGATTCTCCAATTCCCCGCATCCTGGAGAAACAGCTCAAGGTCTAATCTGCCTACTCATTTAATGGAAACCAGATAAGACAGGTGGCGGAGGTAGTGAATCAGTGGGGAAACAAGAGAAGAAAAATAAAGAGAAAAATAGTTTAAAATATCTGATTTGTCATGTGCCTCAGTCCCGGCCTCTGATGCTCTTCTTTGGGAATGCGTAGAAAGAGGACCATGATCTTCTATTGTGGGTTTTTGTCCAAGTTCTCAGTGTGAACTCCTCCCCAGTTAGTGCTCAAACCTGGAACAGTAAAATCTTGGAATCTCCAGCGTAACAAAGACAACAACAAAAGCTTTTATCAGATAAATTATTAATCATTGCAATATATCCCTCTTGACATCAACAAAGCCAGAAAAATCAATTTGTCTCGGTCCCATGTGTGCTGGCGGCTGCTTCACTCTGTCATGTAGGTCAAACCAGATTGGATGCTCTAAACCAGAAACACGGGGCAGAATATAGGACTATACGATTGAAGGTGGTCTTCTGTGCCTGCACGGTAAGGGTTCCAAATATGGGACCCAGGGAAGAGTAGCAGTGGGAGGGGCCGCCGAGGAGGGAGCTGAGGACCAAGCTAGGTGGACTGGAAACTGGGGTTAGTGAAGCATCAGGTAGTGACCGTACGGAGGATCTGCCCTGCTGCTGTTCCCGCCGGGGAGGTGCCCGCCAGCGAGGGACAGGGAGACAGGGCTCCATGTGTCTAACTCGGGTTTGCCACTGCAATAGGTGACAAAGAAGACTTTTTCCTCAAGAAGGAGCACCAGAATAGAAGTTGCATATCCTTCAGGTGTTTTTGAGAGGGAGAGAGGAAAGGGGAAGGATGCTGGATCCATTTTTTCTTAAAAACAAAAACAAAAACAAAAAACAGGCCAGCAGGCTAGCATGGTTAAAAATAAGCTTCAGTTGGGTTCCCCCTTGCGTCTTGCTGCCACTCACTTCAGTAGAAACCAACCCTTGGAATAAAAAGCCTGGGGAGTGGTGGTGTTCCTTTTAACCGGTAAGCCCTGGACGTAGCCCATCTGGTTGGGAAATAAGGTCCGGAGACCACAGCTGGGCTCTCTGAGGGCTGTACAGGGTGGGCACCTGCCTGCACCCAGCTGCGCGTGCGTCCCGAACACACCCATGGCCCCCTGCACTCAGGGCTCCCCAGGCCTCTCCAAAACTGCACGCACCTATGGAGAGCCAGCCGGCGTATCAGGAAGCCTTGCAGATGCCAAGGTGTTGCTGTTCTAAGGGCTCTGGGCTCTGGCTGCCACCAATGTGTGTGCCCTGTGTGCGCCGATCAGCCATGGGCCATGACCCCGCTGGGAGTCCTGAGCCTGTCCGGCATCCTGTGAGCTGGCCAGGCGGGCAGGGCAGGGACACTCACTCTACATCGAATCCAGGAAAACCCAGGACTGGCCTGGGGAAAGAAGTTCTACCACTGGTACTGAGTGTCTGTGCATCATCCCAAACCTACCCCCCACAGAGGCTGGGGGGTCAGCCAGCCTGGGCTCAAATTCCCTGTCACCACTTAGCAGCTAGAGATCTGGCATGCCTCCATTTACAAACCATACAGTGTGCACCTGATAGACCCACAGATTAGATGATGCACGACCCAAGTGTATTTCAGTTCCTACCACTCAGGAACAAGCCACTGGGGACCCCAGAACCCAGTGGGTAAAGCACGTGTCCTGTGCCCATGCATCCTGTGGGTCAGGACTTGACATAGCACTGAGCGGCCAGCTCCTCTCTGGTCCTCAGTGTGGGGGTCTGGGAGTGGTGGCCCAATGCCACGCCAGGGTCATCTGGCTGGGCTGTCGGGGGCTGTTGGGGGTTGAACCATGTTCCCTTCAGATTCTCATCTTGAAGCCCTAACCCTTAGATCTCAGAATGTGACTATATTTGGCGATTGGGTCTTTGAAGAGGAAGGTAAGTTAACGTGAGGTCCTATGGGTGGACCCTAGTCCAGGCTGACTGCTGTGTTTAGAACGGGTTAGGAGACAGGCTTGCACAGAGAAGCCCGTGTGAGGACCCAGGGAGACGGTGAGCGTTCAGTGCAGTCTGGAGCTGATGAAGGCTACCTGGAACACATCAGCCTGACCCCCTCTCCTGAATCCAGGCTCTTACACCAATTTACTTACTCTCGTTTCCACTTGAATCTCATGTATTTCAAGCCAGATATGCTCAAGACAAAATCAGTCTTTCTCCTGATGTGTCTGTGGTCTATTTCCCACGTCACAATATTACTGCCCAATTTATTATTTTTTGAAAGTTTTTCTGTCTATCCCACCAATTTAGTGGTTTCAAACAACACACATCCATGATCTCAGCATGTGTGGATCAGAAGTCTGGGGGCAGATTGGCTGGGTTCTCATCCACCTGTTGGCTCACCTGAGGCTCCCGTCTTACCTGGTGCTTGGCAGCATCGGCTCTTTGCGGACTTCTGCACTGAGGTCTCCTTTTCTCGCCAGCTGTCAGCTGGTGGCTGCCCTCAGGGGCTTGCCATGTGGCAGCTCATAGCACCCACCTTCTTCAGGGCCAACAAGAGAGGGCATCTTCTAACAGGACGGCTTCCAGTCCTTCTGTGACGTCATCATGTGCCTGTCATTGCCCACATGACAGTGTGGCCATATTCTGTCGGTCAGAAGGAACTTACCAGTCCTGTCCACACTGCAGGGGTTGAACAGCACACGGTGTGAACACCGGGAAGTGGCGATCATGGGGCCACCCTAGAGTCTGCCATGACACCCGAAAAACACAATATCCTTTTCCTACCTCAGCCACTGGAAGCTTGACCCTTACCGTTACTCCAGTCGAAATGCTGAGCCTTCTCCTGCACTTCGATCCCACATCAAGCCCAAATCGGCTGATACTACTTCGGGACTGTGTATGCAACCTGACCATGCTCCCACCTGCTCTGGTCCAAGTCTGCCGTCCCCCACCTGGATGGCCGTGGTTGCTTCTGGACTGTGTCTCGCTCTGCTCTTGCCCCTTGAGCCAACGCTCAGAATAGCAGGCAGACAGATGCTATAAGATGCAAATCAGAAGTAGATCAAGCCACTCCCTGTCCAAACCTTCCAGTGACTTCCATTCGGACTTAAAATCCTTATAGAAATAGCAAAAGCCCCTGCATCCCACCCCAGGCCCTACCTCTCCCTCCTGGGCTGGCTCCCCTCCTCCCTGGTCTCCCACATCTCCTTCTGCTCAGAGCCTTCTACCTCCCGCTGCTCTGAGCCCCAAGGCCTCCTCCTCTGCAGGCCCTTGCTGAGCATCCTGTGTAAGGGACAGCACGCTGCCCAACATGTCCTGGTCAGCTCCATCATCTTCCAGCACTCGATATGTCTCAGCCGCTCATTGCAGCAGAGGTCGGCTCCCCTTCGGCTAGAAGGTCAGGTCACGGCGGCAGACGTGTCTTTTCCTTTGTGTTTGCTGGGAGAGCCTCAGTGCCGGAGCAGGGCCTGGCACAAAGTAGCTGCTGAATCACTAGTTATTGAATACATTCTATAAAGTACTTAGCTGAATCACTAGTTATTGAATACATTCTATAAAGTACTTAGCTTTATAAGTTATATGTTGCTCTTGTGTAAAAAACAAAATCCTTTGGTATGATCCAGTCATTTCTTGGGTAGTCTTTGGAACTGACAGATGCTTTCATACTTGCAAAGAGTTAACCTCTGAACCTGGAACATACTCCCCTCCACATGTCATTGGAGTAAGTGTTTCAAGTCTTAGCACACCCGTCTCCTCTCTCCTGGGTTTCCATCAGGGACGGCAAACTGAGTGCTTGCTGATTCTGCCCTTCAGTCCAGCTTTGTCCCAGCCACGAAATGAGTGCTTGAAACCCAACAAGGCCTTCCGTCTTCCTTTGTGCATACAGATGAGTTTCAGGACACAGAGCTGCCCCTGCCTGGGTCTCTGGCCTCACCCACCCCTGCCCACCCTTTGCTTTGTAAATGGCCT
Organism: Phoca vitulina; assembly: GCF_004348235.1. NCBI lineage: Eukaryota > Metazoa > Chordata > Mammalia > Carnivora > Phocidae > Phoca > Phoca vitulina. The sequence continues at coordinate 6,067,042 of NW_022589736.1, read as the reverse complement.
CAGATCTTCACTGAAGAACTCCCCCTTATCCTGTAGGGGACTTTCAGGTATGAGCCCAGACTCTCCAAGCTGCTGTGAGGCTCCCCTTGGAGGCGTTGCCTCGAGTCTCCTTTATGATAAACTGCCTTCTTCTGCACCAAACTGTGAGTTCACTGGGAATGTAAATTCAGATGAGTCACTATTTGTAATGTGCTTAAAACGGTGCCTGCTAGTGCAACTATGATTTAATTGTTGAAAAATTAAGTGAAAAGAACTGCATAGAGTTTGTCATTTTTACCTTATTCTCAGAGCTTAGCCCAGGGTGGGCAGCCAGTGAATAATGGCTAAGGGAAGGAAAGAACCCAACAAAATATGGGTTGAAATAATAAGACATGGAAGTCATTGCATGAGTCATAAAAGGTCTGACTTAGAAAGACATATTTTGGCAAATGCACTGTGATGACCTTCAGTGTCTCCTAGCCCCCAGCTCCCCAGCCGTCCGCCAGATTCCTGAGCGATGTTCTCCAGAGCTCCTCAAAGGGCCTCTCCATTCCATCAAGGGCCTGAAGCCCGGTCAGATGTCTGCCATGGGCCTGTTTGGTAGAAGGCTCTTTACTTCTGGCAGGTTTAAAATGAAGGCTTCCCAGGTGCTCAGACACTATTTCCCTACACAGGCTCAGTAATGCACCCATAATCCGGTTTACCTTACATTGGCTTTTCTAATTATTTTTGCCATCCGGGCCTTGTTGGATTGATCACAGTTTGTGAATTACTGGAGTCTGAAGTAATCAGGTCTTTCAGGATCTTTAATTATATGTAAAGGTGGCAGGGTAATTACCTCATGTAAGGCAAGACCAAGGGAATTAATCAAACACAAGAAAATGAGACACAGAGGTTAGGTCTGAGAAAGGGTTAACTCTCTATGATTCACATTCAGAACTGCACAGAAAGGTTGGTCACGGTCAGCGGATATTTTTGCAAATAAGTCAGATTTACGTGTGTCTGGCCCTTGTCGATTTTTGTGTCCTGGAGGCACAAAATGGAAAATCTCATACGGACCCTGTGCGGGCTAAGATGCCCTGGGTTTGTGATTTTATTACAATCATTTTCTGAAGAGAGGAAGAGTGGGGTCGTATTGAAATGATCTACTGCTGGAGAAGGGGTATAGCAGAAGTTCATATCTAAATGGAATGACTAAAATTAATATTCCAGAGATTACCAATTGCTTTTAGGCTAAAATTGCTTAATCACACACACACACAGAGCTTTCTTTTACATCTAAAAATGCAATCCAGTCAGTGTGAGCTCACGTTTTTTTCCCTCCGTTCTCTTAATGGACTTCTGTGTGCACACCAGTCATTATAAAAACCCTGTTTTTAAAAGAAAACAAGGCACCGTTTGAACAATCTTGCTCAGTAAGATATTCTTGACTTTGTTGGCACGTGAGGCCAGGTCTGGTTTCTTTGGTGACCACTCCTGTCCACCCAGCCTCTGGCCTCAACCAACGGCTGAACTGACTCCCCCTGGACTCTGGAGGTCCCACTATGGGCATGATGAGCAAATTTATGTTCACATGGATAGTGTGGACTTGGGAGCCTGAAACTGGACATGGTGCGAGTGTTACATTGTAGAAATTGGCAAACACTACAATGAGGGATCTCTCACCACCCCCAGAGCTGGGTTTTGTTTTGTTTTAAGATTTTATTTATTTATTTGAGAGAGAGCGCACACAAGCAGGGGGAGGGGCAGAGGGAGAAGCAGGATCCCGGCTGAGCTGGGAGCCTGACACGGGGCTCGATCCCAGGACCCCGAGATCATGACCTGAGCTGAAGCCAGACGCTTAACCGACTGAGCCCCCCAGGTGCCCTCAGAGCTGGTTGTTAAACACTAGTACCCAGGCCATGGCTCAAGGCCATGTGCACAGTTCTGTTCACCCAATATTTACACCAAGTAAAGACCGAGGAACTCATCAACTGGCGTAAATCGCAAATGTGTATTATTGCAGAAAAACTGCTGACAGGGAACATGGAGCAGTTTGAAGTTGTCCCAGATTATCACATATACATTTTATTCCATTATTGTAAGATTATTACATATTACTACTAAAGAGGCATGACATCTTCGCATTTTACAAGCTATCGACAGAGACTCAAAATTCTCCTTAAGAAATTAATCAGTCGAGAGGTTTAGATCTAAGAATGGAACACATGGATCTCAAAAAATGTCTTCAATACAGAAATCCCAGACCTTTGTGGAGGCCAGGCTTTGAGATTCTGGGTCTTAGCGCCTTCCCAAATCTGACTTTCATCCTCAACCAGCATGACCTTCTGGACTAAGGCAGGCATGAGCCTAAGTCGGCCAAGAAATGGTTTTTATAGATTTTTCTTTAAACCAAATTAGCATTCTGCAATTAAATTAACAGGCGACTCTGTATGCAAGCACCTACGTAGCTCAGGACCGTGTTTAAATTGTAGTTCATTGGCCCGAGGCCGATTTCTTTCTTAGAGAAGGAGACTTGTTCCCATTGACTACCATAAAATTAAAGTTTTCCACTCCCTGTTGTCTAAATTTCTACTCTATTTTTCATTTGTTCTTTGGATTTAAGTAGGAAATAAGAGAAGGGTAAATTAAACTCCAGCTGATGACCTGTTTGGTCATCGCCACACCGTTCCTCACCTCTACCTCCGTGGGGCTGGATTCACCATTGTTCCTTTCCTGGCAAGACCTCTTCAGACTTCAGTACAAGAAAAAGTGCCAGTTCACTACAAAGTGTGGGGAGGTAACTCTATCAATACTTTGTAAGTATTATCCAGCTACCTAAATTAGATGAATGTTTCTGCCTGTATTCCCTTCCTGAAAAATTAAACACACACACACATGATCTCCACCCAGGCCCCCCACCCCAAAAAAGAGCGGGGGATTAATTTTGAATTGATTTCAATCACTTCTGAAAGTTTTGAAAAAAATAATAGTATGTTTGGTACTACGATTTCCTTCTTGAATGGGCTGCAACAGTCTCTGCTTTCTGTTTGAAATACACATTAAAACCAATATTTATCACCACCAATGTAGTTTAAGCTATGAGGATTTGCAAAAAGAGACCCAAACATGATACGAAAAAGGTTGACAGGTGAGGCATATAAATAAACATGCCTTATTACCACACCATTTACAAAGCGAAACAAACCCTATCTTGGATCCCTGGGGGACCTCCAATTCCTCCTCCGCCTCGTGCCGTCTTCCCATGAGGTTTCTGAACATCTCTTCACCCATGTCATTCCTGCTCCTTCCTTCCACCGCCTCCTGGGGCAGGTCCAATGAGCACCAGATTGTCACTAAGGTCACTTTTCCAGCCTCATTTTCCTTAATCTCTGAAACACTGAACACAACTGCATGCCCCTCCCCCACCTGCCCCCCCACTGACTGGATATGTTGGAGCAAAACAGGTCATGGATCTGGGACCCCCATTTATCTCCATGCACCACTTAAAATTGCATCTAATTCTGTACTTTTAAATACTCCAAAAGTTTGTGATTCTCAGATTTCTATCTCTACTCCTACTTTTTCTCCAAACACTTTTATCCAGGTGCCTATTTGGCCAATCCAAATGTAACAATGCTATTGCCTCTCTCAATTGTCCCATCCCAGAAAATGCATCAGTATCTGTAGCTCCTGAGGCTGAAAACCCCATCGGAAGCAGCCTACTTCCAAAGCATGTCTCAGATCTTAATTACCCCTGCCGCCTGTTCTGCTCTCACACCATCCTCTGCCTGGCCCGTCACATTAGCTTCCTATCTGGTCTTCCTTCTCCAGTCTTATGCCTTCTGTGTTATTCTCCACACAGCAGTGAGGGTGGGCTATGGAAAATTATAATCAGATGGTATCAGTCCCTTCTCTCTCTCTCTCTTTTTTTTTTTTTTTTGATGTAGTGTTCCATGATTCATTGTTTGTGTATAACACCCAGTGCTCATTGCAATACATGCTCTCCTTAATACCCATCACCGGGCTAACCCATCCTCCTACCCCCCAACCCTCTAAAACCCTCAGATTTTTTCTTGGAGTCCATAGTCTTTCATGGTTCATCTCCCCCTCTGATTTTCCCCCCTTCACTTTTCCCTTCCTTCCCCTAATGTCCTCCATGCTATTCCTTTTGTTCCACATATGATTGAAACCATATGATAATTGACATTCTCTGCTTGACTTATTTCACTTAGCATAATCCCCTCCAGGTCCATCCATGTCGATGCAAATGGTGGGTATTCATCCTTTAATAGCTGAGTAATATTCCATTGTATATATGGAACACGTCTTCTTTATCCATTCGTCTGTTGAAGGGCATCTTGGCTCCTTCCACAGTTTGGCTATTGTGGACATTGCTGCTTTGAACATTGGGGTACATGTGCCCCTTCTTTTCACTACATCTGTATCTTTGGGGTAAATACCCAGTAGTGCAATTGCTGAGTCATAGGGTAGCTCTATTTTTAACTTTTTGAGGAACCTCCATATTGTTTTCCAGAGTGGCTGTACTAACTTGCATTCCCACCAACAGTGTAAGAGGGTTCCCCTTTCTCCACATCCTCGCCAACATTTGTTGTTTCCTGTTTTGTTAATTTTTGCCATTCTAACTGCTGTAAGGTGGCATTTCAATGTGGTTTTGATTTGAATTTCCCTGATGGCCAATCATGTTGAACATTTTTCATGTGTCTGTTAGCCATTCATATGTCTTCTTTGAGAAGTGTCTGTTCATGTCTTCTGCCCATTTTTTGACTTGATTATTTGTTTTTTGGGTGTTGAGTTTGAGAAGTTCTTTATAGATCTTGGATACCAGCCCTTTATCTGTAATGTCATTTGCAAATATCTTATCCCATTCCTTGGGTTGCTTCTTTGTTTTGTTGACTGTTCCCTTTGCTGTGCAGAAGCTTTTTATCTTGATGAAGTCCCAAAAATTAATTTTTGCTTTTGTTTCCCTTGCCTTTGGAGACATGTCTTGAAAGAAGTTGCTGTGGCTGATGTCAAAGAGGTTACTGCCTATATTTTCCTCTAGGATTTTGATGGATTCCTGTCTCACATTGAGGTCTTTCATCCATTTAGAGTTTATCTCCGTGTATGGTGTAAGAGGATGGTCCAGTTTCATTCTTCTGTATATAGCTGTCCAATTTTCCCAGCATGCCAACGGACCTCAGAAGAAAGCTGGGGTAGCAATTCTCGTGTCAGACAAATTAGATTTTAAGGTAAAAACTGTAGTAAGAGATACAGAAGGACACTATATCATTCTTAAAGGGTCTTTCCAACAAGAAGATCTAATAATTGTAAATATCTATGCCCCCAACATGGGAGCAGCCAATTACATAAGCCAACTGTTAACCAAAATAAAAAGAACATATTGATAATAATACTTTAATAGTAGGAGACCTCAACACTCCACTCTCAGCAATAGACAGATCATCTAAGCAGAAGATCAACAAAGAAACAAGAGCTTTGAATGACACACTGGACCAGATGGACCTCATAGATATATACAGAACATTCCACCCTAAAACAACAGAATATGCATTCTTCTCGAACACACATGGTATCAGTCCCTTCTCATACCTGCAATGGCATCTACTTGCCTGACCTTAAGGTCCCATATGGTGGCCCCCATCATCCATCTGTGCTCTCCTGCCACTCCCTGCTACTTTACTGTTCATCCCACCCCATCACACCGGACTTCCTGATGTTTCTCAAACAACTCAAGCTTGTTCCTGCCTTAGGGCCCTCAAATGAGTTACCTCCTCTTCTTCAACTGATTTTTTTGTTGTTGTTTTTTTGTTTTTTGCTTTTTATTTTTTTTTTACATATCTCCGCATGCACTTATTCTTGTCCTTTGGGACTTAGCATAAATGTCACTTCTCAGAGAGGTGCTTTCTGAGGACACAATCTTATATAGCCTGCTGAATCTTCATCATTGCATTGCCCTGGTTTTTGTAATAATGCCAACCCTCTCTGTCTGATATTAAGGTTTCATTTGTGTATGGTCCAACTTTCTCCCTTGTAACGGAGGCTCCATGAGACAGACTTGTCTGCATATTCATCGTGGCATCCCTAGAGTCTAGAACAGTGTCTGATACTTATTAGGGGCTCAATCCATGTGTAGAGGAGTGGATATATTAATGACTTTTCAGTTTAAGTGGAATTTGAAGTTGGCTTAAATGTAGGAAAGAAGGACAATCTTCACTCATGGTCAGCTTTTGTCAAAGAGACAATCCCTAGCTTAATCATATTTATCATATCTATTCCTGTCTTTATGTGTATGCACACACATATGTGTGTGTTTGTGATAACTTCCTGTGCTGTATTGTGTGTGTGGTAAGACCATCTTTCAATCAATATCCTGATCATGTGTAAACTTCTAAGAATCATAAAATAGGAAATATGAACAGGTTAGAGGGGAGAAGGAATGGTTGTAAGAAAGAAGAAAAAAAGAAAATGCTTGCTTTTCAAAGAGCAGAGAATGAAATTCATCTGCCTGATTACTGGTTTATTTTAGCTCCTTTTTCTTTCTGAGAGATTTCTGGAAACCATGGGATTTCAAAGTCAAGTTCTGTAGTTGGAAATTCTGAATGAAATAAATAATTCTCAGTAGGAAATAAAATGACTGATATACATAAATAGGAAAGAAATGTTCTTGGATTGATATTTCCAAAAGTTTTCCAAATCAGCCTCACATCTTGGCCTAAAAGCATATAATCAGAATTCCCATCGCCTGACTCAGGCCAGTTAGGGCAAAACCAATGGCAGTTTCAACCCCTTCTTACACTGCCAAAACATGTAGATGGCATCTAAGAATTTGGCAATATTAGTGGCAAAGGGAAATAATCCAAACATAATACATGTTGCAAAGATATGGGGGAGAGAATTCTAGAGTGGAGTATTTCACCATGATAAGGGCAGCAGAAAAAATATAAAAGTAATGATCAATAGTCTAACAAAGAAATCCAACAAACAACTATCACAATTAGAGTCAGGGCTCTTACATTGCAGGATCCTTATGCCAGAAGTTAAATGTCATTTCTTCCATTGCAGAGAGAAGGGTTGGACGAGTAAGTAAAAATTAACAAAAGGTGGAAAACATTGTATTCCATTTCCTTAAATTCCCGTTTTGATTCAGGGGTTAGTCTTTTTTTTTTTTTTTTAAGATTTTTATTTATTTATTTGAAAGAGAGAGAATGAGAGAGAGAGAGCATGAGAGGGGGGAGGGTCAGAAGGAGAAGCAGACTCCCCACTGAGCAGGGAGCCTGATGTGGGAGCTCGATCCCAGGACTCCAGGATCATGACCTGAGCTGAAGGCAGTCGCTTAACCAACTGAGTCACCCAGGCGCCCCAGCGGTTAGTCTTTATGGCAAAATACTATTCTTAACAAATGCTTCACTCGGAAACTTTGAAGTTAGAATTGGAAATAAATTCTAATTAGAAAACAAAAGATAAGAGATCTCTTTTCAAATTTCCCTGCAAACAGCATTGTAGTAGTGAAGTCATATTTCAGAGGAAAACGTAAAGCATCTGCCACTCTTTCCCCTCCCCCATCGATAATTGGATGGTGACTGGGGACAGCCCTGTAATAGTTCCAAAAGCCACCTGGAGTGCAGTTGATTGTAGTGAATCTCATTTTAGCCTTCCAGGTGATGTTATCTATTCCTTTTTGTGAAGTTATTTTTTCGTGGACATGGTCACCATTTAGGTTTATTCATACGTAGCTTTCAGGCTCGTGGAACATAAAAGGAAAGAGGTTTTAAATCAAAGCCCTTAATTATATTTCCTATATTGGTTAAGAACAGTGGTGTTACATCTACCTGCTTGACTTCCTGCCCTTGTCTTTCTCGGGGTAGATTAAACTAGTAGACTCAGAGCGCACCTCTGGACTCTGAGCACACACCTGTCTTACAAGGGAAAGCATCTCCGGTCCTTCGGTGTGCCTATCTATGTGTGTTGTGCCCACTTCGACTCTGTCCCAAGGATACCCACAGTTGAGGTTCTGTTTGTCTCCCCCTCACCTGGAGTCTTTCTTGGGCCTTGGCAACTCTGTTCTAGTGGGGGGGGGGGTGCGTTGCAGTGACTCACCTTGCATTCCCTCCGCCAGTCTCCTCTCAGCAAGGAGTCACATTGTGCTTGCCTGAGTTCCCTCCCCAAATGCCTCCAGGTCTCGTTCACCCCAGTCTGCTCAATGTGATGCCCATCAGATCCTGGTTAGGTCAACTGGCTTGCTTAATTTACATACAATGCCTTCTATGGCCAACATGGAGAGCCAGAGGGAGTTTGATAAGAGCCGGCCTGCAGGAAATTCCTCCTGTCTTCTGCATCCTTTGGTAATTCTCAAATAACTTCTTGAACAAGTGGCACGCTCATATTAAATTAAAATGTAAATGTCTGTTTTGGAGGAGTTTTGTGTTTTCCCACACTGGGGAGGGCTATCTTCTTTACTAGTCTATTGATTCAAATGCTCATCTCTTTCAGAAATTCCCTCACAGACGCATCTAAACAGAATGTTTTACCAACTATCTGAGCATCCTTAGCCCAGTCAAGTTGACACATAAAATTAACCATTGTGGGAGTAACAAAGGATCCATTTCAGAAGAAATAAGAATCTGTAAAACTTAACTAAAAGTACAACCAAATAAACAAAAAATTGACTTACTGAATTTCTTTCTTTCACCTAGAAAATTTACCAGTGTTATTTCTTTCATGTTACTAAGAAAACAATCATAAATTTGCTCTGACCAAATGGCTGTGATTAGGTTATTCTGTGAAAAGATGTATTTTCACACCGTGAGTAGGAAGGACTGATTGCTCAGTATTTCGTGATCAATAACTCCTTCAATATCTCAGTCTGTGAAAGGGAAGTTCAGCAAAATAGAGTATGATGAGCAGGTAGCCGGGGCTGGGGAGGCAGAAAACACAAAACTGGGCCTCATCCGATTAGTTGAGGGCATGAATAGAACAGAAAGGCAAAGGAAAGGCAAATTTGTTTTTTTGCTCAAGCTGAACTTGGACATCTGTCTTCTCTTGCCCTTAGATATCAGTGTTCTTAGTGCTTAGGCCTTTGGACTCAGATTGAATTACACCCCTGGCTTTCAACTATCCAACTTACAGAGGAAGATCATGAGCCCTCCTGGCCTCCATAATTATATTAGCAAATTCCTATAATAAATCTGTGTGTATGTGTGTGTGTGTATAAAATTATAACAATGTATTATATATCATGTAATTATATAACATATATTTATACTTTTATAATATATATATAATATTTCCTTTCCATTTTTATTTCTATTTTCTCACAAGGAAACTCAGTATTTTGGTGGTGGGGACACCATTCTAACCACATGGAATTATTGGCATGAAGCACTTTTTTCTATCGCAATTTAAAAATATTTATAAAGATATCATTAAGTTCATAAAATGAGGTTCATCCTCGTTAACCCATTCTAATGCCGCCGTTCACCATCTGGGGGATACCTTGTAAGAACCAGCTGAGCTCCTATTCCCTTAGAAACAAGGAGTCAGTTCTTCAGGTAAGATACCTGAATTACCACAAAGACTGCTTTACCAAAATAGTGTCTGATAACAAGTGTAGTGGATCATACGGGTAGAATGTACCTCTATGTCTTAAAAAGACTTCCTTTTAGTTTCTTCCAGGCTGTAGTAAGAAATAAATGATGCTGATATTCACAAGTCACTTAAGTAGCTTTGAAGCTAAATTATTATTTTGAGGTACTCTTATCTCAGAGATATATCTATAGTCAGCTGAGTGAATTCTAGGCAAGGAAGTCTAATAAGAGGGATCAATAGCACCTAAGTCTATTTTAGCTACACGATAGGGTAAATGAGGCAGGGGACACAAAAACATTGGTGAAAATCTTGACTTTGAGGTAAATGAAGGGAATCTTGAATGCCACATTGGGACACATCAATTTTATTCTATAAGTAAGGGTAATATACATGAGTTTTAAAATAGGAGAAATGAGATAAATCTTTAGTGGTGGTGATGTAAGGGTTTACTAAAATGGCAGACTGAAAGTTTTGGGGCATTCAAATAGTTATTTTGGGAAGAGATGTTGGAGGCTTGACTTGGAAAAATGGCCATGGGGATAGCAATGGCAGAATGAGGTGGTGGACAATCCATGGGATTGATGGTGTGCTGTATTAGGATGTTTGTCAAAAAGAAGAAGTCAATGATCACACGGAGATGTCTATCTTGGTAACTCGGTGGTTGGTACATTGTTAAAACAGCCTGGAAAGGAAAATTGGCACATGTGGAATATCCATTGGGCCATATCTTGTGGGCAGATGAAAATATGGTGTGGATTTCAAGAGAGCCATTAGTCCTAGCAATACAGATGATTCTCAGTGCCTTAGAAGTTGTTGAGAATGTTCAGGAAAGGTTGAAAAAGAGAAAGGGAAGGCAGGACCTTAAGGAAGGCATGACTTTAAGGGGGAGATAGAAGGCAACATGGAAGTCTGAAGAAAGATCAGAGAGGCCAGGGGGGAATCAGAAGTGGAGGCTCAAAGACAAAGGGCACAAGGGTTTCAAGAGAGGTGGAAGGGGGTTGCAATTTAAAATAGAATAAAAAATTGTAGAGGATGACAACCAAAGAGAAGGTGTTGAACTGACGATTGGGACATCGATGGCAACCTTTTGTGAAAGAAGACGAAGTGGAAAGGGAGGGACTGAGGGGTGAGTGGCAGGTGAGGAGAGCAGGCAAGCAGACCCAGCTCCCCTCTTCAAAACAGGCTGGAGTGAAGGGATACTCTGGGCAGGAGACTGACAATAAAGTTGAATTTTTCATTTATAAATCGGGGTAATTATATCCACTTTGAAGGAGTTTTGAAAAACTTAACTAAAGATAGTTTTTATAAAACACATAATAAAGTGCCCAGTACGTAGTAAGTTATAAATTTCTATTTCTATTTTTATTAGTTTTCTGGGGCTTTTTCTATTTTCATTATTGTTAATTATGACTAAAATTAACAGTGAGTTAAAAAAAACTATAATACTGTATAAAAGGGAGCAGAAGAAATGACTGCTGATGCTGAGGAGCTGGGGGGTGTCTGCTGGGGTGAGGGCCCCCTGGGGATTGGAGAAGGAATTGAAAGTGTTTTTATGCTTCACAACACTTCTGACCCCAAATGTGTGGGTTTTCCACACCAAGTAATTCTCCAGCTGTCTGGACACCAACGGGGTGTCGTATAATTCTATCCAATGCTGACATTAATCACCAGGAGTTAGCTCAGACCCCACAGGGTAAGGACTCAGCCCCACAAGACTGCCCATCACTTCACAGTCCAGTCGTCAAGTATTGGGGGCCCGTATGCTTCTGTACAACATGGCTGCCAATCTGGCATTCCCCAAACATCCCCTCTTTCAGGTTCCTGAATTGGCCAGAAAGGCTCTCAGAACTCCAAAAAGCACTTTTACTTACTATTGCTTGTTTATTACAAATGGATAGAACTCAGGAAGAGCCAAATGGAGGTAATGCCTAGGTCGAAGTACGGGGGGACAAGACCCTAACCCTCCCAGCACCTCGCGGCGTTCACCAACCGGAAGCTTTCTGAATTTCGTCTTTGGGAGTTTTTATGGAGATTTCATTGCACACGCATGATTGATTAAATCACGGCTTATTGGAGATTGAACTCTTCAGCCCCTCTCCTCTCCTCAGTGGAAAGTTCCAATCCTGTAGTCATAATTTGGCCTTTTTGGCAACCAGCCCTCCTCTGAAATTATCAAGGGGACCGCAGCTATTGGTCATCTCATTAATATGCCAAAGATGTACATCACCCCAAGAGCTGCTGAGAGTTTTAGGATCATCATGCCAGGAACTGGGCACAGAGACCAAATATATATTTATCACAGTTGTCAATATGGGAAGGAAAGAATTTGTGTGTGTGTGTGTGTGTGTGTGTGTAATGACATCATTTAGGGGTAGGTAGATTTGAATACAACAAAATGGAGAAAGGCTAGTTTGCAAAATTTAGGGAAAAATAAGCTAGTGAAAAGTTTGAACTGTGTCCTCTTTATTTATTTTTATTTAAACCACAAGGTGAGATTTATGTCCATTGAATTTGGGTCCTTTAGTAGTTAAATGTATGATATATAATAAAATTAAAAATAGGTACATGTAGAAACCTATAAATTACCCATAAGAAGTGGTTAAGTTGAAGCAAATAAAATAACCGAAGAGACGGAAGCCTGAAGGTCTTTAATATTGCATCATTTTCATCCTGGAGAGTTTGTAGGAAGATCCAGTGTTAATCCCTTAAGAACCACGGCTGACCTAGTTTGCCCTGGGCTTATGTGTCCTGAGGATCACAATGCTGCTCCTGGTGGTGAGTAGCTGATGTCCTTCTAGTCCTGGCATCATGCAATCCCCTCGTGGATACTTGCTGCCCCCCTGTGTGTGCATGCACACGTGTGTGCATGTGTGCGTGCGTGTGCGTGTGCACATGCAGTGTGTGCACACTGAGGTTAGCTCCACAAGCAGGCTTTAATCTCCACGATCGACTTCTCTGAAGAGCAGTAGGAACCCACACCCCCAGGCTTTGAGCATTCGGGCGTAGGATTGCATCTGTGCGTTCTTAAAAGGACCTCGGCACTTTCTTGAGCCTTTTTTCTTAGCTAAGCATAGCAGCAACTAAACTTGGATTTCTTTTTAATCACATCTGATTAAGTAGGACACCAGCTTCACGCTGAGAGAGTGTTCCCCCACACCTCACCTGCTCTCAGCAGGATGCGCTATTTCAAGAGCATCCTAAGATTTACTTGCATGCCTTCTTGTGGACGGGCAACTTGAAAGGAGCAGGTAAATCTTCTGGTACAGAAACCATTTAGGAAAATTATATTCGCCGAGGTTATTTTTATGTATGCCTCAGCTTCATGTCTGTATTAGGGGGTTCCCCAGAATAGTTCCAGCTGTGAGCTGCTTGTGCCTCGGCAAGAATTTACTCGTAACAGAAAGGGCTGATGGTTCAATCCAAGGTGATGTGATATCTAAATAATTTTTAATGGGAAGCTTCTATTGAGATATAGCATAAGTTACCAAAAAAGTGCATATATCAGCAAATTCCTGGCTTTATCATTAGCCTTTTTGGAAGTCTGAAAACACTATTCATTCTTGAAAATAAATTTTCTTTTACATAGCAAATTATTTTATGACTTCCTTCTGTCCTGAAGAATAGCCAATAATTCAGCCCTTACTTTATAATATCATAGCTTAGCACCTTCCATACTTGGATAAGTATCGCAACGTCACTCAACTATGATATATCCTGTCTCCCCCATCAATATTTTAAGTGCATGAGCATATAATACTTGTCAGCACAAAAAGAAGTTTCTAATAACAATGGGGCTGATTCCTCCAACAAGATGAAAAGAACAGGAGGGGGTGGTTTGGAGAGTGGCTGTCCAGTGGCCAGGATGAATGGATTTGGGGCAGACAGGTGTTCATTTCTACTTTTTCGTCTTTGTGGCCCACAGACTGTGCTTATCTAACTGTCCCAGAAATGGGCTATGACCCAGGGCATTGAGTGCCACCCCATCCCTTAAGTGATGGGGACTTATCTTTTCATGGCCCCCCCTATGCTAACCCCCCACAGGCTCACCTCTTCTTCCATTGTCTCCTTCATCCCCTTGAAAATTCCTCCAGGACTCTATGCTTCCTCTAGGTTCTGATGTCCTCCAATCTCCACACCAACATCTACACATCCCACTCTAATATGTTACCTGACCTGAGTTCTAGTCCCTGAAAACTAGTCTCCTGTGTTGCAAAGTAGCAGGCAGTTATCCAGCTATTAAGGTTATCAGTGATGGAAAATGTCTTGATGTCTCTCATCATGAGCACATTTGTTTTCTACCAAGAGACCCATTGTGGACGCAATGCCCAGCAGATTGTCTCCAATCAAAATGTAAGGTGCTTTCATAATAAACCCCTTTCTTGACCTCCTGTTATATATCCAGAACGTGTACAACTTGATTTAATTTGACAGTAGTCCTATAACGTTGGCATTATTATGACAGTTTTTTCCTAAAAGGAGATAGGCTCAGAGTGGTTAAGTGACCTGCGCAAGGTCACACAGCAGGGTGTGATGCTGAAAAGATTCAAATCCAAACATGTCTGAATTCAAAGTTCCCAACCACCAGGAGATATTGAAAGACAGTGATTGGCTGAATCTACAGAGGCCCCAGGTTATACCTCCTGCTCCAGACTGTTCATACCCCGGGCTGGAGCAGATTCCCTCAGAGATGTTACTGTTACACTCTTCTCAAATGGAAAAGACAAACTGGGCTCATTGAAGAAAAAGACCAAAGGATCCACCCTACGTTACAATCATTATAATAAGAACATTGAAGGCAACCATGAAGACAGAGAAACCTTCCTTCCTTCTACCATTTATGTACAGACCGTCCACGGGAACCCGGGACTCAAGAACATGGAGGAGCATCGGTGTTGGCCAAGTGCCCTCTTGCTGGTTCCCAGCTGCACATCATGAAGCCCAAATTCCCCCATCGTGTAGAAGGCCCATCTCAAAGCCACTAAACCTGCCTTCCCAGCCTCCCATCCCATCCCTAACCACACACCCTCCTATAGCACCTGGACTGCATTATATTTATTTTCTGTATATTCCCTAATTTAAGTATTTAGTATCGTAACATGAACTTCCAGACTTCCATGCCTCTGATTGGAAATCTCTTCTGACACCTTGTAGGAAGCACTTACTGTTTAAGATCCTTACGGGTCCTGATTCAGCAAGAGTGGGCCCGATGATGTTTTCCCTGGCAACTTTCTTTCGTTGATTGGAGTTACCCATCACACATTTACAAAGCACCTCTTATGTGCTGTGCATTGCACTCAATTTATCTCATTTAACTTTATGTGATCATACCTCTGGGGTGCATTTTCATCCCGACATTATAACTCTAAAATTGAGATTTGGGCAGGTGGAGGGAGGAATGCCAATGTCCCTATGGTTACAAAACCCGTAGTTCTAGAATCAGGATTCAAACTCCGGTAGTTCTGATTCTAAAGTCCATGAGAATAATCAATGGCGTTCTCAACACTCACCTCATCTAATCTAATTTAGCCAACGCTACAACTACAATGTTAGCAGGATAACTGCCAATGTATGCTTAAGGTAACCAAGGGAAATTCAGGATCTGTTTCACGTCTTTTCCCTCATTAGGACCTTCCCTCCTAGGCAATTATGTGGCCAACCAGAGAAAAGGGGCCAGGGACAGGTCCCAAACTGTAGCACCCAACCAGCAGCCTCCCATCTTCTGGGAACTTACCAGATATGCAAACTTCTGGTTCCACCCTGGACTACAGAATCAGAACCTTGTGATGGAGGCCCCTAAATCCATTTTAACCTGCCTTCCCATGAATTCCAATATATGCTCAAGTTTGCGAACCACTGAGCTGGAGAATGGAAGCAGAAGTCAACTGTGCACAAAGCATTTAATAATGGAGAGTTGAGTGGACATGTGTCTTAGGATGGTGGTTCCCAAACTTGGCTGCACACTGGCACACCTGAGCATCTGGGAAATTTTCTCCCACCTGGCCCTGGGGGTGTTCAAGGTGAAGCTATCCTCAGGTAATTCTATTGTCAGAAGCCTGTGGTCTGGAGAAGCTGCAGTACCTCACGTTATCACCAAAGGCAAGCAGGGTGCCCTGAAATAATTGGGGTGACCCAATAGCAGTAGGTTGGTCTTTTTTAGGTGGGCAGAAGCAGCATACCTGTAACAGATTTGTAGAACCGGTTAACTCAAATCAATCTCCTTTTCTGTGTCCCAGGGTCTCATGCAGGGTCCTTTGCTGCATTTTGCCTGCACATTATATATATATATATATATTTTCTGTATGTTGCATTGATTCAAGAGGGAATTCAGAAGGGACTCTGTTTTATGGGAGGAAGAATTTTGTAGGAATAAAGCAAATGAGCTCAGTGGATTTAGGGATCAGGGCGGAAGTTGGTGAGGCTTTAGGGAGAGAGAGGCTGGAGACCAGCAGACAGGGCACATTTTGCATTCTTTCAGAAGTGAGGGAGCCGGGAGTGCCTTGGGGTTGGCCCCGCCGCAGGATGGAGATCTTGGAGGAGGAGCGGGCTGGGAGAACATCATGCAAGGGAAGGGGCTGCTAGCCTGCCGGCACCAGTCAGGGCAGACATTGGTTTCCGTGGAAGAGCAGCTGCCCTGAGGCCAGAGGCTGCTGAGTTTTTTCAAGCCTGCAGCTACATTCTCCTCTGACTGACCTTCGTGGTCACCTTGTGGATGAGGTGACTGAAATGACCTGAGTGGCTGGCCCTACGTACCTTATGTCCACCCTCCTGTCCTGGCCTGGCGAGCAGCTCAGGAGGTTGAAGGGGGAGCAGTGGGGAGCCGGCAGTCCTGCTTGATGAGCAATCCTGATTCTAGGGCTCAGTTTGCCTCTGACAATGTCTGGGGTCCTAGACCTCCCTCTCTATCTCTCCGGCCAATGCCCTAATCTATGATATAGGACTATTAGACTAGATTAGTGCAATGAATCTTCTCCAGGTTTAATTTTTTAAAAAAATATGCATTGTGCCTCTGATACATAACAGTGTTATTGGACAAGAGGCCAATTGGACTGATTTACTTGCCATTTAGCTCGCAAGGTAGGTTCGAGTCTTGCCTCCAACACCTTCTTGTAACATGATTACATTAGAATTACTGGGGATTTTCAGTCATATAAATAAAGTTGGGTTTAATTAAACTTATATACTTCCATGGCTTGTAAATTCTTAAGAAAGAAAGTGGTTGGCAGTAATAATAACTATGTATTGATTATCTGCTGTGTGCCAAGGGTTTGACATAATTTATCTTATTTAATTCTTATAACAACCCTAGGTGGCCTAGAGGAATTCATTCATTTGCAGAAGTCACAAAGTCAGCAAATGACAGTGATGGATATTTGTACCTGCTTCTTTTCCTCATCTTCTGCTACTCTCACCTCTTAATTTGGGGAATTGCCTCTCTCAGTCCTGCGGGGGTTCTCAGTAAAGCTACCACCTCAAACTCATGGGTGGCATATTCTCAAGGACTGGCCAATTCTATGTTCTTTCCAGACATAATGGTTGGCCCAAAAGTGGGCAAGTGACCACAGTGCAGCAGTCCTCGGCCTTCCCTGGGACTGTAGGAATGGCCACTGAGAAAGGCCTGTGCTCTCCTTCTGGTGGAGGTGTCAGGCTGAGGCAAGTTGTGCAGAGCTGGTCCCACCCCAAAACATGCAGAAAACCAGCCTCTTCAGCCACAGGGACAAAAGAAGGAGGGAGGTCAAGACCAGAGATACCTCATTCCCCAAAGAGCCAGGCCAGCTCCATTTCTAGCTCTCCCAGTCACAGAGGAATCAAATCCCATTTCTGGTTAAGGTAGTTTGAGTTGGATTTTCATCACTGCCAACTAGCATACTGGCAAGACCCTGGGCAGAGCTGTGATGTGACCTTCTTGTCTTCACAGGTCTGCAGTGAGTGGAGGATGCACAAGGGAGAGCTGTTACTGTGGAATGTCTACCCATGGACCTAGTTTCAGCACCCAGCACATCTGGTGGGCTATATGGAACTACCTGGGTCTCCAGTCCCCTGGGCTTTAGGGGAGGGAGGACAGTGGCTTATCTGCCATCTAGCCTAGAGGACTGGTAGCCACAAGGGGACATCTTTCAACTTGTTATATGGCTGTAGGTCAACCCCATCCTACCATTTCAGGCCCAGGTCAAAATCTTCCAGGTTTCCTTTTTTCTTTTTTTTCTTTTCTTTTCTTTTCTCTTATCTTCTCTTTTCTTTTCTTTCTTTTCTTTTCTTTCTCTTCTCGTCCTTTTTAAAAAAGATTTTATTTATTTATTTGACAGAGAGAGAGCACAAGCAGGGGGAGTGGCAGGCAGTGGGAGAAGCAGGCTCCCCGCTGAGCAGGGATCCCGATGCGGGGCTTGATCCCAGGACCCTGAGATCATGACCCGAGCCAAAGGCAGATGCTTAACTGACTGAGCCACCCAGGCACCCCTCTCCCAAGTTTTCTAATAGAAAGTTATACATGTACCTCCTGTCATTAGGTAAAAATCCTTTTCAGGGCACCTGGGTGGCTCAATCAGTTGAACATCCGACTCTTGGTTTCAGCTCAGGTCATGATCTCATGGGAGGTGAGATCGAGCCTTGCATCGGGCTCCCCCCTGAGGGAGACTGCTTGAAGATCCTCTCCCCCTGCCCCTCTCCCCACTCACATGTACTCTCTCTCTCAAATAAATCTTTAAAAAATGAATTTTGAGAGCAGCTTTACATTGGGAAGAAATAAGAGCGTGGCATCCTAAAGTCTATCTGTGGGGATAGGGGGAGATAGGAAACAAGGAAAAAACTGGATGCTGGTCCTTAATGTTGTTTGAACAGGAGCCACAGATGTGGTATGGAAACTCCCTTCCTCTGCTGTTCCCCTCCAGGCAGGTGGTGTATTTGTCTCTGTTTCCTCCCACCAGTAAGTCAAGATCAATCATTCATTACCAAACTTCGGTACTTACCTGGATTACCTGGGGAGTGTATTAAAATGCAGATTTCTGGTTTTTTTGTTTTTTTTTTTTTAAGAAGCTCTATGCCCAATGTGGGGCTTGAACTCATGACCCCAAGATCAAGAATTGCATGCTGTACTGACTGAGCTCTCCAAAAGCCCCCAAATGTCGACTTCTGATAGAGCATGTCTGGGATAAGAGCCAGGCATTTAAGTTCCTTAACAAGCCCCTTCGGAGATTCGGATGTGTGAGAACCTTTGAGTAGTTTAAAAACTGAGGCTATGGGGATTGTCTGGATTCCTTGCTCTCTTCCAATGCTGCATTTGGCACCCCCCACCCCCATCCAGTGGAATGTCTCAGGTTAACCTCAGGTTTTCTCTTTTTACACTTTTATTTTCATGGTTAACTCTTCCCCCATCACAGTAATTTCAAAATTTCATATTTCCCCAACCGTGTCTCCTATTTTTAACTTGGAAAAAAATTTACTCCTGGTGGACAAGCTGATGAGTCACAAGGTGGGCTAAATGTTCTAGCATTACCTCCCTCACTGGGTTTATTAATATGTCTAGAAGCTTTGGCTTTGGAGATAGGGGTGCCTACGGGGTTCTATCTATGTAACTAGGTGTTTATGACTTTGCTTCCTATTGGCATCAGCAGATACTTACTCTAATAATGAAGTAATGAAGAAGAAGCATTCCCGGTTATTGTTGAGAATTGTATTCAACTCTGGAAGAAAATATCGATAAACAATTAAGAGAAATGACCTTGCAAAATTAGATCCTACCATTATTTTCTTTCATCAATGTCGAATTTATGTCTTAGTTTGTAGTCATAAGATAAGGGCAAAAGGGTTTTTTGTTTTGTTTTGTTTTGTTTTTGTTTTGTATCATTTGCCTCCTTGATATTAGGAAACTCTCTTGTAATCTGGCTTGCCAAGCCTTGCTTTATGGCTGGCATAGCTGATCCATATTTCCCTATTTCACACTGGTTTTTATCCAAGTGTATGTGTTAGCAGGAAGTGGCTTTTGCAAATGCAAAGTATGCAGCTATAACTATAAGAGCCAACATTCTCTGCAGATTCCTAGTACTTGTCTAAATCCACAAAAATGTCTGAGTTGGAAAGCTTCATCTCTGGTTCTCACTACACTGTGCCTCTTTGAAGTCCCAGTGCTGCTTAGAGTCTGTTCTGTTTTCAGGGACTCCCTGGCATCTAGCACAATGTCCAGCAAATGGTTGACATAACTGCATATTTATTAAGTAAGTAAGTCTTAACTATGTTTACAATATTAATATGGATATCACACTTGGAGCAAAGAGAAAATCCTACTAGCTTCCATAGAGAAAACAATCAGGTCAACATAAAGCAACAATGGTGGAAAATATTCAAAGTTCTCAACCAAAACAGTGGAAGCTGAATGATGATAGAAAAATACCCTCAAAATCCCAAAGGAAAGTGACCTTGAACCTGGAATTTTATACCCAGCCCAACTGTTGATTAAGAATGAGATTACAATAAACATATATTCATGTTTAAATATGTAAGTTCTCAGTATTTATCTTCAAGAATCCTCTCTGAAGAAGTACTGAAGAATATACTCCCCATAAAAGAAAGGAGGCATAGATCAAAAACAAGGATGCTGGTGAGGGAACCTAAAGGTGACCAGGCACAGAGCATGGCCAGTGTGTACTGGGGCAGATCAGAGGGCTCCAGGAGGTGTCCTTCAAAAAGCCAAAACTGACAAGATACCTGATACATCTGACACAGTTGGGAGGAGATTTAGACAATGAGCATAGTGTTTGGGGTTAAATTTGTGGGAAGTATAGATAGCTAAGCAATGAAAGTGGAGATAATTATTGTTAGAAACAGGATAATAAAATGTACAGGAAAAGAAAGGTCATTATACGACTTGCCTTACCTGTGGATAGTGTTCACATAATTATAACAACAGAAACAGAGAAGATTGATAAAACCAAAATTCATTATATTAGGAGGGCGGATAGTTAGGGTGCTTTTAGATGCTTGAATAGTATGGTGAAAGAAATCTAAACCCTGGTTTCCAGAGTGGCTAGTTCCTAGATTCTGCCTTAATCTAAAAAACTGAAAAGTAGCAATATAACCATTTTATTTTTAAAAAATGGAAACAAACACACAAAACAAATTGAGATTGGTTACTCTGAGAAATTGGGGAGGATGTTGGGATACTAGTCTTTTCCTGATAAGCTTTGTAGAAATCTTCACATTTTTGAACTGTAAGCAGCTATTTTTAAAAATATATAAATAAACACCAAACCAGCAAAACATTTGCATCATAAGGACAACCTTTAAGACTGCACACAATCATAGAAGTCCCTTCAGGGAGCTATAGGTCAGTTGATGTGTGGGGGAGCTCTGGCCCCTTTTGCAGTTTCTGGTCATACCCTCCAGAAGGGTAGAGCCTCTCTTCAAAAGGTGGCACGTGAATGATTAGGAATAAACTCATCATCACTTCAGCTGGGCAAGCACAATGTTTTCATACAACTCTTTTGCTACCACCGTTGAGCCCAGGGACATTTTGACATGACCTAAAAAAGATATCATTAAGCGTTCAGCTATTTTTATTCCAAGCAATGTGCTCAACAAACATCCTCTCCTCTCCCCATGGGCTCAGCCCTTCCTAAAACTCCCCGAATCCCATCTAAGGATGATTGCAGGGGGAAGGTCAGCAAGAGAAAAAAGACTCCAGTTGTCTTACTGATAACACGTTCTCTGGTGACATTTCATAGTGTGGCATTTGGACACAGCATGATTAAAAAGAGCTCCCTTAAAATGGAATACCAGCAAGCTGTGAAGCATTCACAGGGAAGAAGAAACAGGGCAGTTACCCATCACAGAGTCGTAGTGCTTTTGGTGCTAAGACTCCATTCTGCCTTGTCATTTGAGAGCTATTTGGAAGCAGAACGGAATAAGGGAAAGTGTTCAGCTTTGGAATCACATCAATATCCAACTCCCTTAGCAACTTGTCCTGCGACCAATTCTCTGCGTTTCATTTTCCTCGTGTGTAGAATAGAAATAACTATTGTGTCACAGGATTACTAAAAAGGTAAAATGGGACTGCTGTAATTAATTGCTGAGACCCACATCTTATTCGTCTTTGATGACTTCTGCAGAAGACACTGCTCGGCACACAGGAGATTTAAAATAAGAATCTGCCAAATGAACATACATTGCACTGATGAGCACAGAGCCAGATAGTGGGAGGTGAGTGCTAGTACCTGTCTCTTTCCCCTCTCACCGCAGCCTCACCCCCTGCCTTCTGGCCACAAAGAAACTGAGAGCCTCCAACATTAAATGCTGTGTTTTAGTCGGTGGCAGAAATTGAATTTGGATGAAGGTTGCCAGATTTAGCAAATAAATAATACGCGATGTCCACTTAAACTTCAACTTCAGGTAAACAAGCGGTAATGAAGACTTGGGACATAACACTAAAAACCCTGGGGTTTACCTGAACTTCAGCTTTAACTGGGCATCCTGTATCTCTTCTGACAGCTCTAATTTGCATAAAAGCCCTCTTGCTCAGAGTCTAGCACTTGCTCTGTGCTTGTCTAGAGGAGGAAAGCAGTGACAAGTCAGAGCAGGGGAGCCGGCTGGCTGGAAGCCCCAGCCGTGTGTGCACACATAGTGATGTGAGCAAGCATCCTGGGGCGGCACTCACAGCACCGCCGGATCGTCCACGAAAGCCCAAGGGACATGTGACATACCCCTGCTGGATGGGAAGAGATGTGCCTGGATAGGACGAGCATTTGACACACTCTGAAAACTATGCAACGGGTTGCTCCCTCCCAGCTGCTTGGCGGTCCGCCTGCCCTTCTCAGGTGTCCTGAAAAAAGAATCTCAAGATGCCTCCTCTGTCCTTGCTGCTTCCCCTTGGCTCGGGGGCCCCTTTACCAGGTTGATGCATTACACATCTCACCGCGAGTCTCGGTTACTCACGGAGAGTCTTGCAGGTTCCATATATGGCATTTCTCAGCTGAGGCAGCAAGGCCAGGTTTTCCTTTGCTGTTCAGATCCGTGCTTGTTCAACGGGAAACACTAGGCTGAGCACCTCGCTGCTGTGGGGTGGCCTCAGAATTGGTCTTTCGGGTTACCCTGATGAAACTCAGTGGGAAACCACATGAGACATCTCTTGTCCTTCCCCAGTGACACATACCTTCCATTAAATTCAAACCAGCATAGTCATAGTAAATGCTATGAGCCCTTTCCAAAATCCCCTATGAAATAACCAGACTTAGTGCTCAAGTCCCAGGGACAACTTCCTCTGCCCAGAGACACACCTCGAGCTGTGGCACTGCTGGGGGCCGGCCATAAAACAGGGTTATACTTGAACCGCAGGTAAGAAAACAAGTCAGTGCGGGAGCAACCGAAACTTCCCTTCTGCCAGGAAAGATCAGCAGAAACTATGAGTAGGAAAAAAAAAAAAAAAAAAAAAAGAACTTCAAGGTAAATGGAACGGTTTCAGCTTAAAGAAAGGCTGATTGTTTTCACAAAAATCCCCACAGACCTGGCAGCGATTATTAAAGAAGTGATTCCTGAGGATCAGGGCATGGAGATTTCAGATGAATATGCAAATGATCAGAGCCATGTTTAATTCAGGGAAGTAAGCAAACAGTAGAAATAATTAAAAGCTGTTAAGGCATATGTCTGTTTGGCTGACACATATGTTATTAAAAAACAAGAGAGTCTATAGCCAGTTGCCTCTAAGAATCTGTCTTTGCTACCACCCACTTCCATTAGTAATAGTGCACAATAATAGTTTACATCCATGGAGCGCCTTTCATCAAATACGTCAGCTCTCCACTCCGCGTTGCACTCCAGCAGACAGACATTCACTGTGGAGGTAACTCACCTCTGGACTTATCAAAAGCCACTGGCTTGGGTTACTTGCTCCAGACAACTGTTAATTTTATCTATAGATGGACAACAGGACACCAGGAGACGCCTTCCTCATACTCTGCTAGCCGGACACCTGGCTTGCCACCCTGGAACTCTCCAGCTGGAAGGAGGAAGGGGAAAGGAAGGGACGCTCCATCCCCTGAAGGCCGTTACTGGAAGCTGCACCCACTCCCCCACTCATCTGACGGGGTGGCCCTTTAGTCATCTGGCTACTGACCCCTGGCGCTCTTTATTCTGAGTGGCTCCGTCGTTTCTTGGAAACCAGAAGCTCTGTTACTAAAAAATAAGGCACAAATATTGAGGAACAACTAAGTAACTTCAACAGCGCTCCCCAAATCCTCCAATCAATTGAGTCTATATGCCTAATTAACTTAGGTATCGACACATGGTGATTACCCGAGGAGTACAGGGCCATGAATGTAACACTACACTTAATGGAAAGCGAACCATTCATTTGCTCTGTAAGACATGAAAAATATAACTGTTGGAGCTTTAGATGACACACTCAAATATATACTCATAATCCTTGATTGATGAATTTGGTCACTAATTTATATTTAAAATCACTTATAAAAGGTAATTTGTTAATTTAAGAAATATTTGTGCTTATATTTTATAAAACAATTATGTTAAGGGTCAAGCTGTTCATGAGTATGCTGGACATCTATTTATCTTGAGCTAGAGTTTCTAACGGTATCTATGAAAGAACCTTTGAATTATCAATGGAATTTCCACTCTCAATTATTGTTTGAATCATCACCACAGTCAAGGAGGTGATTATATCTATTTGGGTCCTATGTGGTTGAGATGAACATGAAATCTTGATCTTGCTGAGTGAATCAAGAGTCCTTGGAAATCAGAAAATCAATTTGTCTGAGCAGCCATGTACCATCATCACTCTGAAAAGAGAAAGGGCACTGGTGGGTCTGTTCTGTTGTGTTGCGTAAAGTAAGGCACACGGACCCGTGTTGCCGTAACCTGGTGTTCTGCCTTCCCTGGTGGTGGCTGAGGGATGGTAAGAGTTCATCACAGCCATTTCTTGATGGGATCATCCTTGAAATCATCCTTGAAATAGAACAACCAGGAGGAACGGAAGTTAAAATTACTAATTTTATTAATTCGATATATTTTATTACAAACTAAAATTACTCATTGGTACTACTCGTTAATAAGTCTAGGGTAGTGATTCTTCCATCTGGCTGGTTATCACAGTCAGCTGGGCAAATCTGTCTTGAATTACAGACTCCTGGGCCATACCTACGGCCTACCGAATAAGGATTTCTGGGACAGGACTCTAGAGTCTCTATTTTTCCAAAGCTCCTGAGGAGACTTTGAGGCAGCCAACCTGACATTATTCCTTGGAACAGGATTTGGGAAACATCGGCTAAAACTTTCAAGAATATCCTCCTCAAAGTTTGGAGGGTGGGGTCAGAATTTAGGAGGCAACACTCTTTGGCGTAAGTGGAAGAAAGGACACTTGAACAAATAAGATGTGATTCAGAAGACTTAGGTTGGTTTCTTCTGATTTCTGTTTGTTTTTTACTATGCAAAATATTTTATTTACAGCATGCATATTCAGTGATGCCTCTAGCTTGAGTGCCTCCCAGTACCTGATGGCTTTTTCTTTTCTTTCCTGTGCTCTCTTGCGTTGTAATTCCCATGGCAATAAACAGGCTCCTAGCTCCCATGGGTCATGCTGTCTCCCTTCACTTTTATAAATGCACAATTGAATCACTGGATCTTGATTTAGGACTGAAATTTGGCAGAGAGTTCAACTGCTCATTTATAAAGCGTGCAGGTTATCAGGAAAATCAGTTACTTCATATATCAAACTCTTGGAAGGTCCTCCCACCAACACCCACCGCATACCTGACTTATTTGAGTAGTACATAGCAGTTCCAAAATGGAAATATTATACTGACTGAATGGGGAATTTACGTAAGGTGATCTTCCTCTTTCTTCCAAATGAGAGTTTACTTAGAAGACGGTCTGGAAAACTCAGGAGGAAAATTTTTACTGTTAGCTAGGTCACTGAATTTGTCATTCCACCTTCATCTAGCAGCCGTGTCTCCCTAATTTACTCCTTTATTATTGGAGAGCCTGTCAGAACAGGCAGGAGTAGAACTGAGTGTGGTGGGTGGGGTGAGGAAGCTCAGGAGAACTCTCCCTGCTCCGAGTGGTGGAGCATCACCTTCCTCGGATGTGTCCTGTTTGCGAGAAAGAGGAAGGCACAAGACTCCATTCCTAAACGATTTCTCTTTCTTTCTCCCTCAAAACCCTCTGCTTCTTTGAGGTACATGACACCATCTGCCCCACATTTCTCTCTCTCACTGAAGACTGGCTCTTCCCCTGGGAAGCCCTGTTTCTGATTAAGCCCGACCATGTACCTTTCTCTTTTGCCGCCCACCCCACAGCAGCTGATCACTGACAGACAAAATCACACAAGGCTTCCGTGTAAATTTACACTCACAAATCCCAAGTGGGCACTTCCCACCACCCAGCAGTCCTGGTTTGTCTTCCTATTGTCTGTCTTCTAGTCAGGAAGGTCTTAGAGATCACGTGACCTTTCCTTGCTTGTTTTTTCCTTCTGGCCCATCCCTCTTCCCACCCTATCGCCTGGTTATTTTAGAATTGGTTGTCTAATCTTGCTGTCTCCAATTTCTTGTTGCTGTCTCCAAATCACTTTCCAGTCCAGTTGGCCCTGCGAACCCATTATCATTGAGACCTTCTCCCCATGCCACATTCACTCACTATGGCAGTCACAGCGTTGACCACTTGACCACCACCTCCCTGTCAGGAGTCTCGAAGGACCTGGCTCTTCTCTCTCTCTCTCTCTCTCTCAATCAGCCCTGCAGATTTTCTCCTCTACCAGCCCCAGGGCATGGTGTTTCTTCTTTTCTGCCTTCACTTTTTTTCTAAGTGATTTCATCCTGTTCTCTCTGTGCTGATGCTGTCCAAATCTCTATCTTTAGTCTAGGCACCCCCAGTTTCCTTTTCGACATGTCCTTCCCCATGACTAATAGACATCTCAGAAACGATATTCCAAAATGGAGCTCTTAGTTTCTATCCTTTGCCCCCAAATCACTTCTGTGGTTTTCTGCATTTTCTTTATCTACAATAAAAGCCAAAGTGTCCTTGATTTCATATCTTCTTTCAACCATCACATACATATTTTTAAGCAGAAATTAAGATTATATGTAATGAAAGTTTTAGAAATTTTTAGAAAAAAATGTATGCCAAACTAAGGCAGAATGAAATGAAAACTCACAAAGCCATAATACATGGTGATTGAAGTGGAAAGGATATAACGCTGACAATTTGTATCGAATCAAGAGAGTAAAATTTTTGCAGTGAGAGCCCATCTCCAAAAATAACAGAAGAGGTTATTTATGCCAACTGGGCATTCCAAGTGTA
The DNA here is from genome assembly GCF_004348235.1 of Phoca vitulina. NCBI lineage: Eukaryota > Metazoa > Chordata > Mammalia > Carnivora > Phocidae > Phoca > Phoca vitulina. Next base: position 6,040,180 of record NW_022589736.1, on the reverse strand, counting down.
GAAAAGCCACAAGCTCCAAGCTCCATTTCGGTTTTCAGAGGTGAGTTTTGCATAAAGAACCTTGAACTGAACCTTGCATGGCATTAATATGCTCAAATCACAAGAGAGCATTGAGCTTTTTAATGGGATATAATTAAGTTTCTTCCTGGAGGTTTGATGATGTCACTGGGTCAATGCTTTTCTTGAATAATCTGGCTTCAAATACAAAGGTATTTGTATCCCCTTCTCATTCTAAATGCAAGATAAAATAACAATGAGGGTTACCTTTCAGATCACCATAAATCATATTCAAGATGATAGGATGATGGCAGGTGAAGGGAGAGACTTAGAATCACACACTTTGGCACAAAAGAGTCTGTGACAGGAATCACCAGCCTCTGAGTTCCAAATGCCTGGTGGCTGTAAAGGAACGTGTATGGTGGGAGAAGGGAGTACACTGTGTTATAAACAGGAGACCACACGAGTGTGGATTCCTCTCCTCTTTACTCTTAAAAGTGCTATATAAAGTTTATAGCTGAATTTGGAAATTACGTATTTTTTTCAAATGACAATTACTAAATAATTGCAAAAAAAAAAAGTAACTGCTCTCATGAGTTGGTTCATGAGATTTTTGAAACTCCACAGGTAAATTTGAATTCATACCTCACGCCTTGGAGCAAAATAAATTTCAGATGAATCCAAGACCTAAATGTAAAATATAAATAAGTCCATAAGAAAAAGCCACAGGAAGATATTTCAAAAATAATCTTGGGGGTGTCTGGGTAGTTTAGTCCGTACGGGTCTGACTTTTGATTTCAGCTCAGGTCATGATCTCAGGGTTGTGAGATTGAGCCCCGTGTCAGGCTTGGTGCTGGGCAGGAAGTGGGCTAAAGATTTTCTCTCTTTTCCTCTCCCTCTGTCTCCTCTCTCTATAAAAATAAATAAATAAACAATCTTGGAACAAGGAAGACTTTTTAATGTAACCTACAACCCAAGATCTGTGGGGAAAAAAGGGAAAGAACGATTGTTGAATAGTGCTCCATAAAACAAAACTATGTGTGAAAAATTGCCATAGTCAACAACATTTGTGACTTATTTTACAAAGGGCTCTTTTTATCAATATATAAAAACTTCTAACATCAATAAGAAAATGCCCCGAACTCAGTAGATAAAAGGGCACGTTTTGTGATCAGGTGAAGGGCAGGATATAGAAATAGATCTTAAATAAGTGAGAAGATATTCAAGCTCATTTAGAATACTAGAAGTGCATATTTAAACCTCATGGAGATATTTTCTGCCAATCCTATTGTTAGAGCACAAAGGGTGTAATGCACATCCTGTTGCCAAATGTGTAACATAATAGAAAGTCCCCTATATCCCTGATAGAGATGGATACACCTCTAGGAAATGAAAGTTAGCAATAGCATAAAAGTTGCAAATGTGGATGCCTTTTTACCTGGCATTTTCACTTTTAAGAACATAGCCCCATAGATGTAATCCATACATGTGTGAAATAGATTTTCTAATGGGTCACTTATTACGGCATTATAATTGATGGCAAAACACTGGAAATAATCCAAATGTCCATCACTAGGTCGGTAGTTAAACAAGTTATGAAAATCCATACAGTGGAATGCTAGGTAGCTATAAAGAATGGGTAAGACTCATTTTGTAAAAAAAGGAATTCTCTCTTATTTTATACTGTTAAGTGAAAAAAAAAAGCAGTATGCAAAATAGCACACCTGGTCTGTCCCCATTTGTGCAAGAGGAGAAAAACACATGTCTTCTTCTATATGGATAATATAGCTTGGAAACATTAAACGAGAATCTGTTGGTATTGGTTGCTTCTGGAAAGGAGAACAGGGTGGAGAAGGGAAATTTTTATTGTGTATCCTTATACACATTTGCATTTTTAAAGACAAGAGAGTTTTATAAAGCAGACAGACTGGAAGGAGAAGTGTTTGACAACCACATTTCTGGTTCGTTCCCTACTTTGAGGAACAACTTGGGTGGAGATGTAGCTTGCTCAGGGTCAGGCAGCTCAGTTGTGGGGCAGGAGAGGGGTCTTTATGCTCAGTCTAGGCCTCTTCCCCACAACGACCATCAGACAAAGAGAGGGACAGACTAGGAATCCTTAGTTCCAGGATTTGGAAACAGCCAAAACACCATGACCACAAGCATGGAGATCAGAAAACAGAGAGCATGTCCAGCACCCAGTGAGTGGAAAAAGCAGGTAGCATAATGTGTAGAAGAAATGAAAATAGGAAGAAAGGTGAGCCCAGAATGCAGTGAGGGTGGTGCGGGGGCAGCTGGTGTGAAGGAAAAGGAGGGACTCGAAGGTTCTCCTATGGAGTTTAGGTGTGTACACCTGTAGGTGGTGGGTTGCTGAGGAGGGACTTTTCACTTACAACCAATGTGAACAAATGTGGACTTGGGTTAGGAAAGAGTGTTCTGATTACAGTGTGTGAAATGGACTCATGACAAAGAGACCCAGACAGGCGGGGTCAAGGCAGAATATGGGCAAGACTGCAATGTTGTGTCATACTTCTTAGCAATAGGTGAGAGTTCATCTTTCTATACTGTGCATGGACAAATGAGGGTTAATAACTACATTTGCCTTAGCAACACATCTTGGGAACTACTGAGTTGCCTTATGAGAGCTTTGAATCTCTAAGAATGACTTGGTTTGGAAGGATCATTGCTGATGTTTATCTTGAAGTCCATAGGAATCGATCCTTCCCAATACCCACCATACCACCGAGTTATTTTCTTTCTTTATTAATTGAGTGCTGTTGTGATGGGTAATTGTGTGTGTCATCTTGGAGGGTGTTTATGGATGAGATTGACATTTGAGTCTCTGGATGCTGAGTAAAGCAGATTGCTCTCCCTGATGGGGGTGGGCTTCACCCAATCAGTTGAAGGCCTGAGTAAACGAAAAAGACTGGTGTCCTCAAGCAAGAAGGAACTCTGCCATCAGGAAGCCTTTGGACTTCATTTGCACCACTGACTCTCCTGGGTCTCTGCCTATTGACCCACACAACAGATTTGGACTTGCCAGCTTCCATAATTCTGAGTCAATTCCTTATAACCAATCACGTATCAATTCATATATTTAATAATTCGTGTAAAAATATCTATCTTATTGATCCTATTGGTTCTGTTTCTCTGGAGAACCCTGACTAATACAGTGGTAACACCCCACAATTCCTGCATCTCTGATAAGTGTACTTTTTTTTTTTTACAGCTAAGTAAAACTCATTTTTTAAGCACTTAAAAAATACTCTTTAAAATGATAAACATCAAAACATACAGAAAAACATGCCCAGATCCTAAGCATACAGCTTGATGAATGATCACAATGCGAGGAAGCTGGTATAGCTGCCTTCTGGCTTGAGACAGAGCATAACCATAGAAGAGGAATGCCCGCTTCTCACCATGCACTTCACCTGGCTTCCCAAAAGGACCTCTGTTCCCAATCTCTGGCACCCTGATTAGTTGCTATTATTTTGAACGTTGCATGAGCAGAACCACACAGCATATAGACCTTTTCATCTGGCTTCTTACACTCAGCATCATGCTTGTGAGTCACTCAGGTTGCTGTGTGTTATAATGTGTTTACTTAGTTGCTGCGTAGAGTTCTATGTGTCTGCTCCTGATGGACATTTGAGCTGTTTCCATCTGGGGGCTGTTACGAGAAATGTTGCTATGGACATTGTTGTATCTGTCTTTTGGTGACGTATGTGCACATTTCTACTGAGTATAAACCCAGGTGTGGAATTACTGGGTCATAGGATGTGATACGTTAGAACTTTGCAGATAGTGCCAATATGTTTCCCATAGTAGTTGTACCAAATTACAATCTGAAAGGCAGAGTTCCGGCTGCTTCACATCCTGGCCAACACCTGTTATTGTTAGTGTCTTTATTTGAAGGCATCCCGGTAAAAAATGTAGATACATAATATTATAGGACGCCTCATCACTTTTGAATGTCAGATAAACAATAACTACTTTTAGCATAAGTATGACCCAAGGATTACATAGGACATACTTATATTGAAAATTACTTGTTGTTTATCTGAAATTCAAGTTTAACTATGTCCTGTATTTTCATTTGTGAAGTTGGGAGATCCTGTGTTAGTAGATTTACAATATCTTCAGATAGATTCTTACTTAATATATATGTTTCTTCATAGTGTGTCTCATTGTTTTGAGTTGGAAGGCAAGTCAGAAACCAGATAGTTGGGTATGGTTTGAAAAAGAACTCTCACTCTTTTGGCAGATTTTTTTTTTTTTTTAAGATTTCATTCATTTATTTATTGAAAGAGAGAGAGACCAGGGGGAGGGGCAGAGGGAGAGAATCTCAAACAGACTCCTCACTGAGCGTGGCGCCCAATGTGCAGCTTCATCCCACGACCCCCAGATCATAAGCTGAGACAAAATCAAGAGTCGGACACTTAACTGACTGAGCCACCCAGGCACCCTTGGCAGAAAGTTTTAACTCGAGAGTTCTGGAAGACTGGACATGCCTCATTTCACCCTTGTTTTCTTTGTGCCTGACATACTAAGAACCAGAATAAATATTGGTCAGATGGAGATGAATTAAATAATCCACTGTATACCAAAAACACACCCACCTCACGTTGCCATTTACCTGTGCAGTTATGTCATGGGGACATGGCCAATCTTCCTGGTGAATGAGGGACATCAGCTACCATTTTCAAGTGGGTAGAACAATTCTCCTAGGATGCCACCAGCAGCTGTGTCTAGTTCTCTCTATATATATGTCCCAAGACTTGGAATTGTTAAGTTCTTGGTGTTTCTTTTCTTAGGTGGATTTTCTCTCTTTACTCCTTGTGAACTGGCTGGCTTTGTCTTGCTCAAGGAGCAAGTCTAGAGATCATCGGTCGCACTCACTATTGCCCACCACAGCGAGAACTGTAGGCATACGTTAATTGTCCTGTTAACAGTCACCAACTGTAGCCACATGGGTTATGCATGCTGCAGAATGAGGACTTGGACAGCCCAGGCTATTTTATTGTTCTGAAGTCATAATGGGTTGAGGACACTTTACTGCTTAAAGAATGGAATGATCAGTAGCTTAATTGAGCTGAACATAAACGGCCCTATTTAAATCTCTTAAAATCTGCAGAGGAAACAAATCTCTCCCTTGTTGAATGTTAAATTGAAACAAATTGTGAAAAGATTTCTCTATGTTCTTTTAGCTTACTTTACCCCTGCTACCAAATCAGAAAAAAAAAAAAAGCGCCTTATAATAAAAAGTGGTTGGGGGGGCGTTCTACAAGTAAAATATTTAGTAGGATGCAAAACTCAAGGTAACTTTTCTTAAAAATAAAAAGAATTTTAGCTTAAGGAAACTTTTGAAGGTCCTGAAATACCAAGTAATTAAAATCACTCAGAGGAAATCATATAATCCAATGGATGCTGCTTTTGTATTTACAATTAATTAATCTCGCTTTTCTTAAGCACAAACTACTCCCAGATTGCCGCGCTACCTTTTTCTTTAGGACACATTTCAAGCTGTCAAAGACTAATTAGGTAAATCATCACTAGTATTTTGGAATAATTTATCTCTTTATTCTTCCCTTAGGTCATTAAGGGATAATCTCCATTTGTTGCTCTCATTCTCATTCACAAGCCTCTAGGCTGATTTTTTAAAATGCAAATTTAGTGCTCTGCAAGAGTATAGGATCTGTCTAAGTGCCTGCCTTTCCTCAAGTAGACCCGGGACAGTTTCAGAGACACACACACAAGCCAAGTGCCCTGTGAAACCCACCAAAGGGTCACGTCCGGCTCCAGAGAGTTTACCATCTCAAATCTGTTACCTGGAGTATTTAAAAGCATCAGTTTTTTCCTTCTGTGATTGTAACAACCCTTTCCTTCCCTGAAGAGTAGGGAATCGGTTTGAAAGTCAGCAGCTTGAGGACGTTTCCCAAGGGTTAGACGTTGTGGGAGGCACAGTGTGTGAGTCCTTCCTTGCCTCTGTCCGCTGCCCGCTTCCATATAATGTGCACATGTAGACTGTGTGTTTGGGGGAGTTTAGTTGCTCTCATGCATGTTTCCAAGTCTGGGTCTGAAAGCACCTGACCTTTCACACCATGCCGGGACCGCCCTTGGGAAGCCGTCTCTGTGCCATGTGCTCCCGTGCCCAGAGGTGCAGCCCCTGCCATTCGATGCCCCTGTGATCATATTTTGTTAAGTGGCCGCAAGTTCTCATCACCGGTAGCTCAATGCACAGGGAATGCGGAAGAGTGTAAACACACGAAGATGTATTATTTAGGAGTAAGTTATTAAAGTTTACTTAAGCAGGGGCGCCTGGGTGGCTCAGTCGTTAAACGTCTGCCTTCGGCTCAGGTCATGATCCCAGGGTCCTGGGATGGAGCCCCGCATCGGGCTCCCTGCTCGGCGGGAAGCCTGCTTCACCCTCTCCCTCTGCCCCTGCTTGTGTTCCCTCTCCCGCTGTGTCTCTCTCCGTCAAATAAATAAATAAAATCTTTAAAAAAATTAAAACAAAAAAATAAAGTTTACTTAAACAAACAGAAAATAGGATGGCTTATTCTTATCCTTAAATTGGATCTTTTGTTGTATTCATTACCTAACACGACTTGTGTCATTGCGGATTCTAAATTTTAACTTTGTCCTGAGAGCACATGGTAGTGCCGCTCGTGGGTTCTCCATGTAGGAATTCTCTTCAACGGAGGAAACGAAGCATGTGTTCAATGTGTTCTTTGTTGAGTCTTCTAAGGGTGAAATTCATGTTCATGGAATTGTATGGTGTCTTGTAACCTTTTTCCCTGTCCCTCTATTTATAGTGTACACATTTTTGCCAAGCCTGGGCCAAAAACTATGTCAAAAATTCAAGCAATGCTGCAGTGTTGAATTCTTGAACACAGATCGTTTCTCCTCGGCTTTGGTTTCGTAACTGCCGTGTCCTCATGAACTGAAGGTTTATGCTTCTATTTTGAACCAATCTGTTAGACTCATTAGCATTCCCGGCCGCTTGCCTTACATAGCTGGAGCTGTTTCCCTCTTTAGGTGTGAGAACAACAGCTGTGGAAAATATTCAAATTAAACTGGTGACCTTGTTAGCAAGGAACCTGTGAGCACATTTACCTCCGTCGGCACTGTAATTTATAAAAATATAATTTGGCCACCGAGCTAGTAAAATGGGTTAACAATTATTTTCATTGTCTGGGCTGTTTTGTTGTGTCATTCCATATTTGTTATTCAAATTGCCATAATAAGAACAAGGCATTTTACCGTTCTCATTACAAGCCATATAATGTCTAACCCAAGCAGTGATTTAGAAGAAAAATTGGAGTGTGGGAAGTGGTAATAGCAGTAAGTTTCTTTTATGAGTAAAATAAACAAGGATAGAAGAGCCATTTCCACCACCGCAGTTCTGGGCCGACCCCTCTCACGCCACCACCTTGGGGTCTCCTCGCTGCCCCCTCTGACGACAGCCCATCGGTCTGTCCAGGTACCTTGGGCCAACACTCTGTAAGCAAGGTCCTCCGTAACATCCATTAACAGATTCTAGACGTCCCTTTCTTGGATGACGACTAAGCAGAGAACAGAGAAAACTCTCCCACATACAGAACAGAACATCTTCTCTGTTTCTGGGGTGCGTCCACGACAGATGAGGGGGAAGCGCTGCAGGCTCTGTTGTTAACAGGTCTGTGCAGCTGGATGGTGCTGTTAGGTACTTGTCCTTCCAGCCCTGCGCTTCCTCCTCCTCCAGCAGCCTTCATGGAGAGCCAGCCCCGTGAGGATTGCCCTTCTGGGATTCCATGGGCTGTTGAGGCTTAGCATGGCACCTTGGCTCCCACGGGTCTGCCTGTGTTCGCTTCTGCCCACAGTCCCATTGGCCTGGCCTTGCTGGGCCTGCTCCTCCCTGCAGAACACGAGCACCTGACCACCTGCCATGCTGCTGCCCGCATCCCTGCCGGCTCTCTTCATGCTTCCCTCCACTGTGTTAATGTCACCCGTGGCACCTCCAAAGGGTGCAGCCTGGGCACCTGGCTGTCTCGGCCTGAAACCACTTTTATCTATGCTTCTTTAGACCATCTGTTTTATTTACTTATTTTTATTTTTTTAAAGATTTTATTTATTTATTTGAGAGAGACAGAGAGCACAAGCAGGGGGAGCAGCAGAGGGAGACGCAGGCTCCCCACTGAGCAGGGAGCTCATCTCGGGGCTCGATCCCAGGACCCTGGGACCATGGTCTGAGCCAAAGGCAGACGCTTCACCGACTGAGCCACCCCGGCGCCCCTAGACCACTCAGAACGAGTGGGTGTGAGGATATTACTATTATTATATTGACTGATGAAGTGTGAACAGATATTGCTGGGAAATAACTCTTTCTACTATTGGCTTGGTGCTTTTTCAAGTCATTTCCAATTAGCTTTGATTTCAGATTTATACTATGCTGAGTACAAATTTTACCAAGGACAGGTGACCGTGGTAGACTCTAAGGAAGATAGATTAGAAATCTTGAAGCTGTACATTCATTAGGGAAGTAAAATGGTGCACACACACACACACGTAATTTCTTCTTTTTTTTTTTGCTAGATTTCTGCTGCTGATACTTTATGGCAGCTTACAAACCTGTAAAGTTTATCTGTCTCTCCCAGACACTTCCGAGTGCCTTGTGGGTTCCCGGCAGAGAAAGGAACGCCCCAAGCTTTCATCCTTTCACCTTCTGGGCTCCACATCTCCGCCACCTCATTCCTATGCTACTCTTTTCTGTTGGCAGTGTCACTCCGAAATTCCAGACGGCTATCACGTAAACCCGCCTTCCCGTCTTTATCCTGACATGTGCTGCTTGGAACTGCTTGGAAATGAACTTTCAGGCGGTTTCCTGCTTCCTTGCTTTCCCTTCTCAGGGAGCATGTGTGTGCGTGCGTGTGTGTGGGTGCATGTTGTCTGTGCACGCATACCCCTGTACACACAAGGACACGAACGTGCATTCTGTGCGGAGAGCTACAAAGCCACAAGGTCAGTGTCTGACACATCACAAATATTTTTCAAAGAAGAGGGGGCAGGTAAAGGTTTACTGGCACTAGAAATTTAGTAAAAAGGAACCAAACTTCTAAATTTGGAGTGGCCTTTTGAATGCAGTAGTCCTATTTAGTTATCACTAATTTCGACCTCAAATTTTTAATCTACAGAGGATTTTTTCTTTCTTTCTTTCCTTCTTTCTTCTGAGAAGGAGAGAGGTGGGGGAGGAGCAGAGGGAGAGAGAGAATCTCAAGCAGGCTCTATGCCAGCACAGAACCCCAATGTGGGGCTCAATCTCCCGACCCAGAGATCACGACCTGAGCTGAAATCAAGAGTCAGATGCTCAACCAACTGAGCCATCCAGGCGCCCCTAAGGAGCATTTCTTAAAGTATGTCCACCTGATGTTAATAAATGTAACTAAAAACTAAAGAAAGATTTAAAAATAGGTTCAACGACTAAAAAAAACCTTGTGAAATCCTGTTAAACATGATTAAAATGGGTTATTTTCTGCAGGGCTTGGCAGTACTTCTGATCTGTTGGATTGTTTCATGACTCTGGAAGGGCTAGGGGTGGGGGTTGGGGGCTCTACTATGGACTATAGGCCATCATTATTTGACCACAGAATACTTCTTTAGGAATAGTGTTTAAAAAAAAAAGTGCCACTCTGAGAAACACAAGCCTGGAGAATCCAGACTTACCAAGGGTTGTAAAGGGTTTGTAGAGGGAAGCACTATAACCTTCTCCTGGGTCCCCAGCTGGAAGGCTGTGCTGTGTTCTGTACTCATCTGCATGGTAGCTCAGCCCTGATGTTAATTTATGCTCCAGACATTCTCTAACTCCCGTCTCTGAAATTAAAAGGTCAATATTTTCCATAATGTAAAGTTCCTTAAGAATATATTGTAACCCCCACCCCAAGGGAAACTGAATGACACCTTCTTGTCCTGTTTAAGCTCATCAGAGAGCTTCATATATCCTTCCTTTATCATTTTATGGAGGATTAAAGTGGAATATACAAATATGCAATAAAACTGACACAATTTATGGTCACCTTTCCTATGAGAATTGTTCGCGAAGATCGTAAATCAGGGGTGTTTCCTTCTGGGAGAAGCGCTTGCAAGCCCCTGGGAGCCATGGTGCTCTTGCTGGTGCAGAGGAACCATTGTGATTCAAGGCCATCCCACCTGGTCTTAATAACACCTTGTAGCAAAATTAATTTACTCTTAAAATTCCCGTTGCCATAACAACTTGGTGCTGCTGGTCATGTGACTTAATGAGATTCTAGAAGAGAAACGTTCTAGGGGGATGAGGGCACAAATGGAGATCGCCCACCTTTAAGTACTTGCATGTAGATGTTAGTTAGCCAAAGGAGGTGCTTGCTGGTAAGAAGAGGCACAGACTTTGTGTGCCTCTTCTTTGTTTCTGTTTTTGTTTTCCTTGTTCTTTAATCCCAAGGCAGCCGTTGCGTCTTCTCTCCTCCTTTTTCCAGGGTTTTCCATGGGAAGCAGTGCATTTTAACTGGGTTAAAGCAGGCTTGAAATGAAATGGAGATTATTTTGATTACAAAAAAATAAAGATTACTTTATATCGACATATTTCTTCTTTTATTACGCAGCCCGCTATTACGGTCCAAACACGTTATGTGTGGAATAGGAAATGTATCTGCAGTAAATTTCACTCCCATTCTTCTTGTATTTTTGCTTGTTGACACTGTATATACCGTCCTAAAATACGAGATACCAGCTAAAAACCTGAGTGTGACTTGGTCTTGTACTGGGCCACCCAAACCCAAATGTCACTTTTTTTCAAGCTTTGTAACCCATTCCTCCAACAGGGAATAAAAATTGACCTTTAAACATGACAAAAACCATCAAAAGAATTGTGTGTGTATGTTTTTAAGCAGTTAAATAGGTGGTAAGATTAGCAAAACAGTTGTAAATCCTTTTGTGTGTGTGGGCCTCAGTCTGATGGGTTTGTTTAATTTGCCAGTGAGTGGAGAGGGCATACATGTTGTTGAAAATTTGGAAAATATAGAAGAAAAGATGGGGAAAACAAAAGTCTTCTTATCTCATCACCTAGAGATAATCACATTCTATAATATATTCCCAGCCATTCTGGAAGAGAACCTATCCTTTTAACTCCAATGATTAAACATCCTTCCACAATGTGTCTTGTAATGGTGGTCCTAATTTTGTTCTGCCATTGTATAATAAATATTCAGGTCAATCTCCTTTATTAAACGTTTAGAGTATATCCTTCTTTTGCTTTTGTGAATAATTCTGTAAAACATATAGTGTCTCCAGATTTTCAATGCATCTCTGTTCCTGTGGCTGATTTCCTAGGGATTGAATTCTTGAGTCAACACACATGAATAGGTTAAGTCTTTGGGTGCACATTGCTAAATTCCTTGTACAAAGCCTGTACCAGTTTCCCTTTGCACCAGCCATATAGGAAAAGGCTCTTTCCCCCTCCTACTCGCTACTCACACCGATGCTGGATATTATCATCAAAAACGTTCTCTTACACACCTATTAGAGTGGCCAAAATCTGAACCCTGACAAATGCTGGTGAGGATGTGGAGCAACAGGAAATCTCATTCCCTGCTGGTGGGAATACAAAACAGTGCAGCCACTTTGGAAGAAAGTTTGGCAGTTTCTCATAACCCTAGACATACCCTTATCATGTGATCCAGTACTCAAGCTCTTGGTATCCACCCAAAGCAGCTGAGAATTTATGTCCACACAAAAACCTGCACATAGGTGTTTATAGCGGCTTTGTTCATTAATTGCCATAACTGGGAAGAGACCAAGATGTCTTTCAATAGGTGAATGGATAAACAAACCATGATATATCCAGACAATGAAATATTATTCAGCACTAAAAAGAAAGGACCTATCATTCCATGAAAAGACATGGAGGAAATATCACTAAGTGAAAGGAGCCAATCTGAAAAGGCTACATACATACATGCATGATCCTAACTCTGTGACATTCTAGAAAAGGCACGACTATGTAGACAGTGAAAGGATCCGTGGTTATGAGGGGCTGGGAGGGAGGGAAGGATGAACAGGTTGAGCACAGAGGATTTTTACGACAGCCTGTGTATGATAGACAGAGAATAATACTCTGTATGATACCAAAATTATAGACACATGTTATTATACATTTGTCCAAACCCATAGAATGTACAACACCAAGAATGAACTATAATGTAAACTATGGGCTTTAGGTGATAACAATGTCAGTGTAAGTTCATCAGTTGTAACAGATGTACCATTTGGTGGGGGATATGGGGCAGGGGGCAAAGGGTGTATGGGAACTCTCTCTACCTTCCCCTCTATTTTGCTGTTAATGCAGAAATACTTTAAAAAATAAACTTTTTAAAAAAAGTTCTCCAATTTGATAATTGAAAAAAAAACCTCATTTTATTAGTGCATTCCACTGATTGTCAGTACCAAGTTTAACTTTTATTGGTATGTTAGCACCTGAGATCTGTCCACTGGTCCTTTGAGGCCTCAGTCAGGATGGAGGGAGCTTCACCCAGTCCGCTTAGACGTGAAGTTCAATGTGTTTAACTTGTTCACTTCTGGCTGGAACTCCAGCCTCGTTCAATGTCTTGGGTTCTCTGCACATGGACCCAAATGAGGAATGTAGATCCCACCTCCAGGTATGTCTGCGCTCCCTAAGATGTACACACAGGCTGTTGATGTAGCTCAGAGAGTGTTGCGGAAGAGCTGGGGAGGAGATTTACACTGAAAGTAGAAACAATTAAGGAGAATATCATATGTCCCTGTTCTAATAAGCCTTTCAGCCCTTCACTACTTGCCTTGGCCAACATCCTCTTTCAAATCTCTCCTGTCCCCCTCTTTAGGATTCCTGATTTCTTCCCATGCTCTCAGGTTTGGCAGATGACGCCCGTGCACCCATAGCCCAAAGCGCTCCAGGTGGCTGCTCTTCTAGGGCCCAAATGCACTTGCCTCCACAAGGGAGTATCTGCCCCGCATTTCACCCTTCTGTCCCACCCAGCGTCAGCACAGGGAGGGAGCAGGATGGACATTTCCTATCTCCCTTGAAGTATTGCAGTTTTCCTAGGAAGCAGAAGCAGCTACAGTTTTAAATAATAATTTTTCACACAGGAAATCCATAGCACACTGGAAAGGCCATAGACCGGGGCTGGGGACAGATTGGTCACTGAGAGAGCTACACCAGGATAAGGGACCTGGAAGACAGAATCGAGAACCAGAGTTGGCAGTTTTCTAGCAGAATAACCCTCAAACAGAGGCTCTGATTGGGGTGTTCAAGTTGCTATGAGGATTTTCTTATGTTGAGATGAAGTCTACCTCCTTGTGATACCACATCACTGGGCCTCCTTTTGCTCAAAGTTTTACAAATAAAACCACACAGCGTGTAGAGGTCAAATCTGTAAATTTACTGAAAAAAGGAAAAGATGTGCTCTCCATCTGGGATGGAGATTAAGACCGCATTTCCAACATGGTGCTCAGGATATTACTTGTACAGGATGCTAGCAAAAGGAGCAAAAAGTAATGCAGGCTGCGTGCACCCATCCCTCCGGCAGATACTAGGGTGAATGACGTAGAGCAGAGTTGCACACCCCAGCACCTCGGCTCGAGCTTATGTGGACATTATCATCAGTGCTTCCTCGGTGGGTCTGACCATGCAGTCTCTTTCCAAGGGGAATCTCATGGGGCTTAGTCATCCACAAGAAATACTTTGGGGAGAGGTATTATATGACCACCATACTATGTGGTCAGTGGAGACTGTTGAGGGTAATCCCACATTCAGTATCTCCCTTGGCTCTCAACAGCCTGTCCGCCAGACCGCCTTGCAATGTCCCCATCTTCAGCCCCTGCCTCCTCCAGGTGAAGCGTGCCCATAGATTTTATAGGTCCCCTGCAGGCGCTGGCCACATCTGGCTGACTTCCTCCAGTACCCCAGAGCCTAGCGCCATCAGCAAATACAGGTTTGCAAGACCTTTACGCACCAACTACATGGTAGTTGAACGCTCACCTTATAACTTCACATAATTATGTTTGGTTATTTCTATTCATAGTTGTTATCCTTCAGGCTCTGCTATTTGACCTGCATTATGAATTTGTCGATGCAATAATGATCCCTGTTATTAGCAGTAATCTATTCTAATTATTTTGGTCATGATTTACTATTTTCCTATTAATAACCATTCACCCAGGAGGTTAAAATGTTTCACATAGCTTATGTATTTAATATATTCTGTGATTTCCCCATATATAGCTTTTGGATTGTTCAGTGTGCATAGGAATTAGTCCAGGTTTACAGAACCACCCCCATGTCTAATTCCCATTTTGTTTTAAAAATATCTCATGTAGCTCACTATGTGTCAGTAGAACGAAAACAGATTTTTCTTCCTTATATCTTTCTCCAGTAGAGTTTCATCTGTCTTATGTATGTTTCTCCATAGTGGAGACTATGTGGAAGTTGGAGCCAAACACCTTCCCTCATCCTGAGTCTAGGTCACAGGAGTCCTAGGGAATGCTATGACTTGGGGCTGGGGTGGTTTCTATCCCCGGAGGAGCAGGGACTCTAAACAGAATCTAAACTTGATTACAGGGAAGAATAAGAAATTTCCCCTGCGCCTGAATTGTATGGCCTGTTACTCATGTCACCTGGGGTCTCTCTGGTTCTTAGTTGAGGAAAACTTGGACTAGAACTGGAGTCAGTATTCAAACAGCATTCATGACCCCGTGCACAACTGGGGACACAGAAGAAAGATGGGGGGCCACCAGAAGGTGAGCTCAGAAATACTGCTGAGTGCTTTACATTTCAAGATTTGAAGAGCGTTCTGTGAAGGAGTGAGAAGCTGGCATGGACATCCTCTTAGAGTCTGCACACGAGAGTAATCTGTGCCACTGGGTTTTTGCTGCAAAGGGACATCCACAAGAGAAAAATATGACTACTGAGCCCACCCAAGCAGAGGGACCCTACTGTCTGCCATCAAACTCACACGCTCCAATCTGCCCAGCAGGGGAGGCCCGGGATGCTTGCAAGGAGCCTGGACTTAGGTGAGCATGCTGGCCTGCCCCACATGGAAGGGTGAACCGGACCTAGGGCACATGGGCCCTTCCCTTTGTGCTGCTCGGACAGAACCCAGACGTTTCCCAAGACAAAGCTACCCACTGAGAGACCCCACATGTGGGAAATCGTTGCCTGGGCATTTCTGAAGCTGGAGAGAGACCGGAGGATGCTCATAGCCCCGGGCTCAGCTGAGAGCATCTCCTTTCTCAGAGGACCCAGTCAAGGCCCGGGGTGGTGGGATTCACAGAGCAGCGAGGAGAACCTGCTGGGATTGGAGATCCGGGCTGTAACCCAGCATATGTCATTACCAACTCAAGCTCCCGAGAATCGGCTCATTCCAGAGCCCTGGGTTGGGGGCTCTGGGAATGGAGTGCTCGTTGCAAAGGGACAAGCTTCTTGAGAGAAGACTAATGCACCCAGAGTAGGGACAGGAGAACTTCCAGCATCCTGGTTACCTGCAAGGGCTTGCCGCCCCCGGTGGGAACACCGCCCTCTTGGCCTTATGCTGCTTTGGGTGTCAGCATTTCCATATCAGGGAACCCACCGTGGACACAGACCTGCTTCCCACCCCCTCAGAGTGTGTGGACTGGAGCGGAACAGGGTTTAGGGGACAGAGAGATTTCTGGGGGAGAAATGTGGCTCTGGTCAGGTCGCCGTAGAACTTTCAATGGTCACTGACCTCAGGGAGGTAAGATCCTGGCTTCTGCCTTTAAAAAGTGACCATGCAGCCCTGAGAGGTCAGACGGCAGTCAGACATGGTCCCAGGGCATGGCCTTGGATGTGAGCATGGCTACAATGAAACAGCACTTCCAGATTATACACCAGGGAAGACAAATGGGACACTACGAGGAGGTACCCGGAGAAGGGGGCCATGCTTGGAGACGTGAGTGACTTTGCAAACAGTGCTTCTTTATTGGTGCATTATTAAAAAGGATCCAATGGGGATTTGCTGCTTTGGTGGCAATGGTCAGGGCTGAATATTACCCAGAGTCCTGGAATAAAGATAAGGAGCATCACTAGAGATAGTACTGGGTAGTGTCTTAGTGGCTTCTTAATTCTCTTATAAAAGTAAGATTTCTTCACAGTAGCCACTCGTGTGTGTTTATCTCCTAGAATACTCGTAAGATTTACTAAAGTAGGGATTCCTGGGTAGTTCAGTCAGTTAAGCGTCTGCCTTCAGCTCAGGTCATGATCCCGGGGTTCTGGGATCGAGCCCCGCATCCGGCTCCCTGCTCCGCAGAGAGTCTGCTTCTCCCTCTGCCCTCTGACTCTCCTCCTCACTTGTGCTCTCTCTCTCAGATAAATAAATAAAAGTTTTTTAAAAAGATTTAATAAAGTAAGAAAATATTGTTTGAAAGTCAAGATTTATGGCATGTAGGTAAAAGATACATGAGTACCTGGTTATTTAGAGGTGGTTTCAATAATGGATCTAAAACCTCCTTGTACCAGAGGCAAAGAAAGAGAAGGAGAAGAGAGGAGGGAGGAAATGGGAGGGGGAGAGGAGGAGAGTTAGATATCTGTGGGTGTTTCAGAGATAGGGCCTTTGCCCTGCTTCCCTAACACCGCAGTCTTGGCCTGCAGTCTTGGGTGAGGGTCATCTAAGGAGATCCTAGATTACGCACTGTACCCAGCAAAGTGCAGGGAGTGGCCAGGATTTCTTTGGTATCCAGGAGGGACAGGCAAATATGTGTAAAGGAGATTCTTTGCATTTGCAGGGATGAGGACAACGGTGTATGGGACCCAATGGCTGGAGACACAGTGGATCTCAGGCATCTCACAAGGTATTAGTGTGCATGGGAAGCCTTGTCCAATGACCAGATTCCTTCCTCCCACCCCAGACTTTGGCAGCCATGTGTCCCTGAAATGTGGGCACAATCCCAGCTAAAATTGGCTGAGATCATCCTGAATTGGCCAAGATGAATTTTCTGCCATTTGTTGAAAATGAGGCTCAATAAAAGGAATTAAATTGAGTATCCCGTGTTTGGGTTTGAGAATTTGTACATAAAGAAGTCTAGCTAATGAGTAACTACTAGAGAGCTCTTGGATCCCAGAGATTTATTGGCATATATGCCCATGGTTTAAGCACATCTCTGGCGGAATTGCTGTCCTTTTAGCCTGGTTAAAAATCACTTTCCTTCAAGTTACATGGTTGTTCACGTGCTCTGGATTTGAAGAAATGGGAGCAGGGAGAGGAGGGAATATTTCAGTAGGGTCTCTGAAATGTTTGGGTGGATTTTGCATGAATATATGGTGATTTATGATACCCGGAGTCACCAGGGAAGGGGTGATTGCCACTTATGTGTCATCCAAAGGCAGTGCTGGTCCTAAATGTGAAGAAAAGGATGCAATTTATCATTGAAGGCCCTGGCTTTTTCTCCCTGTTTTCCTCCCTCAGACACCCACTAAGCCCACTAGGATGGCATTATCTTCTTCGTCCTCCTAAATTGTATGTCCTTGTGTCCTTTGGTCAAACAGAGGCAGGTGGCACAATGGGAGGAGTTTGGACTTCTGGAACGCTGCTACCATAATGCATCTCAATCTGGCTCTGTGGCGTTTTTTTCCTCTTATTGCTGTCATTTAATGATTTCATTTCCTAATGAAAACACACCTATAGAAATATTAAAATATTAAAATATTTTTATGTAGTAATGTGCATGATCCATCAGAAGATCTGATTTAGCCCAACTATGGCAATAAGAGGTGAAAAATGAATTCTACACATTAACTAGAGTTTCATGTTTACTCACTTTCTCCTATCTTTGGAACTTGGGAATATAACACAGCAGCTTGGCACTTTAAATTTCAAAACATATTGGAGTATATTTTGATTCATTAGCATGGAACAGAACTTTAGGCAAAGAGATGCATTATAAACTGCGATATGTTCCCTTTTATAATAAAACAAACCACATTTTCAAGTTTGGAAAATGTTTAAATGCACATGGTTATTATGAATTCCCTAACATTGCACTTACAATGAAGTCAAATTTGGAATGTTTCCAAAGATATTCTGTATGATCTTCATAACACAGAGCATGCAAAGAGTCCAGAGTAAATGGTATTTGCATTTCTACTGGAGATTTTACAGGGATACTCTTTGTGGCAATCGTGGTATATCTTAATGTTTCATTTATTGTTTGCAAAGGTCTTTCTGTTAAAAGACATAAAATGCTCAAGTTCAGCCATCTTGATTTCATAATCACCGGTCAGTTAAGTGGGGAATCCAGCTGCAACTTTCTGACTCATTCCTGGTGCTTATGAAAAATGACAGCATTGGGCAGAGAAGTGCTTTTTTTTTTTCAGGATGAACTGGCAAAGAGCCATCTCCTGCTTAATAATCTGTTTTTCACCTCTCCTTTATGGAATCATAGCTCAGATTCAGAGAGAAGATATTGAGATGCAAGAATATGATGATTCTCTCATCTTATTCACCTGGTGCCTTTGTCACTCACACAGATAATAGTATTTTTCTAAAACATTCTCAACTTGTACCAAATGCTGATCTGCTGGCTCAACTAAAAAGTGTTCCTTCCCTTTGGGTACGATCCTGTCATAAAGGAGATGGTTACAGCATTGCCTTTTTAACTCACTAGCAGCGAATGCTTCGTCATCCATTCACGCGGGAAATATTTTAGAGTAAAGCTCCCGCATCAAGAAAACGGTCACACTACTGTCAGGTTCCTATCTCTGCAATCTGGTTAAGCTTTGATGGGCTTTTAAAAATCCCTGAGACCTAAAGGAGGATGGATTTTACCATATCTTCTCAACAAACCCTTAGTACAACACAGTCTCACACACGCACACACAAACAGGAGTTATCCTACAACATGTTGTCATGGCAACAAAACCACTAAACACACTGGGAGGGAAAACACTTGGAAAAATAAAAAAAATTGAACATAATTTTAGGAGGACTTAAAATTATATGTGTGTATATGTGTATATATACACACACACATATGTGTGCATATAAAAGTTTCTTGGTTTTTTTCTTAAGTGAGGGCCTTAAAATAAATGCAAATGCAATGTATAAGTTTAATAAAAAGCAAATACCCTTTATTCAAAATTTGTGATTTCTGCAGCTTTTTAATTTTGAATGGTTCTTTCTGTAATCTAGTTTTCTGGGAATTTATTGTGCTTTTATCTTTGGCCTCCAACTCATCTAAATGATTACTGTAATTCCATTCATACTGGCAAGCATCTGGCCCTGACTTTGCATTTTCTATTTTGTTCTCACATTTATGAGTCTTCTCCCAGTCTCTCATGCATTTCCTCAACTCAACCACCTGAAATTAAGCAAATCTCTACCCTTCAAAAACTTAGCACAAAAGGCAGGCCATCAGCCACCCTTCTCCAAAAGCTATTATTTGGGTTGCTGACTTACTTAAGTGATTAATTTTGTTGTTCTGTGTCCATTTCATCCCACAAATTCCACCACATTTTTTTCTAGAAGGAACACCTAATGTACACTTGTACAAATCTTCCAGTACCTTCCTGAAGCCAAGTCAGATGTATCAACAAGATGAAGGATGTGTAAACAAAATGCATTTACGTATTTCCCTTCTGTGTATCTGCCAGATTCTAAGGAGGCAACTGATTTAAGAATTGAGGTGAATCTTTGCAAGATGTGTTACTCAATGGTCACAGAAATCAAAAAACATCACATGCTCTGAAGGAATCAGAGAGTCATGAGGACGCTCATGATCTCAGCGTCATGAGATCGAGCCCCATGTCAGTCTCTGTGCTGGGCGTGGAGCCTGCTTAAGATTTTCTCTCCCTCTCTCCCCCTCTAAAAAAATGCTTTAACCAATGAAGTCAAGGTCTTTGTCTGGATATGGAAAGATTTATCTGATGTATTTTTTAAATTGAGGTTTAAATGTATGCACAAAGAAATGCACAGATCTTAAATGTATAATTTCTTTTTTTTTTTTTAAAGATTTTATTTATTATTTGAGAGAGAGAGAATGAGAGAGAAAGCATGAGAGGGGGGAGGGTCAGAGGAAGAAGCAGACTCCCTGCTGAGCAGGGAGCCCGATGCGGGACTCGATCCCAGGACTCCAGGATCATGACCTGAGCCGAAGGCAGTTGCTTAACCAACTGAGCCACCCAGGCGCCCTTAAATGTATAATTTCATGTAATTTTTTTAAAGTAAACTCTACGCTCAATATGGGTCTTGAATTCACAACCCTAAGATCAAGAGTCCTGAATATATATGCCCATGACCAGTAACTCAGTCAAGATACAAGACATTTCCATCATCCCAGAAACTCCTCCTCTTGTCCCTTCCAGTAAATTCCCACTCCCTATTGGCAACAACTATTTTGATTTCTATCATCACAATTAGTTTTGTCTGTTCTTGAAGTTCCTATAAATGAGATCATACAGAACATTTCCATTTGTGTCCGGCTTCTTGGAGCAATGTGTCTTTGTGATTCATCCATGTTGTTGCATGTATCAGCAACTTACTCATTTTATTGCTGATCTAACTTCTGTGAGATGATTACGAAAAGTTAATCTGTTCCACTGTTGATGAAATTTGGATTGTTCTTAGTTTCGGGCTACTAGGAATGAAAAATGCTAAAAACAGTCTTGTGCAAGTGTTTTTGTGGACATTGTTTTCATTTCTCTTGAGTAAATACCTAGAGATACAATTGCAGGGTCATAAGGTAGGGGCATGTTTAACTTTGTAAGAACATGCCAGTTTTCCAAAGTGGTTGTACCCTTTGACACGCTCATCGTTAGTGTAAGAGAGCTCCCTGTTTCTCATCCTCCTTATTGGCACATGATGGTAGCACTCTGCTGAGGTCAGGACTCGGTAAGTTTTAATCGTGCATTTCTCTGATGGCTAATGATGTGGAAAGCCTTTTGAAATGCTTGTTAGATATGTGCCTTTAATTTTTCAAGATTTTCCTCTTTTTTGTATCTTTTGGTATTATTTATTTAGTATTATTACTGGGATGGGGAAGTTGTTTATGTATCTGGAGTCAAGTCTTTTTGCAGATATATGGATCGTGATGTATTCTCCTAGTTTGTGGCTTAGTTTTTCATTTTCTTAACCTTTGATGCCTAGAAGATTTAATTATGATGAAATTTGTTTTATTGTTTTTCTTTTCTTTCAGAGTTGGTGCATTTTGTGTCCTAAAAAATCTTTACCTACCCTAGAGTTGTGAAGATAATCTCTTATGTTTTCTTCCAGAAGTTTTATGTTTTTGTTTGTATGTTTTTCTCCACAGGATGAGCTAACATCTGAGATTCATTCTCCCATGGTTGTGCTGATCCGGTTATTCAGCACTGTTTGTTGAAAGACTTTTCTTTCCACGTTGCACTGTCAAGGGGCCTTCGTGAGGGTCTGTTTCTGGAATTTCTAGTATGTTTCCACAATCTACTTTTTAACCTTACGCCAATACCATGCTGTGTTGATTATGGTAGCTTCATAAGTCTTGAAATCAGGCAGTCTGAGTCTTGCAAATTTGTTCTTCAAATACATATATTCTTAAATTTAAAAGGCCAATAATTATTTTGGCATAAGGAGATAATATATGAATATGTGCATAAGTAAATTTATACATTACCTCCCTTCCCCGTGGACAAAGCAAGAAACTACAAGCTATGGTTTATCCTCGGGAAATAGAAATTGTTATTAGAATGGGGGCAGAGTCTTGCACTTTTGATTTTATGCTCTGTTGAAGGTATGTTTAATTCTTTTAAATGAACTCATTAATTACTTGCATGCTTGAAGTGTGTTCGTGGTGAGCTATGAATCTTCTTTCCTTAATATTGCATTGTATTTAAAATTTTTAATTTTAATTTTATTTTAATTCCAGTATAGTTAACATGCAGTGTTATATTAGTTTCAGGTGTACAGTACAGTTATTCAATACTTCCATATATATGACTCAGTGCTCTTCATGAATAAGTGTACTTTTAATCCCCATCACCTGTTTCTCCCATCCCCCACCACCTCCCCTCTGGTGACCAGCTGTTGGTTCTCTAGAGTGAAGAGTCTTGGTTTCTTGGTTTGTTTCTTTTTCTCTTTGTTTGTTTTTTCTTCAATTCCACATATAAGTGAGATCATATGGCATTTATTTTTCTCTGACTTATTTCACTTAGCGTAATACCCCCTGGCTCCATCCATGTCATTGAGAATAGCAAGATTTCTTTCTTTTTGATGGCTGAGTAATATTCCATTATATACATATACCACATCTTCTTTATCCATTCATTTGTCGATGGACACTTGGGCTGCTTCCATAATTTCCCTATTGTAAATAATGCTGTAATAAAGGTAGGAGTGTATGTTTCCCTTCAAATTAATGTTTTTGTTTTCTTTGAATAAATACCCAGCAGTGGGATTACTGGATCGTAAGGTAGCTCTATTTTTAACTTTTTGAGGCACCTCCATACTGTTTTCCAGAGTGGCTGCACCAGTTTGCATTCTCACCAACAGTGCATGAGGATTCCCCTTTCTCCGCATCCTCACCAACACTGTTGTTTCTAGCATTGTTGATTTTAGCCATTCCAACAGGTGTGAGGTGGTATCCCATCATAGTTTTGATTTATATTCCCCTGGTGATGCGTGATGTTGAGCATCATCTCAGGTGTCTATTGGCCATCTCAATGTCTTCTCTGGAGAACTGTCCGTTCATGTCATCTGTACTCTATTTAAAATTTAAAAAAGCACTTTTCTCTAAACAAATTTACCGATTTTACATTGACAGGTAGAGCTGATGGAAAAAGGAAGGAAACTCTTTTTGTGATTACCTGGTGTGGATCAATGCTTACAGATACATTCTCTCAACAAGAAGACATCACTGGCTCGGAGGCATGGGTAACTTGGTCAGTAGGTGATACAGGTGGGACATGACTCAGGTACATGGTACTTGAGAAGGAGAATGCTGTTGCTGCTGGTGCACATGGCCTTCTGCCACGGCTGGCAGGAACTAGGCAGAGCTCCCCAGGAAAGGCCTCTTCCATGCTCACTGAGGCCCATGGATCTGAGCTGGGTGTTGCTCACGAGTGGCATGCTCAGTGTTTGTCCAGAAGCAACTCCAGGTATCTTTACTAAGAAACAGGAAGACCACTCTTTACATGCTGGGGAAAGACCCGAGTCTGGCTTTCAAGGCCTCGGGAAAGAATTTTCAGACTGTGAGCATATAGCCACCGTGAACCATCCAACCATGGGATGTTGCAAAACCACAGACAGGGTTAGCTGGCCCTCAGTGAAAAAGAAGGTCAGCCCTTGACTGAACACCCAGGGAAATAGCACACATACCAAGCACTTAATGAAGAGATTTTCCAAAAAGCTGCAGACAGAGCAAGCCTTTGTCTGTCATCCTAGAAGCACACATCCCCCTTGACTCACAGCACAGAAGCAACCACAAAGGAACGGCCTCGTCTTCCCACGACCCCCACCAGCGCGCACGCTGCCCTCCTGCTGGGAAGGACGAGATGGGGGCTTCTGTGGGAGGCCAGGCTGGAGTAGCTCTCAGCTTCCTACCACTGCACGCGCTGGGTCTCTACAACCGAGACTGTCCTCGCCCTGTCCTCGGTCTACCCTCCATCCGAGGGTCATTCCTGCCTGTTGACAAACCTGCTCTCCCAGGTCTCGTCCCAAAGACGAAGACCCCACTCCTGTGTGGCTTTTCCTGGAGGAGCCCTTGGGAGAGTTGATGTGCTGTGCCTATGCTGCCCTCCCTCTCCTCCCCCTGCCGCAGCAGCCAAGCGCCCTCACCTCCCCCTGCACTCTCTCTCAGCCGATGCCAGTGGCTTCAGACCCACCTGCATGCCCACGACATCCACATTCTTCCCTCTCCCAGAGAAGTAGCCTTCATTCTCACCTGCCACTGCAAATTTCTTATATTCTTTTATATATTTCTTGTAATCCCACAGCCTTGTTCTTTCATAACTCCACATTACCTGCCTTCATGCTGTGTTTAAAGTAAAAGCTCAGTGTGTCTTTATTAAATTGAAAATAAACACGAACCTTCTCCTTAAAACATATGGGATCTCCCCTAAACATATGGTGTTGTCTTGAATATCAGTAGAATAGCAATTTAGGAAAAATGACCTCAGATAGCAAACCATGCGTCTTTCCCTATTGTTCCTAAATTCAGCAATGTCTGTCTTGAGTGTGAATTGTTTGGGACAACCTCACAGATCTGGCCTTACCCACCCAAGTTTCCATGAAGGGCGGTCTTACCTGATCAGGCCCCTCCACACACCTAATCTTGGTTGTCGAGGTTTATTGGGTTTTTAACTGGATCGTATTCCTGCCTGAAAACATACAGGAAGCCACTTGGCTATTAATTCATGGTTTTATGGGGACAAAAGGAAGGATTATGTGATGGACGGTAACATAGATCCGATCATGTTTCTAGACACCCTTAGCAAGTAAGACGCCCTGCACGTAGCAGCACGTGTGTTTTCCCCTCGGGCCCGGGGCCACCACACTTGGACGTGGCTGCCGGAAATGTGTGCATCTTCCTCCAGGCGGGTCCTCTTCTTTCTTCACGCTTGCTCTGTGTGCTCTTCTCGTCCTGTTTTGTGCCATTTTCACAGAATTATCCTTCATTCCATGGCCATTATGGTAACTGAAGAGACTTCTTGTTGCGTTTCTGAGCTCCGGTCTTTCTGTGTCACACTTGAAGCCGGAGATCAGAAGCAGGGAGTGGAGTGTCATAGGCTAACTATGCCTGAACATGTCCGTTTTTGTTTTTCTTTTTGGTGTCCCACAGCATCCTTTATTTTATTTTATTTTATTTTATTTTATTTTTTATTTTATTTTTTTTAAAGATTTTGTTTATTTATTTGACAGAGAGAGATACACAGCGAGAGAGAGAACACAAGTGGGGGGAGTGGGAGAGGGAGAAAGCAGGCTTCCCGCAGAGCAGGGAGCCCGATGCGGGGCTCGATCCCAGGACTCTGGGATCATGACCTGAGCCGAAGGCAGACACTTAACGACTGAGCCACCCAGGCGCCACCGAGCATCCTTTATTTTAAAAAGGTGAATGATTTGTTAAGTTAAAGAGCAGGGCATTTCACCTAAGATGACATTTCCAATTTCTTTTGAGAAAACCAGGAAACCTAGGCCAGTGTTTCCCTCCGTAGAGCAGTCATCGAGAGGTGCGGAGCTGCTGCTCTCCTCCTTGTAGAAGGCATGGGGTCCCAGGCTCACCCCCATCTCCTCCAGGGGGCCAGCGACTTTTCTTTTTCTTTTTTTTCTCTTGACCCCTCTTGGCATTTGAACAGGTGCATTCTGGCTCCTGCCAAGTGCTCCAGTCTGCTGTCTAGCCCGCATCGCTCCGCTGGTCCTGAGGGATGGACAGGCACTGCTCCACTGGTCTGCTCCCGCTCCGGCCCTACTTGTCCCGTAAAACGCCCGAACCCAGAAAGGGTGGCCTCGTCCATTCCGCGCGACACAGCACGCCTGCGTCTCTTGTCCTCGGACACCGAGGGTGGTTTCAAGTTTCCCAAGAGAGAGAGGCTTACGGAACCTGTCTCGCTTTGGGCGGGCAGTTCGCCCCCTTCACGAGGAGCACTCTCGAGGAGGTCTTCACTGCTGGTCGGAGCTGTCCCTGTGCCACCAAATTTCCCCCTGGTACAGCCCTCGGGGCTTTAGCGCTTAGCTACTTCCTGTTCTGGGTGTGTCTGTGAGTGACAAGCCATCTATTCACCCCAAATGAAATTACCTGGTAGTCCGTGTCTCTCTTTTCCTCAGCACATGTGACCCATGGGAGACAAAGAAACGTAATCTGTTTTTACTCGGGTTACATTGTGGTCACCGGGGGGCTTCCTGCTATTCATTTATATACCATGCTAGCCTGGAACGTAAAAATACGGTGACTATCCACGCTTATTGATGAACAATAACATTTTCAATTTTTTTTTTCTGTTAAAGTTTCGAATTCCTTTTGAATTTATCAGTCGTGCATTTTGAAGGTATTTCAGAAACAACCCTTTCCCCCACTTCCTTACTTAAATGGCATGCACATGACTGTTTCGAGTGCCTTGAGGTGTCGAATTAAGGATTTTACACGTCTGTCCCTACACTAATACTATTTTTCCAGGAAAAACTGCATTTTTGACTTCCAAATATGCTCCTTTAATTATGCATGGCCTGGAAGCCAATTTTTATTAGGTTAAGCTCTAATGGCTGATTCAAGTTGATCGCCACCATCCTTTACAAGTCTCCTTAAGTGCTGGCTGGTGTGAGAGGATACTGCTTAAATTTTCTGATAGGAAAGAATTATAGGCGATTTTAATATTACCAGCAAACATGCCTGTGAATATTTAGCCTTCAAACAGCCAAAGCTCTGTGGGGAAAACATAACCGCAGTTGGAAATAAATCCTATTCTTGTGATGGTGTCAATCTCTGTTTTCATTAATAACTTGGTAAAGAGCATGTGTCTTTTGTAAACATCTCAGGTGGATTTCACAGAGCAGGAGGTTGATTTCAACAGAAATGTTGTATGAAGGACCAAATAGCACTCGCTCGTTCCCCTCCTGTCATTGAAAAGACAGACTAGCCGTGGGATTGGCACTTCTCTGCCTGCCAAGTGAATCTCTGTTCCGTAAATATCTGCTCAGCCAAGGGCATAGGACTAAATAATAGAACTCAAAAAACCACAGAAACCAAAAAACAAAAAGCTAGTCAGCATGAGTGTGTTCTCTTCTCACCCATCCTCTATTCCCTGGTTTGTAATTACTCAATAAATTCCAATGAGTTGTAGTTTAAAAACGTCATCCGTCATCCCAGGGACGCATTTAAGTTTTACTCAGCGCGGCATGCTGACAGGTGTCCCCCTGGACGCCAGGGTGGACAATGCTGGCCGCTGCTTGGGGCCCCTCCGCAGAAGCTGCCCAAGTTTACAGAAATTCACACTTCTTATGTTTTACCCCATAGTTGTACTTACTGCTCATAGATTACAATCCCAGGGCTAGAAGGGGTCTTTCATACTATTTTATCTGATTATTTTTAGTTTGTCTTTTTTTTTTTTTTCATCCAGAAAACTCTTTCTTCGTGTCCTGCACCTCACCTGGTCCCATCACATTCCTTTTTCTCTCTCCAAGGACTGTGTGAAGCAGAGTTTTAAGTGCCTCCACGGGTCACTGCTGTTTGAGAGACATTGTAGCAAGGTTTCTGAAAGGACAGGACTTTGTGGGGTGTATCTTTCAGGATAGACTAGGGTATGCTGCAATAACAGGTTAGTTTTGAAACCCCGCTGCTATGTGCAGCCACCACCATATCTTGCTTGGAGGGCATCTGCTCCAGGTATGGGGGCTCCTGACGTGGTTCTCCGAAGCAAGTCGCCCTGCCAGCCATGGCAATGGTAGGCTTCTTGGTTGGCACTGGGGGAAGGAGGAGTTGCAAAGTGTCATGGGGCTTCTTTATTCCCTCAGCCAGGGACTGACCGATGGTGCACCTCTGCTCACGTCTCATTGGCCAGACCTGACCACAGAACCTCTCTGAACTGCAAGGAAGCTGAGCGGTCTGCTTTGCGTGTGCTAAGAAGAAAGCGCCTGGGTTGAGATTTGGTGAACAAGCCGTGAATATGGGCTGGGGCTCGGGGCTCCAGCCCCCTTGCTTTCTCTGAAACACAGTGCGTATCCTGGTATTCACTTGACAACCCGTTCTAGAGGCAAATGTCAGTGTTAACACTGGATGCTCTGGATTTATGCACGTTCACTGGGCACTCATCACGTAGCCCAGAGTAACTGCTTGATTTAGATGGGGCAGGACAAGCCTGGCCAGCAATGATAGCATTTAGTTTGGTGACATTAAACATTAAACTAGTGAATGCAACCCCTTAATAAGAACTGGGAATTTAAACACTCCTTTTAAGAACCACATTGGTTGGGGCACCTGGGTGGCTCAGTCGTTAAGCGTCTGCCTTTGGCTCAGGTCATGATCCTAGGGTCCTGGGTCGAGCCCCGTGTCGGGCTCTCTGCTCAGTGGGGAGCCTGCTTCTCCCTCTCCCACTCCCCCTGCTTGTGTTCCCTCTCTCACTGTGTCTGTCTCTGTCAAATAAATCAATACAATCTTTTAAAAAAAGAACCAAGTTGGTTATCAGTTAAGTAATATATAATCTTGGACATACTGATTTGAAAGTTAAAGTTGAAACCGAAGGCAGAAAAACATCACATATTCTCAGTGAGGTCACCTCTAACTCTCCCCAACGTGGGAAGGTACATGGGCTGGTCTACAAACCCACTCGTGGTCTGACCCTCTGCAAACCAGTTAGCCCTTCCTACTCTCTTTTCCCCTAATTTGTTTTCCGACCATAAAAAAGAACACATGTTTATTGTGATAAAATTGAAACTTATTGACAATTATAAAGAAAATAAACAGAATAAAATACTCTTACCATATCAGTGTGTCTCTTTATTCATGTCTTTGCGTATGTATCTATATATATGTATATATTTAAACAAAATTGGTACTTATGTAATATCACCTTGTATCACATGTTTTACTTGACAGAAAAATATGAAGATTATATTTCCGTGCTATTAATTATTCCTTGAAAACATAGCATTAAAATTTAACAGTAGGATAGAAGCACAAACAGTTAACAGCCCATATTATTGAGTCATTTCCCTATTTTGGGTATTTAAGAAATTTCTATTTCACAATATTCCACGTAATGCTGTAGGAAACATCTTTATAAATAAATATTGTGTACATCTCTGATAATTTCTTCTGAAGACACATCAAGAACTATAATAGTGGGACTATAACTATGTTTAATATTATTTGCGTATATTGCCAAATTACCCTGGAAAATCCTGAATACAGCACTATAATTTTCTTTTAAATCTTTCCTTTTAAGATAATTTATATATAGTACTGCCTTATTATTTTCATTTCATTTTGGATGGTTGAATAGGTCAGGTTTTTTTATCATGTATGTATTTATTCATTATACTTATTTTGTTAATTGCTTTTCTATCCCCAGTTTTTCTAATGGGTTATTGCGCTTTCTTGTTTCCTTTTAAAAAGTTCATTTTAAATGAATAATATTAATGTTAACCCTTTAAATTCCAGTTACCAATACTTTAACATGATAATCATATTGGTCTTGGATTTAAAAAAGACACACAAATATTGAGTTAGCAGCATTAAGCAAGAATATTCAGTAAAATGTAATGCAAAAGGATTATTCATATGGTAAGGCTACTAACAATTACTATTTTTGGACTGCTCTCTGTGGGAATTGAGTTATATGCTCCACCTACACCAGCTGCGGAAGACTTCTGAAAAATGGGGGCGCCTGGGTGGCTCAGTCGGTTAAGCATCTGCCTTCAGCTCAGGTCATGATCCCGGGGTCCTGGGATCGAGTCCCACATCGGGCTCCCTGCTCAGCGGGAAGCCTGCTTCTCCCTCTCCTGCTCCCCCTGCTTGTACTCTCTCTCTCTCTCTCTCTGTCAAATAAGTAAATAAAGTCTTTAAAAATAGATAAATAAATGTTTTTTTTTTTAAAAAGACTTCTGAAAAATGGGTATTATTCTTCCCCATGTTCAGATGAGGAAGCTGAGGATTAGCAAGATCACATAGCTTCTCTAGCAACTAGCATCTTGTGGAGCTGGAATTCAAATCTAGGTTTTGTGTGCTCCAAGGCTTGCCTTCTGGTCATGATGCTCATCATAATAAGCTCGACCACAAGCACTGCAAAATGTCTGGGAATGAGCTTGCAGGGAATCCTGCAAGACCTATTAATTACAGCCGTCTCTAAGATCCCGATCGCCAAACTTCATCTAAATGGTGTGGTGGTGATCTTCCGCACCCCCAGCCCTCTGCCATGAGAATGCTAGGCCCACAGCAAGAGCTGAAAAAGTCAGAAACCAGTGCCTCCAATGAAGGTGTCATGTCTTGAATGGTCCTGGGAGAGTTTCTGAAATTAGTTTTATTTTGCACCAGGGATTACAAAATACATAAAATGCACAGGGAAGATTTCGTTGTATGTAAAGGGTCTCTGAGTTTGGAGGACTTTGAGATGAAATCTCACATGCCCTGTGGACTGCAAACCCCTGGGAGCTATGCAAACATCAGGGCTCTCACACCCAGGTTCTGATGAGAGAAACCCTAGAACATACCAGAAAGCAGAAATTAGAACCCAGAAATTAGCGCCAGGGAACGACTATTTTACTGTGATTCCACATTTCCTCCTATGGAAGGGGGAGGCAGGGGGATGATGCTGAACATCCTTGACTCAAGCACTGTGTTGGAGAGACCGTCGTGTGGATTCTGTCAATGCATGTAAGTTAATATCTATTTGGGTATTGTCTCAGTCTTTGTACTTAACACGCTTTACATTAAGGAACTTAAAGACCAATTCCATCCTGCACTATCAGTCTCAGAGAGCTGGATATTATGATTCTGTTTTCCAGACAGACTCTGGAGAAGGCACTCACTGGGGGGATTTGCTGAATGGGGTGAGGGCCTGAGAGCTCGGGGCATCTGAGCCTGTGTTCTCTGGGCAGGTAGGAGGTGAAGGGGAGGACCAGCGTGACTCATTTCCAGCAAGTCTGATTCAAATTCTGGAAATTGATCACATTTCAGAAAAACTTAAGGGGTTCCACATTACTCATTTACATTCCTTCCTTGATGACTAAACATTTATTAAGCACCTGCAGTATGCCAAGCAGTTACACTTTCTAGGATTCTGATTGCAAGTTTGGAAAATTATATTAAAATCTTCAATTGGTCATACTGCTTGCTTAGTGCTGTTTTAGAAATTTACTCAAACCAACTGTCAGATATGCACCTAAAGATTGATTATGAGGATCAAAGCATTATTTAGTTTAGAATAAAAATGTTATTTAAAAATAAATTGCTCTCTCTCTGTCTCTCTCTCTCTCACACACACACAGGCAATTATTAAGCCACATGATTGTTATTACATTAAAGTCAAATAATTGATTAGTTGACAAAATAATTAAGCTTTGAACTAGCAGTGTTTATTGAGAGTAGAGAATTTGTAATTCCTGTGCTCTCTCTGCCAGTGGAAAATGGGGCCATGTTTTTTTATTTTCCCTAGAGAACAAAATAGTATTGACTCTACTGAGAATTATTTTTAAATGCCTCTTTAATTCTCATGAAAATGTGAGTATTTTTCTTGAAGTAGTGCTTACTTCTTTTTTGTTTATTTTTTTATTCAAGTATAGTTACCATGCAGTGTTATATTAGTTTCAGGTGTACAATGTAGTGATTTAACAATTCTATGCATTTCTCAGTGCTCATCACAATAAGTGTGCTCTTAATCCCCTTGACCTATTTTTCCCATCACCCCATCCACCTCATTTCTGGTGACTACCAGTGTGTTCTCTCTATTTAAGAGTCTGTTTTTTTGTTTATTTCTTTTTTTCTCTGTTTGTTCATTTGTTTAAATTTCACATATGAGTGAAATCATATGGTATTTGTCTTTCTCTGTCTGACTTATTTCATTTAGCACAATACCCTCTAGCTCCATTCATGTTGTTGCAAATAGCAAGATTTTATTTTATTTTTTATTGCTGAGTAATATTCCATTGTATATATACATCATGTTTTCTTTTTTTTTTTAACTTTTTTTTTAAAAAATTTTATTTATTTATTCATTTGAGAGAGCGAGAATGAGAGAAAGAGAGAGCACATGAGAGGGTGGAGGGTCAGAGGGAGAAGGAGACTCCCTGCTGAGCAGGGAGCCCGATGTGGGACTCGATCCTGGGACTCCAGGATCATGACCTGAGCCGAAGGCAGTCGCTTAACCAACTGAGCCACCCAGGTGCCCCATATACATCATATTTTCTTTACTCATTTATTATCAATGGACATTTGGGTTGTTTCTATGTCTTGCCATTAAAAATAATGTTTCAGTAACCATTGGGGTGCATATATATTTTTGAGTTAGTGTTTTCATTTTCTTTGGGCAAATACCCAGTACTAGAATTACTGGATCATGCAGTATTTCTATTTTTAAATTTTTGAGGAAACTCCACACTGTTTTCCACAGTGGCTGCACCAGTTTGCATTCCCACCAACAGAGCATGAGTGTTCCTTTTTCTTCACATCCTTGCTAACACTTGTTATTTCTTGTGTTTTGATTTTACCCATTCTGACAGGTGTTAGATAATATCTCATTGTAGTCTTAATTTGCATTTCCCTGATGATGAGTTATGTTGGGCATCTTTTCCTGTGTCTATTGGCCCTCAGTATGTCTTCTTTGGAAAAATGTCTATTCAGGTATTCTGCCCATTTTTAAATTGGATTATTTAGTTTTTTGGTGTTGAGTTGTATAAGTTCTTTATATATTTGGGTATTAACCCCTTATCAGATATATGTCATTTGCAAATATCTTCTCCCATTCAGTAGGTTGCCTTGTTGTTTTGTTGATGACTCCTTTAACTCTGTAAAAGCCTTTTTATCTTGGTATAGTCCCAATAATTTAATTTTGCTTTTGTTTCCCTTGCCTTTGGAGACATATCTAGAAAAATGTTTCCATGACTAATGTCAAAGAAGCTACTGCCAATATTTTCTTCTAGGAATTTTATAGTTCCAGGTCTCACATTTATGGTTTCAAGTCTCACATAAGTAGGATATACAATTGTTATATCATTTTGTTGGATTGTTCCCTTTATCATTATGTAGTGTCCTTTGCCTCTTGTTACATCTTTGTTTTACTTTTTTTAAAGTAAGGTCTATGCCCAACATGGGGCTTGAACTAATAGCCCTGAGATTAAGAGTTGCATGCTCTACTGACTGAGTCAGCCAGGTGCCCCTACAACTTTGTTTTAAAGTCTATTTTGTCCAGTATAAGTATTGCTATCCCAGCTTTCTTCTCACTTCCATTTGCATAGTAAATATTGTTCTATGTCTTCACTTTCAGTTTGCATTTGTCTTTAGATCTGAAGTGAGTCTCTTGTAGGCAGCATGTAGATGGGTCTTGCATCTTTATCCATTCAGTTAGCCTATGTCTTTCAATTGGAGCATTTAGTCCATTTACATTCAAAGTAATTATTGATAGGTATGTATTTATTGCCATTTTGTTACTTGTTTTCCAGAGGTTTTGGTAGTTCTTCTCTGTCCTTCTTGCTGTCTTCCATTGTGGTTTGATGGTTTGCTTCAGTGATATGCTTGAATTCCTTTCTCTTTATTTTTTGTGTATCTATTACAGGCTTTTGATTTAAGGTTACCATTAAGTTCATATATAACATTTTATTCATATAGCCATCTGTATTAAGTTGATGTTTGCTTAAATTTGAACCCATTCTATTCTGAAGGGGAGGGGTTAGCCTGGTGATGGGTGTTGAAGAGGGCACGTTCTGCATGGAGCACTGGGTGTGAATCGTGGAACACTACATCAAAAACTAATGATGCAATGTATGGTGATTAACATAACATAATAAAAAAAACCACACTTTCAAAGAGAGAAAGAATAGAAGAGGAAATAAAGTTATGTGGTAAGACAAAAAAAAAAAAGTTTGAACCCATTCTAAAAGCACTAAATTTTTACTTTCCCTTCACATTTTATGTATATGAGGTCATATTTTACATCCTTTTATTTTGTGAATCCCTTGACTGATTTTTAGAGATATAATTTATTTTACTGCTTTTGTGCTTTAACCTTGTACTGGTTTTATAAGTGATCAATCTACCAGTTTTATTATGTTTGTGTTTACCGGTGAGATTTTTTTCCTTTCCTAGCTTTCTTACTCCTGCTTATGGTCTTTCCTTTCTACTCAAAGAATCCTATTGAACATTTCTTGTAAGGCTGGTTTTGTGGTCACAAACTCCTTTAACTTTTGTTTGCCTGGGAAACTGTCTATGTCTCCTTCTGTTCTGAATGCTAGCCTTGTTGGATACACTATTCTTGGTTGCGGGTTTTTTCCTCTCAGCACTTTGAATGTATCGTGCCATTCTCTTTGGGCCTACAAAGTTTCTGCTGAAAAAGCAGCTGATAGCCTCATGGGGTTTCCCTTGTATGTAACTGTTTTCTCTTGATGCTTTTAAAATTCTCTCTGTATCACTACTTTTTACCATTTTAATTATTATGTGTCTTGGTGAGGACCTCTTTGAGTTGATTTTGATGGGAATTCTCTGTGCCTCCTGGAACTGGCTGTCTGTTTCCTTCCCCAGATTCTGGAAGTTTTCAGCTACTATTTTCAGCTTCTGTTTTCTGCCCCCCTTTTCTCTCCCTTCTCCTTCTGGGATCCATGCAATGCAGTTTTTTCTTCTTGCTGTTCAGGGTGATTGCTTTCCATTACTCTGTCTTCCAGCTCACTGATCCATTCTTTTGCTTCCTCTAGTCTACTATTTATTTCCCTCTAGTCTATTTTTAATTTCAGTTAAGTTCTTCACCTCTGATTGACTCATATAAAAATGTTCTATCTCCTCACTGAAGGTTTTACTGAGGTCCTCTATTCTTTCTCACATCCAGTGACTATCTTCATGACCATTACTTTGAACTCTCTATCAGGTATATTGCTCATCTTCATTTTATTTAACTCTTTTTTGTGGTTTTGTTCTGTTCTTTCATTTGGGAAACATTCCTCTGTCTCCTTATTTTGTCTAACTCTCTGTGTTTGTTTCTGCATACTGAGAGTCCGTTATATCTCCTGATCTTGAAAGTAGTGGCCTTATGAAGAAGAGGTCCTGCAGTGTCCTGCAGTGCAATGTCCCCTTGTTCACCAGAGCCTGGCACTTTAGGGATGTCTCCTATGTGTGTTGTGTGCACCCTACTGTTGTGCCTTCACAACTGTTGTGCCGTGTTTGCCTTCAGTCCAGTTGGCTGCAATGACCCGCTTTGCCTATGGTCAGCAGAATTTGATCCCTGTGCTCTTACCTGGCTAGACTGGTACTGCTGTGGTTTTGTCGTTGGGTGGTGTCGGCAGTTAGGCCAGATGCCTGCCCTCAGCCTGTTTGCCTGGGCTGCCGTTGCTTGGAACTGCAGGACAATTTCCCTGCCTTGTCCCCCGGAGGCTTTTGTTGGTGAGTGAGGCCTGCTTACAAACCACCTGCCTGCCTCCAATCCATCTGCCCAGGCTGCAGTGACCCTGAACTCCAAGGCTGTCTCCCTGTGCTGCCCCCCAAGAGGTTTTTGTTGGTGGACAAAACTGCAGTGAGATCAGATGGCTGCCCGTACACTGTGTGGCCAGGCAGGGCTATAGACACACCGATCAGCAGGACAGTCTCTCTGCACTGCCAGTGACAAGCTTTGGTGGCTGTTGCCGTCAAACTGGTGTGTGTGGTTACCTTCTCCTCTCCCCAACGCAGGAGTCACTTTGGAGTGGTGCTGGTCCCCACCCAGGGCTGCTTGCAGGATGAAATGCAGCAGGAGCAGCTTTGGAGGGACTCCCGCTGAGTGGGGCAGGTTGGCTGGGCAGATCTGTGGGAGGATTTCAGGGTGGGGTGGGCAGTGTTAGCAAAGTTGGTGGACAGTGTTCATGCTGGTTCCCAAAGTGCCTGGGTGTCTAGGCTGGTGGAGCAGAGGGTTGGTGCCTGCCAGCTCTTTCCTTCTTGGGGAAGTCTCCTAAAGATCCATGTGCCTCCTGTACACATTCTGAGATTAGTAAATGAAACTCCTTCAAGTATGCCCCAGGCATTTTTCAAACTGCTTTTTCTGTGCTGTCTGTATGGATGGGTGGTTTTTGTTATGCTGTCTTTAAGGGTAGAGACTCAGTTTCCTATCACCCTCAGGCTCTCCCAGAGCTAAGCCCACTGATTTTTTAAGTACCCAGAGTTAAGGCTTGCTAATTGTAAAAACTTGTGAAGTTAAGTCCCACTGGTTCTCAAAGCCAAATGTTACGGGGACTTGTCTATCCAGTGCAGTGTGCCTGGGGTGCCTGGGGTGGGGACTGCTCCTCTCCCTTCTCCGTGCTTGTGGTATCTCCCGTTTGTGGTGAGTCTCATAAGGAGTTTGGTTCCTGACCACATCTGTGCCCCTCCTACCCTTTTCATTGTGGCCTCTTCTTTACAATTGGCTGTGGAGAGTCTGTTCTACCAGTCCTTGGGTCATTGCCAGGTTTAGCTGTACTGATGTGGCTGTTATCCAGGTGTATCCACAGGACCAGGTGAACTTAGGGATCCTTCTACTCCATCACTTCCCAGAAGTCTCTCACTGGCTCCTTTCTTGACCATAGGCATCTCTGTTTCTAAGGAATCTCAAATTATTTTTCTACAGCCTACCTCTCATTCAGAAGCAACCCCACATCAGTGAAATAAATGGCAGTTATGTTCTAATATTGATGTGTTCCTCATCTCATTTTGCTAATTTGGAAAAGATAATAAACACTTTTCTTAAAAGAATTTGGCAAAGAAAAATTTCAGAAATAGCTTTATCATATTCAAGCTTTTTCAGTATCTAATTTCAGCGAGGGAAAGGGTAAGATTGAGTAAAGAAAGGAAATAGAATATAAATTTCAACTGTATTTGCTCTTTTCATTTTACTAGGGGAGCAAAGTACTGTTTTGCAAAAATGCCAGTGCAAGCCACATTTAATGAAATCCAAACCGAAGTTGACATATCTTGGTTGAAACTATAATCGCCATAGACAATTAATTCCACACAATATCGTCAACACTTCTTTGAAAGGGCAATTTTCGGGGCGCCTGGGTGGCTCAGTCGGTTGAGCGGCTGCCTTTGGCTCGGGTCATGATCCCGGGGTCCTGGGATCGAGCCCCACATCCGGCTCCCTGCTCAGCAGGAAGCCTGCTTCTCCCTCCCTCTATTCCTACCACTCTGCCTACTTGTGCTCTCTATCTCTCTGTCAAATAAATAAATAAAATCTTAAAAAAAAAAAAGAAAGGGCAATTTTCACTTTTTTTAAACACCAAAACATTTGGGGGGTGGTGGAAATGGTTTAAAAAATGACCAGTTTTCATATACTTAAACCCGGGCTTGACATTCGTTTTACTCCAAGCAAATCTGATAGATTCCTGTCGCAAGGGTCTGCTCTTGACCCATGACTCTGGCCTCTGAGGGGCCTGTTAACCTACAGTGTCTTGCCCTTTTCTGGAGCTTGAGCTCCCACTTGATGCTGTTTCAGTCCCATCCCATGTTCCTGGGGACCTCATAGCCCCGCTCACTTCCCCTCACCCTTTGTGCACTGCAGCAACCCTACATTTTTAAACTTTAGTTTGCTTTGTAAGTTCGGGGATCCCGCACATTATAGATATGTACACACACGTGCAGATAGGCATACACACGTGCACACAGATACAGACAGGCATGCACACACACAGGCATGCACACATACAGAAGCACACACACATGCACATACGGGCACACAGACACACACACACATTCACACATACAGATGGGCATACACACGTGCATGCACATACAAACACACGCAGGCACACACAGCTAACACTGCTCGGGACACTTCCTCCACACCCAGGGGGACTATTTTATGGGCTGCCTGACCTGAAATGCAGTTAATATCAATGCAGAAATAATGAAATGAATGATTGGTTTTGTAAAGCTGTTTAGGCAAAGGCTGCCTTGAGGCATCCTAGAATTCCTTTGTGAACAAGTCGTCATCTTAATTGTGTCCAGACTACTCCCCACATCAAAACACATGGTGACAGGGTTAAGGTCTTAGCAACATGGTAGCTGCGGGTGATGATCTTCCTAAGAACAGGTCTCAATATTTGGGGGTATGGGATTTCTGTTCCTTTTTAAAAGGCTTGTGTTCCTGCTTCAGAATAGATGAGAATTCTCAAGACTTTCTTTTTTTTTTTTTTTAAAGATTTTATTTATTTATTCATGAGAGACAGAGAGAGAGACGAGGCAGAGGGAGAAGCAGGCTCCCCGCGGAGCAGGGAGCCCGGTGCGGGACTCGATCCCAGGACCCTGGGATCATGACGTGAGCCGAAGGCAGACGCTTAACCGACTGAGCCACCCAGGCGTCCCTCTCAAGCCTTTCTTAAGAGATGGATGAGAAGTACACGGGCTGTTCGCTCCTCTCCCATTGCTCTCGGCACCGCCACTGTCTGCCCACTCAAACTGCAGCTTGATGTTCCGATGGGTGCCTCAGCCAGGTAGCTCGGCGCATCTGGCGCTCGTTTTCTCAGCCTGAAACAGGAACAGCATGGAAACAGGCACCTTAGGATCAGCACGGTTATGTGCACAGTCTGTCTGAAAGGGCTCTGGTAGGCAAAATGCCCACAAGGGGACGGGACAGCTCCGTGAGGTGTCACTTGCCTGGATGCCTGTGTGCTTCTATGTGGCCATGCACACCCTCCTACATTTTACTATAAAACATCCCTCTTGTAAAGACAGGTGAAGGGACCGTGCTGAGTGAGCATCGTTTGTGAATAAATCAGGTGTCGTGAAAACGTCACAGCTGGATGGTAACTTGCCCTATGCCAGCCCTCCTCCTTAGTGGGATTGCCATGTGTAAGATGCCTGATTGACCTCAAAGAAGGCTCTAGCATTTGCAGAGATGACTATTACTGCTGACCTTAATAGGCAATTGCTATCATTTGATGAGAAGGTGAGCGCAGCTAAATGCCCGGAGAGCTGAGACCACATCTGCCGGCCATTCAAAAACTGCTTTTCCAGTACAAGCTCCTCAGACAGGACTCTGCACTCATCACAGGATCTTGGGGGAATGATTTAGAAGGTCCCTATTTGGGGGCCACTGCTACATCCAGAAATTTCCAGCGGACCGGGGGCTCCTTCCAAAGGCAATTCAAGAAGCAAAGCAGACACTCAGCTAGGCTAGGGCAAATTCCTGACCAGCCTTCAGATCACATCACACCAGGACTCTGGAGACTGGAAGAGGAGCCTGCTCCTCAGAAGGTTCAAAGGCTGGGCTATAGTTTCTGCTTTGCAACAATTAAAACAGAAATAAGGAGGCAATTCACACAATTTTGTGTAATAATGATAGCCAGAATTTATTGATTGCCTGCTCTGTGTCAAGCCCTGCCTGTGGTAAATTCTTTGCAGACATGATTACTTACTGTTACAAAAGCTCTGCAAGTATTTTTTCACCTGCATTTTACAGATGAGTAAACTGAGGCTGAAGTCTAGAGAAATAAGGCAGTTTGCCAAGGGATTCTGCTTATAAATGCAGATTAATCTGTGATGCTTAGGTGATTTCATTTTATGACAAATGGTAAATTATTAGCTGCATAAAAAGAAAGTATTTTAATTGATGACCTGTTTATTTGTTTCTTTCTGCTTTTGGTTTCCATGGAGATTCAAATTCCTTCTGGAACATTCCTGACAGTGGCAGAGACAACCTTACATCTCTCTTCCTTCTGACTTTAGAACAGCAGGTCGGGTGTGGAGGTCTGTCTCCTTGTATTTGGGGGCAGCCTCCTAGAGTCACACCCACTCCCAGGCTTCCAGAAGACAGAGGACCAAGACGTCAGAAAGAGGGAGATGGGGTGACAGAAATGCCAAGACTGTCTTCCCTCCTTCTCTCTGGCTTCCCCAGCCTCTCATTTTCTTCCTTCTCCCTCCATACCAAAGATAACTGTCACTGAAGTTGGTTAAAACTGGTAGAATATTTCCGTATGGCAATAAGGTAATGAGTGTTAACCACTTAAATAATAAAGACTCATACCCTTTGAACCAAGAATTTCCACTTCATTTTAAGAAAACCAGAAAACAAAGCAGACAAAGAAGTATATTCATGGATATCCATTGTGACGTTGCTTGTAAGAACACAAAATATGAAAAATGCCTTAAAACAACACAAACTTATTATCTTACATTCCTGTAGGTAAGAAGTTCTTCAAGGCTCTCTCTGGTTTACAATCAAGGTGTCAGCAGGGCTCGTTCGTTTCTGGAAGCTCAGGGGGAGAGTCTGTATCTCTGCCCTTTGTCCAGCTTCTAAAGGCCACCATGTCCCTAGGCTCGGGGCCCCACCTCTTGTCTTCAGGCAACATCACCTCTTTCTGCTATTACATGCATCTTCACAGTTTTCTCTGGATACAGTTGGGAAAAGCTCTCTGATTTTTAGGGCTCTTATGATGATCTCGGGCTGACCTGGGTAATCAGGATAATCTCCCATTTCAAAGTCTTTAATTTGATCACATCTGCTGGTTCCAGGGTTAGGCAGTGGACAGTTTGGGGGGGCCATCATGTTGCCCTAGCAGACAGACATTGTCTTTCATTACGAGACTTTACCTTAATCCTGCTTTATTGGTAGTTGGAATTAATTCTGCCATGTGGTCTTGTAATGCCCATGCTGTCCTTTCACTTTCAAAAAATTTGGTCTCCTTCCCTAATTGATGTTGAGTTGATGGAATTAATTCTCTTTTCTCTTTCTACCAGTGCTTTTAATTTACTAGCTACACTTAAATTTTTAAATTGTTTCCCTTCATTTTTTTCCCTAAAAACGTTCAAAGTTAGTTTCTTCAACGAGACAATTATCTATTTTAACTTTCCTCCAGATAGCCATCTTCCCATCTCCGTGTTGCTATAGTCTCAGGTTTAATTAGAACTTGTTTGTCTAACACAAGTGGTCACCATTATCCTCATAATCACCATTGTCATTTACTTCTCAATAAGAACACAGATCCAACTATGCTTCTTCATGATTGTACCACTCACTCTTAGTTCTTACATTCTATTTATTTTATTTTACTTCTGAGTTGTTTTCTCCTCATTGAAGGATATGCTTTATTATTTTTGTTCTCTGAGGAATTGTAGGTAGTAAATTATCTTTTTTTTAGATTTATTTATTTATTTGAGAGACAGAGAGAGAGGAGGGGCAGAGGGAGAGGGAGAGAGATACCCAAGCGGACTCTGCGCTGAGTGTGGAGCCCAAATCTTACTACCCTGAGATCATGACCTGAGTCAAAACCAAGAGTTGGACACTTAAGTGACTGG
This sequence comes from Phoca vitulina, assembly GCF_004348235.1. Classification (NCBI taxonomy): domain Eukaryota; kingdom Metazoa; phylum Chordata; class Mammalia; order Carnivora; family Phocidae; genus Phoca; species Phoca vitulina. Next base: position 5,999,290 of record NW_022589736.1, on the reverse strand, counting down.
GCCACCCAAGGTGTCCCAGTAGTAAACTATCTTATCATTGAATGTCTGAAAATACTTTTATTTCACTACAGAGTTCTGGGTTTCTGGTTATTTTCCCTTAGCACTTGAAAAATATATGTTTCTCCTTTGGCTTCTGCATCATTTATTACTAATGAGAAATCAAGTATCAAATATGGCATTGTTTTTATTTTTATTTTTTGGTAATTTCCCCTGTTTCCATAATATATTCTAAAACATAATCTCTCTATCTCTTGTACATTGTAGGTTTACCATGATGAATGCAAGTATGGATTTTATGGTTTTACAAGTGCTGAATACTTGATATGATGTTTCTGTTTGAATGCTTATGAGCTTCTTCAATCCTGAGAATTTTTGAGTCATTATCAATTTAAGTATTGCCCCTCCCTATGTGCTCAGTTTTCTTCATTTAAAACTTTCTTCATCTATCTTTGAAATCCTTTAACCCATTTTTTTTTTTTTCATTTCCACCTATTTATCTCTCTGACCAGTGTTCAGGATTACATCCCATGTTGTGCCCACCTGACTATTTTTCCCATCTATTGAATTTTTGCACAAATTATTAGATGATCAATTTCCACACTTTGCACTTGATTCTTTTTCATTGTTGCCTCTTCTTGCTATTGTTTTATGAATGTCCATTATCATCTGTTTATTTTATACATGCTTGTGTGATTATCATTTTTAGATTTCTCAGTTGTCTCTTTGATCCTTCTATGAGCCTATTGGTTCCTAATCATGACTGTGGAATTCTTCATCCAAGCTGCCATCTTGATGGAACATTGTTTTGGGTAAATATATTCTCCCACACCAGTGAGCCTCTTTCCCAGGCAGGGCTGTTGTTTTAGCAACTTATTGAGAATATGGTCCTGAATCAGCTCTGCTAGTAGCTCAGGGGCTTTCAGCCTGTGAAGATGTTGGGTTCCCAAATCCCTTGTCCATTTCTGAGTGCCTCTGCTTTCTTCTTTCTCCACAAGCACATGTTTTTGGCCTGAGCCTCAATGGCTGGGCAGAAATATTTCAGCTTCTGTTGCAGGCAAAGATTGAGGTCTCAACCAATAGCTACCCTCCAGAAGTTCAATTCCAGCTCCTTGGCATTCTGTAAAGGAACTAAAACCCTAGTCTAAATGGCCCAAATATGGTTTCAGTTTACCATGAGGCATGAGCCAGGCAACATGCCCCTCTATTTCTGTCCACAGAAATTATCCTCTTACTTTTGACTGCAGCTTGTCTTTCTAAGAATGATCTATTGTTGTGGTGTCAATGTTCTATCTATGGCATATATTTTGCAATTACAAAAAAGGTGTAAAAAGAGGATAAGGTATATTAAACAAATAGTAAGTGAAAACCAAAAAAAAGTAAAAGCAATATGATAATAATAAAAGCTGACATTTGTTAAGCTTTTTATGTGAAGTAATTCATTCACTTCTCTTGATGATCCTGTGGATTAGGAACTAAAATTATTACCATTTTACAGATGAGAAGATGGAGGTGCTCAGAGTTGGAGTAAGCTGTCAGAGATGCACAGTACAAAGTGGCCGAGCTTGTCTCCTTACACAATGACATACTGTCTCCTGCTACAGTTAACCCTTGAACAATGCAGGGGTTAGAGACACTGAGCCCCGTGCACTTGAAATTCTGCCTATAACTTTTAACTCCCCCAAAACTTAACTATGAATAGCCTACTGTTTCTCAGAGGCCTTACTGGTAGCATAATCTGTCGATTAACACCTATTTTGTATGTTATATGTATTATATACTGTGTTCTTACAATAAAGTAAACCAGAGAAAAGAATGTTATTAAGAAGATTATGGGGGACAAACAATCCTAAAATTTGTATGGAATCAGAAAAACCCCAAATCGCCAAGGAAATGTTGAAAAAGAAAAACAAAGCTGGGGGCATTATGTTGCCCGATTCCAAGCTATATTACAAAGCAGTGATCACCAAGACAGCATGGTACTGGCACAAAAACAGACATATAGATGATTGGAACAGAATAGAGAGCCCAGATATGGACCTTCAACTGTATGGTCAAATAATCTTTGACAAAGCAGGAAAAAGCATGCAATGGAAAAAAGACAGTCTCTTCAATAAGTGGTGCTGGGAAAATTGGACAGCCACATTCAGAAGAATGAAACTCGACCATTCTCTAACACCCTACACAAAGATAAACTCAAAATGGATGAAAGACCTCAATGTGAGACAGGAATCCATCAAAATCCTACAGGAGAACATAGGCAATAACCTCTTTGACATCGGCCACAGCAACTTCTTTCAAGATACATCTCCAAAAGCTAGTGAAACAGAAGCAAAAATGAACTTTTGGGACTTCATCAAGATAAAAACTTCTGCGCAGCAAAGGAAACAGTCAACAAAACAAAAAGGCAACCCACAGAATGGGAGAAGATATTTGCAAATGACACTACAGACAAAGGGCTGGTATCCAAGATCTATAGAGAACTTCTCAAACTCAACACCCAAAAAACAAATAATCAAGTCAAAAAATGGGCAGAAGACATGAACAGACACTTCTCTGAAGATGACATACAAATGGCTAACAGACATATGAAAAAATGTTCATCATCATTAGCCATCAGGGAAATTCAAATCAAACCACATTGAGATACCACCTTACACCAGTTAGAATGGCAAAAATTGATAGGGCAAGAAACAACAAACGTTGGAGAGGTTGTGGAGAAAGGGAAACCCTCTTACACTGTTGGTGGGAATGCAAGTTGGTACAGCCACTTTAGAAAACAGTATGGAGGTGCCTCAAAAAATTAAATATAGAGCTATCCTATGACCCAGGAATTGCACTCCTGGGTATTACCCCAAAGACACAGATGTAGTGAAAAGAAGGGCCATACGCACCCCAATGTTGATAGCAGCAATGCCTGCCATAGCCAAACCGTGGAAAGAGCCGAGATGCCCTTCAACAGATGAATGGATAAAGAAGATGTGGTCCATATATAAATGGAATATTACTCAGCCATCAGAAAGGATGAATACCCAACTTTTACATCAACATAGATGGGACTGGAGGAGATTATGCAAAGTGAAATAAGTCAAGCAGAGAAGGTCAATTATCATATGGTTTCACTTATTTGTGGAACATAAGGAATAGAGTGGAGGACATTAGGAGAAGGAAGGGAAAAATGAAGGGGG
>NW_022589736.1:5804168-5996005 GCF_004348235.1 Phoca vitulina | reverse complement strand
TACTCAGCCTTCAGAAAGGATGAATACCCAACTTTTACATCAACATAGATGGGACTGGAGGAGATTATGCAAAGTGAAATAAGTCAAGCAGAGAAGGTCAATTATCATATGGTTTCACTTATTTGTGGAACATAAGGAATAGAGTGGAGGACATTAGGAGAAGGAAGGGAAAAATGAAGGGGGAGAAATTGGAGGGAGAGATGAACCATGAGAGACTATGGACTCTGAGGAACAATCTGAGGGTTTTAGAGGGGAGGGTGGTTAGCCCGGTGATGGGTATTAAGGAGGGCACGTACTGCATGGAACACTGGGTGTTATACGAAAACAATGAATCGTGGATCACCACATCAAAAACTAATGATGTATTGTATGGTGACTAACATAACATAATAAAATTAAATTAAAAAAAAGATCATGGGGAAGAGAAAATCTATTTACAGTATGAACTGTATGTATTGGGAAAAATAAATCTGTGCTTAAGTGGACCCATATAGTTCAAACCCTTGTTCAAGGGTCAACCATACTCAGGGGTGCATGAAAGGTGGGGACAAATATGAGAAAACAGATTCATCCTGGGTGGTGGGAATAAAAGTTTGTTTTATTCTCTTATTTTAGTTGGAATTTTTAAAATTGTCTACACTGCACCTATAACAATTTTGTAACTAGAAAAAATAGTAATAAAAGTTATTTTTTACTATGCCTTTTAAAAGCCAACAATGCCTTCTCTCAAAGTAACGTTTTCATTGTTAGATAAAAGTAGCCAGAGGTAAAGTCAGCCAAGAGCCAAATTACCTGCAGTATGGGCTGGAAGGCTGAGAATGGGGGAATGAGCATTGCTCAAAGACAACAGGGAAGGTACCCGGTGGGGGGGCTACCCATTTGATCTCTTTCACTCAAGCTGGTTCTAACTGTAGGCTCAAGATCATCTTGAGCCCCTTCTGGCTCACAGGCTTGGTTTGGCACACCTCCTCCCATTTGCGGTTAGCTAACCTTCTTTCTGTGTATTTTAGTTCCAGAGTGTTCAGTTTCTATGGCAATGATGCTATTTGAAATGTAGAAAAAGGCCACTCTGTAGATGCAACATTTCTTTCTTGTGCAATGTAAACTCATTAAAATCCATGTAAAAGACCATAATCTCATGTCCACAAGGTGACATAAGAAGTGAGGATGGAACTGTGTGTACACAGAATGCATGATCTAAAAAGCCACAGAGGGGTGCTTAATTGTTAAAATTCGAGGCTGGGGAAAAGGTGAGTCCTCTGAAGGGGGTAGAATGGCAAAGATAAGAAACCAGGGCTGGAGAGGAGGGACCACTCAACGGACCCAGGGCAAAGCCTTCAAGTGGACCATGTCCCTGGAACAAGGATGGGAAGAACAGAGGGTGGGAGCCAGGAGCCAGGGCGATGGGACCTGGGTGCTCCGGAGGAGTGTCATGTGACCACGTGGGGCCACCACGGTTCAAGGACTGAGGGAGTCAGGTTCTGATAGCGTGCTTGGATGTCTTACGCACCTTGCAGCCCACCTGTGCCTTCCTATAGGATTTGTGGAGCCAGGCTGGTCAGAGGAAGGGGCAGTTCAAGTCCTTGCAGAAAAAGCATGAAGCGATGGTTCGTCTATGATCCTTCTGGAGCTTGCAGAGTTGATGTATCTTTGTTCTCACATCCAGAGAGCCCTGATCAGGAAAAGATGGAAAAAATTCTATAGACTCGACATGAGTTAGCAATAAATCATTAAATAAGTCCCACCTCAGATTCGTGGTGGCCACTACAAGGATGATACAGAGTGTGTTATTTATGAGGCATATTTTATATGCACAAAACTACATAGCCTCCATATTTAGAATGATAAATCACAAAGTACATTTATTTGGCCTCACTCTGAGTTTTGCAACATCAACCAGCAATCCCTCCCCTTCCATTAATGCCTTTCCTCTGAATCCTATTCATCAGAGAGAAAGCAAACATTTGCGTATCCCAAGACTTGACAAAGAAAAGCAGAATTTGCCCGTTTTTTTCTGAGAATTTTTTTAAATGGTGCTTTCCTTAACCAAAACATGTGGGATTTCAATGTCATGATCTTGATTTACATCAAACCAACACAAATGTATGAATTTTTATGGCAGGAATTTGTGGGTTCCATGGAGGGATATGCCAATAAAAGGAAGCAACATTTCTGCTAAGAATCGGTAATTCCCAATGACAATTACCTGTCAAGGGGAAAAGGAGAAAGAAAGTAAGAAGTTTAGAAATGTCACAAATTAATAAATCATAATATTAGTAACTCTAAGCATGTGATGAACTGTATTACACCTACAATGTGGCTGCCAGCCAGATACACGAATAAAATATTTTAATTCATTGTCTTTGAAAAGTTCCTATTAGTGTTTTTCAAGGGAGCTTTCCAATCTGTCAAGTTTATCTAAGACGACTCAGACGTTGATTTTTATGCTGCTATAAATGGTTTTTACAATTGTCATAAACTCAGAAACATAATATACTAGATACTATAACAGCAAGGGTCCCAATTAACGTGTTCCATGCCTGATTTTAAATAAACATCAGTTTCCATATCATTATTTTCTCCTTTGATTTTTTTTCTCTAATGAAAAAAAAAAAGCCAGGAGTACCTGTGACAATGCAGTAAGGTGCATTTTCAAATATCAAAATAAAATATGGCTTAGCTGGATCTGACATAGTGCACAAATGAACTCAAAGGCAATTAAACAGAATTTCAACATTTGGTATAAAAAGGGCTTGAAGAGAGAATGTGGTGAGTTGTATGTATGTATGTATTTGATTCACTCCTTTTGTATCTATAATTTTGGAGCATCTGGAACTTTGCTAGATCATCATTTGCAATGATAAATGGTGAGCCTATTTTGGACTCTACAGAAGTCATTTTATATTCTAAAAAAATTTTTTTAAAAGTGGGGGGCGCCTGGGTAGCTCAGTCGGTGAAGCATCTGCCTTCAGCTCAGGTCATGATCCCAGGGTCCTGGGATTGAACCCCACATCAGGCTCCCTGCTCAGTGGGGAGCCTGCTTTTCCTTCTCCCTCTGCCATTCCCTGAGCTTGTGCTCTCTGGCTCTATCTCTCTGTCCAATAAATAAATAAAATCTTTAAAAAATAATAATAATAATTCTGGAACTTCCCTTCCTAAGTTCAGCACTTCAGTGATGTTATCTTAAGTTCTTCAGTAATGAAAGATCTTTCTCAGTTAAAAGTGGATTTGATAAAGAAAATACAGGTCAGCTAGAAATCCAATCTACATAAAATACTCAAAATACAAAAGCCTTCCCAATAGTTAGAGAAAGTTAACAGTCTTTCAAGGGAACTTTTAGAACACATTTACCATATAACATTTATCAAACTGTATTTATATACATTATCATGTGCGATCTTATGTTTCTTGGGAATAGAATCTATTTTTAAAAATGTTTTTGTATACTTGCTAGCTCTAGTAAAGTCCTTTATACAGACCAAGAATCCCATTATCGTTTGAGGACAGAAAAGACTAGGAATGAGTTGGGGACACTGTCAATGAACCATCTCTCATAAAAAATTATTTCAGAATGAGATGGGAAACAGTACAGAGGAAAAGGGCCCAAAATTCCCAAGAAGAAAGCCCTCTTCAGAAGAAACTTCAAGGGACGCCTGAGGGGCTCAGTTGGTGAAGCGTCTGCCTTCGGCTCAGGTCATGATCTCGGGGTCCTGGGATTGAGCCCCACATCAGGCTCCCTGCTCAGCGGGGAGTCTGCTTCTCCCTCTCCCTCTGTCCCTTCCACCGCTTGTGCTCTGTCTCTCTCAAATAAAAAAATAAAATCTTTAAACAAACAAACAGAGTTTAGTGTGGGTTGTACTCAGAGTCAGAATCAGAGGATGTTTGCGTTATAAGTGTTTCCAGAGATCACGGGTTCTTCCTCCCTTGACGATATCCCATTTGGTGATCAGTCAGCCCGAGCATATGCATCTGCAGTGATTTGGATCTTTGAAGGGCTCAGTTCTTTCTGAAGTGTCCTTCTTTATGCTAACTGAAGTAAGTTTGCTGTGGTCTGGCGCTGGCACAAGGATCCAGACCGACTCCTTACGCGCCTGAGCCCATCCCTCGGGGGGCAATATCCCCCCGTGTTCCGAACCCTGACATTAGAGAACGTTAGGGAGCCGAGGGGACCCAGGTGTGCAGGCGCTCCATACGCCCTGGTTGTAGGTGTGCAGCTCAGCAAGGAGGCTCCAGTCAGCAGTGCTCGTCCCGTGCCCCCGGCCGGCTCCCCAGGTCGCTGTTGACACCGCCCGCCTCTTCAGCCCCTCCTGCGGGCTCGTCTCTGCTCCGTCAGTGCACCGCCCGAGTCTTGCCGCCTGGAGACATTGTGCAGAGCGGGATGTCTGTGTCCTCTTTAGCCCAGCGACCCTCAAAGGAAAGAAAACGCATTCACACGTGTAGCTGAGCTTGAATAAAAATGGGTGCAGCCATTCCTTATGCTCTTCTTTCCTCCGGGAAGATACACATCTCCTCTCCTCTTGAAAGCTGCAATTGCATCCTATGCCTTCCATGTAAAAGAGTTTGGAAGACAAATGTGGTGAGTGGCTGTCAGTATTCATGAGCACTTATGCTTATCAACGGAATGTAGGAAATAAAAGGAGCCACGGTTCTGGGTATCAGACATTAGATTCTAGTCATAACCTTGTTGCTATTAACTTTCTGACTGACCCTGGAAGGTCACAGAATTTCTAAGTCTGAATTCTCTTGTTCATAAAATGGCAAGGTTAGGATTAAATGATGGGTATTTTTCTTTCCAGCTATATTTTCTTTTTTTTTTTTAAGATTTTATTTATTTATTTTAAAGAGAGAGCGCAAGTGGGGGTGAGGGGCAGAGGGAGACTGGGGGTGGGGGAGAGAGTGAGTCCCAAGTAGACTGTTGCTGAGCACAGAGCCTGATGCAGGGTTCGATCCCACAACCCTGAGATCATGACCTGAGCCGAAACCAAGAGTTGGACGCTCAAACGACTGAGCCACCCAGTTGCTATGTTTCTTGATTGCACTCCATTCTTAAGTTTATTCAGTGAGAAGATCCTACTAGATGTTAAGAGCTGATATAACCCAGAGAGTAGGCGGAGGGCTCTGTCTTTTTTAATGTTTTATTCAGGGGAAGGAGCTCCATGTGCATTAGGAACATGGTGGAAGGAGAGCAGGGTCGTTCATGGACAAGTTCTGGGCAAGAGTCTGCAGCTAGAGGTTGACCCTCACACACTGCAGAACTGAGGACAGAAATGAGACCAGGACAAAGCAGGCCGAGGTTTGATGCAGGATGAAAAACAGTGGCATTTAGCCCCAGACCCATGATGTGCTCCTCTGAAGCCCCATCATCACCTTACCATCCTCTCCCTGACCTCAGTCTGGAGCATCAACCTCGTTATAAATCAGGGAGATCTGGGACCTGATCGACACACGATGGAACTATTAAGAGAAGCCTCGGAACAGATGCGGGGGGCAGACCACAGGCTGCAGAGAGTGGCCTTTTCCTTGCTTTCCCTCACTGATGGGCTTCTCCCCATGCTAGGGAGGAGCATCCACACCCATGACCCGCTGCTGCAGGGCTGCTCAGGAGAACTTCCTGTAAGCTTCTTTGCTTTTCCTATTTTAAACATTTTGTGCTGCTTCTTCGAAATGTCACACCGTTTAGACAAACACATGTCCGTCTGTAATGTGCCGAAGGGAATTCTTTAACTCAGGAGCAGCTGATGCCAGCAGGCTGGAGCTCAGAAGCTGGGGTTGTCTGTCCTGTGTGGATGGGTTTCCTGACTCATCAGACGGTTGTCACTTTGCAGAGCTGCACAGACGGTCTGTCTGCTGGCATACGGCTGGGAAGGCCCTGGAAATGAGTGCGTCCGACCTTGCATCAAATCACGTTCTTCTTGTTCTTGCCTACCTTCTGATCTCCCTCTAAGCTGTGCGTGCCTCTCCACGGTTGTTCTTTGCCCCTGACTTTACCATGATGGCCCAAGCCAATGAGCTTATCGTGAAGTTCTTTCAAGGTTTTTTTTTGTTTTGTTTTGTTTTTATCAGAGAGAAAGAGAGAGGGGGCGCACAAGCAGGGGGAGAAGCAGGCTCCCCACTGAGCAGAGAGCCCAATGTGGGTCTCAATCCCAGGACCCTGAGATCATGACCTGAGCCGAAGGCAGACACTTCACCGACTGAGCCACCCAGGTGCCCTGCCAAAATTATTTTTACTAATGATGGTTATTTAGGATAAGCATATGGCCTTCTGAGTGGATTTTTGAAGAAACTAATACTAATCTATATGTATAAATGATTGTAAGTTTGAAAGAATAATTTACTTTGTTTGAATGTTACTATGTAGGAGGATTGGAATAAAGGAAGTGGAGGGGAGAAACACAGAGTTAAATGTCAAAATTAGGACGTTGAAATATAATGATGCTTTAAACAAAAAAATCTCATCCATCATTTCGCTTGGAAATGACTTTTAAATCTGATAATGTAAGATTTTTGTTCTAGAAAATAGAAATTCTTTTTTCTATTCAGGAAAAATTATTTGTTGAACTTCCCCAGCATTGCTCATTGGTGAATTCACCAGATTACGACCTGAGACTCACGTCCAACAGCCGTGCCCGCTCACTGGAGGTGCTGCTGGGCACTGCCCTGCGTCCGGCAAGAGGTCAGACCTCTGCACTAGAAGAACTTTTGTGGACATTGTAGACTTCCAGAAACTTTGAGGGAGTACAGGTAACACAGGGTGCTTTGTCTTCTCATCGGGGTGCTTGGACAACAGATTTCTGGGCCAATGTTGTGTTGTCATGGAGGGGAGAAGCTGAATGCCTGTTTGCCAACAAGTCCTTCCAGTGGAAACCAGAACCCGCCACACCCCATGAAGGAGGAACCACACATCTGGGGCCGTGTGATCAGCACCAGCTCTGCACTGTGGAGACAAAAGTCATGGAAGGGGACTTGAGACCCCTGCTGAGCCCTGCGGTGTCCTGGTCACCCAAGGAAGATGGAAAGGAAGGGGAGATGGGGATTTGGCTATAAGCAGATGTCAAGCTAATTGGGAAAAGGATATACATGAGATAAATAACAATAAAAAGGAGTTTGTGAGCAACTGCGTAATAGAGAAGATAACAAGACAGCTAAGGAGGTGAAGATCCATGCCAGAGCGGTGATGAAAGGCAGATGAAAGGCAGAGAGTGGGTATGGATGGTCGGGGGTGGGTCAGGATCTGGGTAAACAAGAAAAGCAGGGTGAGCGGCTCTGAGGATGAATGAGCAAAGCCGGAGGCTCCAGAGTGTCAGCTGGAAAGAAGGAGGCCTGGACAGAGACCCAATTGTGAAGCCTGTGGATGACTAAGCCAAGGAATTTGGAATCTTTCCATCAGCAGGGGAAGGCTCTAAGAAATCATTCTTCAACAGTTTAGGGGGGCTATTCTCTATTATTTATTTATTTGTCAATCTCACTGCTGTTCACTCCTTGTCAGAAATTTGTAACCCGGAGAAACGTGGAAAATGGCTGTTTAAGAAAAAAAAAAAAAAAATGAATCTGGTCCCATATGAAGAAAGGGAAAGTGAGGGAAAAAAACAAATATCTGGAGACCGATGGGTGGACCAAAAGCACACCGCTGTGTTCCTATCACCTGTAGTCATGGTAAGAATAGACACAGAAGATGAGATGTTAGGGCTTGGGGGCTGAACAACTGTAGGAGATAAACAAGAGAGAAAGAAGCAAAGGGGCTCTGAGGTTTGCTCTCGGGGGAGTAACTGTACTGTGAATGGAAAAAGGACCAGAAAGACCCTTCCAGCCAGCACAGCCCGTTTCCTCTTACCATAGTGTCCAGCGGTGTCTAATAGGAATACAATGTGAGCCATGTATGGGATTTTAAATTTTCTAGTAGCCACATTAAAAAAATTGAAGCAGAAAAGTTTTTATGTTAAAACTGTTTTATTTAACCTGATATATCCAAAATGTTATCATTTTCCCCTGGGATCAATATAAACTATTATTAGTGAGAGGGTTTCCATTCTTTCTCTTTGTACTAAGTCTTTGAAAGTCGGCATGCATTCTACACTGACAGCACACCTCATTCCGTGGTCAATAAGCGACAACCGTCTTGGACGTGCAGCTCTAGACTTTAAACTAATGGTGTCATAAAGGGTTAACACCACCCACCAAGGGGTTGACTTAGGTATTTCAAGGGTCAAATACATAGATGGTGCATGTGCACAAATGCTGCCATACTTGGACTCTTGATTCATGAGAGGCCTTGAGAAGAGATCCAGGAAGACATTTCTAGAACATTCTTCAAAAGAGTGTATTTCTTCAGCAAAATTCGTGGCTGTTCACTTGTCAAAATATTTTTTTTTTTTTGAGGAAAAATGCATATAGGGAGAATGTCCTGAAGTAGTAATCCTTTTGCCCAGTCAGAGATCATCAACAGAAGTCCGTTGACCCAAAAGCAGCCTGTCACCTGTCACTTGCAGCTGACTTCAGCTTGGACAGCCTGGTATTTAGAACAATTCAAACACAGCAGCAGTGGCTCTGAGCATCTTTAGGCAAAGCACGTACTCTCCACGCTCCACATACCATTGCCTACACCCAGCATCTCCACATGTTCCCATTACCTGCTTGCCTCTGAAAGCATTTCTGCCCTAGCTATTCAAAATCGATGCCTGTGTAAAGCCAGACTAACAGGGAGCAGAAAACCAGGGCCCTGACACTTGGGTTCACTGGTTGACTGACTTTCATGGAATTGCTTTGTGCCTTCAAACCATCAGCTCGGATTATTGTGCTCACACTTACGACGTTGTTAGTGGCATTTAATACACTCTACCCTGACTCCTTCTGGAACTGAGGGACAGATTTTCTCTTGTCTTGGTACCGAAATAGCTGAGCTTCTCTAGAGCAACTAATTAGGAGACTGAGAATCATTTCCTCTTCTATTTACATCTTGCAAAAGCTGCCAGAAAACTGATGGCCAGATTCTTACCCCACTTCTGCTAATGAATAGATAGGGCAATAATATAGTTGTTTTCTGTTAAACTCATTCTTGGCTGTAGCTTATCCTTTCTAGACTTTTCTGGAGAAATTTCTTTAGATAATTATTTAATGTTTATTTTGTTTTGTTGTTCTACTTTAATTTAATGTGGATATTTTATCTATCTATCTATCTATCTATCTATCTATCTATCTATCTATCTATTTCTCTATCATATATCAATTCAACCCATCTACCACATCTATCAACTCAACCCACTCACTCCATTTATTTGTTTCATAGGCAGGTCCCATATTCTTTGCTTATCTGATGCTGAGACACATCTGATTGGTCTAGAGTTAGCCATTTGATTGAAGGCTGGGCTAGTTTCCCAACAATTTTTTGGATTTGAGGCTCAGAGATGTGTCTCACCAATGCCTGAATTTGTAATAGCAATACTCAAGTAATAATAGTAACAATAGAATGGTGTAAGTAATAGTAACACTGGAATAGGAACATAAGGGCATTGATCGTAGTAATAGCTCTGTAGTAGTAACATTACAGTACCAACACAAGGGCAGTATGGTTGACTCTTGAACAACATAGGTTGAACCACGTTTTGTGGGTCTATGTGTATGTGGATTTCTTCTTGATAAATACAGGACAGTACTGTAAATGGATTTTCTCTTCCTCATGATTTTCTTAATAACATTTCCTTTCCTCCAGCTTACTTTTTTTAAGAATACAGTGTATAATACACATAACATACAAAATAGGTGTTAATCAACTGTTTATGTTATTGGTAAGGCTTCTGGTCAACAGCAGACTATTAGAAGTTAAGTTTTGGGGGAGTCAAAAGTTGTATGTAGATTTTCAGCTGTATGAGGGGGGTTGGCACCCCTAACCCTGGGTTGTTCAAGGATCAACTATAATTGTAATAGTAACACTAGAATAGCAATACAAGGGCAATATAATAACACTCAAGATTTGTCAGCAACCATGCTTTGCACCATGCAAAAACACCATTCTGAAGAAAGAATGAATCTAAAACACTGGGAGATGATGAGTGGGGAAGGAGTCCACACGACATTCAAGTCCAGGTCTATTTGTTCCTGAGGCTTAGCACAACCTCACTTGGGTGAAGTTGGCTGTTTAATTTTGGCTTGAACTCTGTGAGACACCCACTACTTTTTCTAGTGAAGGACTTTCTAGGAAAGATAGTTACAAGTGGAGAAGGGCTCTGGTCTTGCAATTTAAGTGACAACTAACACACTATTTTTAAAGACCACTTAGGAAACACAGTGGAACAAATAGATTTAGAAATACAACTGGTTTGGAAAATTTGTCAAGAGTAAAGCGGAAAAGACCCAAAACCTGTCATTGCTTTTGGACCAATGTGTGGTACAGATGAACCAAACCAACTGTAGACTTTGGTGAGTGTACTCAGTTCTGAAACATTAAGAATGATGCATAAATGAAGTTCCTGTTGTTTATGAAACAGATTCACTGAAATGAAAACTTCTTCCTTTTTTAAATTTTTTTTCTTATTTGAGTGTCACAAATACACTTACAATGTGTCTTACTTACAATGTTACATTAGTTTCTGGTGTACAACATAGTGATTTGACAAGTCTCTACATTTTTATGCAAGGTTACAGTATAAGACCAGTACATAAGTAATCGTGTATACTGATTCCTTAGGATGGTACCATTTTGGAACTCACTAATCACTCCCACACAGACAGTTTCCCCTTTCACTTTTGAGCAGGTACGTGTTCATCACAAGTGTAGCTGCCATGTGTCACTACACAATGCTATTATAATTCCATTGACTATATTCCTTATGCTGTGCTTTTTATTCCCATGACTTACTCATTCCATAACTGGAAGCCTGCATCTCCCACTCCCCTTCGCCCATTTTGCCCACCCCGCAGCTTTCCCCTCTGGCTACCATAAGTTTGTTCTCTGTATTTATAGGTCTGATTATGCTTTTTGTTTGTTTAGTCACTGGCTTTTTTAGATTCCACATATGAGCTGATCTGGAATGGTCTTCTCCTTCTCATTTTTATGCAAGGTTATAGTATAAGACCAGTACATAAGTAATCATGTATACTGATTCCTTAGGATGGTACCATTTCGGAACTCACTAATCACTCCCACACAGACAGTTTCCCCTTTTACTTTTGAACAGGTACATGTTCTTAATTGCCTGGGCACCAGATGAAGCAATTTGGTGACATGGAGAGGATAATACTATGTAAAAAATAAACAAATAAACCACCAAAAAAACCCCATCTTTTGTCTTTAGACATTAAAGATACAGTAATTCAATAAAATTCTCTCCCTTGGAGAGAAACATAAGAACTTAAATGGGTGAAATAGTAGATATATACCAAAATACTTCATGGTCATACTTATTTAAGACAAAAATTTACTGATGGAATGGCAAACAGAATTAGTTATTTGACTAAACTGTATAAATTAATAAATTTTTTCTCTTTTTTGAAAATTTGGATGAATCCTCAATAAGTTGAATGAATGCATCACACAACCACGATATATAATTTTACTGTGCACTTTTCATGCACCACCAGAAATAATAACCACTGCATTTAATATTAAATCTTATGTGGATTTTTTATATTTTCTTAATTTATTTTTTCTTTTCTTAATTTATTGCTCTATTATGCCCATAGCATTGGCTAAAATTAGAAGTAATTTTAATATATAATTAGAAGTAATTTTAATATTATAATTTGATGGTGTTTTCATGCATCTCCTTTACAGTATGGTGCCACCAGAGAAAGGCAAAGTGTCAGGGAGATGCCAAAATGATGAGTGTTGTCCATCAGGTTAAAAAAAATGCTCAAAATTCTAGAATAAAACAAAATCTATAATACTATACCTGGTTCTTATGAATTTTGTGATCTACTTTGATTTCCAATTTCCAATTGTATTCCCAAAGGCTTCTCTTTCATCTGTTCGGTAAAGACTTCTAAAATAATTTCCTAGGATTCTTTTTCACCTGGCTTTTTCCTAATGAGCTTGACACCTTTTGATATATATCTATACGATGTAACAATAATTGAATAAAAAATTTAAAATACAGCCAAAGCCATTGCATTTTTTTTCTTCTCAGTTTGTACATGCCATAAAACAGATTTAACACACTCCCCAAATTGAACTAGTTATCTGACTCATAAGTTTACTGCTTTGATCTTCTTTTTTTTTAGTATTGTGGGGACAAAAATCTTAGAAAATGCTGGTAATGCACTGAAGTTAACTCTATTTAAAATAGTTTCCCCAAGTCTGAGTCCAGCCTCTTCTCTTAAATTACACACTTTCTGAATTTACATTCCTACCCAAGTCTGTGCTACCATACTAGGAAAAAATATGTTTTTCTTCAAATGCCCCCTCTTCCAATACTACCACCTTACCCTGGGATTACTGTTGTCTTCAACAGAATTACTGAACTATTAAATTATTAAAAATTATTAAAAATTTTTATTTTTATTTATTTTTTATAAAAATTTTTTATAAAAAATTTTATTTATATTGAATTATTAAAAATAATTACTTGAGACACATAGCCACAGTGTTAGACTCTAGGACAGTCTCATTCCTCCTTCACATTTTATTTTTCCCTTCTGAGACAAAATAAATATTCTGTTTGTTTTCTAGCTAAAGTATGGCAGATATCTTACAAATTTCCCATCATTAATAACTGGGTTAAAATGACATCTCAAGACACATAGCACACCCTTCATAAAGTTTTCTTAAGTTTCTCTTTTAAAAAATTATTTTTTTATTGAGGTAAAATCAATGTACAGTGTTATATTAGTTTCAGGTATACAATATAATCTATACATTTCTCAGCACTCATCAAGATAAGTGTGCTCTTAGTCCTTTTTATCTATTTCATTCATCCCCTAACCCACTTCCCTTCTGGCAATCATCAATTTGATCTCTGTATTTAAGAGTCTGTTGTCTCTTTTTTTTCTTTGTTTGTTTTGTTTCTTAAATTCCACATATGAGTGAAATCATATAGTATTTGTCTTTCTCTGACTGACTTATTTCACCTAGCATCATACCCTCTAGATCCATCTATGTCACTGCAAATGGCAAGGTTTCTTAAGAAATGTTAGATATGCACTTTGAATTTTAACAAATATTTGTTGTACACTCATCAAAGGTTGGACCTCTTCTTGTAGTTGGAACTGTGAAATTCATATTTTCCATTTGTGCCCGTGAAAAGTTGCATTCTAATAGTTGTGGGTTTTTATAGAAAATACATTTTTTATAGCCTTTTGGTCATTATATTTTGATAGTATTTCTCTCTCTCTTAGTAGACATGAGCTTTGTGAGGTCAAAACACACTTTATACCCAACACAGTTTCTGTCATTCAGTAGATATTAACAAATCTTTCATGGACAAATAAAATGAATGGATCTCTTACCCTAGTTACTTTTCTTACTGTACAGCCTAAAAGATCCAAATATTCTGAAAAATTGCCATTGTGCCTCTAATATGTCTTGTGATCAGTCTGCTTTCAACTTATTCTTCACTTTTAGCCCCATTGTACTCTTTATTCATTTGATCCTCTATATTTTGATTCCTTAAGTGCTAAGCCAATAATGAACATGACAGTACAAGATAGAAATGTCTACAGCCTGATTGATTATTTGAAATTTTATTTTTTAAATTTTTAATTTTAATTCCAGTTAATTAACATACATTGCTATATTCGTTTCAGGTGTACAATATAGTGATTCAACACTTCCATACATCACCCAGTGCTCATCACAACAAGTAAGTCCCTTAATCCCCATCACCTAGTTCACCCACCTCCCCTCTGGTGACCATCAGTTCATTCTCTATAGTTGAGTCTGTTTCTTGGTTTGCTTCTCTTTCTTATTTTTTTCCCTTTGCTCATTTGTTTTGTTTCTTAAATTCCACATATGAATGAAATCATATGGTATTTGTCTTCCTCTGACTGACTTATTTTTGCTTAACATAATACACTCTAGCTTCATCAATGTCCTTGCAAATGGCAAGATATCATTCTTTTTTTTATGACTGAGCAATATTCCATGGCATATATGTATATCACATCTTCTTTATGCATTCATTAATAGGTGGACACTTGGGCTACTTCCATATCTTGACTATTGTAAATAAACATAGGGGTGCTGAAATTTGATTCTTATTTGTACTTCAGGACTTGGGAACACATCTTTGGATGAATAGGAAATAGACAAATTAGCAAGGAACTCTAGTATAAGTTTAGAAGAGCTGATATGTTTGTGTACCTGTCTCAATACATTTTTATACTTCAAATATTAAATGATTTGGATAGTTATGTTTCACTTGTTGGCTCCTCCACTTGTGGGAAACAGTTGACTCTATAAGAATATATGAAAAGCTACTTTAGGAGTCTTCTTTAAATCTTTTATTAATACCAACATGTGCAGCTGTTGTGAGCAATTATTTAGACTGGCTGCTCACTTATATTTTAGATGGAATAATTATAAGTTGCACATTTCATAAAGGACTTGAAAATATGCTATTTTATCTTGTTTTCTCAAAACCTTGGTGATGAGGCAGGAAAAACAGGAATTAGTGCCCCGTTTTGCATACGGGGTGGTTGAGAGACATTAAGAAAGTTGATCATTCAGAATCAACCCCAGTCTTCAGAGCATGAGGCTCAGACACTTTCACCTGAGAGTAACTTTGTCCAAGTCGCCCGTCACCAGCTGATTTGTATTTTAAGAGAAAAAAAAAAGCCAGTTGACCAGATGACTAAGGACCTAGGTCAGAATCTGGGGAATTTTTTCCTGGTCTTCATTCCTAGGCCTGGAAACTGACTGATGAAGTAGAAATAACTCCCTTCTCAGAATGATTACAATTCCCTCCAGCAGGTGTATTAGGGAGTATGACTCAAAATGCCCAGGATGGCTCGTGGAACTGACAGACTAGACATGAACACGTGAACACAGCCTGTAGTGCCCACTGAAGACCTGTAAGAGGAACTCAAAGATGATGTTGCAACCTCCAGTCAAAATGTGTCCCTTGGAAGCCCCAATGTCTGGTATCCCAAGGAGTAATAGGTTGCTACTAGACCGCATTACTAAGGAAGTAGTGGAAAACTCTGGTAACACAAGTTGATGAATCTCAGCACTAGTCATGTGACACTGGTAAAAATCAAAATAAGAGGCTTGTTGAAGAGAAATACAAACCAAAAAGTGGTTTATAATGGAGTTATCTCACATAACTGATCAATAGTTTTGGAAAGTTATACCTAAAGATGCAATCAAAAGAAAGCACATAATTTACACCCATCTCTACAGAATTTGCTTTGACCTTCAAATAAAATCGCTCACTCTTGCGCTCTCCATAGCACATACATCCTACTTTATACATAGTAGGTGCTTCATAAATATTTTCTTTTAATTAAAGTTTTTATGTTAAAGCTCATATTTTAAAGTGATTTGTTGCAGGTTAGAGAGGATGTTTAGTCAGAGACTTCTTGTAGAAGCAAAGGATGGAGATAGAGAAAAATGGGATCCTCTCTGGTTGAAATATGAAGACAGAATTTTCTAAGAGTCCATGTGTGGATCAATATTTTAAGTGTATTTTATGAATTATCTGGTATAAGAGAACTTCTTTCTTTCCTTTTTTTTTTTTTTTTTTTTTAGAAAGGCATAGAGCGTGAATGTGGGGGGAGGAGGAGCAGAAGGAGAGGGAGAGAGAGAATCTTAAGCAGACTCCTTGCTGAACGTGGAGCTGGACTCAGAGCTTGATCTCATGATGCTGAGATCATGATCTGAGCTGAAATCAAGAGTCAGTTGCTTAACCAACTGAGCCACCCCAGCACCCCAAAGAGAACTTATTTCTTTTTTTTTTTTTTTTTTTTTTTTTAAAGATTTTATTTATTTATTTGAGACAGAGAGAGAGAGCACATGAGAGGGGTGAGGGTCATAGGGAGAAGCAGGCTCCCCGCCGAGCAGGGAGCCCGATGCGGGACTCGATCCAGGGACTCCAGGATCATGACCTGAGCCGAAGGCAGTCGCTTAACCAACTGAGCCACCCAGGCGCCCGAGAACTTATTTCTAATTCAGATTCTGTCACCAACATTTTGTGTAAACTCAGTGAATAACTGTAACCTTTCTGTGCCTGAATGCCATCATTTGGAAAACTAGAATTAGCAGATTGTGAAGTACAAGTATCCCCTAACTCTTTTCTTGTTCTTTTTTTGAACTACTTTTAGATACAGCTCCCCCGATGCACACCTGTCCACCCTGGGCTTTAAGCTCTTGTTTGGTACCAGGGATTGAAGCATCACCTGAGGGGGTGTCAGCTGCTGGTGCATGAGTGTATCTGAACATCTCTCACCACCAGTGGGACCAAAGCAGGGGTGTCCTCTGGGAAAGAGGCCTCCTAAGCATGGAGAGATGCACAGTCCAGTAACAATGGCCCTTTTCATTAAGGGCACAGTGATCATTCTGAGCTCCTATTCCCTGAATTTTATGAAAAGAACAGGCTATATGTTAAAAAAAAAAATAAGTGAGTTTATGAAACAAAGTAAGGACTCTGAGACACATCAGGGCACAAGTAACTTTGACTTGGAACCACTCAAAAGGACGAGAACACAAAGAGGGAAAGGCTTTTCTCCTACTATTTGGTCAATGATCAACATTTAATTTGGCTCTGCCAGATCACAAATATTGTGAAGAACAGCATTAGCTAAAGGGGGAAAGATCTCTTTGTGGTCACAAATGAGACACTCTTGAGGTCCCCCAGAAAAAATCCAAGGTGCCAAAATTCCTGTGTGAACAAGTGGGAATAAGAATGTGGAATTTGTTTATTGTTACAAAAGTCTGTGAAAGAATCCTGAGAGCAGATAAAACACGTTTCATGTTCCTATTTGTTTCTGTCCCTCACATTAGCTCTCAGGGCCTAGAACTGTGTCATTTGCATACAGCAGATACTTAGTAGTTTTTACAATAAAATAATGTTTCTTCTAACTCTTTGATTATAAACGTATTTCTCTTTTTAATCTGAAGGATAAAGCTATCACAAGTTATCAGAAGCTAATTTTTCTTGCAAGAATGAATAAGAAAAAATGGCCTATACCTTTGGTGTAGGCAGGTGGAGGCAAGGTTCTTGGAAAAAGTAACCCGGACTGTGGTCTTCAAATGTTATGAGTCATGGGCTTGTACTACACACTCTCAGGAAATTGGTTGAATGTGTCACTACTTTAAGAGAAAAGGTTAACAGCTCTTTGAATGATGAAATGTGATGTTTAAAAGTCTAAACAACATATATTCTTACTCTTCAAAACCACGTATTTTGTCTGTATGTGGAATGCTATGTAATATGTGATTTCTATCCTTGATGGTACACGTGATGGGTGGATGGATAGACAGATACACCAATACCATATTGAAGGGTTGGGGTACCAATGTCATTGTATAAGAACGGACTAGAAAATGAGGGGCCTTGTCTGAGAGAAGATGAAGGCTGAATAAAAATATGATCAAAGTTTATAAATTTCATGAAAACCCTTGCAAATGTTATCACGGACTTGTTAACCAAATTTCAGACTATTTGAACTATAGGGTTGTCTTTGAAGTTTGCACGGAGTGATTTTAAGACAGATGAAAGAAGTACTCTCATAGAGTGATAAGGAAATTTATGGAAGTTTTTTGAAGTTCCAGGTTGAAAATAACTGTATCAATATTTTCAAGGGGAGTGATAGATCTTTACAAGATTTAAGCTTGGGGTATATGCAAAACCTTTTAAGGTAATTGAAAATCACCATCTTCTTTATAGCATTCTTTCCATTTTACTTTCTCAATCATAATGTATATGGAGAAAAATTTACTTATTATAAGATGCTCAGACTCAGTAATGAATTTTCATGTCCGAACTCAGTGTAAAAATACTAAGATGCCATCAGTCAGTACCCAATTAGACTATGATTTCTAAAATTCCTCTTCCTGGAAGAGATCAGTGTTCTATCAGGGTCAATGGAATTTCTCTCTTTGTAGACATGACCTCCTGTTGTCTTCCGACTTTCCGCTTCAGCCCCTGGGCATGGACATAATCAAGCCTCCTCCTTCTCCTTGGGGTGGGGAGGGGGCAAGCCACTGCTGTTTCACTTTATTTTTCTTTCATGTTATAATCCCATTGCATGTGAACAACGACTTCTTAACAACACATTTGTTTCACACATGGATTTTGAATCCGGATTTAGATGATTTGTGCAGAAATACCTTTCCTTCTGCCCTTGCCATCTGTCTGACTTGAAAAAGCGTTCTCTGAGGCTCCATCCTGAGCCAGGCGCAGCTCTGCCTTCACGTGGGTCTTGTCCCTCCTCCTAACCACCTGGGAAGGTGCACGGGGTGGGCTTCCTGGGCCAGCCACCTGCGCCCTTGCCACATCCCCACGCCTGGAAGGGCCCTGTGCTAAGCTGTGTGACATGCTCGTGTCACGGCCTGGACCTTCTTGATCATTTCCGACCATGGAGCTTCGGGTTTTCATGTTGCACCAGGCCCTGACTATTACGCAATTGGTGCTGAAGAAATGTGCTTTGATCCCTGTTTTACAGATGAAGAAGTCGAGAGCTCTAGAGTGTCTCTCTGGAGGGGCCGAGCTAGGGAGTGGCTGTGACAGGCTGTCCGGTTTCTGATCGCAGACCCTTCTTCCGCTGTGGATCACGCACCCTCACCGCGCCCCTCTGGGAGCGCCGCCCTTGGCTCCAGAGTTATTGCATGCAGAAAGCATCTCCATGGGCAGAGCAGGTTTTCCAGCGGGTGCAGGGAAAGCACAGCCACTTGATGCTTTTCAGTTAAAGACTCATTTCCTCCTGATGACCTTGGACTGGCCCTGGCCTGAGGTTCAGGAGGTGATGGCTGAGCGGTGGGATGGGGGTGTGAAAGGCTGACAATGCTCACACACACTTCCTAAGACGTCCGACTCCTATAAAATGAGGCATTCTGGCTCACTGTGCAGGAGCGTTTTGTGTTGAATGAGGTTTCCTGTCTGCCAGGGCCCGCTCTTGTTGTCCCCTTGCCCCTGCCTCCGCTGGGGGTGAGCTGGGGACCATGACCCAGCCGTGATATCACTGTTCAGGCCGCCACAGCTCGAGGCCCTGTCATCGAGAGCAGAACAATGATGCCATTTTCCTCTCAAGCTGGATGGTCTTTTTTTTTCCCAAAGCAAAATAAAATGTCTGAAGCCCCAGTGCCTTTGTTTTTTGCTGAAATGTCCCCTCTCCCAGTGGTCTCATGTGTCTTTCAGCTCCTGCAGAGGTGTTGCCCCGCTTGCCTCCAGAGACCACTTACGGGGACTGACCTGCCGTGGGTGAGAGTGTCAGGCGCTGCCCAAGGCTACCGTGCTCTTAGGACACCGGTCTTAAATGTGTCCAAGTGTGAGGCATCATTTATTTACCTACAGCCTCTGTTCACATGAAGGAAAAAATGTGTTTTTTTTAATGACTTTTAGGGAAAGGCAGGCACATGAATCCAGATGGAGAGACGTGGGTACTGGTGCCACTGAAAGTCTTTACAGTGAAGGGTCCTGGCAGAGAACGAGAAATGCAAGTAAGTTTTGCCTGAGAAGAGCGGGAGATTGCTTTCGAAGGTCCTCTGCTTTGGGGTGTAGGTTGCATCCCGGTGCATGCGCAGGCATGACATTGAGCCGCTTCACAGCGCTTCTCCAAAGTGCTCTCTGCCGATTGGCTCCATCTGTGTCATGTGTTTGCAAGGAGGGTCCCCGAGGAGGAAGACAGCTCTCCCTACGGCTTCATGCGCTTGTGACCGTGACTTAGTCTAACCCTCCGCCGTCACTGTCTTGACCTTCTTAGTTTCTTAACAAGGGACCCCACATTCCCATTTTGCCCTGGCCATGCGCTTTGGGATTTCCCACCAACTCTGATGCTTGCCACTGATTTCCCAAAATTCCTTTCCGTGATTATATGGGACGACTTTGTTCTCTACTTAAAATTGGAAGGGGTGTGTGTGTGTGTGTGTGTGTACATATGACCACACACACACGTGTATGTCTATTTTTAAAGAGG
Source organism: Phoca vitulina (assembly GCF_004348235.1). Lineage (NCBI taxonomy): Eukaryota > Metazoa > Chordata > Mammalia > Carnivora > Phocidae > Phoca > Phoca vitulina. The sequence continues at coordinate 5,975,944 of NW_022589736.1, read as the reverse complement.
TACATGTGAATCCTAGAAAAACCCTCACAGGTGCATTTTGAATTAGAAATTAAATAATAGAAAAGCTCTTGAGTCAATTTCACGTCTCTTCCTGGGTGTATTTGTTCCATCTGTTCCGGGTAATTTTACGTCTGGCCCCTTCATCTAGGATGCGATGTTCTTGAATGACCCTTCTGTGTATGCAGTTAACACGTGATACAGTAGGTGGCCCCCATTCTTCAGATGCGCCATACTGGAGTTGCCTTGCCAATAAAACTATCACATCTCTGACCTCTAGTCCCAGTAAGCCAAAGGCTCACTCTTCTGGCCGTTGTAAAATCTGGTAAATTTACCTCAAAGGGGTTCCTTCAGATTCTGAAGTCTTATTGTATTGAGCCATTGACAGTGCAGTCTTTTATTTGGCTTCTAATTATAGGAGACACCATACGTTTTGGAATACATGTAAATGATTGAATGGCTACTTAGATACTCACAAGAAGGAAGAGGGCAGGTGAGTAAATGTTCCTAACAGCTATCTACCTTAGATAGCGAAGCCACATGAAATTGCCTCAAGGGAATTTGGGACTTGACTGCCTTCTCCATATTTATCAAGCACTTCTAGGGTCTTTTTTGCAGCATCCTATAACAGAAGTTGGCACACTTTTCCTGCAAGGTGCCAGCTAATTGATAGCTTAGGCTTTGTGGGCTGTAAATTTCTGTTACAACTATTCAGCTCCTTCGTTGGAGCACAAAAGCAGCCATGGGCAATATGTAAACAAGTGAGCTAGCTGGGGTCTAACAACAAAAAAAAATAAAACAGAGAGAGAGCTGGATCTCGTCCATTGGCCATGGTTTGGGGAACCCTGACCCATACATATTCTTTGTATCTACTTAGTCCTCACCCTTGGTAGACAAGTTGATCCTACATAGGCCAAGTACAAGAAAGATCACATTCTCTTCCCTTTCCACTCTAGTTTTAGAAAAGGCTCTTAAAAAAAAGAAAACATGCACAGAAGTTAATGGTTAACAAGGCTTAATTATAATCCTTACTGAGGCATAGATGTCTGTGTGTGGTGGTGGGGGGAGGGTGCAGTAAAGGGCTTACTAAGGTCACAAGGAAATGTGCTCTGGTTTGGTTTAAAACAAATGAATGAAGCCCCATGTTTGTAGTCAGTGATTTGGGGAAGGGGGCTTGTGAGGTCTTTCCATACCTTGTCTTCACACCACACAGACCCTACACTTACCTTCCACCAAAGACTTGTCAATTACCTCCCCAGTGAGTGGAAGGCACTCCCACACAGGGATTCTCTGAAAAGACCAAACCTATTAGACGGTGTACTCAACAAACCAGATTTGGCAGGATGCAATGAAAAAAGCAACTCCACTCTTCTGCACTGTCCCTTTACTGATGTTTTCATCCCCAGTGGGTGAGATTTCAGGCAGGTCCCATCATGAATCTGCTTACTTTCGGGGCGATAAATATAGGTGAATGTATTAGTCTGGGTTCTTGAGGGAAACAGAATCAATAGGATATATATAGAGAGAGACAGAGACAAAGAGACAGAGAGGGATTATTATAGGAATTGGCTCATGTTGTTATGGAGGCTGGTGTGTCCTCTGCAAGCTGGAGAAGCAGGAAAACCAGTGGTATCATTCAGCCCAAGTCCAAAGGCATTGGTATCTGAGGGCCAAAGATGGGTGTTGCCGCTCAAGCAGGGAAACCATTTGCCCTTCCTCTGCTCTTGGTTCTATTCATGTCCTCTGGACTGGATGATGCCCTCTAGCACTGGGGAAGGGGATCCCCTTTACTAGTCTAGAGATTCAAAGGCTGATCTTTTCCAGAAATGCCCTCAAAGACACACCCCGAAATAATGTCTTACCGGTTCCTGGGCATCCCTCAGTCCAGTCAAGTTGACACATAAAAGTGACCATCTCAGCCTTGATCATTGTCCCATTCAGTGACCACAGGGGATGATGGAGGGGGGATGGTGACCATTGGAGAGGGGACCCCTGGAATCTTCAGGCTCGATATTGATTATGGACTCCGCCCTCCACCAGGACTTAGACGTGGGGTACTTCCCCAGGTAGGCGAAGGAGGTTGAGGTGCCGCACAGCTAGAGCCGCAGGAAAAGACAAATGTCTCTTACATCCTTGTCCATCTGTCTTTTCTGCATTTGTGCATTCGTTCACAGGACGGAGGCTTAGCAATGCGCTATCTGGGTCAAGGCTTTATACGCATTTCAAAATTTGGTGATGTTTCCAAGTCTGTCTTACAAAAAGTTTATACTAGTTTACAATCCTACCAACAGTGCATGAAAGTTCTGATTTCTCCACTCCCTCCAAACACTGGGTAGTTTCAGTTATCCAAGGGAAATGTTTTTATGAGAAATACCAAAGTTCCTAGTTAGAAGAGTCCAATCTTGCTCTGTGATTTTATGTATGTGACAAATGTGGTTTCTCTTAAAAAATAAACAATAACATTTTCAGAGAGCAGTACCGTTGTTAAGATGTTAATGTATTTATTTAATCTTTCAGAAGATTCTAAGTGTATTCCATAGTATCTCGTATGCATTAATAGGCTTCAAAATATATCATTATCTACGTATGCATGTGTAATACGTGTGAGTGTGTAACACTGAAATGGGTGTATACAATTATATGTACATAAAGAATAGCAAACCAATTTAAGATTATTTTTTACTGTAGTGAGATTACTTTCCAGCTACTATAAAATGCATTAATACATTATATGGCTAATATACTTCAGCAAAGAGAAATGAGCTCAGCAAGATGTGATGCCAAGCAAGGCATCTACACTGAAAGATAGCCTGTGGTATTTTATCGGGACCTCACCAAGGACAGCACATTACACATTTGATCTACTTTTCCTGAAGGTGTAGGCGTTAAAAAATGTATTAAAAATAATAAGGATGAAGGCTCATGATCTAAAAGCGTGAGACAGACTGGGGCTTAGCAAAATTAAACAGATTTCCTTTCTGCGGGATGTCTATGCGCCTTACTCTACTCCTGAGCGTTTAATCTCCAAACAGAGAAAATAATGGAAAGGTTTTCCCCATTGATAAAATCAATCTCTTTTATCATTGGACTACATCTGTTCTGGGATTGTGTGTTAAAACTCCTAGTGTTGGAGTATTTTTAATACAAGAGTATCCGTCCCATCCATGCCCTGTGTTGAGGACCATAGCTGTGCTGTTTTCTTGTGTGCGGGGACCCTACATCTGGAATGTTCATTATAAGTGCACTGTTCCCTACTTAAAGAAAACACTCACATGCCAGACTCACCAGATATGCAAAGGGATTCATTAATTCCATTTAATTGGCATCCAGAGAACTGATGTTCTCTGCTGACGTCTTGCCTTGTGCTGACATTTAGAACCAACTCCAACTTCACATTTGAGTATTTATTAGTAATCTTAGAAGTCCCCTCCAACTGAGCAGTTACTATGCAAATCTAACTTGGACATCTTCTATTTCAGCCCAGTCTTCTAACATTATGAAATATTATCATTTCTCAAGGACATAAGCAGCTTCTGCTCCTTCCTCTAGGGGGTTTTTGGTGAAGAGAACAGAGATTCACTATGGAATTTTTTTGTGTTATCTGCTTGCCTAAGTCATCAGCTGACGTCTTCATATTTTGTCTATGCCTGGTGTGTGCGGAACACGCTTCTCGTCGTGGTCGCCCACTGAACACTACTTATCTTTCCAATCCAAGCCCTTGGCCCATAAGATGCGGGTCCACGGCACTCTGTACGAACCCCCGTCCTCCAACGTCTTAGTCATCAGAGCCATGGCACCTCCAGCCTCAGATGGGCAGGCCCACAGCACCCGGTAACATCTGTTAATGCTTGTTGGACAAATAATTGGATGATCATGTCGAAAGTTCTGCTTACTAGAACTACATTTTTCTTTGGTAAAGTTTGTTTTTTTCTGAAAATGCAGTTCTGAGTGTAGCTAGAAATGAGTTCTCTAGCTCATTATTTCTCCAACTTGGGCCATACAAACATGAATTTAAAGAAAGTAAGAGTTCTCATGGACTCAGAGTATTGATTTAAACGACCTATGGTATTACATAAATATATGTAAACTCTAAGCCAGCTATAAATACTTCATGCTTATAAATCCAATAAAATGAAAACACACAAATTTATACCTGAGTATAAGATTTAAAACAAGTAAAATTCCAATTAACATTACTTAATTTGGCCAGTTAGGTTTGATCTTAAGAAAGTGCCATTGAGGGGCGCCTGGGTGGCTCAGTCGTTAAGCGTCTGCCTTCGGCTCAGGTCATGATCCCAGGGTCCTGGGATCGAGCCCCACATCAGGCTCCCTGCTCCGCGGGAAGCCTGCTTCTCCCTCTCCCACTCCCCCTGCTTGTGTTCCCTCTCTGGCTGTCTTTCCCTCTGTCAAATAAATAAAACCTTAAAAAAAAAAAAAACTTGAAAAAAAAAAAGAAAGAAAGAAAGTGCCATTGAGATGTAAGCATGATATCGTACTGAGGGAAAAGTCTTCTGGTCTCAGCGTGACTGGTGGTTGCTGTGTGATGCCCAGGTCTCCCCTGTTTCCCTACATCCAGACTTGTGACGCCTGAGCCCCTTGGTCATCACAGCATTGCCATATTGTTTTGATTTCGCTTTATGGAAACATTTATGCCTTAAGTATAGCTGAATACACTTAATACACATAATACACTTACATTATCAATGAGATGGAATCACAACCTTCAGAACTGTCGTCATTAAAACAATTCACAAAGCACAAACACTAGTTTGAAAATCATTTCTGAAGCCAGAGGGGTTTGCATTCTTCCCAGGCACAATTTTTCCAAGTGCAAGTGTTAGAGTGTAAAATTATTAACTTAAAGTAAGATGAACAACTCAGTTAATCAGAGCACATTGGGACTTGAACATAATGTTTACCTGAGGTGTTTTTCTGGGTGTTTCAATAAATACGCTACATTCATTGTGTCTGCTGATAAATAATATTTTTATAGCATTTTCCATTAAACAATACTTTTAAACAGAAGGTTTCTAAATATCAGTTGTTTTTCTTTTTTAGATTTTATTTATTTATTTATTTATTTATTTATTTATTTATTTATTATTTGAGAGAGAGAGAGAGAGAGGAGGGAAGGGAGAGACCCAATCTCCAGCAGATTCCCCCACTGAGCAGAGAGCCCGATGTGGGGCTCGATCCCACGATCCTGACATCATGACCTGAGTTGAAACCAAGAGTCGGACACTTAACGGACTGAGCCACCCAGATGCTCCTTGTTTTTCATCTATAACAAAGGGACAACTTTGTCAACCTTTCAAGGTGGTTGTGAGTCACATAAACGTTAAATGAGGGGCGCCTGGGTGGCTCAGTCGTTAAGCATCTGTCTTCAGCTCGGGTCATGATCCCAGGGTCCTGGGATCGAGCCCCGTATCGGGATCCCTGCTCCAAGGGAAGCCTGCTTCTTGCTCTCCCACTCCCCCTACTTGTGCTCCCTCTCTTGCTGTGTCTCTCTCTCTGTCAAATAAATAAATAAAATCTTTAAAAAAAAAAAAAGTTAAATGCGATCATGTGTGCAAAGCGCTTGGTAAGGGCCCAATGCAGCCAGGAGTCCAACAAGACGGCTTTCCTCTCCTTCCAGAAGCGCATGGCCGCTGCCACCACCACTAGCTTCTTTTCTCTTCTGTCAGTCCCTGCAGAGTCCTGCAGTGTTACCTTGTCCCATGCCACTGCCTTTATTCCAAAACCTTGTGACAGTACCAGGTTCCTTTCTAAGAGGAGCTTCCATTGTTCAAGGGAGCAGAGGACTCTGGGACCCAGGAGCGCTACATGGCCTCCATGCTGAAGAGTGAGTCCTTGAGAAGGGCAGCTCATTCCTCTAGAATGTCTGCATGTCCTTCCTCTTAGAGACCGTGGGGATTTCTTGTTCATGTATATGCAGAACTTGAAAGAGTTTGAAGCAGAGAGACTGTGGACTCTTGATGTCCCCTTGAGCTCTTCCTACTTCCATGCTGACAATATGGCAGAAAGAGAGGAATAAAACCCTTAGAATGGTCCACAATCATGGTAGGGAGCAAATTTATGAGTCTTCTCTAGACTCCCAAACTGGTTCAAAGAATATAAAGCTGGAGCTATAGTTAGGTAGGATAAGGCTTACAATGTCAGGAGTACACAGTCTAAAAATGAACGTCTTCAACAATGGATAACACTGAAGCCTTCCCTGCCAACATCGAAATGAGACAAGGAAGTCTTACACTAAAATTGGAAGAAAATCCAAACATTGCAGATAAAGGATGCTATCACGGAGGGAAGAAATAGCTGGAAGGATCAGGGAGGGAAGTTAGACTTCCCTGACTATATCTTATTTTATAGATTTGATTTCAGACCTATGTATATTTTTATAGAAGACAAAATTAACCCAAAATTTGAAAAGCAATCCCCAAATATCAAAAGAAAAAGAAATGACCCTAACTACATCTTAAGGTGGTCATTAGCCTGCAAATAAAGTCCTGTTTCAAGTAACTTCAACACAATGATCTAACTGACTGACACTAATGGGCTCGTGCACTCAGGACAAAAAGAACATAAAGAGGTCTTCAGCTCTCCAGTAATTACAGCCTCAGTGACAACATTGGTATTATTCTTTTTAAACTCTTATGCATTCATAGGTAGAATTAAAAAAAAAAAAAAACAAGGATTTTAGGACAAAGAAAAAGAGATGATACAGATAAAAAATGTTAAAGTTAAAAACTCTATCATTACAAATGTAAACCAAACATATCAGTATGTACTTAGGATGGCTTTTCTCTTTAAAAAAAAAAAAAGACATTTGTTAGCTCTGTCCCCCAAAAAAGTCTAGAAATAGCATCTCACCCAGAAACAATCAGCACTACTAGCACCCTAACTGTGATCTCAAAATACCATTTCCCACTAAAAGGAACCACTTCTCCTTAGAGAAAATGCTGCTTCCAGGTGACGGCAGAAAATGTACACTGATCCTAGCTAGACCGGCTTCTTGTTCCAGAAAGGGAGAACTCCTTCTGAGTGACTAGAGTCAGGACGAAAGGCGTCGGAAGCCAGCGTACAAGGATTCCCACTGGTAACAGAAGTAATAACGACCACTGATGGCAGGGTATCTGATGGCCACGGTCCGTGAGAGCACGACCCCGATGCTGGCTACAGAACCGACCCTGCACATGGGAGGAGAAATATTCTCACCTCTTGTTTCAGACTAGACTGTTATTCTGAAAGCTAGTGAACACAGGGTATAAAACAGGCATTTATCCCACTTCACCTGTGTGAACTGTACTTCTGGGTAAAAAATGTAGTTAAGGAAAGTTCTTTATAGAAGACATTTGGGCAACAGAAGAGTATAGAGCTAGAATATCACAATTTTACAATCTGTAATGACAAAAAAATCAAGGTAAGGGTCATCAGTGCTGCCAAAACCATTAGGTGAAGAGCTGATGGAGAACATGATACAGATGTGCTGACGGCTCGCCCATCACAACACCAAGGGGAAACCAGCAGAATCCTGGGTGTCAGTGGGATGCTATGTGCAGTGCACAACCTACACACCATTCTTGCCCCAGAACCAACTTCACCTGATTGCCTCTATCTACATCAGTGCTGTTTAGTAGACATACGAGAGCCAGATAGAACCTTCCATTTTCCAGTAAATACCTTAAAATGGTTTAAAAAAAGATAAGAATTAATTTTGAGTATTTATTATTTAACTCAATGTATCCCAAATATTATAAATTCATAATCTTATCAATGGAAAAAATATTGATGAGATCTTTTGCATTCTTTTTTCATACGAAGTCTTTGAAATCTGGTGTATATTTTACACTTACAAGATATCTTACTTTGATTGCTGAATTTCCATTTGAAAAATGTAGTCTGTATTTAGATTTTATAAAATTTACAATTAAACAAGTAGATTCACATATCAAAGTTGTTCCAATCATACAAAGCTTTTCCAATAACTGAATGGAGTATCCGTTTTTAAATTTACATTAATTTAAATTAAATTAAATGACACTAAAATGAAAATTCCTTTCCTCAGTCACAGAAGCTACATTTGGAGTGTTCAATGACCGTACATATGAGCGAGTGGCAGCTCTCTTGCACAGAGAGATGTAGATCTTTCTTTCAAGACACAGGAGTGTGCAAGGTACCAAGAATGAGAGAGCACATCACAGTCATGCAGAGTGTGGGAAACTCTATAGGATAAAGAATCCGATATATTGCAAGTTAAAAAAAATAAATAAAAGGAGAGAGAACCAGAAGATTAAAGAGATTTAAGATATTTGTCAGCCAAATGCAATGTTTGGAATGTGCTGGATCCTGATTTTGACAAGTCAACCAGCTATATACATATTCGTATACACAGACACATATACACATGCGGATATAAACATACTTACAACTAGGTCGTTGGAATTATATATTTAAATGTAATACCTATTTAATGGAGTTGAGTTATTGCTAATTAGTGTTATTATTGATCCTGGTATTGTAGTGATCCTTTAAGAGAGAGAAGGCCTATTGGCAGAGACCCAGACTGAGGAGTTTACAAATGAAATGATACTGAGGAGAGAAAGAAGGATTATGTGGGATTTGTTGGTGAAACAAGTTGACCAGGTGTTCATATTGTTGAAACTGGGTGATGAGGATATGGGGGTTACTATAAAATTGGCAGTACATCCGATAATATTAATGCTGACAATTTGGTCAAGTATAATGGCATGCGATGACATTGGGGGGGTGTTTCTTATGTACAATCAACATGAAATCATATGAAATCTTAGACTTGGCTTCACATTTTTCCAGAAAAGATAGTAGGTGAGGGAGGATGGAGACACTAGGACATCCCTGATCCCTGGTGTGGGAACCATTATCCCTGCACCCCAGGGCATGGCTCAGGCACCCCAGCCTCTTGTGAGGGCCTCCCCAGCAAGACCCAAGCTCAGGACAGCACTCACACGTCAGAAGGGGAGAGTTGGGAGAGAGCACAGCTTGTGGCCAGAGTATTCAGAAATACATGAGATCAGGTCCTTGGCATCTCCACTAGGAGTAAAAGCTCAGGGCTCTGTGTTTTGAGTTTGAGTTTGCAGGCTGTCTTTCTCAAACTTTTGTGTGTGTGTCCTTTGCTGAGCCCAGCTGAGGGTTCCTAAGGCCCGACCAAGAATATGACTTGAAAAGTCTATGCTCCTTACCTAATTCCCCCCAAAAAGGCAACGTCTGGGTTTGTTTACTATTATTGCATGTGGGGATCATTAAATCCAAGTGGATTAATGCCGATGACGGCCTTCGTCGTTCCAGAAATCTCGACTTGGGCTACGACTTTCCCTGCCATCAATTTGAATTACTTCCACTGTGTCAGCGCTATTTTAAGAGGATCAATGAAGATTTATGAAGAAAAAAAGCCTTGTCACCTACTCCAAAATGGACCAAATTAATTAAGCTTCTGGAGCCAAATCTATGACACCTTTTATATATTGTTACTTTTTATGGGCCCGAGGCTGACACTGATTAGAACAAAAAAGATGCACCTTTTCCGCTGAGAACAGTGGATGTTTTTCAACAAGCAGGTATTCATAATTTAAAGTTCTTAGTTGCCAGAATGGGATGTCAGTGGCATATTTCTTATAAAAACATGAGCAGCTCCCTGCATGTGGCAGGAGTAGAAAATTTAAACTACCAGAAGTTATTATAAGTGCACTGTGTGAAGGCTTTCTACTCTAGGTCCAAGAAGTGTTAGACAAATTAACAACTACAACAATTCGCAGTTCATAGTAACAATCTCCCCAGACATGAGGTTCTCTAAGTCCCCAGTGAGAAGGCTTTCCTGCTCCCCAATGAAGAGGTCTGTCTTGTAGTTCATTTTTCGTTTGTTTGTTTGTTTTTTTTAACATTTTATTTATTTATTTGAGAGAGAGAGAAAGAGACAGAGCACAACAGGGAGGGAGGGACAGAGGGAGAAGCAGGCTCCCCGCTGAGCAGGGAACCCAAACCGGGGCTCCATCCCAGGACCCTGGAATCATGACCTGAGCCGAAGGCAGATGTTTAACCCACTGAGCCACTCAGGCGCCCCTGTCTTGTGGTTCTTCCTGTGAGGTTTAGGGCTGTCCAGCTGGGTGAGCTGGCTGGAGAAATGTGGTCCTGGGCCAGGCAAGAAAGCAGGATGTGTGTATTTTTGTAATTTTTCATCTCACCTTTTGTGTCCCGAGATTCTCCTGTTAGCAGTCGGAAAGGCAGGGAAGTGGAAAGGGATGGAGCCAAAGCCAGGATTGCAAGTGTCTGCCATGCTTCTAGCACTCAGATGCATTAGCAAGCCACTTAATCCCTGGCACTTCCTGGTCTCCTCGCTAGATTGGCACCCTGATCAAATGTGACCAGCTTTGGAAGCATCTGTTAACTATGTAGGTATCCACCCACCTTTGTCCCATTTCTGCCTTTCAAGACTTGTTCTGAGTCTTCACATGTTAGAGGGCTGATCCGTGAAACCCATTCAAAATGGAACACAGATGGTTGACAATAGGCTTCTGTGGTTTTTAACAAATTTCTTCTATCAAATTACTCTGCTACCCCAGTAGTCAATATTTTGGACACTGTGGAAGGCCAATGAGGGAGAAAACGGAGGGAGGAGAGTCTTTCCGGAAGTCCCTTCAGATGTAGCTGATGCAATCCACAGCTTACTTTAAGGCAGACCCAGCGTGCCAAACGTGGACAGAAGACCCTGGTAGAAGGAGCTTATTTCTATTTTTATTTGTTTGAGGAGCTTATTTTTAAAACACGGTTTCCCTTTCTGCTTCAGCACTTTGGATCTGGGAAAGCTGCCCCGAGGATGGGCACAGCTCGGTTTGAAGGAGTCGGTAGCTGCTTCCTGCTCTGATGGCGCAGCTGTGGGGGTTCGGTCCCAGCAGGGCCAAGGAGGCAGGTGGGTGGAGAGTGTGGGGCGGGGGCGGCTCATCAAGAAAGGACTCGGGACTAGAGAGCAGAGACCAGAACGTGACCTCCGGGCCAGTCGGCATATGGTACCTGCGAACCACTCGGCGCTCTTCCATTGTGTGAGGCCATGAGTCCCCTCCAGTGTCCAGCTTGGGTTGGGTTTCTCCTACTCGCAGCCCAAAGGCTCTTCCTTGATATGCCCCCCAGTCAGCTGGTCAAAGCAATGCTTGGTGCAGCATAAAGTGAGCAAAACAACTTGGATGCTTGTGGATTGGTGGTTCCAGATTAGTGGCACTTTCCACCTTGTCGTGTTTCTGTGCCATCTGCAGACACTCGGTATTATAACCCCCACAAGCCCACATCTGTCATGCTTTCATGTGGTATCCTAAGTGTGCCTTCCTCGTTTAGAACCTGGGATCCTTTCCAAGAAGGAGGATGGAGGACACGGAGCCCGCCCTGTGTTCCGGTTTCCGGTACCCTCTGTACATCACACACACCAAATAAACAGGGATCTATGACACCCGGTGTCCTCAGTAGATTGAAAAAGTCTGCAGGGGAATTGTGAAACATAAAGATTAGATTCACCGGCACACTTGCTGGAAGATGCCGGCAAGACGCCAAGGCACCTCTTTACTCTGGGGCCTTCGTCATCTCAGCCAGATTAGCGGCCTCCTGTGTTGTGCTGAGGCTTAGCTCACACCGGCTCCGCATTGACGCTTGGCAGAGATTTACAACACAGTGCATAGTATATGCTTTCCCAGTCTGTGGAATCCCCTGAATAAAGAGAAGCCCCCCACGTCCTAAATAAGAAGGGGAGGAGATGAAGCCTTCTATTTTGGAAAAAACACACTCACCTACAGTGGGTCCCCAGGGCATGCCAGAAAAGAAAGCCGTGGAAAATGGAAGGTTCTGGAAGACAGTGCCTAGAAGGGCCTGTGAAGCCTCATTAATGGTATTGTCTCTGTCCTCATGGTGACCATGGCAAGGTTCTACGTGGCGTTACAAGTAAAATGCAAGCATATCTCACTCATGTGACATGCATTGCTACCATTTCCAGAATGAGGAAGTTAGTCTATTTGGGAATAAATTTCAAGACTACTATGAACGTTATTTGCATAGCTTCTTCCTGGAACTGCCATCTTTTTGAGGCTGTGTATTTGGGAACAATGAGAACATGCCTATATCACCCTGATGGCCCGGGTTCCCTGGTATGATTGTAATAACTGAGAAACCAGAGCGGAATCCCAAATCCAGCCATGAATGCAGAGTGGCCCAGACACACAGCTTCAAGGTTCCAAGGAAGTGAATCTGGAAATTAAGAAATCATAAAAGTCAACAACAGCTTGCATTCCTCCACTCCAGGCTTCCATCCAGATGGAGCGAATCTTCCCTTATTGACAGCATCTTCCTCTATGACCTGGTTGACTACTCAAGCTCTACAGTGCTCGGGGTCCCTCTGAGTGCTTCTGAACTACCCCAGCTGCTCCTGTCCACCCACTTGCCCACCAACAACCAGGAGCATTTGCACGGTTTTGCAGACTTCCCAAAACACTCACACTCATGATTTTGTCTGATCCTCATAAAACTCTGAGATAAGAGGACATTTATCATTATCACGAGATGAGCAATACTGGGATTCTGAAAAGAACAGGGGTTCCTTCCATAGAGGTCAAGCTTCCGTGCCTCGAAAACCTGAAGCCAGAGCCTGAGATCAGGACTTTAAGATCAAAATCCCACGTACTTCCTACTTCGGTGGAGCTCCAACTCTGAGTGGATGCACAGTGGGGGTACAGAGGGTGGGCAGGAGGAAGATTTCGGGGAGCCAGCCCTTGAGCGTGTGCAGGCTGGAAGAGTTGCTTTATGTTAGAGGTAGATTTTGTTATCAATGCTCATGTTACTGATGAGCTCAGTCACTCATGCATTCATTCTTGCTGGCCGAGGAAGCAGGTCACAGATGCGAATTATACCTTCACAAGTCACTCAAACCCATGGCTGCCCCACAAAACACATCTTCCTCCTGACTCCCTTTGCAAACTCTAGCTCCTCTCGCCCAGATGTGTTTGCTCAAGGTCCCACCAATTTTCACCAACCTCTCCGCACCCTCTCGAATTTTAATCATGAGTGCTCCGCTTGGACATCTCCTGAGTGGTGTGGTTGCCAGCCACTCCCCTGCAGCTCACCCACGGGCAGGCAGATCCAGCACGCCAGCCATCCAGCCACGCATGGGAGGGCTTGCAAAAGTGTTGCCGCGCACTCCAGCACGGAAGAGGATTTCCAGCCACCCTCACAAGCTCTCAAATCATTCAGTGCTGCATTTCTGTTCTTCCCCGATGAAGTGGTTCTCCCACAGCGAGATGGGGGGAAATCCCATGTGAACAAATTGGAAATAGTACTAATTTGGTTTTCTGTCAAGTTTTAAGAGGCTTAAATCGGTTGCAGCCTATAAACAAACCTGCTTTCAGTCACAAAAGGCACGGAAGGCAAATTCAAATCCATGCTTGCGCAAGAATTCTTTTTGTCTCTACTTAAAAATGTTTCCAGACCACCTGAACAAAAAGCACACCAGGCATGGGGTTGCTCATGATCATAGCAGAAAAACACTGGTATAAAGGTGCAATCATTGGAGAGTCTCCCCGTCCCTTTCAATTACTCCTGAAATTCCATGGCAAACGAAATTAACTCCCAAATCTTTGAGACTATTACAATTAAGTGCAGACAAAATGATCACAAAATAAGAGAAATATTCATTTCGTAAGTGACGTTTCTTCCAAGCAGCCCATTTTCTGACAATGTTGAATTGTCTATGTGGCAGAGAGACTCCAGGGGAGTTAATGCCCGGAGACAGAGGACTGTCGGCGGAAGGTAATACACCAGCTTCTGGCCCCCCAGTGGCAAAATATGTTGGTCTGGAAATATGGGGAGCCTCTGAGTCCAGAAACTTCGGCCAGCAAGAGCCTCTCGCTCACCAACTCCAGACTCAGCATCACAGATAGCAGTTTGGATGTGGGCAGAGAGTTCTAATGTGTGCGATTTCATAACTTCTTCACCTAAAATGGCCAGCATGTCTCCGTAAGAGTAGGTTTTCATCATGCTTATTTCTAATGAAGCTGAGATGTAGGGACATGGCTATTCTGTGCACAGATGTTTCCTCTGTTTCTGGGTTTCCGTGAGCTTTCACACTGGCCAAAGACCAGCCCCCTTTGCATGGTAAGGCCTTCTACAAAGGGCCCCCCGGCGAGTTGGCGGGGCTCCCTCTCCCCATTCCTGCTGATCCCAATGCCTGGCATCGTAACTGAGGAAAACATGAATGAGCAAACAAAAACGAATTAGCAAATACCAGAATCTCCATTTGGGAAGTCCATCTTATCAATAGAGATGTGTATTGAACAGCTGAGCCGATCGATGTAGCTGGCGAAGGAAGAATGGATGAGGGGCCGGTCGGTTTGGGCACTGCACAAAGTGGAGTGGGTGATGGGAGTAGAAATCACTCACGGGGTTGCCCTCGCGGGGGCTGCACGAACCCCCGAGGTGCCGCCTTGTAATTCACACCGAGCCCCCGGAGGCTCTCTGGGACTTCGCGAGGAGACGCGATCTTATTTCTGTGGGCAGTTGTCACGGGGGGGGGGGGGGGGATGGGCACCGGCCCCACTGGGGAGCGGAGAGATACGGTAAGCATTGACGCTCTGGTGGGAGCTGGTGGAAGTGGGGGCCTCTCAGCCATCAAAGAGCGCACGACCCCGTCCGCTCTCATAGCTACAAGCAGATGCGGGGTGCACCGAGGCCCTCCCTTTCTCCCCTGCTCCCAGCGGAGGGTGGTGCTGCGGGGGGCGCAGCGTATGCCGGGAGGGGCTCCGAGGCGTGGCGGGGTGCCCCGCCAGGCGTCAGCACCGTTCACGCGCCTTCTGACGTTGGCCACTGCGGGCTGTGGGAGCTAAGTACACACATGAGGCTTTCGTCCCGGGAGAGTCTCCAACCAGACAGAACGCGCATCGCTGAGCTGAGATCTCGGGTGGCTCACTCAGCCACAGCCAGGCTCCCTGAGCTGGACTGCCTCTCTCTTACTCATCTTTCATGTCCCCTTACGTGGTTCTATGGCATCCGAAGGTGGAGGTCGTTGTTTTCCTTCCTTCCTTCCTCCCTCCCACCCTCTTTCCTTCCTTTCCTTCCTTTTTTTTTTTTTTTTTTTTTGTGGGAGGTATTTATACAGGCTCCTCAGTTTGGACATTCTATAAAAGTTCTCATTTTTTTAAGATTCTGCACCCTCTCACTTCTATGGACCTGTGACAACACAATCTGATCGTTCTAATCATGACACGGATGGTAAATAATGACTAATGAAATCTGGTGAAATGCAGCATATGGGAATTCACCGATTGCTTTTGCTCACACTTTCTCTTTTAATCCTTGTAATACTCTGGGAGGATCTACCATGTGTTCCATTCCACATTCCAGGACAAAGTCCAAGCCAAACATGGCATTTTCTGAGAATCTTGCAATTCTCATCCCATGGACCAAATAAGCAGGCTGACATTTTAAAATATGTTTATCCCCAAACCGATTTACTTGCACTGTACATGAGAATGCTCTGTGCAGGCTTCTGGCAACGTGGAAGCTTCAGGAACAGGGAGGCAAGCCCAGAGAAAGTGATGTGCCCACAGCAGGGCTCATGGCCCCTCCAGTGCCATGTCTGACGAGGCTGAATGCACAGAGGGAGGGAGTGCTCTGTCCACCGGGGCTCTGCAGAGCTCCCCCAGGCAGGACCTGGTGTCTGAACTGAAATCAGTCAACAGAGCTCCCTCGGATGCCCTTCAACACACCCCCACAAATGTGCCCGCATGAGGTACTTCTTGGCAGGTGCACCAGTTGTCCACGCCTGTAGCTCTTATTCTGATAAGAGTTCGTGTGGTTATCTGTTAAAGTCCCCTTGGAAAGAAAGGACCCAATTTCAGATGGACCCAAGGATGTCATAAAAATTTTGATTAGAACATGCATTTTTAAATTTTAACTGACATACTTTTATTGACCTGAAACCCAAGAAATGTGGAGTGTAAGTAAAACCACCTTCACTGTCCCCGAATAAGTGGAGGGTAACTTAAGAATTCAGAATTCATGCAATGAAAAGATTTCCTTTCAAAATTTAAGACATGAGACCGTTTTTAAATTGCTTTACATTCAGTATATTTCAATGACATCAAGGAGTCTTATGTGAATACCAGTTGGTCCCACCCCACCCCCCCTTTTTTTTTTACCAGAATTAAGCAGTTCTTCATATATGGACCCACCATGTCTAAGTGCAGCTAATGACCCATATCTGTGATTGTACCATTACATAAACATTAACCGTGTTTATCTCTACGTGCACAAAACTACATATAATGCATGCACACACATATCCCTTATATATAGTTTGACTCACTTACAGTAATGATGTCTTTCCTTGTGCAATCTGAAATGAGACTTCAGAACATGAAATTGGAGTCGCTCATGCAGTGGAAACCCCTGGGCTTAGAATCCAAACCACCTGGATCCAAGTGCTGAATATTTTCACTTTTTACCTGATTTTCCTCAGAGGAGTCATTGACACCTCCAGTCAGACAAGATTTCCTCCCTGGGAAGATGGATGGTCCTGCCACTGCCCCGTCAGGAGGAGCCCGAGCTGACCTGCAGGGGGGCTGCTCTGTGTCTGCACGAGTGAGCTGGAAAGAGCAGGGGGACGAACGGCCCTCTGAGCGTCCGTAATGACTCCATATGTCTTCCATGCAGTTGCATCACTGAGTCCTATCAAACTTGAAAACCTTTTCTTGTAAATGCCATCTGCAGGCCATTCTTGTCAAAATACGCAGGGAATTATAAACATCTCAGGTATTTTAGGATCGTGAAGATTCTGTGAATATTAAAAAAAAAAAATATGATGTGACTATCGTCAGGTGTTTGTCTCTGAATCAAACCAAACCAAATCTCTTGGGCAAACAAGGAAAAAGAAAGATTACCCTTTCCTGAATCATTTAGGCAGGGTCTTCTGGGTGCTTTGAATCTTGATGTATCCTGTGTGTGACGACCTGCTAAGAGCAGGTGATGTTACCTGTAAGATGAGAGGGTTGAGGGGCGGGAACAGAGGTCTCGGGGGTGGAGGGGGACCCGCTGGGCTCCCAGGGCCCTGGGACAGAAGGGTGATAAGAGGTGCAGGGGAGGAAGGACAGATCCTGCAGGGCCTTGAGCCATGCTGAGAAGTCTCTCCTTCTAAATGCAGCAGGAAACTTCTGAAGGACTTGAATGCGGGAGGGGGGGCGGTTGGTTAAAACCGATGCTGGCATGGTGGGGGAAACCCCGGAGGCAGGGGAATAACACAGCATGTGTGTGTTTGCTCAGACATGAGGCTATGAGGGCCAGAAGGATGGTAACCACGCAGGACAGAACACACACGATGGGATCCAGATGTGAGGTCAAAGGGGATGGGGACCTAGGATGAGTCAAGATGTGAGGCAGAGAAGATGGGGATCCAGGACAGCTCCAGATGTGAGGCACAGAGGATGGGGACCCAGGATGGGTCCAGATGTAAGGGCAGGGAGGATGAGGACCCAGGACGGGTCCATATGTGAGGGCAGGGAGGATGAGGACCCAGGACGGGTCCAGATGTGAGGCAGGGAGGATGAGGATACAGGATGGGTCCAGATGTGAGGGCAGGGAGGATGGGGACCCAGGATGGGTCCAGATGTGAGGGCAGAGAGGATGGCGACCCAGGACAGGTCCAGATGTGAGGCAGAGATGTCAGTGAGTCTCCGTGGCCCCTGGATTCTGGGAGCAACCAGGGTAGCCACTGTCCTTGGATATGTATGCTTGAGCCTGTTGGCTGGAGTATTGAGGAGGTAGCTGACATTTAAGGGTTGGATTTCAAGGAGGGATCTGGATAGGAGAGGCAGATGTGGGGTGAGTTGAGACCACGTGAGGAAATCATGGGAGGACAGCACCCAAGACAGGTCTCTCAGTCACAGAAAGGTAGCTGTTGGGGAGGCAGGGCAAAGGGAGAGCACCACCCGCACCCTGGTTAGATGGCATTTCAAGGAGGGAATGGTCAGCAGGTCAGACACAGCTGAGAGGGCCATTGAAGTAAAGACGAACATCTTTGATTTAGCAAAGAAAACTGGCGAAGGTCTTAGGGCGGTTGGAGCAGTGAGAGATGGGGAGAGATGCCGGGGTGGGAATGGTGGTCTGGGCACCTGTGGGCAGTGTTGGAGGTGGACTAGTGTGTCCGCGTGTGTCTGTGAGTCAGCCGGGCACGAGTCTACGCCATCTGCTCTTCAGTTAGTGCCCTATGCGTGCCCGGAGGGTCATGGTGCTTTAGCAAGCCGAGCCTGGGACTCTGCCCAGCTCCACAGGAGAGCTCTCCCGTCAGCCCTGATCCCAGGACCAGGCGAACACGAAGACAAGTTGCTTGAGTTCTGTGTCGAGCCCGGGCACAGACCAGTTGGGATAGCGGTTGACTTTACACCATGTCTACCCATATGATGCCCACTCATCCCACGTGCTTGTTGAAAGGTAAACGGAACAGCTGACATTAAAGTCAGTGACATTCAGTTGCATTAGCGTGTTTCGAGCGCCCTACAGCCAAGGTGGCTACTGGCCTCCGTTTGGGATGGCTCAGATTGTGGTGCCCTCCCACCTTCAGGGACTCCCCCTGGCCAGCACTGGGCTGGAGGCAGGGAGCAGCCCAGGAGTCATTAGACAAGTTTGAGGACCGCGACCAGACACAGGCATGACCATTCTGAGTCAGTAGCCAGGAGCTCAGCCAGGTGAACAGAAGCACAAGGTGTGGATCCGGTCACCACAGGGGCTCAGCATCAGGGGAGCGAATCGACAGCAGGGCCCCCAGAGCAGGGCTTCTGACAGTGTCTCCCCACAGCCTCAGCCAGTTCCCCCATACAGCACAGGACAGCCACCTCCGCCCAGAGACCTCATTTCCCACCAGCGCTCGGCCAAAATTCTTCTCCTCTGTTGTCAGACGGCAGGGCCGGAGTCTCACACCATTGAAGGACTCACAGGTGAAACACAAGTTTCCAAGGAAGATTCAAGAAAACAAAATAAGACTATGAGTGAGTGAAGGGTGAGAGCCAGCACTCACTGGAGAGGACATTCCCGGGCACTGCCATCGCGGGAAGAGATTAGCTCTCCCAGAAGCAAATGCTAATAGAGAGAAAGTTAGCCAGTAATGAAGAAAGACAATTAATTCAGCAAATGATGTTGAAAAATGTATAGACTTCGTTGGAGGGAAAAAAAAATCAATAATCAATTCAGACCCTTCATTCATACCATATATAAAAATAAATTAAAAAGGAATTAAGTGGAATATGTAAAAAGCCGAAACACTAAAAATAACAACTTAAAAGAATTGAGGAAACTTTAACTATGTCAAGAAGAGAAGAGGACTTTCCAAGAAGAAAATCAATGGAAGAGTTTACCGGCAAGATACAGACGGATTTGATTAATACACAGGATCGGCCACGATGCCATGAAGGTACAGGCTTTCTCCCCTGCTCCTTGAGGTTTGGGGGCTGGTCCTGGACTGACCTAGGAGCCACCTCAGCCAAGCCCCGCATGGCCACTGCCTGCCAAGTGGTCATCTCCGCGGGCCACACTGGGCTTGCAGACACTTGGATCGAGTGAAAACCATCAGTAAGTCAAAAAACATTCATTGCAAGGTGTATGAGAAGAGAGGGAGGGGCACCTGGGTGGCTCAGTCGTTAAGCGTCTGCCTTCGGCTCAGGTCATGATCTCAGGGTCCTGGGATCGAGCCCCGCATCAGGCTCCCTGCTCAGTGGGAATTCTGCTTCTCCCTCTGCCCCTCTGTGCTCTCTCTCTCAAATAAATAAATAAAATCTTAAAAAAAAAGAAGCAGCAGCGAGGGAACCACATACTACAAGGATTACAGGCAAGCTGCGTCTGACAGCAAAATAGCTCACGGGTTGCTCACAGAACAAGAAGCGCAGGGCCTGAGAAGCAGAGGAAAACCCCTCAATCTCTCTAGTAATGAGAAGAAATTCAAATTCTTAAAAATGTTGAGGTTTCATTTTTTTGCCTAACAAATGTGCAACAGTGTTTCTTTTCTTTCTTTTAATAAAATTGCCATTTTTGTTAGAATTTCTGGTAGACAGACAGTCTCATTCACTCTTGGCTGAAGCCTAAATTGGTGCAGAATTCCCAGAAGTTTCTCAATTTATAACCCTAGACTGAAAACCCTCCATGCCCCCTCGAGCTGGCAACTCCATTCCTAGGAATATTCCGTAATATGTAAGCTGGCTCGCCCATAACGATCTGCATGCAGCAGTGTTTACTGAGGTTGTGCAGAACTGTTAACACCAGAAGTGTTCAAGACTCAGAGACGGAATCCCCCATTTGGTTTATTATTAAGACGGAATATTGTGCAGTCACTGACATGGGCTAAGCGCATTCGACATCAGATGGAAATGGAAAGCACACGAGGCAGGCTATCATGCTGAGCAGGGCACTTCTCCCCGTGGCACGTGTATGAACGCTTATTTGATGTGACAAACAGAGGGGGTTGCTTCCTCACGTTGCCCTAGCCGCGAAGACTGGGGGTACACACCGGACCCCCAAAATAACGGTAGGTATTGCTGGGTTTGGCTAACACAAATGAGTTCTATTTTCTCCTATGGGTTTTGTCCATATTTTCCAGCTTTTTTCAAAGGGCCATTCATTTATCATTTCCAGCAAAAATGTCAATACACAGATTTTTAAGACGAGGTTTCAGTGATGAAGCGGCTCAGGCCCGTGAAAGTACCCCTTAGTCTCTTAGTACTTCGTCAAGGAGCCCAATGATGTCTCATTTTGCCAAGTGTGAGAGGGCACAGGGAGGGGGCCAGAGTCCAAGGATCTCTGCTGAAATGGGGAGTGAACATAAACCCTGACCATTGGCAGGAGAGAAGACCCACAGAGAAGAGGGGTTTCTCCCGTGTGGGGGTGTCTGTGCTAAAGACCCTCAGGGAGGAGGGGTCCCCCATGTGGGGTGTCTGTGGTGAAGACTCTCAGGGAGGAGGGGTCCCCTGTGAGTGTGTTTGTGGAGATTTTGAGGCCAGGCAGACATCAGTTAGAAAAAGACAGGTGAAAACCTATTTTTATTATAGGCTTTTTCTACATTTAAGCATTGCATCAGATGTCAGGTTTGTTCAGCTATTCTGGACTTATTAGGTCAAGAGAAGCTAGAATACAGATTGAGGTTTCAGAAAACCTAGTTTTCTTAGCTGGAGTATTAGTCCAGGATCCAGGAATCACAAGGCAGATGCAGCTCTTGAATATTCAAGAAGAGAATGATGACAAGATGAAGTTATAATTATCAGAGTTAAATTAGTTAGAATTATCAGAGTGAGCACCTACTATGTGCCCAGCCCTGTGCTGGAAACTCAGAGAAGCAATGGAAACCAGCCCTCAAACTGCTCATCATCCAGTAAATTGATATTTGAAGACAAACACAAAATGTTTTTTGTTTGTTTCAAGTTTTTATTTAAATTCTAGTTAGCTAACATATAGTGTAATATTGGTTTCAGGAGTAGATTTTAGTGATTCATCACTTACATATAACACCCAGTGCTCATCACAAGTGCCCCCCGTAATCCCCGTTCCCCATATAGCCCATTCCCCACCCCCTCCATCAACCCTCAGTTTGTGCTCTATACTTAAGAGTCTCTTATGGTTTGCCTCCCTCTCTTTTTTGCCCCCTATGTTCTTCTGTTTTGTTTCTTAAATCCCACATATGAGTGAGATCATATAATTGTCCTTCTCTGATTGACTTATTTCGATTAGCGTAATACCCTCTAGTTCCATCCACATCGTTGCAAATGGCAAGATTTCCCACTTTTGATGGCTGCATAATATTCCATTGTATATATACACCACATATTCTTTATCCATTCATCTGTCGATATACATTTGGCCTCTTTCCATAGTTTGGCTATTGTTGATAATGCTGCTATAAACATTGGGGTGCATGTGCCCCTTCAAATCTGTATTTTTGTATCTTTTGGTTAGATACCCAGTAGTGCAATTGTTGGATTGTAGGGTAGCTCTATTTTTACCTTTTCCAGGAACCTCCATACTGTTCTCCAGAGGGGCTGCATCGGTTTGCATTCCTACCAACAGTGCACGAGGGTTCCCCTTTCTCCGCATCCTCGCCAACACTGTTGTTTCTTGTGTTATTGGTTTCAGTCATTCTGACAGTTGTGAGGTGATCTCTCATTGTAGTTTTGATTTGCATTTCCCTGATGATGAGTGATGATGAGCATCTTTTCATGTGTCTGTTAGCCATCAGGATGTCTTCTTTGGAAAAATGTCTATGCCTGTCTTCTGCCCATTTCTTAACCAGATTATTTGTTTTTGGGGTGTTGAGTTTGATAAGTTCTTTATATATTTTGGACATTAACCCTTTATCAGATATGTCATTTGCAAATATTTTCTCCCATTCTGTAGGTTGCTTTTAGTTTTGTTGATTGTTTCCTTTGCTGTGCAGAAGCTTTTTATCTTGTTGTAGTCCCAATAGTTCATTTTTGCTTTTGTTTCCCTTGCCTCAGGGGATGTGTCTAGTAAGAAGTTGCTATGGCTGAGGTCAGAGGGGTTACTGCCTGTGCTCCCTTCTAAGATTTTGAAGGTTTCCTGTCTCACATGTAGGTCTTTCATCCATTTTGAATTTATCTTTGTGGTTGGTGTAAGAAAGTGGTCTAGTTTCATTCTTCTGCATGTTGCTGACCAGTTTTCCCAATACCATTTGTTGAAGAGACTGTCTTTTTTCCACTGGACATTCTTTCCTGCTTTGTTGAAGATTAGTTGACCATAGAATTGAGGGTCCATTTCTGGGTTTTCTGTTCTGTTCCACTGATCTATGTGTCTGTTTTTGTGCCAGTACCATACTGTCTTGATGATCACAGCTTTGTAATAGAGCTTGAAGTCTGGAATTGTGATGCCACCAGCTTAGCTTTTCTTTTTCACAATTGCTTTGGCTATTTGAGGTCTTTTCTCGTTCGATATAAATTTTAGGATTGTTTGTTCTAGCTCTATGAAAAATGCTGGTGGTATTGATAGGAATTGCCTTAAATATGCAGATTGCTTTGGTAGTATAGATATTTTCATAATATTTGTTCTTCCAAACCATGAGCATGGAATGTTTTTCCATTTCTTTTTGTCATCTTCAATTTCTTTCATAATAAGTGTTCTATAGTTTTCAGAGTACAGATCTTTTACCTCTTTGGTTAGGTTTATTCCTAGATATCTTATGGGTTTTGGTGTATTGAATATGGAATCAATTCCTTGATTTTTCTTTCTGCTGCTTCATTATTGGTGTATATAAATTCAATAGATTTCTGTACATTGATTTTGTATACTGAGACTTTGCTGAATTCATGTATCAGTTCTAGCAACACAAACACAAAATATTTAAATGGCAGTACAAGACTGTGTAAGACTTACAAGGGTCAATCCCAAACTCTTCAACTGAATACTACTCCCTAGAGATTTGGAAAGGAAACACAAACACAGTATAATGGGCTGAGTCCCACCACTTCCTCCAAATTCATATGTTGAAGCCCTAACCTCCAGAACCTCAGAACGTGACTGTATTTGGAAATGGGGTCTTTACAGAGGTGATTAAGATAAAATGTGGTCATTGGGGTGGACCCTAATCCAACATGATTGGTGTCCTTCGAGGAGATCAGGACATAGACACACACAGAGGGAAGAGCAGGTGAGCACGGGAGGAGAAGGTGGCCATCCATAGGCTAAGGAGAGAGACGCCAGGAGAAACCAGCCCCACCAAGACCTTCATCTGGACTTCGATCCTCCAGAGCTGTGGGGAAATGGATTTCTGTTGGCTAAGGCACATGGGATACTTGATGTTGGCAGCCCTCAGAAAGTAGTGCATCCCACTTCAGAGTTACTTGTCATTCAGCACTACTCTGCCAATGAAAGTTCTACTCTCCAATTGCTCTGTCTCCTGCCTTCTCAGACATCACTGCCCATAAGACAGCGCTGACCTCTGATTTAAGCCCTGCCCCAAAAGTGGATGGTGTTCCTATTTAATTTACATAGGGAGAATGGGTATTATAAGGGCTGACCATGTATTTTTCGTGTCAAAAACAGAAGGACAGGGACATCGCAGTACTTTTTCCCACCTTCTCTCCATGGTCCATTTCAGATTTCACACCAAGGACTTTAAGGAAAAGAGCCAAGTCAGAGCCACATGATCTCTCTGTGGATGGTGGGCCCTGGACCAGTGCCCTCCTGCGTCACTCTCCCAATTAGTTCTCTAGGGCTGTTTCCTTGAAACCAGACCCACCATGTGCCAGAGGCCCCAGGCACCCTCTGACATGAGTTTCAAAATGCTGTGTCGAGAAAGACAGCAGCAAACATGAACTTTCCCTCAGATTCGTGAAGGACCTGTAACCCCAAAATGCTTGAAAGCTACCAGGAAGCTTCCTGCATATTGGTGGAGTGTACAGTATTTTAGCTCTCCTCTCTACCATGTCCTGTTTTTTCCTGCATCAAATTCACCTCCTGATGCAGCCTTGGAAGGCAGAGCTGGAGGAAATGCACTGCACTGCACATGAGCCTTGCTCAGGATTTCCAAGTAAATGAAAGGTCGTAAGAAATGGTCAATGTGGTTGAAACCTCTGGTCACCCAGCCTCTGCATCTGCATTTGACTTAAGGATTTTTCTAGGAAGTGTGGGGGGAGCCTCCACAACCTTTTCCTCTGCCGAAATCTCCCCTGTGATCAGCAAGTGTGACTCATTGATTCCAGCTCTGACACAAACACCTCAAATGAATGCCAACTAACAAGAAGCAGAGTGACTACTTTCTTTAAGTATATTCCAGAAAGTTCTGGCAAGTTTGGAAAAAATTGAGGTGCTATTAGGTCGTGACGCTACAACATAACTTTGACTGAAGCAGAAAACAAGCAAATGAAGGGAGGCAGTAGGTGGGCAGCAGGCTACAGAGGAACTGGTTTGCAAATTGTTTCCCTGGAGCCACTGTGCCCTGCACAGTCATAAATTCTGTGTAGCTTTTTGCTAAGAACTCACATCAGCCTTTGAGAGAAATGGAGCCCTGGTCTGACCTCCTCCTAATGGAGAACACAGGTGTAGGAATCCAGAAGCAGCTCGACGTTCTGAGCTGGGGGCTGGGATCACAGGAGCAGGAGGACAGGCATTTGGTGGGACTTAGTCCTGGGCCTTGCATTGACTGGCAATACCTCAAGGTTTTCACAATTCAAGTATAATTTGGTTCTTACGAAGAAAATATGCCACTTTGTTAGGTTAGTTGTCCAAGTCTGTTCCTTTTTTTCTAAAGAAAAAATAATGTTCAAAATGAGATCATTTCTTTTGCAATACAGTGCTGTTTAGTAAGAATTCATTTCCATGAAGATCCAGTGATCTAATCAACAGACATTCATTGAACAAGTAGATGAATACACATGCAGAACACCATATTGTTGATGTAAAACAGTAATACATGTGAAAAGCAATGTCCTTATTCTGGTATTATTGTATAATCATCATCATCATAACAAAATTGTGTTTGTGTCCCTCTGTACAGTTTATACTTCAACGAGACAATGGAATTGCATACCCACACAATCCTGAACTAAGCTTCCGGGCATCTAAGAGCCATGCCAGGAGCACACAGGTTATGGACCTCAGAATCAGGGCCAGAAGCCCAATCAGTGAGTCCACGCCATCCATGAACACACACATGGCAGCAGCAAACAGCCAACAAACACACCAACACAACACTGCCCATCCGGAAGCTGCTGCTCCCGCTGCACTTTGGGGGCTGGTGGTCCCCGAGTTCTGTCCCTGCTCTAACACTTACCAGCGGAGTGGTCTTGGGAAGCTGGCTGCCCTGTCCATCCTCCATTTCTAATGGGACAAAGAGTACTATGTCTTAGGGGTGTTGAGGGGGCTTTATGAGTCAGTGTATGTGAAAGGCTATATTGCGGTTGGCATCTAGGAAGACTTCGATTTGAGGGAATGTAGAGAAATAGAGTTTGCTGCAGCATGGGAGGCCAATAACCAAGGATAAAAGATACCGTTGGGTACGCTACCTGGAGGGAGGTGCGTGGAGCCCCAGGAAACAGGTAATTGAGAAAACTGTACGAGAGAGAATGGCACAGTCTTTAGGAAGCTGTTTCTGGAAACCAATCAAGTATCTGGCAAGTTCTGTGTCTAGCAAAGTACTAGGCATTGTGAGGACAGAGATTTTTATAATGCTTACCTTGGAATAGCCCCAGAGAATAGGGCTATTCTCTAATAGAATAGACTTACCTTAGAGCAGCCCACCTTTCTGGTGGGAGGACTAGATCGATTTTAGATGGTGTGACACAGTAGAGATGCTGGGAAATGGTTCTAATTGCTAGGAAAGTCTTCTTGGAAGAGGTAAAATTTTAATGAGATCTTGAAATATAGGTAAATATTGTGAAAGAAAGTAATTTGAATAGGCACATCAGAAATTAGAATACCAGATCAAGGCAGTCCTGGGAATTAAATTACAGAAAAGCCTAAGAAGTAGCAATCCCAAAATTGAGGATCATGTTAAATATTCAAAACATTGTACTGAATCGACATGGAAGCATAATTTTTTAAAAGGAGTTAAAATTTTTCCCCAAGTTCTATTTTGTCCTTAAATGCCACTATATTCCTGACACAAATTTGATGCTTCTATTTTTGACTAAGAAGAGTGGAATATTTTTAACCAAGAGCATTCAGTGTTGAGGCTTCAAATTGCCAATTTGAAAGGATCTTGGTTGTAGCTCAAAAAAAAAAAAAGCATATTAAGTTACACAGATGCAATTATACGTAGATTAAGGTTAGGAATTCTAGACTCAAAATATTGCTATCGCTTTTATTGTTACGGCTCCATTGTTGTGGCATTATACATGTCTTATATCTATTTTCTTGGTGGGAATGCCTTTGTTTCTGAGGGTTTCTGTGTTCTCAGCAAGTCATTTCATTTATTCTTATAACTGTCTCTGGAGGGTCTTAAAAGAACGAGAAAATCTACATTATCATAACTACTGGTTATAAAGGTCTATTTTTTAAATAAACTTTATTTCTTAGAGCAGTTGTAGGTTCACAAAATTGAGAGGAAGGCCCAGAGATTTCCCACAACCACCCCCCTCCCTGTCCCACATGTGCACAGCTTCCCCATTATCAATACCTCACCAGAGTGGTACATTTGTTACAATCAATGAACCTACATTGTCACGTCATCATCATCCAGAGTCCACAGTTGACATTAGGGTTCATTCTTGGTGTTGCCTATTCTATGGATTTGGATAAATGTATCATGACATGTGTCCACCATTGTGGTATCATATAGAGCACGTATGGGTCTATTTTTAACCTTATGTATTTCAGGTTTGAATCAAGTCACGTTCACTGTACAATTTACCCATTGTTGTCAGGAGCTTTTGATATGTAAAGAGAGAGAAAGGGAATATACAAATAAGCATAAGGTGTGCAGTGGTTCGATTGGTGGATTTTTTTAAAAGATTTTACTTATTTCTTTTATAAAGAGAGAGCACAAGCAGGGGGAGTGGGAAAGGGAGAAGCAGGTTCCCCACTGAGACAGGAGCCCGACACAGGGCTTGATCCCAGGACCCTGAGATCATGACCTAAGCTGAAGGCAGACACTTAACTGACTGAGCCACCCAGGCGTCCCTCGATTGGCGGATTTTAAAATTGTTAACAGGGCAATTAAATCCAGTGATTTGATTGGATTCACTTTCATATCTGTAAAATGGGGGACAGTAAGAGCTTCTTATTCTCAGGACTACAACTGGGATTGAAAGACAATACATGAGTGGTATTTGGAACTAGCCCCTGCAGAAAGTTACAAATGTTAGTGATCATCATAAAGGAGGGAGTTAAGAATAGAGAGCAACACTTACTGATTCATATTTTCATTTGACAAACATGTCATGGGTGATTACATAGCAGGAACTACATTGAAGGCCTGGGATTAAAACATAAACACATGGGTGCCTAAGAACTTCACTGTTTATTGGAGTAAAATGACATATAAACAGCTCATTATAATATACGGTGCAAGGCAATTAATAAAGTATCTTTAAAGTGCTCCCGAAATACAGAGAAAGAATCCATTCTTAACTCATGTGAAAGTAAATGTGTGTCCCTGCAGAAGAATGAATAGTTGATCACGTTCTGTAGATGGAATCCAGTATCAGAATCTTCCAGATAGAAATTGTTGTTGTTCTTTTGGGCTGCTGTAGCAAAATTCCAGACTTGGTGGCTTATAAACCACACACATTTATTACTTATTGTCTGCAGATTAGAAGTCCAAGATCAAGTGTCAGCAGATTCCATGTCCAGAGAGGCCCCATTTCCTGGCTCATTCGTAGCATCTTCTCACTGTGTCCTCACAGGATGGGAGGGGTGGGGGGCTCTCTGGGGTCTCTTTTATAAGGACATTAATCCCATCATGGGGGGCTCCGTGTTCAAGACCTCATCACCTCCCAAAGTCTACATCTCCTAAGACCATCCCATTGCGGACAGGAATTCTGGGGGGACACACACATTCAGTCCACAGCAGAAGGGCATACTAAGCAACAGTCAAGGTGGTCCATGTGGCTACTGTGGGTTTTTGAAGCAGAGATAAGATGCACAGATGCCTGGACCTGGATCTGACTGTCCCGGGCTGATGTGGCGTCATTCACAATCAGGCAACACTTCCACGGCACCACATGGATATGTCTGTGTAGGGCCAAGCAAAGATAGCATAAGCCATGTGTAATGGGGTGAAGGTCCAACAAACCCCAAGGTCCTGGGTCCTGCAGATCTTCAGCCTAACTGAAATGCTGCTGCCCTTCTTTAGTTAAAAGTGGCCTTCTAGACTCATTTTTCCTGGATTTGAGCTCCACCCTTGCCTCGGTGGTTTGACCTCTGAAGTCAAGGTGAGCACCACTCCAGGGTGGTGGTGGGGTTCTTCAGGACTGGAACCAAATCAGAACCTGAGAGATGGGAGCGCACCCCCTGCAGCAGCCTGGACTGCACTGTCCCATGAGAAGGCACCTCTTACCTGGGAAAGCCTCTTTCAATTCCAAGTGCAAAGATGTAAAAAAGGAAAGCGTGAGACCAAACAAGATGCAGCCTCTGTGCCCACTGCAGGGCTCAGGAATCCTATAAACAGAGATTATACCGGGGCCCATACTCATCCAGGAGCTGTGGGGTTGCTTCAGGGTCTGTAAAGAGCTGCAAAGACCAAATATTCTACAAGTGGCCATGGGCTATTCCAAGGTATGTGCGCTCCCTCGGGGCTCTCCTGTTTGGAACAATAGCCAGTTTTAGAGCAGTCACCTGTGGCTCTCTCCTAATTTGTCAGGGGGTCAAGCCGTTAGGAGCTAAGTTGTAATGGTGCCGTGCTCTAAACAAGAGCTTTCTGATATTTTTCACATGGAAGCAGACATAGGAAATGTTAATGGTTAGCTAGCCCATGGGATAATAGGGAGATGCTGCTCCCAGCCGGAGGCTCAAGGGCTGGGTTATCGACACCTCCACACACCTGTGACCTACCCCCCAGTAGCAGCTCGCCTGGTTGCGTGGCTTTGATCTCTACAGCAGACTCCCAAAGGCTTCTGATCTTCTTTATCCTCTTTAAATGTATCCTGGCATGTTTCCTTTTAAGCATTTTCACAAGACTTTTTAGACCATTTCTGAAAGAAGAACCAATATACAAAGAGCAGAAATTAAACAAATAGCCCCAAATTAGAATTCACTTACAAATATCAAAAAGCTATATGTAAAACAGGCTCCGGGGACAAATAGGGCTGCGATTGACCTGTGTGCCCCTCCAGGGTTCTGGGTCCTCGGTGGTGGGAGACAGAAACACAGCACTTCTCTCCCACGTCCACTTTGCTTGGTGGATCCCTGCCCCTCCCCTCCCCCTTTGGTTTATTAGGGAGGAAATACATCCAAAGCACAAACGGCCGTCTGTTCAGAATATGATAACTTGAGCCACCGAAGCATCACCATGCGCTAATGAGCTACAGGCAGCCAAGGAGCTGGGGACGTGCTGGTGCCATGTCTGTCATGCTGATGTTCAGGGGGAGCCCCTAGACAACAGCAGAGAGCAGTGAAGGCGAGGCCACTCTAAGGAGACAGCTTGGCTTGTTCGGTTTTCCACAGAGCCCGATTGCGGCTCCCGATGAGAAGGGGTTGTTGATCTAGGTAGGGAGGAGGGCAGAATACCTTCTTTGTTTTGTGACGTCACCGGCACGTCACAGCGGGGAACCGTGGGCCCATCTAGGGGCTGCGGCATTTGGGCCATTCAGGGAACTAAACACTACGTGGGTCGGACCCGTGTCTCTCCCAACCACAGACCCTTAGGATTCCCACCACAGGCTCCTGCAGAGGTTAAGTATAAGTTCTAAAATCTCAGAAACAACACCTTTGTTTTGTTTTTTTGGTGAGTCCATTATTTTAGGAATTCCATTTCACTTCAGTGTGAAGTAGAAGTTGTTATTTATTAAGCTTTGGATAGTTGTTGGTTTTTTTTTTTTTTCTCCCTTAGGATGGAGTACAAAGAAATTTTGTCTTTATGTGTGATTTTTTTCCCTTTGTATAATGCAAATGTAAATAGGTAAAAAAGTCAAAGATTAATCCAGACAACTGAGAGATTTGTGGGTCTTCATTACTCCTCGTGTAACTTCGCTCCCTGAATGCACCCAACACCCAGCAGGGCCAGGCTAACGGGAGGTAAGGGGACATGAGGTGGAATGACATAGGACGCTGCCCCGAGTGAGTCCATGGGCTAATGAGGAATACACAGCCCAAATAGTTTGAATTTTTCAGTCAGTTGTCTGATTAGAGTGCTGCTATGGATGATACATTAGGCAAAATCATTAGTATTGCATGGACTTAGCTTTTCCCTCTACTTTTGAATGTCTGCAGATGTGTGAAGTTACAGAAGAGCATACGCAAGGAAGAGGAGGAGGCTCATCAAGAGGGTCAGAGAGAGTGGTGGGCACATACATGTGTGTAGACACGTGTATGTGGAAGGGGGCTGGACAACCACAGGCTGCCTCCAGAAACAACAAAGGATGCAGAGTTCTCACTTTCAACTGTGTAGTTAAGGAGTCTTCAAATTTAAAAGAAGAGTATGCATTTTGCAACTTTAAAAAATTTGTAAGGCTGCAAACTGAGTTTTCAAAACATCCCATCACAATAAACGTGATTGTTGGGTCTAAGTAAGTATGATGTGGATTTTTACATTTGTCTGAGTCTTTACCAAGGAGCCCAGGGTCTGCAGAGTATAAAGTACTTCCAAGTAGGCCGTGTGCAGGTGGAGAAGCTGAATGTGGAGCGCTGCACATTTATTGGCACAAACTCCAGTGTACATATTTTGAGAGTTCCTTGGGTCTGGCCATTGGTATTTCCCATCCTTGATAAGTAATATGCGTGGTATCTTTTTAAGTATTTCCCACCCTTCTGTCTGTGGCATGAACTATCCATCAGTGGAAGCTGGCTAACACCAGTGCCCAGGATTTCCCAGTCCCACCTGAGGCTGGGCCTTTCTGACCAAAGCCCACTGTCTGTGACGTGCTCTCCTTTCATCTCGATTATGAAGTCTGTTTATGGCGAGTGAAGGCTTTCCTCTCTGACCCTTCCTTCAGGAATGAGAGGGGAAGTCTTGGAGAGCGGGGAAAGAGAAAGATGGAGCAGAGCCCTACCGAGGTGATCCAAGGAACCCTAACTCCTCTATAAGTAAAGGAAATAAGTGTCTCTCAGAAATGTCTCCAAGAAGAGCAGCTGAACAAGACAGGAATGCACATGGAATTGCAGGCATGCAGCTTGCTCCCAGTGGCAGGAGGAACGCATGAGTCAATTCCTGAAAATACAGGTGGTGAGGAGGGTATCAGTCAATTGAGGAAGCTCGGCCAGGAGGCAGCCAACCCCCTTTGCATGCAGGGGGTACTGTCCCAGTGTCAGTGAGGGGGGCTGTGATTGACCACATCCTACCTGAGCAAGACCAGAAAAGGTGCTTCAGGTGTCATATTGGAGGAGGTTGGGAAGGGGCAGGTGGTAAGAAGCACTTAGACATCCTGTAGACCAGCCAACTAGAGGTTCCCAGAGTGACTGCGCCAGTGGTTATGGGGACCCAGCCAAACCTCAACAAAAGAGCAGAACCATATGTACACTGAGAAGGGAGGGATGTCCTCAACTGCCTGGCGTAGACACAGCTACAGAACGTGTCCAGTCACTATTCATTCCGGCCCCACAGGAGGGACGGCCAAGGGAATTCCCAGAGCTGAAAACCTGATCCGCTGCTGTACTAGATGAAGATCCCCTTCAGATCACAGTTTCGTGCAGAATGAGACCATGAGACTTTTTTCCCATGCAGTTGACATCCTGCTGGAAATAACAAGGAGCAGCACTTCCCAAACTGGAATGATAAACCTCATGATGCAAATAAAGTGCGTATCTTGGACACTGCAAGGACTTGCCACTGTTACTGGAGCTCTGATAGTATTATAAGTATCCTTAAAAGGATGTGCATCACGTTATTCCAGTAGTCAGTCCAAGATTTACTTGCATCTTCCCAAGATCAACTGTACCGCTCTCCGAGAGGACTGAATATTGAAATCGTTGATAGTTCATACAGTGACGGGCAAAACTGGAATAGCTTACCCAGGTACATCAAAGATTTATCGACCTTAAGCTTCTACAAAAGAAGAAGTTTGTTTGTCTGCTTGTTTGTTTTTCTCCACAGCGATCCATGCTACGCATGCATAAACCGAAGTGAAGCCTCAGAAAGAGAGCTGCCAACAGAGCTCCTGTGGGTCCCAGAGGACTTCCTGTTTCACTGTTTTGTCACCTGAGATGGATGGACTTGAGAATATTTGAGGAGAGAATTGTCCAGATGAAAAGCTGACTGACTAGCTTGGGAAAATGTGCAGAGTGCACACATGTGTGCGTGCATATGTGCTCTCCCTGTCCCTGGAACGCAGATCCCGCCCTCACGGTAGAGATGGAATTAAGCAAAGGTGACAGGGCAGCCGCCCCAGGGGACCTGCAGGTGGAACTTAGGCAATTGGGATGGGAAGCTGCCTACTCGCTCCCGTCCGAGTGCAAAAGACAGAAGTGGGAGAGGTCTGCAGTAACAGAATTTCACAAAACAAAACCAAAACCAAAGAGCCCGAGGGTGATGTTGCCTCAGAACAGTCAGGCTGTGACCAGGCCGGCAGAGACAGGAAAAGCAGGAGCTGTTTCCCACGGTTTCCCAATCCCCAGTCCCTATGTCTGCGCCGGGATCCCTGTAGAGAAAGGAGTATACACTTTTTATGTGGGGGCATGTGTCTTCCGTTCCAGGAAGCCTCATATCCTAGATGCCCGGGAGCAGCTATCAACCAACCAGCATCCGTCCAGGAACCAGCTTTCACGGGGAAGGGTCTAGAAACCATTTTGGGTGACGAACAGCTTTGAGGTCCAGAGGAGGTGTCACTTGGAGTGAGCTGAGGTAGAGTGGAGACTGGTAGCTCTCTTCAAATATTTTAAGAGACATCAGAGGGAAGAGGAGGTTAACTAACACTTGAAATCACCAAAGGAAAGATCTAGAAACAAGGGAGCCGAAGTTATGTGGAAGCAGACTATCACTCAACATAAGAGAGGACTTCTGGCCAGTAAAGTGCCCCAACGAGGCATCTGGGTGGCTCAGTTGGTGAAGCATCTGCCTTCGGCTCAGGTCATGATCCCAGGATCCTGGGATCGAGTTCCACGTGGGGCTCTCTGCTCAACGGGGAGCCTGCTTCTCCCTCTCCCTCTGCCCCTCTCCCCTGCTTGTGCACACTCTCTCTCAAATAAATAAATAAATAAATCTTAAAAAAAAAAGTGCCCCAACATTCTGTGAGTGCTGAGCTTTATGTCCCTGTATATTCTCCAAACTGAAATTAACTCCTTTGCAGATCCTGTCCCCAGGCAATAGGATTTGCTCAAAAGTCTGTCAACGAAGAGTTAGGTTTGCGTGACACATACGTATTTCGTAAATGCATTAGAGTCTAGTTAAGAAAGTAAAATGATTTGTTGTCACAAAGCCGTAACATTAAGTGAATCCAGTTGACTTTATCACTATTACATAATACCAGACGATTAAGGAAAGATGGCTGGATACCTTGAGTTACAACTTTAAAACCTGACAGAGCTTACTGTGGAATTAATGAACCTAGCCCCTTCCGATTTCGACGCAAGTCTCCGCCGTCCACACGGCACGCGGCACATCCTTGTTGACTGACCATCTGGTTGTTCCTGGTGGGCTATGGGGGCCAGCATGGCCTGTTGGGATGAGGCTCAGATTTATCACGTTCTCTTCTGTGAGGGCACGGGGCGAATGGCCTCACACCCTGGGCTTGACAAGAATTCTCTGGAATCGGAGAGCAGGCAAGAGAACGTGCAGCCAGGAAGACTTCTGTTCTGAGAGCAGTCTGATAAAATTCATGTAGGATACTGAACCAGATACTCCTAATTTTAAAAGACTCTTGTTAGGAAAAACAGGTTTTTAAAACATTATTGAAACTAAAGGCCAGTGATGTCTTTAGACAAATGCTGACTTTTCGAAACATCTGCCGAGTCAGCTTTCATGGGGGAGAAGCTCCAACACAGAGCCCCGGTCATAAACACTATGGTTGCTAAGTGAACGGAACCGTCTCTAACAAATGCTCACGGGTACACCAAAGTTGCATCTCCCAGGATCCAGCTATGTTTGCTATAAACACAAAATAGGTGGCGATGCTTTTGTTGGGTTCCCTGCTTTCAGTCTCGAATGTCTCAGGACTCTGCTGAGATTTTCTCTGAAGCAGGGGGTGCTGACGTGGGAGGGAGCCAGAGCGGGACTCGGTGGAGTGTCTCCAAGTTGATGAGGCGTATGGCGTGAGGCTTTGAGAGCTGGGCCCGTTGAAGAGAGGAGGAGAGAGGCTACACAACACCCAGGAGTGCCAGGAACTCTAGCATCGGCTGCCTACCCCCCTCATGGCCAGAGACTATGGGTCTGTATTAACTTCCATGGAAGACTTGGAACTAGATCTGGGATAAGTAGCTCCTCATGATGATGTTCAATCACGGAACTGTAACAGTTGGCTATTTTTACCCTACCTTTCTCTTCGAATCTTCAGAAAGAAGCAAGTTAGAAAGCATCTAAGATATGATAAACTTTCAGAAGGAAATATGTGCAAAGGATTAGTGAGTAAAGTGAGGAATTTCAAACCTGGATCTGTTATTGGCTGAGGGATAGCTTCCTACTGTGATTGATTTAGGGATGTTTCAGCTGCTCTGTTCTTACCCCGTTTATTTTTCTTATGAGGACAGATTGGTACATCTGATGGTCACTTGTTTGGGGGCACTGCTTAGAAATTGTCATCACTTAGGATTTTTGTTCATTGGTTTCTATAACTATTGTATAAACTACTAGATGTCAATCATTTGCATTTATGCTGTGTGCCCTGCTTGTATAAATTATTAGTAGATGCTGATCATTTGCGTTTATGACTTATGTTGTGCTTAAATGTGCTATTGACTCTGCTTTCCTTTGGAACAAATTTCTAGTCTATCACCCACACGTCTTCATCTGAGTCTTTCCCTATAACTGCCCACAAATAGACAGGATATCCCTAATTCAGTGTATCAGTTGGATCACATGATGTGGTGAAGAAATCATTTGTATTCAGAACAAAAGAAATATTGTATGCAAAGAGAAAACAAAAATAGAAATTAAGGAAAACATACATTTTGCTGGCCTGCTCTGATAGTACACTTATACATGCAAAGGAACAGTGCACCTCAGTAAAAAGAAAAAGCCAACCAACTAATTCAGGGAAACAAAATGTTCAGGTGAAGAAACCAAAGAAAACCAAGTTCTAAATGTATAACTGTATTTGGACTTAAATGATCTCAGAATGTCAGAAATAACAGCATATAACTTCTCTTGAATGATAGGAAAACCAAGACCCAGGAAACCTGATATGAGGTGAGATCCTTGTCTCAATAATTCTCAAGGGGAAACCATATGGAACCCCAAAAGTGTGGAAAAATCCCAGAATCGTTCACATGCACACACATTATCATACCAGTCACACTTTCCTAGAGAGATTTTTTTCCTAGTATATATGTTTTTTTAAAAAACATTTTCGGGGTGCCTGGCTGGCTCAGTTGGAAGAGCATGTGACTCTTGATCTCATGGTTGTAAGTTTGAGCCCAACATTGGGTGTAGAGATTACTTAAATAAATAAAACTTTAAAAAATCATTTTCTTTACTTTTCATTAACTCAGGCTCTAGCAATGATGAAGTTACTGTTATGTCATGGTGAGGGGAATAGACCAATTCACCTAGTGTTTCAAATTCAACGTCTGCTCAGTTTATTTTGCATTTATCTGTAGCTCTCTTATCTGCCTACCTTAGGGCAAAAATGGTCTGAGAAGGGGAAATAAAATTATATAATTTTTTGGTTTCCATTTATAATTTATGCCCCAACTGCTCCTCAGATGGGTTTGAAGTCACAACAGTCTGGTTAGATGACCAGCTGGGAACTAAATTATTAAAATAATCCTTGACCATTAAAAAGACTTTTTCATATTCATTTCTCCTTTTTCCTATGACTTGCTCATTTTTAGTGTTTTTCATGACATTTCAAATTTTGATCTAAATAACAGCAATAACTATCTTCAGATTCCCAAAATATTACAAACCAACAGTTATTTCATGTGACATTATACTGGACTCAGACGACAGAAGCCACGCATGCCGCATCTAACAGGCACCCCCCCCACCTCCGCCAGGCGGGGAAGCAGCATGTCTGCGAGGGGTGCTAGAAATCTCCGGGAAACCAAGTGCAAGGAGGAGACCAATAATGATGAACTTTAGTCTGTTTTTGTGGTGTTGGAGGACAGACATTCTGAGAACGCTTATAGTTGGTGGGAGATGAAGAAATAGAAATAGCACTGTTTTAAAGGATAAATATGGGGCTTGTGGTTTTCACAGATGCTCTGGGTTTTATCAGTCACAAGAACTGGGTAGAGATAGAAAAAAAGAAAGATACTGGAGACTGGATAGAGCAAAGTTATATCTCAAAGGCAAAAAGCCAGCTTTGAAAAGGATTCAGAAGTCATAATGGAGTAAAAAAAAAAAAAAAATCCTTCTTCTTTGACTTTCAAACATTCGCTTTACTCCAGGGAAATTAGAAATTTCTTAGAAATGAGCTCTACTAGAGCTGCGACATGGAAAAATATCTTTACCACAAATAAATCCTTTGGAGACACAACTCAGTTTCTCAAGTATATGGAGCCATTGATGCAAAATGCATTTGACTCATCATTGGAAGGGAAGTTTTATTTAGCTGTGAAGCTGGGATGATATTTTTAGAAAGAGTAAAGTTCATGGAATTTTTAAAGTGTTGAATGCCTGTAGCAGATGACATGTTTAGGGGATGTGCAGAAGTGACCAATCTGGGCTGGGAGCTTTAGCTGCAGATGGCCCCAGGGCTGGATCTGGGGTGTGGTGCAGCCGGTGCTCGGGAGGATGGGGCTGGTGTGTGAATTCCCCCAAGGCAGCCGGCTCCTGAATTCTTTCAGATTCTCCAATAAGATTGGTTCCCTGGAGAACACCATGTCAGAATTTTGGAACTTGGGAGGACCGTACTGGTCCATCACCACACCCTTCCAATCTCAGCTTGAACCTGAGGGGCTCAGGCCCAGAGTTCAGGGAGCACCCCACTGTCCGCCCAGAACATCCCCCCCAACACACACATGCTCCCCTCCACATGGCCACCTCTCATTTTTCACCAGATGAAGTAACACAGAATGTCGCCAAGGGAAGGGAGTGCTCTCACTGCTTTAAGAGAAGAATACTCTCTGGGTTGGAGCTGGGTTGTGGCTGCCTGGTGGTTCTGCGTCTTTCGTGGCATGGGTGCAAAGAAGTGTCACCCTCCCGAGGAAGAACCGGATGCAGCCACACATCTACCTGGCTTCACCCTTCCAAGAAGTTGATGATTTCTGTCTGCCTCTCGACTTTCTATGACTCACGGCCCCACTGGCAGGTGTGCCCTTCACTTACCTCACCTTGTCCCGTGTGACAGATGACCCACAGCATTCTCCTGAGTCCAATCACAGTGACCAGAGGGCAGACAGGACAAAACCAAAGGGGAGCCCATGTGTGGAAAATCCATCTTTTGCTCTTTAAAGAGAAAACCCTAATTCACCCCAGTTCAACAAAAACTAGTAAAGCAGAGGAGTAACGATGGATTTGAATATCTGATCTTTCTTATTGGTGTTCCACTCATGATGCACTGACCTTTACAGGGGTGGTTCTTGTAAAGGCCATAAAAACGAGACCCCGGGTATACCAGCTGGCCACAACATCACGTGAAAGATTGACTTTAAAGCCGTCTCTGAGCCAAGTGGCATGGACCTGATATTTTGGCATCATTTTTTTCCCTATTTCATTATAATCATTTCCCACACTTAAAAGTGTTTTTTCCACACAACTAAGATATGAGCATATTACTGTCCTTTGAATTTGTTTAGCTATCAGAGGCTTAAATAAATATTTTGATCATAGGGAGTTGCTAAAGAATGTCTGAATAGGACGATGCTTTGTCATGACAGCTTTAAAACAAGGAATATGGAATTCCAAATTTCTGAACCTGAAGAATACAGTGTGTTTGCTGACATAACTCATCAGGCCAGACCCCTCTTTCCATGTGGAATTTGGAGCTGGCCGTCATGTCAGAGCACCAGTCAAAAGCAGAAATGAGAGACAGCCACCCATCCTTGGGAACCTGGGCTCTCAGACCATGTACTGGGCATATGTTTTAGAAATTCCTCTCAGAATTCAGATTTTTGGGAATTCAGACAACTAGACAAAGACCTATTTCAGTATTGTT
The DNA here is from genome assembly GCF_004348235.1 of Phoca vitulina. Taxonomy (NCBI): domain Eukaryota; kingdom Metazoa; phylum Chordata; class Mammalia; order Carnivora; family Phocidae; genus Phoca; species Phoca vitulina. The sequence continues at coordinate 5,937,056 of NW_022589736.1, read as the reverse complement.
TCCGAAATAACTCAGGAAAAAAATCACTCTCAATAAAAAAACATTTTACTGTGCTGCGTTTCCTAATCTGCCTCCCTAGTGGGGACTTTTTTTTTCTTTTTTATCTTTCAACCCCAGGAAAAAGCAGCGTTATAGCACAAAGGACTCAGCTATGTAAACAAGCAGCTTGAAACATGTGTCCAATCTATGGGACCAGCTTCTAGATCATACCAGGACCCCACTAATGATAAAGCCACTTCAGCCCATTCTCCAAGGGTCTCATGAAGAATGCACATGAAATCCCTGGGAAATCTACAATCTTGATGAGGGGTGTTAGTTAAATTGATACATGCAAGAGAGTTGGCGGGTCCTCCCTGAAATAAACTTTAACTTGTGATAAAGCAGGAGGGAATGCGGATGTCCCCAGAGCAGGGACTATTGAGGACTCTGGGCCTCAGACCCCCCCTCCTTTCTCACCAGGCTTTCTCCCCTGGTGTTAGGGTACAGTGTCCTGACCCCAGCTGCTCTGTAAATGAACAACCGCCACATGTACATATTAATCCTAGACCTCATCCACGTTCCAGAGAGTATCTCAAACCACCTACTTGGCATTCCCACCTGCATGGTCTGTTGGTTATGTCCAAATCAGCAAGTCCAACACCACACTGATGCTTCTCTCCTGCCAAACGGCTCGCTGTTCAGCCTTCTTGTTTTCGCTGATGGCAGTTGCATTCTTCCCATTGCTTGGGACGAAATTTGAAGTCAACTTTGCCTTGCCCTCATGCTGCATGTCCAAAGCATCAGCAAACCTTATTATATGCCCAGATCTGGCCACTTCTCACTGTCATTAGGAAAACACAGGCATGAACGATTCAAGTCTCTGACCTGAATTATGCAACAGCTTCATAGCTGGTCCTTCTGCTTCTATCCATGCTCCACTGTAGTCTATTCTTTTTTTTTTTTTTTTTTTTAAAGATTTTTTTTTTTTTATTTATTTATTTGAGAGAGAGAGAATGAGAGAGCAAGCACATGAGAGGGGGGAGGGTCAGAGGGAGAAGCAGACTCCCTGCCGAGCAGGGAGCCCGATGCGGGACTCGATCCAGGGACTCCAGGATCATGACCTGAGCCGAAGGCAGTCGCTTAACCAACTGAGCCACCCAGGCGCCCCACTGTAGTCTATTCTTGACATGGCAACCAGAGACCGTTTTAAGTTCAAAATAATGGCATCTCTGAACTCAGTAGCTCCCTACTTCACTCCCAGCCAAAGTTAAGTCCTGTAAGCTAACCCCCATTGTTACCTGGTGCTATTGTTATCTGCACTCTGCTAGGTCTATTAAAGGTCACTCTGCTCCAGCCACACGTGCATCCTGGCCAAGTGTCTTCTTCCCCGAGAGACCATCCTGAGCAGCCCCACCCTTACCTCCTTCCCTTCCCACACTGCACTCATCACCCTGTGACAAAGTGGGGCTGACTGCTGTGAGCTTCTGTTTAATGAACACCTTCCACCACCAGAATGTCATTGCCACAAGCATGGCGATCTTTGTTTCTCTCATTTACTAAAGTATCTCAAGGGGCAGTAAGAGTGCCTCACACATAGTAGGTGCACATTTAATATTTGTTGAATGAATGCAAGTTTCTATATGATCATGAGGGCTCTGAAGGATGCAAGGAATTCTATCTCCACACACAAACACAAACACCTCCTAACAAAGCCCAGTCTTGTGTTTCCATCTCCCACTGGGACACGTGGTTCAACATTCTCGTGATGATTATCCCACTTTACTCATCGGTCCAAGCCTTGTTTCCCCTGTTAGACTATGACCATCTTAAGTGCAGACATTCCTCATATTTTCCTTCCTTATAATCTCCCCAACCTTAAATATAGTAATGCTTTTGGAAAACAATTTTCCTAATGACTAAGAATTTCTCTTCAAGTCCAAAAGCCAAGGTTGGAGGTAGTGAGTATCCCCACATTCTAGTGAATGTTTTAGAACATTCCAAAGAGAATGCTACAGAGCTGCCAGAATCATGCCCTCTCCACCAGATTAAGCTGTAGGTATCCTGACCTTTGATGCTCTACAACCCACAACCCATATAGCCTATGAACCCTATAAAAATGAGAGCTAGAATGCATTTTGCATGAGTTGAGGATTTTTCTTGAGGTCTTGGCTCCTTAGAAGTGTTGTAGCAAATGGGTGCTCCATGGACCCAAGACAAGGTCTGGGCTCTAAGAGAACTGCTCCTAGAGATTGGGGTGCTTGGAAACCCGTGCCCTGACTGAGCAATTGTGAACAGCAGAAGTCTTCCCCTTGTGGTTTCTGCATGGAACATGGGAAGAGATTCTGAGAATTCCATGTAGACACAAGTCCCCTCCTCTTTACTGAAATGGGAAGCTGGCAGGGTGAGAAAAGAGACAACAATGGGCAGGCCATGTGTCCATGTGCCTCCTCCACCCTAAACATTTGGTATGGAAATGAGCATTGAAGGGACATTACTCAGAGGGTGGCCTTGAGTGAGAGCCTGCTTCCCTGATGGGTCTTCTTATACATGGCAGAGTGTTTTAAAGGGAGGACATGGGTGAGTTACCCACCGTGTTTTTCCAGTTCACACAAAATACTCCTGCTATTTGATATGGTTCTTTCCACCCTTAGATGATTAAAACAAATGACACAGAAAAGAGGGAAAATTCATCTGGAGGACTAAGTTTCAAAGTCAATGGGAACATGACAAATTGCTATTTGTGGATAATAGGACAACTATAGGGCACTGAGGTGTGATTCTTTGCAGTACAATATCACCTCCATGACACGGTATGTCACAGAAAGGATGTTTTAGCACTGATCAATCTATACTCAAGCCATTGTGTAAGTGGAGTGTCCCAAAGTTTTATGCTTGAGGAAATGGGTCATTTTCAACAAAATACTATTTATAGGACATCTCATTGTGTGGACACCCAAAGTGCCTAATATAAACACTGAGGAAAAATAAACATAGCTCGGTCACAAAGAAATCAACACATGATGAGTTGTAATTAATTAGAAGATTCACTGCATAGATGGGGCCATATTCTCTTCAATTTTATGGCTTCATAGATAAATGCTATGTCCAGAATAGCTCCAAATGCCTAACGGAATACAAGAATATCTATTCTCATTATGCAGCCATCAAAAGGAATGAGATCTTGCCATTCGCAACGACGTGGATGGAACTGGAGGGTATTATGCTGAGTGAAATAAGTCAAACAGAGAAAGACATGTATCATATGACCTCACTGATATGAGGAATTCTTAATCTCAGGAAACAAACTGAGCGTTGCTGGAGTAGGGGGTGGGGTGGGAGGGATGGGGTGACTGGGTAAGAGACACTGGGGAGGGTATGTGCTCTGGTAAGTGCTGTGAATTGTGCAAGACTGTTGAATCCCAGATCTGTACCTCTGAAACAAATAATGCAATATATGTTAACAAAAAAAAAAGAAGAAGATAGCAGGAGGGGAAGAATGAAGGGTGGGAAATCGGAGGGGTAGACGAACCATGAGAGACGATGGACTCTGAAAAACAAACTGAGGGTTCTAGAGGGGAGGGGGGTGGGAGGATGGGTTAGCCCGGTGATGGGTATTGAGGAGGGCACGTTCTGCATGGAGCACTGGGTGTTATGCACAAACAATGAATCATGGAACACTACATCTAAAACTAATGATGTAATGTATGGGGATTAACATAACAATAAAAAAATAAAAAAAAAAAGAATATCTATTCTCTTCCAAGGACATTTTTAATGAGAAAATGAAGGAGCAATTCATGTTAAAAATAATAACCTTATTGGGTGCACCCGATTGAATTATTAGATGGAAGCTTGTTTTGAGTTGATTTGTTTTAAAGACTTTATTTATTTATTTGACAGAGAGATAGAGAGAGAGCACAAGTAGGCAGAGCGGCAGGCAGAGGGAGAGGGAGAAACAGGCTTCTCACTGAGCAGAGAGCCCAACGCGGGGCTTGATCCCAGGACCCTGGGATCGTGACCTGAGCCGAAGGCAGATGCTTAACTGACTGAGCCACCCAGGCGCCCCTGTTTTGAGTTGATTTCAATGATTTCCCCATCATTCTCCATCTGTAAGAGACTAAACTTTTGACACTGTCCCCGACTTAGAGTAGAATGTTCCAGAGAAAGGAAACTTTGCTGCCACTTGGTTCATTTACATTCTGCTAACAGTTGGCATGGTTTTCTCAAGTGTGCAGAGCTGGGTAGTGCTGGGTAAGTCCAGTGTCAGTGGCTGCCGTGGGCTTCTCGTCATCTTTACCAACACCAGCCTCTGTCATCTTTGTGGTCTTGGGCCTCAGTTTCCTTATTAGCTAGATGAAAGAATCTCTAAGACTCACAAAGATCCTAGTAATGGACAAAAATCCCCTAGCATCATGGAAGTGTCTGATCCAACAAAAAGTTACAAAATTTCTCATGGAATGTATTTCTTCTTTTGTTCCACTTGGCAATCAATTACCTAACCAATGTTTTGTGCATTTTTTTCAACAGCTCATACATTGTATTATTTTTTATTTTTTATTTTTTTATTTTTTTATTTTTTAAAGATTTTTTATTTATTTATTTGAGAGAGAGAGAATGAGAGAGAGCAAGCACATGAGAGGGGGGAGGGTCAGAGGGAGAAGCAGACTCCCTGCCGAGCAGGGAGCCCGATGCGGGACTCGATCCCGGGACTCCAGGATCATGACCTGAGCCGAAGGCAGTCGCTTAACCAACTGAGCCACCCAGGCGCCCACATTGTATTATTTTTTATTTTTCATATGTGAAAAGGTACCTGCTGGAATTGTGCCATGTGTAGCCTAAGTGGACACCCCCAGATGTCCTGCAGCCTTACTGGGTCAACTCAGGTCCTGGATATTTAGAAGGCCCTCTCTGTCCACTCCCACAATCTCTGTGCATTTCTCTTATAAAATCAGTGATGCACAGATCCTTTGGCATTTAATATGACAATCAATCCTTTGCAACATTAACTTTCATTGTACACAGCTACTGGTGTTGTGTATGTTTGCGTGTTCCGTACTCCAGCTTCCAATGTAGGCTGCGAGACGGAGTGGGGTGTTCTTATTTACCGGGTAGCATTCACCTCAAGGCTCAGAAGAACTCAGCTGTTGTTTGAATGGATGGTAAAGTGGTAGGTCCGGAACCCTGAATGTAAGGTGCACCAGCAATGTTAGAGATTGCGAAGGAAGGTGAGCCTTTTGGTGGAAGAAGCCTCTTTGGGGCTTGGCATTGATTTGCCATGGTAAATTTTCCATGGTTCAGGGTCTGGTTTTCAGCCATATTGACCCCAAAATTTATCAAGAATGATGACTTACACAGCACATTAAAGAGTTCTAGCTTCAAATACATCTCAGAAAGAGAAACACAATCAGGTGACCTGGAGGGACGTGTTAGGAACTGCAGGTTACAGCTACATTGATTGAGAGCCCTGTATTATGCCCGGGTTTTTGCATAAATGCTTTCTGCAAGAGATTCACACAAGATGACACTAAAAATAGGAGACCTGATAAAGGTATATCTTTAACACCAAAGCTCAGGCTTACTCCATTAGTCCTCACTAGATCTTTTATCAAAACCATCAGGAGAAAATGAAGGTAGAAATAGTACTTATGAGGGTATAGTATGGCTGAGGTATTTTCATATGCATTATTTCACTCAATACCATAAGAAAGTAGGATTTCTCCATTATAGAAATGAGCTAACCTTCTCAAAATGACACAATTAGTAAGTGGGTTAATACGGACTAATGCAGATTATGAATGAGAAACACCTATTAACTTCTGTAAAGGAAAACAATGCCCACTCTTGAGATAAGAGAGAATATCTCAAAAAGGAAAATTCTAAAACAAGCCCTCAGAAATGTGTATTTTGTGTCTGCTTTGGCAGACACAGGGAAGCTGGAGATAGCCTAAGTGAATCCCTTCTAGTCTGTGCCCAGCCTGAAACTACATTCCCAGCCTTGACCTGGACACTAGCTAGGAAATACAGAAACCGCGCGAGGCCAGCCCTGACATTTACGACATTGATGGAACAAATCACATCAGACGAACTTGATGTCTTTTCCTGACGGAATTATAAAATTCTAGAAACGGGGATGACAGTTGATGCTACCTATGTTTATTTTAGCAAAATACTAGATATCATATTTCCATGACATCTTCCTTCAAAAAGAAATTCAAAATGGTTTGGAAATGATCGCTGTCATCTATGTTTTGAAGGTAGCTATGGTGTCGTAAGTAAAGGGGAATGATGAACAATCCAGTGGAACTCAGTCTCTCCCAGGTGGTGAAACAAACAGTGAGGATAAGAGGGTTGGACTCCAGAATGCCTGATGCATGGGGAAAGACAGAGGGGTGAAAAGGCACAGGTGGTCTGGAACAATGATTTCAAACATAACGAAAAGCAGACAAACTCTAAAAATAATCTTAAAAGACAGAATCAGAGATAATTCACTGGATGAGTCCAAATCCAAAGGTTCCCAAAGGTGCCTGTCAGATTAGAAGCACATTGAAAATACACGTGCTTAGCAGATTGCTGGATTCTAGCATCCTGACCGGGAGCCCTGCTTCCTCTTGCTAGAGTCTCCCCGATGACTGGCAGGTGGGCGCTCACTACAGCGTCCCTGTCCACAGGGCTGTTGCTCTCGCCTGGCACACTTCTAGCCTCCCCAGCCTGGTCTCTAGGACCCAGGTGACCATATCATTGTAAACAGGTTGTTCTATTTAAAAATATTCACCACTACTTTTATTTCTTCCCCTCCATTCAATCCTATTTTTCTCTTTCTACTAGGAAAAAAAAGTTGTATTGGAAGAAGTCTATTCTTGTATCTAAAAAATAAAAATAATTGCCCTTGAGTTTCAGTGATTTCTTGGAAAGTAGAACAAACAGGAAGGATCATGTCAATAAAAGTGTATATATATATATATATATACATATATATATATATACACACATATATATATGTAAAGAATTTTTTTCTGGCAAAAGTTTTTCAAATGATTCACTTATAAAAACATCTACTTTTTTGTGCTTTGAATATGCCACCAGTATTAGGGCTCTGCAGAGAAACACAATCTAGATAGATAGATGAAAGATAGATAGATAGATGATCGATAGATAGACAGATAAAAGAGATAGAGATTGATTGATTGATTGATTGATTGATTATGAGACATTGGCTCCTGTGATTATGGAGGCTAAGTCCCATGATCAGCTGTCTGCGAGCTGGAGACCCAAGAAGCCAGTGATATAATTCAGTCTGGACTCTGAAGCCCCAAGAACCAGGGAAAGCCAATGGGGTAAGTCTTAGTCTGCATGCAGGAGATGAGATGAGATGTCCCAGCTCATTTGTGAGGCAGGAAAAAGGGACAAGATCCTCCTTCCTCTGACCTTTGTTCTCCTCAGACCTTCAGTGGATTGGATAATACCCACCCCTCACCCCCGATATGGCAAAGGCCATCTACTTTGCTGGGTTCTCTGATTCAAATGCTCATCTCATCTGAAAACACCCTCACAGATACACTCCCGAAGTAATATTTAATCTGAGCATTATAGCTATTTATCTGAACATCTCTGTCTTCATCCTTTGAAATCGATGGCAAAAGATTTAACATCGAAAGACCACCCAACCCTTCCTCCCAGGTATATTAAAGTAGAGGACAGAGTCACACACATTTGAATCTAGAAGACTTCCTGAGAAGTCTTCCTGTCTAAGTGATAGAACTTTGTCTACTGTGCTGTTGCTTTTGGTCAAATGCATCAAATGTGTTGTCTTAGTCTCTGATGTCAAAGGAGGCCTTGTATAAATGACTACATATTCGATGGGACACTGGCTAGGCTGACACCATGGCTTACAGGGGACAAAAGTCTCTATCTCTCTTGTAACCGTCCAGAGGCAGGCAGGCTCCAGGGGTTGTGAGCCGCTCTGTTCCTTGAGGTCATTCAAGGACCCAGGTACCTTCTCTCCTGTTGGCTCACATCCTCCAGGATGATTGTTTCTGGTCTGCAGAGATGAAGCTGACCCCAGTCCATGAGATGAGAGAAACAAGGGAAGCCCAGTGGAAACTGCCCATGGGTCTGTGATCACTCTCCTTTATCTGGAAAGTAGTCAGGTACCCAATACCTAGCTGTACCTCCTAAACTCCTGGAGGAGTTGGGGTGGGGGGGGAAGCAGAGTCTGTAGTACAAGGAAAAGACAGAAGGGTGTGGTGGGGTGACAATTAGAGCCTTTTTCACATTCACCACCCACATGCAAAAGCCCAGGAACGAAGATTAAAATGGCGTGGAAGGGACCAGCCAGAAACGGGGATGACATAACCATTCAAAATAAGTTCAAAACATAGGAAACTTATTGAGAGCAGAAAACAGCAGAAGAATGGGCATCCACACCCCAGACCCTTCTCTCTCAATATTGGTGAAATGTGTCCCTTGCTTTCCAACTGAAGACACCATCGGCTACTTGTCCATACCCAAGAAACACTCCCACTGGTCTCCCTACCTCCCGGCTTCTCCCACACGGGCCCTACTCCCCAACTCGACACCCACTACCCGAAGCAACAAGAGGCCCTGAGTGTCTTCACGTCCCCCTGTCCCCTGCTCATTGTGGTCCACACCTGGGCCCACGCCGGCCCCTTGTGAGATCTCATGCCTGCTCACCGCCTTCACAAACATGCCTGTGAAGGTTAGGGCTCCTGATTTTTATCCTTTGTTAAAAAATGCTTTTCATTTTAATGCCTCTGTACTTGCTGTTCACGTTTGAAGTCCTTTTTCCTGTTAACAACCTCATGGTGGATGTTTCCCTAATGGAGGAAAGCACAACAAAGCTTTAGCGGCTGCCATCCCGCACCTCATGGCTGGTCAGTGAGAGTATCATACAATCCACGAACAGCTCTTGTCTGAGAGCTTTTTACTGCAAGCCCCAAAGTAAAGAAGGAATAATGGCAGACCACTGTGAGGTGCCCCAGCCAGCAAAACGAGTAGCTTTCAGAAATAATCACTCCTGGTGGGGTCTCAAACAATATATATGTATATTTAGGGACAGAAATCAGTCAAGAACATTCCTTTTTGACCAGTCGGTAAGACGGACTTAACATAATGACTTTGGTCCTAAAAGTTGCTCCCCAGGCCTTTGGTCTCAATTAGCTACTGCACCAGCCCAGGCAAAGACAACAAAAGCTGCTTTCACAGGGCCAGGTCTAAGGGCAGAAGGTAAATTGGTAATTGGATGTCTCGCTGGGGCAGAGTCTTCACTGGTGGAGAATGGGGAGCCCGCTGGTGGCTGGCTGATCATGCTTTGTTTCATTACATATGCTCAGTGGCCAAAACGCATCTTTGATCGTCCTCTCTTGCTCTTTTATAGAACACTTTGTTCCTCCCTTCCTGAAATCATATTCCTATCTGCTATTAGGAAAACGGGGAATGTGAGCATATTTTAATGGTGGGTGAGTCAGATCCATGTGCCCCCATTTCAGGAATCCTCTCTCTTGAAAAGTCATCCCATCTTGTGGAGTAGAGGCTCCGGCCCCAGGTTTGCAAACTTCTGGCTATCCAGGAGTTAGTGGCAAAGTACTTTTCTAAATAGTAATGGTGACAATAAAGAGCATTATTCAATGGTTGTATTAGGACAAAATGAGATGTGATGACCCACAGAGAGTCTGTAATAACACCAAAACGGCCGGAAAGGCATGGCCAGGCAGGGATGGCTTCTAAGAGTGATAAAATTACATCAAGAGGAAAGACTGAGAACTAGTTTAACCACTGGAGTGCCGTGTCCAAGGTCGATGCCAAGAACTCACGTTTCCTTTCCCTCAAAGAGCTTCATGGTGGAGGTGAAGCTCTCGGTTCCATCCTGCTGGCGACCGTGGACAGGAACTGAACTGACAAAGCCACGAGGACGGTCAGATCTCCATGGGACCGTGTCCTGTGACTATCAGTGACCAGCGAGGCCAGTGGCTCTTTCTAGTTTTGTGTTTGCTTTTTAACTGCGAAGAGTCTCAGAACAAGAGCACCTTGAACTGGTGTTGCAAAGCACATTTGTGGATTATTTGCTCACTTTGTGGACAGGTGTGGCAAAAGTCTTGAAGACCAATTTAGGACATCTTTTACCTTAGCTTGTAAATGTACCTTTCCCTGGGGTTCCCCAGGGTGAAAAGGAACAGGAAAGGGTGCTTTCGTTTCGCTAATTTTTTTTAAAGCTCAGTGATCTCATAAAATTTCAATCAGTTGAAATACAGCCTCTAAATCCGGTTCTGGCAAAGCCAAACCACCTTAAGTTCATTAACAGTTTACAATTGCTCGTGGTGCTACCTTGGCCTGCAGGAACTGTCCCCCAGCCCCTGCCCGGCTCCCCTTTTTGCCTTGGTGAACTTTCTATTTAGCAGGAATCCCTTCAGAGGGAACTCTTCCATGGCTAGTCCACCCCATTTGCCCTCGCTTGCTCTTCCCATGGGCTTCCCTCCTCTGAGCAACCTCAAACTCTAGGCCCTGCACTTAACACATCTCATCATGCATCAAAATGTGCCTGTCTATCTCCTCTGAAAGTCTGAGGCTTATTCATCCTTATGCTCTTAGCACCTGGCACAGCAGTGTAGGGGACACGTGATGCACCCGAGTAAAAACGTGAGCAGTAACAAGGCGCTGTGCGTGAAACATGCTAGTTATTTGGCCAAAGAGGCTGTGGATGAAGAAACCCCCCTGTGACTATGTGTAAACTCAAGTCTGCAGCTCACAGTCTAAGAATCTGCTGACGATGCTGAGTATTTACAAGAAGGCTTCCCTCGATATCTTGTGTCTCGTGACCTGTGACATGGGACAAATGCAGCGTGCCTTCCTGCAAAGGTCTGGGACGGAAAAACACATGGTCTCTTCCGGCTCATCCTTGACATCCAGGCTAGAAGAATGACCTTAAGAGGCACACAGTGCCGGTCATTTTCTAGGGAGCTGCCTGAAGAATTTTCACAGCAGAGGCTTTTTTTTTTTTTTAAAGATTTTATTTATTTATCTGAGAGAGAGAGACACAGCGAGAGAGGGAACACAAGCAGGGGGAGTGGGAGAGGGAGAAGCAGGCTTCCCACCGAGCAGGGAGCCCAATGTGGGGCTCGATCTCAGGACCCTGGGATCATGACCTGAGCCGAAGGCAGACGCTTAACGTCTGAGCCACACAGGCGCCCCATAGCAGAGGCTTTTTACATCCCTTTTCCCTGTAGCTTCCACGAAAGGAGCCATGTCACACTTGAGATTTTTCCATCATTAAATGAGACTCTGTGGCCTTTTTACCTGCTATACTCCTCCAGGGCCTCCCATGCCGATGGCTGCATTATCACCATCATTCTCCAAACCACGTATTACTTAAGAAATGTCTTGGGCTCTGAGGTGTCTACACTATTTTTCTTTCTTGCCTTTTCAAATTTAAATCCCACAGATTTCTTCTGCCTTCTCACACACAGGAATACATTTTCTACTGATTCTGTGTCAAGCTGCACAAAGATACACTCTGGTCCTCAGATTGGTGTGCAATTCGGCAGCATTTAGGTAAATACAGCTTTAGATCTGTTGCACGGTGTTTGTCCCAGATCAGAATATGAACTGGATCTGTTTCCGTCCTTGGCTACCAGAGCGGATCATGCAGTTCGATGGATGACGCTCAAGCCTCTTGCACTGATTGCTCTGGTTTTAGGGATTTGTGTTGGCTCCCTCCCGGGTTCACCTTCTTTAGCTCCTGGCTCCCGGAGCCTGGCCACCCCCAGACATGGGGTGAGGGATGCGCAGACCCCAGTGTGGCTCTACACGGACCTCCAAGAGCTCTTCTTTCCCTATTAGCATCCAGTAAAAATGCAGCTGCCATCACTCTCCTCGATAGCCCTGCTAATCTCTTAGTCGGTCAAAAAGTCATTTATAAAGAGGAGCTGTTTCTTGTATAAAGGTCAGCCCTCAGCAGAGCTGTTTTACAGAAGAATAGGGGACCATCAGGACAGCCGCGTGCCCCATCAATGTTAAATGTTATTGACAATCCTGCCTCAATAACCCTGCATTTGTTTGCCTATTACTGATGTCACAGAAGCCTAATGGGCTAAAGCAACACAAATGTGTCCATCCTGCACTTCTGGAGGTCAGAGGAGGAAATGGGTCTCACGGGGCTAAAATCAAGACATCAGCCAGATGCCTTCCTTTCTGGAGGCTCCAGGGGAGAATCTGATTCCTCTCTCTTCCAGCTTCTAGAAGCCACCTGCTTTGCTGGGCTCGTGGCCTCTTCCATCTGCAAAACCAGCAGAAATGCCAGGCTGACTTCTCGTGCCGGCATCTCTCTTGTTTCTTCCACTCCTAACCCCCCTCTTCCAGTTGTAAGGATCCTTATGATTACACTGGGCTCACCGGAATAATCCAGGATAATCTCCCCATCTCAAGATCTTTCACTTAATCACGACTATAAAATTCCTTTTGCCATGCAGAGTAATACATTCACAGGTTCTGGGGATCAAGATATGGACATCTTTGTGGGAACTATTATTTTTTTCAGCTTACCAGAGTCTGCCTTCTGTTTGAGACAAGGAAACCCAAGGGATCTTATGAGAGAAAAAGCTGTTGTGTTGTTTTTTTTTTTCCTTTGCTCCTTTTCCTGCTTCTATTCTTGCTAGGACCTGCATCCCCACCCCACTTTACACATGTCTCATAATGCAAATAGCGTATGTCCTCCTTGTAAGGAACAAAGAGTTAATATCTCCCTAGAATAGATGATATCTAGGGGAGGTCCAGGTGAGGATGAGTGGGTGAAGCCATGATGTGTGCATTTCAGACCAGGGGAGCTAGACGTCTCGACTCACTCCGAGGAATAACAGGTGGGCCCTCGTCTTTGTTCTAACCGGTTCCCGGATGCCTGAAAGGACAGGTACACCAGACCACCATCCTCAGTAAAGACGCCCAGACCCCAAACCAAAACAAGACTCTCTCCTTTCCTTTCTGAGTCTCCCGAATGGTCCATCTGTACCTGCGCTCTCTCTGCATCCTCAATAAACTCTGCTCTCACCTCCTGCTGGCTCACATTTGATTTCCATCCTGTGTGAAGCTAAGGAGCCCCCTTGGCTGCTCCTGCAGGACCCCCTCTGGGTCCTCAGACCAACCTGTCGGCATCATGTCCCCCAAGGATTCACATCTCCCACATGCAGTATCTGTCCCCATCCCAAGGCCCCTAAAAGCAGCCACCCATTATATCTCATCTCTCAGTCTAAAAGTCCCAAATTTCCTCATCTAAGTCAGGTCTGAGTGAGGCTCTTGGCATGATCCACCCTGGGCCAAAGTTTCTCTCACTGTGAGCCCGAGAAACTCAAGAAACAGGTTATCTGCTTCGGAAATATAATGTTGAAACAGCATGGAACAATAGGTATAGACATTCACGTTCAAAAAAGTAGACAAGAAGGCAAAAAGGAGCCCCACCAGTCCCAAGCAATTCCAAAATCCAACCAGGCACACCCCATTGGGTATCAAAGCAGAGAATAATCCTCCTGCTGGGCTGGTTCAGAGGCATCCTTCCAAGAGAAAATGAACCAACACCAAAGAGCAGCTCTTTGGGTCAAGTCCAGGTTATCCGAGTCCAAACTGGGGACACTCCGAAGATCATTTGTGGGACAAAGCCCCACGTGTAGCATGGAGAGGATTCTATGAAGGGCTCGGGCTAGAAAGGCTGGAAGTTTTCCAGTTCCATCCCCTCGAGATCTGGAGGCAGGTAGAATGACATTTCCTCCAAAACAAGGACAAGTACTTATGTGAGAATTAATCTTTCAGAGTTTGATACTTCCTTAAAGGTGAAAAAAAAAGTCTTCTTCCAGACATCAGAGAATACATTACGTTCATCGAAAAGAAAATTAAGCTCCTGTCTGTTCTGAGTTAATAGTTGAGCCAAATAAGTCACGTTTCCTAGCTTTACACTGGTTTGAATATTTGGCCTCACGTAAGTCATGAGAGAATATTAGTCTCCCATTTGTACTGGGAAAACAGATGCAGAAACAGGAGAAATATGCATTAGAGTCAAACTGGAAATATAATTTATAATCTAACCCACTATTTTAATCACTGAAAAATCACTTCTGTTCATGTCCAAGGAACCTGAAAACTTGGGGAAGGATTTTCATTTTTAAGGAAGCAGACTCTACCAGCTAGAAGCTGAGCTAGCTATGCCCGGAGGACTGTGTCTATAAGGGTCCACGCTGCACCTCTGTGATTCTGTACGTCCATTCTGGGACATACCTCTACAAGTCTTCAGTCACCATGTAATCAAGGGAGAACATGGGAGAAACCATGGGGCACGCTAGACTCCTTGTCACATTTGGTACGTGAGGGGAAAAGGGAAAGGGACAGTGCCATTAATGTATTCCCACTGATGTTGACGGGCATTCAAAGCGCTAAGATATATATCAATAATTTTTTTACAATCTCAGACTATGATATGATCAAAAGAGGGGATTTTAAAGATTAGTCCAACCAACTAATTTCACAGATGAGAAAACAGGAGCTTAGAGAAATTAGAAAGCTTAGGTAGCTATTGGAGGCAAGACGGGCACCAGAATTCAGTCCCTGTGCAGCCCTGCCCATCACTTCTCTGCCTGTGTATATAAGGGAAAAACTGTACGTCCCAGTGACCTTGTCTATATGGTTTTCCCTGTGGTACAGTGGTTTGGATCTAATGGATTGACTGTGTCACATTTTCTAAAAACTCCTAGAAACATGTACACATAAACACATCTTGATCGTCTCCATACTTTGCATATCCAGGAGATTCTCTGTGGTTAGCCCTGGGTGGGGCCAGATGCCTCTCAAGCCTTCTCCCGACCCAAGAAGAGCCCTCCAACTGGGGTGGAACTGGGGCTTGGAGATGGGTTGATGGGTCTACCCGCCATGGAACCCCTTCAGTCCTGGGACAGCCGAGCCTCCGCCTACATCTGGCTGCAAGCTTCCCATCACAGTCAGACTGCAGGGTGATGTGCAAATATTGTGATTTCCCATCCGTGCCAGGACTGAACATGCCTTATGATAACATTTGGGCTATATTTCTGTATTGTGCCAAGTTCATAAACATGACCTCATACAGTCCTCGCGACTGTCTATGTAGGTGTCCCCATTGTGCTTTATTAGGCGTAGGGAAGGGAAGTGACTTGCTCAGAAGAATACATCTAGCAAATGACTAACGCTGGATCTCATAGAGAGGACGTGGAAAGGAATCAGAAAAGCTTATCTAAGCTACACCTGCACATTGTTGGATTCAAGCAAGACCCGTGGATGCTCCTCCTATTAGCATAACAAAGCTGCAAATGAGACAAGATCCTCCCTGAAGATCAGGTGCTTGAATTCACTTAAGAATCACCGGCATCCAGAGAGAGAGCTCACACATGTGCCCATATCACAAAATTGCTCTAAGACTCCAAGGGGGGCTGTAGAGCCAAATGATCTCTCAGGTGCCTAAGACTAAAATGTTATGTGACAAACTTACATCTCCAACGCTCTCGTTGCTGGGAAAGATAACGGATCCCCAGCACGCCAGGTCCGATTCTTCAACAGCTCTGCCACTTGCACAAATCCCCTTTAGTGAAATATGAATGTCCCTCTGCCCACGTCGGAGTAGGACGAAATGGCACATTCCTTTTCCAAAGTGGGCTGCTTGCACATATCAGCAGGATCAAGAATTTGGAGAAGGGTAACATGGAGACCATAGTAGCTTGCTGGCAGAATTTACTCATCGTGGTGATCCAGCTGAGATTGGTAACAGAGTCACACAGATCCCTAAATGCCATTTCAAAGCCAACCAGGGACAGAATAAGCCCTGATTTGTGTTTATGATAATGACATTTAAAAGTCTAAAAATTATAGGGTTGCTGGCAGAGATGGGTCTATTATAAAATAATGGCCTCCAACTTCATGTAAACATAAAAGAGAGTCACCGTGTTGTGGATGGTCGAAAGAAAAGGTTTCCTTAAAAGAATGGAGAAAATAAAACTCCATTTCAGACAAAAAGAGCTTCAAAGGCTATCAGGAAATTCATGGAATCTTAAAACGAGAATCTCACTCAAAGAATTCTCTAAAATTCCCTAACCTTAAAAGCATTATTTTTCTTCAGACATCTAATTGAGATTACATACCAAATCGTACAATAAAATCTCCCACCGAGAAATAAGAGCAGATCGTTCGCACTATAGATGTTCTGTGCTTGCTCCTTTTAAATACAATCATTGACCTTCTCCCCACCGTCAGGATGCCAGTGTTCCATGGCAACCGCAAAGGAAAAGGTCACATGAATATTTTCCAAGGCAATTTTTGGCCCTGAAGGGGGATTCAGTATTATGTTTAGAGGTCGTGTCACCTGAGAAGCAGTGGGCAATGATCAGGTTTCTTCTTGAGCATATTTTTGTCTTCTTTCTGGTCACAAATGGCTTGCACCGAAGCAGTTTAGAGGTCCCTGTACAACGCATTTGGCCAGCACATATGCCTCAACCGGCCCAGAGCGAAGGTGTGGATGGAATGGGAGTCTCTCGATCTTGGAGGGGTTTGAGTTCCATTAATCCCAGAGGCTGTATGTGGAGAGATTTTGAAAGCTTCATTTCTGTGATCAGCCAAAGCTGTTTGACACCCAGGTCAGCCTGCCTTGGCTGGCGAGTTAGCCCATCTCTGCTCGGTACATGGGGAGTAACCACACTCACTCCTAGCACTGCTGTGAGGATTACTGCTGGGAGCAATTTGGAAACATCCGCCCCGGTGCCTGAAATAGCACGAGCAGTCAATAAGCTCAGCCGTCCCTATTACTGGTACTCACTGATCTCCAGTATCTCAGTAGTCTGCGTGTGTTACATCTTCAGCAAGTGTGAGCACATAGTAGCATTTTAAAATATAGAATGTGAATGTGTTATTTTAACAATTTCCCTTGGCTCGTATGGCTTAAAATAGATATTATTTCATGGGTTTTACAGTTGGATGAAATATATATTACCAAGTTTTTATGTATCATAAGGGTGATCAATAGTATCATGCCTTTGGTGCCTATCTATATAATACATGTATTTACACGTACGTATATATACATACATTTAGTTATTCGAGAGATCTTGGCAGATACATTGATAATGGATTCTTCAGCATCATTTGTTCTGAAAAACCAATATACGACATCAACAAAACCACAGCTGGGAAAGATATCATCTTAGCAAATATGGGCCTGTCTTTTGAAGGCTAAAATCATGTCAGTCACTTGACTGAACTCAAGAATCTGCAAATTCGACAGCTATTCCAATCCCTTCTACATTGAGGATTCCCCTTAAATCAATATCTCGTTTTCTGTATGAAATCTACTCAGAAAAAGCAGGACGTGGAATCAGCTTCTCTGGCTAATGGTACCACATGTCATATACTCAGTTACGGAGGATCTGAGGACGGTCAAAGCAGAACCTCGGGCTTCTAGGCTTTCCCTGGAAGCTGAGGGAAGAGATGTCCATTTCCATTTGACAACTAAGTAAGAATTTTCACAAAACATTTTCTTTAAAAAAAAAAATCCACAATATCAACTCTATGTCAATAATCAATTTTTTAGAGGGGGGAGGGGCAGAGGGAGAGAGAGAATCTTAAGCAGACTCCCTGCTGAGCATGGAGCCCACCACGGGGCTTGATCTTAGGACCCTGAGATCATGACCTGAGCTGAAATCAAGAGTTGCACATTTAACCGACTGAGCCACCCAGGAGCCCCTCAAATGTTTCTTAAAAAACATTTGAGGAGATCAAGGAAATTTTTAAAAATCCATAATATATTTCCTATTTATCTTGAATTCTCAGAAACATATTATTAGAAATCTGTACATTTATAAAAATATGCACATTCATGCCATTTAGATCTTTTTTTTTTTTTTTTAAATTTATTTGAGAGAGAGAATGAGGAAGAGAGAGAGCACATGAGAGGGGGGAGGGTCAGAGGGAGAAGCAGACTCCCTGCTGAGCAGGGAGCCCAATGCAGGACTCGATCCCGGGACTCCAGGATCATGACCTGAGCCGAAGGCAGTCGCTTAACCAACTGAGCCACCCAGGCGCCCCCATGCCATTTAGATCTTTACCAAACAGTCCTTGCATATACAATGAGAATTATTTACTCCCTACAAAGGGCCAAAGTCACAACACCTTAAGGATTTGGGCAAATGAATTCTTTTGTCTTCGATTTCTTCTCGACTGCATACAAGAGAAAAATAGATGTTAACAAAAGCCAAGGGAAAACCTTATTTTCTGAGTGATCTAACATCTCAAAAGAAATACTGACTTCTAAAAAATACATGTTTTTTTAAAAATGGATTATTTACAATTCTCAAGCATAAAACGCACCTCTGCATGCAGCCTCTTATTGGAGCAGAGCACTACCTTTTCATGATGTTTTCCTTCCCAGCTAGCCAACGCTCTTTTGTTTTATCATTCAAGGCCTAGCCCCGATTTCTGACTTCACGTGACACTGTTGCTATGGGAACTGTGGCTTTGTGTGTCCCTGAGGGAACAAAGGGTGATTTCCATGAGGATTTCAGAGCAGGCCTGGTCCCCTGTTGGTAAATGGTTGTGGTCACCAGCATATTAAATATTATCAGCAAAATTCCATCCATCCTTTACAAGTCCTCTTTCCAGCAAATCCTTCTTTCAATACATGGTATTACAACCTTGGGACCCAAAAACGAGGTTTTGCAGGGTTGGGAAGGCTCACCAGTCAAAAGCAGGTAGCAGGATTTTGAATCCTGGCTTTTGTCTTTGGAATCCCAAGTCACAGCTGTTCGGGGAGATTGCAGATTCTGCAGTCACTTTTTTTTTTTTTTTCTTTTAAATCTTGGTACCCATACGACTAATTTTAAAGTAGATGGAGAGTCAGATAGTCCTCCAGCAATCCCAACTCCTGCCCACAGTTATTTGGCTAAATTCAAGTATTTGATTTATATGTGTAGACAACCTTAGTGAAAAACCCAGAAAAATTCAAAATCTCTATTAAAAAAACCTTGTAGTGATTGAAGTTATAGTATTACATCAAATAAGTTCTCTCAAGTAACTATACAATTGTTTATGGATATATTTATTCCCCTCATTCCTTTTACTTGTTCTTTCTTTTTTTTTCCTTTTTCTTTAAAGATTTATTTATTTTAGAGAGAGAAATGGAGGGGGAAGGGGCAGAGAGAGAGAGAGAGAGATTCTGAAGCAGACTCCCCACTGAGCATGGAGCCTGACGTGGGGCTTGATTCCATGACCCCTAGAACACGACCTGAGCTAAAATCAGGAGTCAGATGCTCAACAAACTGAGCCACCCAGGTGCCCCTACTTGTTCATCCTTAAACTATTTGAACTTGTTTTCCTTACAACATTCATGCTGTAAAGTATATGAATCACTAAGTGTATAGTAGTCTTCCTTTTCCACGGGGCATATGTTCCAACGCCCCCAATGAAGGCCTGAAATAGAGTACCAAACCCTACCTAGACCATGGTTTCCCCTGTGCATACACACCTATGATACATTTTAACTTCTGCACTAGGTGCTGTAAGAAATGAACAATAATAAAACAGAACAGTTATAACCATATATAGTAATAAAAGTTATGTGAATGTGGTCTGTCTCTCAGAATATCTTCTTGAGCTGTCCTCACCCATCTCATGGTGATGGGAGGTGACAGAACGCTCACGTGAGGAGGTGAAGTGAGGTGAGCGATGAAGGCGCTATGACCAATTGTGAGGCTACCGCTGAGCTGAGCTGATCATCCGTCAGAAGGAGGACCATCAGCTTCTGCACCGAAGTTGACCACCTCGGTAACTGACACCTTGGAAAGCAAAAACCACAGAGAAGGGCGTCTACTGTGTAGTCCGTCACTTTCTTTTTATGAAGTGCGTGTGCACATATACCCATCATCCAGATCAGATTACAGAACATCATCAACACCCAGAACCTTCGAATCATAGCCTTTCAGAAGGTAACCGCTGTTCTGACAACTACCTTTATGAATTTATGTTACCAGTTTTGTAGTTTATGTAAATGGAATGTACAGTATCACACGGTATGTACTATTGTGTGTCTAACGGCAGTAAGTCAGACGGGTGTGCATACATACTTTGTTCTGCCTGAATTCCACTGTGTGAATATATCCCAAATCATTTAGCATTACACTGGAAACATTTGAGCTGTTTCCAGTTTGGGGCTATTGTGATAAAGCCACAATAAACTTTTTCATAAATATCTTCTTGTGGATATCTGCACTCTTTCCTCTTGGCTAACATTGTTAAATTCACTTATTCTAATAGTTTATCTGTATATTCTAAAGAATTTTCTATCTACACAATCATGCTGTCTATGCAAAATGATAGTTTTATTTATTTCCAATTTCTTTTGCTTGACTATTGCACTGGACAGGGGTCCTGGTTTATCACTGAATGGAAATTGTTAGAGTGGACTCCCATTCTGCAGCAGGAAGCTTTCAAGATTTGGTTATCAAGTATATTTTCTGTAGGTTTCTTTTTCTGTGGTTTACCCTTTATTATATAAAGGAAATCTCTCCCTCCATTCATAGTTTGCTGCAAGTTTTATCATGAACGGGTGCTGAAAATAACAAGTACTTCCTTTGCATTCTACTGATAATCTCATGTGATTTTCCTTCTTTAATATGTTAATCTGATAAATCACATCATTGTAATTTCCAGTGTTAAATCAAACCTGCATCCATAGAAAAAGCCCAACGTGGTTGTGATGCGTTATTCTTTTTATACACCATTGGTTTGACTGTCAATACTCTGCCTACGATGTTGTACCTGTGTTGATGAAGATGATTTGCTTGCAGGTTTCCTGTCCTAGAAAGGGCCTGTTAGCCATGGTAGTGAAGTCATGCTGGCCACACAGAAAGTCAGCAGGTACTTCTCATATTCTCTTGTCTGGTCCAGTTTATGTAAGATTAGTATGAGTTCTTCCTCTTTTTAAAATTATTTTATTTTTATTTTATTTTATTATTTAAAGATTTTATTTATTTATTTGAGAGAAAGAGAGCACACAAGCAGGCAGAGGCTCGGAGGAAGAGTGAGAAACAAACTCACTGATAAGCAAGGAACCCAATGCAGGACTCGATGATCATGACCTGAGCCCAAAACAGACACTTAACCGAAGGAGCCACCCAAGTGCCCCTCTTTTCCTGTCTTCTAAAATAGGTTCCTTACGTCTTTGATTTTCAGCCTAGTTATACATCCAAAGAAACATACAAGTACGGAAAGATAGGTGTGAGAACGTGTATAGTAGTCTTGGTGCAATTGCCCAAACGGGAAGTAACTTAAATGTCCATCAGTTGCCTTGTACATTAAACTAAGGAGTTTGGGGGCATCTGGGTGGCTCAGTCGGTTAAGTGTCTGACTCTTGATCTCAGGATCATGAGATGGAGCTCCGCATTGGGCTCTGTGCTGGGCGTGGAGTCTGCTTGAGATTCTTTCTCTCCCTCTCCCCACACCCCCACCTTGCTCGCACACACACTCTCTCTCTCAAAAAACAAAAATTAAATTAAAAAATAAACTAAGGAGTTTGACTTTTATCCTGAAAGACAGAGGGGTGGGGTAGGCAGGCCACTGACTGGTTTCCAGCACCTGAATGACATTATCAGCAGGTGTTTCTGAAAGATCTTCTCTGGCACAGTTTGGAGATGCATTGGAGAGGGCCAGATTGGGTGAATCTGAGCCAAGTGGAAGGCTGTTTAATAACGTAGGAGACCGATACACTGGCAGAGGGATTGACAAGGATGGACTGGTACACACGCTAGTATTAATACTAATGAGATGGGGGCGCCTGGGTGGCTCAGTCGTTAAGCGGCTGCCTTTGGCTCAGGTCATGATTCTAGGTCCTGGGATCAAGCCCCGCATCAGGCTCCCTGCTCGGCGGGAGGCCTGCTTCTCCCTCTCCCACTCCCACTGCTTGTATTCCCTCTCTCGCTGTGTCTCTCTCTGTCAAATAAATAAATAAAATCTTTAAAAAAAAATATTAATGAGATGAACTCTGTGGCTCATGGTTGAATATGGGGAGAGTGATGACCACAGTGGGGGGTGTTTCTGAGGCTGAGGCATGTGTCCAATCCATCTACTTTCAATTTCTTCCACTTCTCCATGTCACCACACACCCCTGATAGCTTGCTTCCTGAACCTTCTCCCTGGGTGACAAGTGGATAACAAGGTCCAAGGACTTGCTTCTGCTTCCCCGGTCCATCCTCTGTCTCTTCTGTGTCTTCTTCTGAACCTTAGCTCCAGACTTTTCAGGGGATAATTCCAGGCCCTTTCTGTTTCTCTGTCCACACTCTGTCCCTAAGTGCATCCATCTTCTTGAGTTTAAGTACCACATATGTGCTAATGTCTCAGAAATATGTGTGTCTAGTCCAACTCTGTTCCCTCAACTATAGACTCTACCCCCCAAATCCCCCCCCCCCGCAACGTACACATACACCATCTCCAACCAAATGTCCTAAAACCACTGCATGCCCTATGCAGACAGGGGAAACCAGCTTTTCAGTCCCGTATCTACCCCATTCCTTTTCTTTCCCAGCCGTCTTTGGCTCAGAAAATCGGATTATTATCTTCCCAGTTACTTAAACCAAATCTGGGTTCATTTTCTCTCTCATTTTAGTCCTTTGTTTTAAGGCTTCATATTACACCAAAAGGAGATAAAAAAGCACTCCTTACTAAGGTCTGCAGAACCTTGGTAGGCCCTGAGCATACGCAGCCACCTGTCAGAACCCACACCCTGCACTGTCCATGTCTTCAGTGAGCTCCGGGCAGGGACACCTTGGGCCCCTCTCTGCTCCCCAGGGGAGCGGCATCTTCTCCTGGCTCAGGCTTTGTTGCGTACACTCCCTCTGCTGCAAAAGCTCTTCCCTTACTTCTCATCCACTTGGACCCTCCCTGACCCTTCTCTCTAGAACGCCCTTCTCCTCTGCCCTTTCTCCTTCATCCCTGCAGCAAGGCTACGTTATTCCCCACTCTCACTGCAGGTTGTAATGACACTTGCATTTTCTCTCTCCTGTTATATCACGGCCTGCATCCCCACTGGGCTGAGAGCTCCACATGGACGGGGACCACACCTTTGTCTTCACCCAGAGTAAGATGGGGTTGATGGATTTGGGGCAGGAAAATGTTCAGAATGGTCTTTAATAAGTTGAGAGACAATGTCAAGGATGGTTATTTCTGGGTTATGGATGGAGAAGTTTTTGCATTCCTCATTGCACTTTACTACATAAACCAACTTTAATTGTATTTTATCACATATTACTTTTGTAAACAGAAAAACAAATCCAACAATAAAAAAGACACAAAAGACACATTTATGATGTAGAAACTTGTTTTTGAATGATGGTGCTCAGAGGGTTTTATCTTTGACTAATTGGAAAGCTCTGGGTACCCAGAATAATTTGCAACACTGCATTTAGTTAGTTTTACTATCGGTGTTTGTAACATGGAGAGACTGCTTCTATATACCTCATATGTATAAAGATGGAGTGAGGGCCATCACTTCTAGCTTCTTTTTTTATTATTATTATTATGTTATGTTAATCACCATACATTACATCATTAGTTTTAGATGTAGTGTTCCATGATTCATTGTTTGTGCATAACACCCAGTGCTCCATGCAGAACGTGCCCTCTTTAATACCCATCACCAGGCTAACCCATCCTCCCACCCCCCTCCCCTCTAGAACCCTCAGTTTGTTTCTCAGAGTCCATCGTCTCTCATGGTTTGTCTCCCCCTCTGCTTTTTCATTTCTAATAGTCATTCTTTCTCTTTTTTTTCTCATTTCTTCTTGACTTTCAGAAAGAGATATATTTATTTTTAAATCTGTGCCACAAGATTTCAAATTGACTTAAAGGGCATGCGGTTGGATATAGACGTCTTTCTGCCCTGAGGGCGTAAGCTTTTTCTTAGGCAGACTCCCCACTGGCTTCCCAAAATAGTGGGGAGTCAATGTGGTTAAACGTGTTTTCAGTCTAAACAGATTTATTTATGTGGATTCATAAGTGAGTCACATCTATACTGTTATTTTATTCTAGAGCAATTGGCAATGTATTAAAGAGCTGTTCTTTTGACAGCTATGTGATAGATCCAGATGAAACGTGCCTCGGGCTTGTAAGAGCCCTAGTCACAATAGCTCACAGGTATTGGACGCTGACTTAGTGGTAAGGATGAGTTCACCTTTACAAGTGAGTTGTCACTGTTCTCATCTCTCAGGTAAGGGCATTGAGACCCAGGGGTTAAATCACTCCCTCGTGGCTCGGGGTCCGTATTTGGAACAAGCTGGCTGTCCTTTCTCTTCCCACAACTCTATGGGTCTCTCTTCCTTTTTTCTCCATTTCCCCCGCTCTCCCCATCAATGTTCCTCGGGCTTTGCCCCTAAAGTAGGAAAGAAAAAATAAGGCCAAACCAGTGCGGTGACTCATTTGTAAGCCAAGCATAATTTGACTTCAATATTGCACAGCTCTGTGCAAAGCTAATTTTGAGACAGCTTACTTTTTCCCCTGCGGAATAGCATGATAAAGTCACTTTCTGGAGGAAATATAGCTGCTCCAAAATAGACAAGAAAACACTTTCCCTGTTCTGATTGCCCATTTGGAACTTCGCAAGGCTGCATTAAGAACCACCGTACAACAACTCTCCCTTTTACCACTTCCTCCACCTGGAAATGCCACATGAGTCAGAATCATGAGTGTGGTTTCATCCACAGCCTTCTTTTTCATGGGTCGAAAATGTGCTTTTACTGGAAAACACCCTGATAAATCCCAGAGTTAAATACCTACAGTATATTTTTATTTAACAACACAGAACAGGATGGTCATCATCCATTCAAAGCGGAGAGAGAACAGCCTGGTCTGGTGGGATGCACCAGTTGGAATTCATAAATCCTCTCTTCTGTTCACGCACAAGAAACAAGATAGTTCACACTTGACACAGTTGCTTACGAAGGTCTTGGTAGAACAGTACAGGGGGACAAAGCCCTAGGACTGTAGGAAACACTGAACCATGGGTCACCCAGCTAAATGTTTTAATGATTGTGATACAGAAGACAATCCACAGCACAGACTCTGACCCCTTGAAAATAGGATATGACCCATTTCCAGTGCTAACAGCAACAGGGACGATGCTGTTCATCTACTATTTTATCATCCGTGCTTTGAGATATGAATGGGATCCTTAAAAATTCTGAGCTTTGGAATAAATTATTTCATGACCCAGAGAATTCGTGGTAGGACCTTATATAGTTCTCTCTTCCATGATGGAAGTGTTCTGGAAGGCAATCCATCCCTAGGCAAGAAAATGGACATTTGGACTGACCAGAAAGATTAGCCTCCTCATATATACAAACAAACAGGGAGCTGAAAGCTATAATAACAGGCTTGGAGGGTCTGGGTTCAAGGGTGGAGGCAAATCACTTAACTTCTCCAGGCTTTAATTTACTCACGTGAAAATGAGGATAATGATACCTGTCCTGACACCATCATTGTTATGAGACCAAATGAGATGCATTATCTGAAAGTACTTTGAAAATTCTAAATCACAACTGACTGTAAGATACTATTTACCTCCCCTACAATAACTTCCATTCATGGAATTTTAAGTAGAAAGTAGTTTTTCCAAAAGAAATCAATCAAGAACAATCAAGAACATTGAAATCTACTAATGCAGAGGTAATTTGTATTCTCTTCCCAAGTGGAAATTCCTTGAAATTTATTTGTGTGGAGTTTGTTTGCATTTGTTCCTAGAAACAACTTTAGGTTTTCAAAACAACAAGGATACACTCTGGCTGTAACATAATAACTGTGTTTCCAAGAAAGCTGATGCATACTGTTAAAGATTATTGTATAAACTGTTGCTCCAGTGAGAAAGGTAGGGTTTAGAAATTAGATTGTATCAGACCTACAATCGCAAAGTTGCTTGTGTCAGAGGACGTTCTGGTAGCCAGCTGATTCGGTCATTGCAGATGCACACATTCTAGCCTGAGCATCATTGAGCAGATCGCACATTTCATCACATCTCTGCTTTGCTCGTGAGGAGTGGTCTTTTCTCTCACTGCTAGTGCATTCATTCATGGGGTGCTTTTTCCACGTTCTGAATATATTGTCGTTCACTGTCATGATGTGTGATGCACAAAGCTACTCAATGTTTCTATATCACGGGACAGTAACAACTGGGAAGAACCAATCTCTGGCTTCCAGTGCAAATTTCCTTCCCAGAATAATGCACCCCTTTATGTCCAATTAAAATAATCAAATCTCTTGCTGTAGAATTAATGACTGTGTTACTTTTATTCCAATTTTTTTAAAATATAAAATTAAACTCCTGAAAGTGCATGTCTAGGTTAGGCTGAATAATAATAATAGTAATGATGACAATCATAGCAGATCCTATGTATTGAGGATTCAGTGCAGCGTTTCAAAATCATTTCAATGTCATGCTGCCATGCTTGATAGTGAGAGAGGACCCGAGGCAATCTCTACCCACTGGTACCCTCCAGCCTACATTTCTTGGGCTACTGAGTGGTAGCCATAAACCAGGGATCAAAATAGTAATATTAACATCCCTCATTTTTGAGTGCTTAAGTACATGCCAAACTTACTAAATGCTTTGTATGTAGTTATCTTAATCTGCACAATAAAAACTGATAGGTACTATTGCACTCATTTTATAGACAAGGGAACCGAGCTTAAGAGGCATGAGATGACTTCTCTTGAATAGTATAGTTAGGAATTTGTCAAATCATAATTTTAACCCAGGTAGGTGTGACTTCAAGGTCTGAACTCTTAACCATGGCTTCCTTTGATGGGAACAGAAGAACCATGGCGAAGAATTTTGTGTGCCCCAACAGAGCAGGATTTTCTATGTCTATGAAACATAGACCACCTTATAAAGTAAGGTACAAAGTATAACGCCAACCAACAAGAACCCCACCAGATCTAGAGGCACCCTCAGTTGGTCATCCTATAATCTGCTTCCACGGAGGATGTATGAATTGGTAGAGCTGTCGGGGCTGCTTGAACTCAGCAAGAGCTACTTCGCCTACAGAGAACCTGCATCTTCTTTTATCAGATGGAGAGTTAGGGGAATAGGAACAGTGTTCAGATAGATCTGGGATCATGGAAACAAAACTATTTTTCCAGCCCTTTGATTTTTCGTTCATGTCTTGATTTGAAAGTACTTCTGGATGAACCTCAGCGCTCCCAGCTTCCCCTGGCTCCTGGAATCTGGACTGGAGAGACAAAGCTCTTCTCTCTGCCATAGCCAGGAAGAGATGGAACACAGCCAGCTGCTCTAAAACCCAACACTGAATTGGTCTAGATCGAATAACCGTGGAGCAGATAAATTCAATTGGTTAATAGGGGTACGCCTGGCAACTTATTTGTCCTCAAAGGCTCATTGGGAAGCCTCACTGCTTAAAAGTTGATCATGATGGAGATTAATTTGAGACATTTTAATGCCCACTTGAGCAATTGCTGTTGACCCTTTAAAAGTGTTCCAAACTAATTCATCACAGCCATACTCCTACAAGTATTTGTGGGTCATAAACTCCATGCCCTGATTTATCACAATGCAGAGTTCTTTACACATAACATCTCATTTAGTTCTCACAATGCCTAAAAGTGTAGGTACTCATATTATCCCCAATCCATTGATGTAGAAGTTAAAGCTTAGATACATCGATTCCCTAAGGGTAAAAAAAGGATTTGGAACAAGGTGGCCAAACTTCAGAACCCTATTTTTACGTTCTATAATGTAGACTTTGGGGCTTGGATTGTTCATTCATTTGCACGTTATGGGGTATACCAACCCCTAACTATCTTTCAAGATAAATGTTGTGCTCTCTGCAGCACTCCGATGCTCCTGTCTACGTAAATGCAAGAGGTGGCTCTCCATTCAAGCTGGAGTCTTGGATCGGTCCATAAGTTCCATGAGGGAATATCAGTGATATCCCCTGTTTATATGCTTAGACAACATTGCTGACACCATAACCTTATTCTTTCAAATGACTTCAAATCTAATATTGAGAAGTAATATTTCTGGAGGATGGCCCCAAAGATACACAGTTCATATATTCTTCCTGTCTAGACTTTTTTTTAAAGATTTTATTTATTTATTTGTCAGAGAGAGTCAGTAAGCACAAGCAAGGGGAGCGGCAAGCAGATGGAGAAGCAGACTCTGCACTGAGCAGGGAGCCCGATGCAGGGCTCGATCCCAGGACCCTGGGACCATGGCCTGAGCCGAAGGCAGATGCTTCACCGACTGAGCCACTCAGGTGTCCCTCTTCTTGTCTAGACTTAATCACTAGACAAAACCAGACCAGCTTCGGACTGTGAACTTAGGCTTTATGCATTTGGCGCTGACAAACCCAGCTGACCGGCTATTGTTGATATAATGCTCTCATAGTCCATCAAGGGATGCTCTAAGAAATCTCATGTCCATGTTTATTGCTGGTGTGCAGTGCAGGAGGGTTTTTACCTCATCACTCAGGATTTCCCCTATAAATGCTTGGGGGAATTTACACATTGATACCTGAGTGCCCAGGGGGAAAAGGCAAAAACAACAAAAAGGTTTCTTCGAAAACTTAACATTATTTATGGATTATTCATAGATAGCATGAATTATCTAAATGCTTCATTCTTCCCCTTTTCCTCTGGCCCCTTGGTAGCAACTCACATTCAGTAATGATGTTGAATGTGTGGCGCTAATTTCTGTGTGCTTCTAATCTCTTCTTCCAGATCTACCTTGATTTTCCATTTTTCTTGGCTTTCTATCTAAAAATTGACTTCAGAGTTTCTTGACGGCCCCACAAATTTATCTCTGGTATTTCAAGCTGCCTCTGTCATGATCACAGTGGAATCCTAATCAACCACCACCAGTGATTCACTACAACGTTCTGGTCACTGATCTTCTCAGTCCAGGGCTGGCTACATCCTTTGCTGACCTGGTGCAAAATGAAATTGCGGCGTTGGTAGGGGGCAAGGAATCAAGCTCTCCTTCTCATGGGCTTGCCACCACAACCCATAGAGGGTGCCAGATCATGGGGGGCAAATCTGGAGAAGGACCCTCCGGGGGACAGGGTCACCCTGTGTGACTCTCCTGGCCCCATGCCCATGAAGCTGGCCCCGCTCCAGCCCCTCCCAATTCTCCCAGGCTAATTCTCATTCTTGCTTCTCTTGTCCAACCTGCCCTGAAATTCCTGGCAAAATATTTCAGGCCCACAGTGGTTAGTCAGGCAGTCCAGCTTGCTGCCCTCCCATGACCAGCTAGGGGATACCCACTGATTTCTAGCTGTCCAAGGTGGAAGAAAATCAAATCCCTTTCACCTTCTGGCACTTTGCCCTTTCTGTCCGAATTACCAGAATTTGATATGAGAGGTGTCACTGGCATTTCTACACAAACTTTCAGCATCCTGAGATTGTAACTCAAAGAAGTTGGCCACATGCTTGCTATCTCCTCCCCTATCTTGGTTCAATTTCCTCATACTGAATGAGTTTTACCCTTTCCAGATTGAAGGTTATGGGTTTTTTGATGAAGAAAAGGAAAGCGAAATAGGAGGTGAACAGCTTCACTTTTGTCATCTGTTCTCTGTCAGTCATCTGTTAATATCATGCCATATGCCTGGAGCATAACTTCCATCCTTTTTCCTAACCCAAACACAACTAATAAAGCTGCGTCTGTTTTCTTAAGAACACGGGCGACCCCAAACCCGCTGTGGGCATCAGCACTCCATCACTGAGTGCAGATCACTCCGTCATTGTTCTGACCGTGGCCCTTGGTCTCGGGCTGGCTTCTCACCAACCGGTCATGGCCAGTGCCGCACATCAGAATTTGTTGGGAAGCCATCTTAGTCCTTGAGGATTACCCCATCGTCCCCATCTGTCCTCATCAAAATCTTCCACGATCACATTGTTCAACTCTTTTTCAGCTCAACTCTCGCTCCTAGGTGCAGACCTGGGAGGCCGTGTAGCTCAGACATGGGAGTGAGTGCTAAGGACTGAATGTGTCCCCTCAAAATTCCTATGTTGAAACCTAACCCCTAGTGTAATGGGAGGTCATTAGGTCATGAGGGCAGAGCCCTTGGGGTGGGATTAGTGCCCTTGTAAAAGGTCCCTTTTTTTACCCTCCTCACCCTTCCCACCATGTGAGGACACAGTGGGAAGACATCTTTTTTGAGCCAGGAAGCAGGATCCCACCAGACATCTAATCTCCTGGCACCTTGCTCTTGAATTTCCAGCCTTCCATCTTGGCTCCCAGTTCTGCCACCCACCAGCCACGTGACCTTTGAAAGTCACCTAATTCTCCATGCCTGATGTTTCATCTTTAATTTGGGGCTAATAAGAGCACCTACTTCATAGAATTATTTATGGTGAGAATCAAGTAAGTAAATAAGCAAAATTCTTAAATAGTGCTTGGCACAGATATGCACTAGGTGGATGCTAGCTACCACCATTATCTAAGGAGGGCACATACCCTCCACCACAGGCCACACCAGTCCTCACTGCCTCACCACCTGACAGATTTATGTATTTCCTGACTGGTCCTGGAGGTGCCTGGGCTTCTGACGGCTTCCTTACGTCTACATTGAATATCCCAGCCTGTCACCCTGAGTTCTGCCAGAATGACGTTTCCACCTTAACAGAACTTAACTGTCTACATCAATTTTCCATCATATCCATACTTCAGGAGGGAAGCGGGGTCCACCTGGGGCCTCAAGGTAATGCGCACGAGGGTGAAGAGCCTGCGGGGGTGGGGGGTGGTGAGGCTGGTGTCCATCTCCCCAGGCAATCTCCCTTTCGGCAACCTGCAGCAGCCGTTCTGATAAAGATGTTAGGGTGGAACCCAGAAGGTTCCATGATGGCAGGAAACAAACATGGGGGAGCTGGTGGTCAGCGGTGAGCTGGTGAAACGGCAGAGGCCGCCCTTCACCCTTTCTCTCAGGGCTGCAGGTCCTGTTGGATGCATCTCCCTCCACTTCTTTTCATTATGGTTCTCGCTCTCAGGCCATTGCAAGGCTCCTTTCGTCCAACACCTCACACTTCACACCTGGCAGTCGATCTGTTTAAAAATACATGTTTTTCCCATTCTAACGAATTTAGGATAAACTGGGTCAGCCCAGGAATTTGGGTGTCACAAAGAACCAGTTTCGAGAGCTAAGACAGGAGGTAATGCTCTCAGCTTCAATGCAAAGAGTCAGAACAAGATAAAGAGAATGATCCTTAACCTCCAACCTGCAGCCCTTCTCCCAAATCCAAGGCAACACCAGAAGCTGCCTGGGAAAGCCCACTGTTGCCATGGAGACGGGACCCCTGGGCGCCGCTCAGCTGCTGCTTCCTTTCTGGGCCAGGGAGTTTTCAACTGACAGTGTTAGGCTGGCACCTGTCTTGGTCCCAGACAGTGGGGGTTTGGTTTTACTTTGCCTTTTTTTTTTTTGTATTTTTTTGCCTTCGTTTCCATTTTTTTCCTTTCTTTTTTCTCTTTTTTTTTTTTTGGAAACTACAGGGACCTTAGTTTAAATATATACCTAATGAGAATTGTACACAACACACACCCCCCACCTGCATAAATACACTGTGGGCTGACAGTACAACCCTGAGCAGGTATAAAACAGCGCACGACATGCTCATGGATTTAATGGTTCAAGGGACAGTTTCCAACCTGCCCCCTTGGCTGCTTGCTGGGGCCTCTTTCTCATAGGTGGGTAGGACTTTGAGGCCACTGATGCTGTGAAGTTTCCTAGAGTGGCCCAATTACAGAGACACCTGTGATCAATTATTTCTGCTGAAAAAAAAAAAAAAAAGAGGCCCCCAGTGCTTCATTCAGCTGCGGTAAGACGGTGCAGCAGGAAACTGCTCACAGGCTAGCGGCCAAATCAGGAGTGCACTGCACAAGTCAAGCAAGAGCAACGCTTCTAACTCCTCCCACGCCCATGCGCCACCCGGCACAACTGGTTCTTCTTAAAGACCTTGTTTTTGAGCAGTTTAAGGTTCATAGAAAAATCCAAAGGAAGGTGCAGAGATTTCCCATACACCCCCTGCTTCCATAGACACCCAGCTTCCCCACTGTCAACATCCCCACCGGATGACCATTGGACCAACGTTGACCATCAACATCACCCCAAGTCCATGGTTTACATCGGGGTTGGTGCTTGGTGTTGTGCATTTTATGGGTTTGAGCAAATGTATAATAACATGTATCTCCCATTATAGTATCACACAGTGTTTTCACTGACCTGAAAATCCTCTGTGCTCTACCGCTCATCACTCTCTCCCCCCAACCCCGGCAACCATTGATCCCTTTACTGTCTCCATAGTTGGGCCTTTTCCAGAATGTCATTTAGTTGGAATCACGCAGCTTGGAGCCTTTTCAGACTGGCTTCTTCCATTTAGTAATAGTGCACTTAAGATTTTTTCATGTCTTTTCATGGCTTGATAGCTTTTCTTTCTTTCTTTCTTTCTTTCTTTCTTTCTTTCTTTCTTTCTTTCTTTCTTTCTTTCTTTCTTCTTCTTTCTTTCTTCTTCTTTCTTTCTTTCTTTCTTTCTTCTTCTTTCTTTCTTTCTTTCTTTCTTTCTTTCTTTCTTTCTTTCTTTCTTCCTTCCTTCCTTCCTTCCTTCCTTCCTTCCTTCCTTTCATATCCTTAGTTGTGTATGCCCTACTCTGCTAGTCTTCAGTTTGTTCTCAGAGAGAGTTGCTCTATACCTAGTTGTGGATTTTGGTGAATCTGGGGGAGGAGGTGAGCTAAGGATCTTCCTACTCTACCATGTTGATCCTACTGATGGTTCATTTCATTTTAGCACTGAATAATATTCTATTATCTGTTTATTTATCCACTCAACTACTGAAGGACATCTTGGTTGCTTCCATATTTTGACAATTATGGATAAAGTTACCATAAACTTCCTTGTGCAGATTTCTGCGTAGATGTAAGTTTTCAGCTCCTTTGAGTAAATACCAAGGAGCGGCACTGCTAGATCTTACAGTAAAGATACATCTAGTTTTGTGAGAAATTGCCAGAAACTATCAAACCATGTTTTAAAGTGGCTGCACCATCTTGCATTCCTACCAGCAGTGAGCAAGTGTCCCTATGGCTCCAGATCATTGTTATTTACGTGTTTGTTTTTGACATCTGTCCATCCTTTTTCCTCAAGCAAAATATACCTGAAGGGAACTAATTTAATCAAAATCATCTAAAGAGCTCATTGTCATATAGTATGAGGAGACAGTCAGAAAGAAATCCTAGTCACCTAGGAAGGAAAAATATATTTCTCGTCAAGAAGTAAAAATATAAGGCAAATCTTGAACATGGGTGTGGCTGTGCACTTTAATCAGGTAAGAACCAAATTTATGACTTACAATACCTGTGTTTATAACATTCTCAAACACAGGCTTGATATCAATAAATCAAGGCCTCTCAAACAGTAAGCGTTAAATATCATCCTAAGAGAAATATGGTTTAAAATAGCTTATGGGAAGCAATATTTTTTTTAAGGGTAGTATTTGAAAATTTTCCTCTCTTTGGTTGGACAACTGTCCATTGAAGTCAATAATCCAACATTAGCACAATGAGGCACTATGATTGAACGTAGCATCAGAGTATCAGATAGTTCCCTCGTAAATCTATTTTATAGTGACAGCTATGGTGATGCTATCTGTGTCTAGCCCACCCTCTTAGAGCAAAGATCTCTAAACCGGGGAGGGTGGCCCAGCTCTGTCACGACCAGGGCCCCAACTTTGCTTTAGCTCAGCAAAAACATGACCAGACTCTCCTGGGTTCCAACATAATTGACAGCTGCAGTTCTACCAATTAAAATCCTCAGAACAGAGACTAAGTGGGAATGAATAAATGCAAATGAGCTGATAAAAGCATGGGCCCTGCTCTGTAAGTAAACAGAACAGCAATCTTTTCTTGGCTACATTTAGACAACACCAGGTCAGAATTTAAAATGGAGCTCGTTCCTAACTGGAATATGCACGTGACATTCTTAAGTGTCTCAAATTTGGCCACAAGTCAATCAGGCAAAAAAGGTGGGAGTTAGGGTGTCCTGACTCCTGAGCTTTGGGGTTTCCAGGAGAGGAGACCCTGTCTCTCTACGTGCCTCCTTCAATCTGTGTGATGAGACATAACCCCCATGTGCTGCTTGTGGCCTTTGCCACGTGAACATAGACCAAGCACATGGAAATACTCACCGGAGAGGTGATTGTGATGACATCATGTGCTCAGCAGGTGGTTTCTGACCCTATCTTTTGGGGGAGGGAGGGTGGCAAAAAATGCCATTTATTCAAATATTGAAGTAAAATAGGTGTGGAAAAGTACAGAAATAAATTGGGCCAATGGTCAGAACAAGAGGAATGCACAGTGGGGATGTATAAAAATGCTTCCCAGGTTCCAACACGGGCAAGTGCTTCCAGAATATCTGGACCATGAGCAGGAGGCCCTGCCCTGAGGTCACCCACCTGAGAGACTCCTCAGAGAAGCAAGGTCCCTGCCCCACAGAGGGGAGGAAGCCTACACCCAAGTCCTTTGCATGCTCTGGCCATGCTTGCACAGAGGGGAAGATCATCTGTGCTAGAAACACTGCCTGCCCAGTGCCATGAATTGTCACAATACCCTCCAATGAGAGCAAACAAGAACCTTCCATCAACAACCCCAAAATCTCTGTCATGAGGGAACGTGGAGGTATGAACTGTCTTTTCAGAGTGTACTATTTTTCTTTCTTATTTAACTAAGTAAAATTACAAACTTTTTAAGGAATAGAACACAACAATTTTTCTTAATGCATGTTTTTTGGGGGGCAGAGGGGAGAGAAACCCTTTTATACTCATTAGATCATCTGTCTTAAACCCTTCTGATATTCCTCATGTTCTTCCTAATTTCAGAGAGACAGAAGTTTTATTTCCTTTATGTAATTCTATATAAAACATACCCAGGAAGGGAGTCATATCTCAACTAACAGTTGGACCAAGGTTTTAAGAGTGGTTGATGGGGGGCGCCTGGGTTGCTCAGTCGGTTAAGCGTCTGCTTCGGCTCAGGTCCTGATCTCAGGGTCCTGGGATCGAGTTCCACTTCGGGCTCCCTGCTCAGCAGGGGGGGTCTGCTTTTCCCTCTCCCTCTGCTGCTCCCCCTGCTTCTGCTCTCCCTCTCTGTGTCAAATAAATAAATAAAGTAAAATAAAAAAGAGAGAGAGAGAGTGGTTGAATGGAATAAAAGTGAGGCACTGGGGCAGGCGGTGCAGAGGGAGGCCCTGCACCTCGGCACTTTCTCTAGGGAAATAATTCCACTTTTTCCTTTGTGTTAGCAGTGATCTACTTTAGGGTCCTACAATACCTATTTCTGCTTCTATCCCGGGCCTCTGACAGAATGCAGGCACTTCAGACAATATTGAAATATGAAATGACAATCTTAACATCCTCTTTGTACACACATTCTCCCATTGCCTGTGGGTGTAAACACTTTTCTATTTAAATCACGTGTACAGCTCTCTCACCTCGAGCATCCTTTAAATTAGCACTTGATCTTTTCCCAAATAGCATTTACAAGGACCAACCATAGCCCAAAAGGCAGAAGCGAAGGGAAACGGCCCAGCGGATGGCAAGAATATCAGTCTGGGAATGAAGCCCGTCGCGGTGCAGGTAGAACCACAGAAATCCCAGGAATAGGAAATCACAGATTCTTCAGCATAAAATAAACTTGTGAGAAACTAATTGCCACAGATTTCATAATGCCCAAAATAAAACTCGGGGAAGATATCATGAGCATACTGTAATGCATAAAATCTTCATATTTGTAATACAATACTCAAAATATGCACCGGAGGGTTGGAGCTTGTCTTCAACGTTCAGTCTTTTAAGTCACTTCAGACAGCTAGCCATATTCACAGAATCACAGTGACTGAGTGTCGAGAGGAAGAGAAGAAACCCAACAGACAGGGCTCCTCCTTGGAGAATGCATGTCCCAGAAGGTGGAGCGGAAGGCTCTGGTTCCTCAGGCACAGACAGGAGGGGGGTGGCTTGGCCAGACGACCCCCTTCCTGGAGGCAGGGACCTAGACCTTCTACCACCCAGCCTCTCTGGGATGAGGAGAGGCTGCTATTTACAACCATCACAAATGACTGTTCATTACTTAGGAGTTTGAAGGAGGCCCCTGCAAAGATTACATTCCAGTGGCTTGATCACCGAAAATGCTGGGGTGGAAGAGCTCTAATTACCGGCTGCTCTCAGAGTTGCCGCAGCAGCTCCTCTGGGATTTTTGGCAGAAACTCCCAGCCTGGGGTGATGCCTGAAAACACAGTCACCTCACTATTATCTTCAGGCAGTGAAGAAGTCTCCCTAACTTATTCCTCAGTTAGGGTCTTGGCATCAGCTTTGGCTCGCCGACCTCCGTGTCCTCATAAAAACAAGCACGTGGTGGTGTTTCTCTGCCTTTCGTTGTAGGATATCTCCAAGGATCAAGAGCACCGGTGGAGGGTATGATGATCCAGGGGACTTTAAGCCAGGGGGTTTCCATCACACATTGACGGTGGTGAGAGCTGGGTTGGAACTCACTTTATTAGAAAGCAGAAGGTGGAAGAAACCAGAGCTGGTGGGGGGTGAACGTCCAACAGCCTGGGGTTTGGAGCCAGAGAATCCGGAACTGGAATCTGAGCTGTATGGTGTGAGGCTCAGAGGAAAGAATGACTTGGTATCAACTGCAATACGGTATTGGTATAGATTATAGAATCGCAGTAGAGCACGTGGGAGGAGGGACTGAGAAAAGCAAGGACTCAAACAGCTAACTGTTTGGTGGCCCCAACAGAGAAAGTGGAAGGAAGGCAGAACTTGTCCACGAAACACAGCCCAACATGGTTCACTCGGCCCCTCTCAAGTCACTCGTGCCACACGCTTGAAGAGGTTGTGTGTTGGACAGAGCAGCCCAGGGAGAAGACAGGATCTCAGGAAGAGCTGCATCCAGGAGCTTGGTGGGGAGAATTTCCCCCTTCACCTACAGAGCTGTTAGCAAGGAGGTCATCCCCGGGCAAGACCCTTGTAGGCAGGGACTTCTCCAGGCTATCGCCGGGTCTAGAGCTTCCTGTGGACTTCTCTGGATGAGGGACCTCCCGCACACAGCATAGGAATGGCGAGCCTCTTTATTACAGCTCCCTGCTTCAAATCCTGCATGTATACACATGGGTACACACACACAGAGCATTTAAGCTGACATTTCCTGAGCAAACCCCCATTCAGAAAAAAGACCACTCATCCTTCACATTCATTTGACTTCTACTGGTAATAATTATTTGCTCAAAACTCAAGTTGCCTCTTAATTTCCAGGCTCTTAAGCAAGGAATATCTAGCTCGCCCATCCTAAATGGGCCATGAAAGCTTCTGAGCTGCTAGATTAACCTCCCATCTCCAGACACTTGGCCATGGGAAACTCTTAGATGACCTTAGTGGATCTACAACAAGTTAATATGCATATGAATTTACTATACAAATATACCACGATTAAGGAAAGCACATGGTTATTTCCTGAGTGAGTGCTGACTCAATGGTTTATCCAATCAAAGACAGGAAAGCAAGGTGCATCATGCCTACTTTCCTTGGTAATATTATGTGATGGCTTCACAAGTGTATCCCTAAAATCCATAGTCGGTGAGCTAGGCTTAAAAGGCAAAGTAAGCCACGGAAAGTTTCTTCCCACTCTTGACTGTGGCACATAATGAATGATCTCAGACTCTGCACTGTAATAGTTTAAGATTTCTCTTCTATCAGTTTTGTTTTTCCGACTGTGGTAATTCTGGCAGGTTTTTCAGGTTCCTGGGTGCGGTGGTCTAATTACAAACACAGTGCAGTAACAGGGCAGGTTCTGACAGGTAGCTAAATGATGCAGCCCAGACCTGAGTAACTCTTCTGACTGATGTGACATAGTCCCCGAGAAGCAGCTGGCCATGAGTGCGAGTTTATTCCACACCTCAGCACCACCACGACACGATTCTGCCATCTCTTTCCCATGGTCACCTCTCGTGCCACCTGATGGACCATGTGACCTTCGTAGGGTCACACAACCTCTGACACCTCTCCTGTTCTGGTCATGCTGCGTGGACAAAGGGGGGCCTGCTCTGGACACGTCGGTAGACGATCCATCACACTTCTCCTTTGCGATCTTTGTGAGGTGACAAAGTCTTCGATTTTCTCTTCTGCCAAATTTCTCAGAGGAACGGGTTGATGAGTAGCTTCTCCCATGGAAGAGACCAGCAAAGAATAAAGGCAGCTTACCCCAGACCTCCACTGAATTTCAGTCATTTCTACCTCAGTCTTGTTCCCTTGGGAATCTGAAAACTGTCCCAAATGAATTTTCACATTCTTACCCAATTCCATGAGTGCAGACATTTTTATTCATGAATTCATCCATTATTTCATTTATTTGTATATTGGCACTGGCTGAATTGTGTCCCTCAAAGTTCATGGGTCAAACTCGTAACCCCCAGCATCTCTGAACGTGACCATAGTTGGATATAAGGTCTTTAAAGAGATAATTAAGGTAAAATGAGGACTCAAGGGTGGGCTCTAGTCCAGTCTGACTGGAATCCTCATGGGAAGAGATCAGGATGCAGACATGCACCGAGGGACGACTATGTGAGGACACAGGGAGAGGACCGCGTCTACACCCCAAGCAGAGTGGCTTCAGAAGGAACCAATCTTGCCAATACCTTCATCTAGGACTTCCAGCCTCCGGGATGTGAGACAATAATGTGTGTTGTCTAAGGCAGCCAATCTGTGGTATTTGTTATGGTGGCCCGAGCACATTAACACAGCACCTCAGGTGTACCAGGCATTGTTAGAAATGATGGATATAGGGGTGCCTGGGTAACTCAGATGGTTAAGCATCTGCCTTCTGCTCAGGTCATGATCTCAGGGTCCTGGGATTGAGCCCCGTGTTCGGCTCCCTGCTCAGTGGGGAGTCTGCTTCTCCCTCTGCCTCTGCCTCTCCCCCTGCTTATTCTCTCTCTCTCTCTCTCAAATAAATAAATAAAATCTTTAAAAAAAATGATGGACATACACTGGTGAATAAAACAAAGTTTTTCGCCCTTCCCCATGTTGAGGAAGATGCTGTCTGTGAACCAGGAAGTGGTCCGCCCACACCTCAATCTCAGACTTCCAGACTCCAGAACCAAAAGATGAATGTCTGTTGCTGATAAAATCCCCCAGTCTATGGTATTTGATATGGCAGCCTGAGGACACTATGGTACCCTTTCCCATGTCTTTCTTTTACAATTCACAAATTCATGAGTGAGATCTTGAAAATGAAGTCACAGTCCACTCAGATGTGGAATTGCTGTGTTTCCCATCAGTAATGACTTGATGAAAGGTGGTAATCCTGTAGGCCTATGGGAAGACAGCTGGGTCTGTTGAGTTAGTACTTTGATGAAGCTATAATTCCTCTGTTCATACTGCCTATACTGTGGAACATAACAGTGGTTCTCAAACTTGGCTGAAATCAGCTGGGGAGCTTTAGCAATACTGATGCAGGGGCCCTGCCCTCAGAGATCCTCATTCGACTGGTCTGGAGAGAGGCCAGGGAACTGGGATGTTTAAATGCTCCCCAGGGAATTGTAATGTGCAGTCACGATTGGGAACTTCTGCTCTGGCTCCAGATAAGCACATCCACTTCCAGCACACACTAGAAGAGGCTTTGTCCATCTCAAATACCCGCCCTTTGCTCAGTGTCAGACTAATGACTCTA
Organism: Phoca vitulina; assembly: GCF_004348235.1. Taxonomy (NCBI): domain Eukaryota; kingdom Metazoa; phylum Chordata; class Mammalia; order Carnivora; family Phocidae; genus Phoca; species Phoca vitulina. The sequence goes on along the minus strand of NW_022589736.1, from coordinate 5,897,313 downwards.
GGTGGAAATTCAATCCAATTCAACAAACATTTTAGAGCCTGTGGTAATGGACAGTTCATGGGGAAGTGAGCACTTATAAGGTGTGACCCAGTACTCAAGGCATTTACAGTTTGTTTTGGGGGGGCTGAAGTGAAGAGGGTGATAAAGCTTGTGCATTAGCACTCGACAGTTGGATTGTGTCTCCAGAAGGAGGCTGATGGTTTGGGGGTCAGCATGACCTGCTCTGCGTCAGCAGACTCCCCTCCAGTGGTGTGCTTTCTACAAGATTGCCATAATACTCCCTACTTTACTGGTAAACTCATGCCCGGCCCATGTCCCATGGTCACACAGCCCGTGACATCAGAGCTGGGTTTCACCTTGGGCCTGAGTTGCCTCAAGGCCTTGCTTTTCCAATGGAAGACACTGATAAATATAGTGGATCCTAGAGGTATTCAAAGAATAAATCACCCCAACAGATAATTTGCCTGTTTTCTTTGGCTTATTTCCTTCTAACAGCTCATGCACAGTCTTAAAAATACCCATCCAGGGCTAAGACCCAACAGGCTGGAGGCCTGCAGCTCCAACCTCCTTGGATTGATGATGTCATGGAATGGATTATCAATATGGCTTCTTGTTACTGTGGTCAGTCGTCAATATGATCTATAGATTAACATGTCTTAGATCCTGATGCTTATAGCACAAGCTCTCTGCCATGCCTAAACTTGTTATGTATAAAATTGGAGTATCAGTCAGAGGTCCCACTGGAATCCCACCCAGATCATTCAACTGGGAGAGCTGAAGGAAAAGGCTATCCACAGACATGTGGGCAGAGGGAAGAGAACCAACCAGGACACAGAGGCCCCTGGAGATCAGCCGTGGCAGGAAGGCCTGACAAAGCAGGAAAGGGAACGGTGTTCCTGACACTCAGTGACCACGGAGAAGGAGCCACCTGGCAGGGGCTGAAAAGCTGGGAAGGGACCCCACATCCTCCTGTCTCCAGGGCTGTCATTGGACAACCCCCACAGGAAGCCGGACAGTGCAGGAGCCGGCCCACACCGTCCTCATGGGCAGCCTCTTGGGACAGGGATGAGGACAGCAGTTGTGGAGAAGGCACAGGGTGGGTTAATTCTCAGGACTGTCAACTGGAAGAGTGTGAGTCAAGGAACAGAAGAAGCCAGGGAATCTTGAGTTAATGCCTCAGTGACCTGCCTTCCCATGACTTCCTAGTGGAATGTGAGCTCGGGGGGCCTCGGGTTCTGTATCTCTGTCTTCAACAATACCTTCAGCTCACCTGAGATGAGCTTAGGTGTTTATTTCGTTACTTGGTTGATTAATTAACATGTGTCATATTTTTTTTTAGTCAAAAAACTTCTGTCAGATGTTCTGTAGAGGTTTCCTGAGGAGCAGTCAGTTGGTTGAAGAACTAGGTGACGTGGGGGCTCGTGATCAAACTCGGAACGGCAGTTTGTCTACACTTCTTCCTTCTGTGGAGTTGGGAGTTGTCAAGACTGAGCAAATCCATCAGGGCTGAGCCTATAGAAGCCTGGTGGAGTTTGTGATACCACAGGCAGCCTCCTCACTGGGCTGACGTATTCACCAGCTTCTACCTCCTGTTTCCCAAATATTGATCAGGATGCTGCCTAAGTCCTCAAACCTCCTACATTCATGAGACCTGTTGGTGAAATACTTATTTAGAGTTTGAAAATCATCTGATATCAAGAACTATTTTTCAAGGCGAGCAAATCCACATCACAAATATATGTTGGCTTGAATCTTCAGGCTCCGTCTCGGTGTTTCTGATGAAACCTTATATCTTCCTTCTGTATCAAGCCCTTGGAATATTATTTTATAAGATAGTTACTGTTAAACATAAATAGGACCTCTCTCATGCTGTATACCACATAACTTACTCTTATATTACTTTTATTGTAGTCCTCTGTCTCCATCACCACCGTGACCTCCTTCTGCCTGATGGGATATAAGCCGTGGGAGGATGGGATCTTTGACTCCTGTGTTGGACTATGTGTCCCGAAGAGCTAGAATAGCACCTGACTCACAGCAGGTGAGCGATAGATCCCTGTTGCACCAACAGGAGGATTCACGCTTACTCCACGTGAGATGTTGTCCTGTGGGCAGTGGGTACCACAGTGAGAAACACGCAGCCTGACCTTTGCAGTGCTTACAGGCTGGTGTAGTGGGGCAGAACCAAGGCTTGATGTTGAATTATGTCCTCAGTCCTGCAGGATGAGAGAGGGTGAAGGAGCAAAGTCAGAAGAGGAGGGGAAGCAAAAGAAGGCTATTTAGGCATGAGGCAATGCTTTGGAAAGCTGTGTGTGAGTTGCTCACTGGCTGTTCCTTAGGGCCAGTCCCGGGGGCCTGTGGTCACTACATGGTTGGCATCAGCAATAAAGCCCAGTGTTAACCGTAACTGCCTCTCTGCAGCCCCTGAATGCTCCATCATATTCACGTCTGTCTTTCTGCTAAGGCTGTTCCCTCCATCCCAACCCTCTTCTCCTCCCCCACTTCCCGTTTATCTAGCAAACTCCTACTTGTTCTTCAAAACCCAGTCAGCCATCCTTTACACCATGAGAGTCCCCCTGCCCCTGGCTCATCTAAGACCTTTCCTGTACCACAGACAATGAAAATAATACTAACTCACAGGTCCTGAGGACTCACTCTACTCCGGGCACCATCTTCATTTGTTTCTCGTAACTAACCCCCTTGAAGTATAGAAACTGAAGCACAGAGAAGCCCTGGGTGACAGCTCAGCCCACAGCCACTGTCCCCATGTCTCAAGTGTATCTGACCCACTGAACTCAGAGCAAGAGCCTTGTTGCCAACTTCTTTGTATTTTCAACCCCAGCATGGTGCTGGACACTTAGTAGATGCTTCCTAAATAGTCGATCAAGAGTTGATAATTATTCTCTTGGATTCCTTGATCTCTCTCCCTCGGTACTCTCCCACCTGCAGACTGACTGCTAAATTATTTTTGTGCCAAGATTAAAATAGAATTCTCAGAGGTTTTGGCATTTGAAAGGAGAGATGAGTAGAACATTTCACACATAGCCTAAAAGGAGTGGTAAAATTTTAGGTGTGTGCCCACCCTGGAGAGCTTTCCAGAATCTCGCCCTGTACACGGTTCAGTTGGTTCCCTGAATATGACAGGGCTGAGGAGCAGGACCTCTTGGGAGGAGCAACCGTGTTCTTCTGCTTCTCACTCACAGCCTTCGAGACCACACTGACCCATGTGGGTGATGCAGCACTCACGTTGTAGAGACGCTGAAGCTGGGAGTGGAACAGTCCCAAGTTGGGGAGGAGAAGGAATGCTGATGAGAAATCCAGTGAAAATCTGGCAATCGGTCAAGTGTGAGGGGCTCTTGTTCCCCACCCCAAACACCACGGGTGGTGCACAAAGAGATTATCATTTCATTAACCCTGAAAACCAGAGCAGCATCAAAACACCCCAAAAATCAAAGTCGACAGAGCCCTGACTTGGCAAGACGTAGTTCTAGATTCTTCCCATATACAAATGCAGGCTCCCCACAGCCTCACACAGTCAGTATTCTTATCCCCACTTTACAGATGGAGAAATTGAGGAACAGATGGACAAGGTAACCTGTGGCAGGTCACACAGCTGGTAGCAAAGATAAAAACACACAGAGACACTGCACAAGAACACGCACCACACACACAAATAAAAGGATGAAGGTAAGGGTGGGTGGTTAAAATTTACGTGTAATACAGAAATAGAGGGGCATCTGGGTGGCTCAGTCGGTTAAGCGTCCAACTCTTGGTTTTCGGCTCAGGTTGTGATCTCAGGGCCATGAGATCGAGCCCCGTGTAGGGCTCTACACTCAGCGGGAAGTCTGCTTGAGAGTCTCTCTCTCTCTCTCTCCCTCTGTCCACTGTCCACCCCCACCTCTGCTCACTTGCTCTCTTTCTCAAATAAATAAATAAATAAATCTTAAAAAATATATAGAAATAGAAAACAGAATAAAATATTTTAGATATTGACTTTTTCAGAACTAGAGAATTTGGAAGCATAAATACGACAGGGTGATAATGCTGTCTTTAGTTACAATGTTGATACTTTGACAGGGAACAAACTGATGGTTGTTGGATTGGGGGATTAGTGGGCACAACGGGAGAAGGGGTTGGCAAATACAGGTTTCTAGTTATGGAATGAGTAAGTCCCGGGGAAAAGGGTAGAGCCCAGGGAGCTCATAACAGCGTTTTGCTGGGAGAGATTGCAGCCACACTTGAGGGCGCAGAGCACAATGTACACAAGTCTGGAATCACTACGTTGTACACCTGAAACCAATGTAACATCGTGTGCCAGTTATACTTCGACTAAATTTGTTTTGATATTTTGGTCATCATGTTTTTATATTCTGATTTTTTAATTGTATTAAAATATTATTTATTTGAATTATTGGGTTCCTTGGCACTCCTTTAAATTTTATGCTTGGAGGGACTATTCCCAGTGTACCCAGACATAGGTGGAAGATTTCAGACCTCAGAGCGTTCAAAAGAACCTCCCAATGTGGTGATCCATTCATTGATGGAGAGCAGAGTCACTGTATATGGGATGAAAAGCCTGAAGGAGAAAGATCAAATCTTAGAGGATGGTGCTGGGCTGGCAAATCCATGCCCCTCGGACTCCTGCTTGAACTTCCTACGAGTCTAAGAATATATTTTTTTTCTTCACAGCTGGGAGTGTAGGAAAAAAGTGGTCTCTAAGTAAAGCTGAAAATCTCCTTGGGTCAGAAACTCAAGAAACAGTTTGGCTCAAGAAGAAGAACTATTATTTGAGGGGTCTGCCTATGTGCATCAATATTTTACTATTTACCTAATCGACAAATACCCAAATAATTACAAAGTAAATATTTCAAGAACTTAAATTTTGTTCGTCCTTAAATTTTGACTTAAAATTGTGATTGTTTTATTTGTCCTTTTCATGTTATTTACAAATAAAAGTCATGCATGCTTATTAAACAAAATTTGTATGAAATAGAAAGATTTTCCCCTTTTTATATTTTATCTATTTTGTGGTTGGTTAATAAAGACTGTCATCGTAATAGCAGATCGTGTGCTTACGTGTGAAAGGAAGGACTGAATTAGATTACTTCCAAGGTTCTGGAGAGTGCTAAAAACATTTCAGGCTGAATTAAAGTCACTATACTCCCTCGTCTGCAGATCAAAAATACCAAGACTCCCTTTTGTCATTTATAACACAAAATTGTCCTTAGATCATCTCCACTTGTCTCTAAATCTCCTTGACTCTACAAAACAAGAATTGGCCTATTCCAGGGTGGTGTAAAAGTCTTCCCCGTGGAAGGTGACTCTCAAGGTGAGAGCCGTGTGCTGTGGGGGCCAGGGACCGGCCCTCTCCGGAGGGTGTTCTGTGGACCCTCCGCGCTCACAGCTCCACCTGTCCAAATGAGTAATGGTCACAGTGGTGACTCCTACATAGCTTGGGAGGAAAATAAAGAAATACTCTAACTTTTAAAAAGGAGATATATACAACGTATATATATATTAGAAGAATGTGGGGAGGATTTTCTTTCTGGGTTAGGATGTAAAAGTCAGAAGAGAAAGTCACACTCGTCCTGACGGTTGAGAAACAGCCACATATTCCACAGAATCAGAGGATTTTTAAACCCAACTGCAGAACGAAGGACACAGAAGGACCCAAATTAAGTGGATTCCAGAAAGGGACAAACCGTGCCCCAAGGCTAAGAGATGTAGGCTGCTTTCTGGTCTGGTGGAGTGGGGAGCCAGCAGCTGGGGTTCTTGGCGTTGGTGGCCGGAGCGGACCGGCCTGATGGGCCAGAATCCCAGGGAAGCCCAGCCCAGCTCCACCCACTGCCCACGGCCCTAACCCCATGCCATCCACACCGCAGTGAGTAGGAACACACCACCCTCGCCTGCACGTGTGTTTCTCCAACACGTGTGTCCCTCCAACACGTGTGTCCAGCAAAAGAAAGCCACCTTGAAACACGTGGGAAATGATGGTTTGGGGAGATTGGCTGGAAAGAGGGCACAAAGGAGCTTTTCAGGGCAAAAGAAATGTTCTATGTGTTGTTTGGAGGGACAGCACATCAGTGTATGTGACTGACACACCTATAAAGATGAAGGAGGAATGAAATAAAAATGAATGAAGCGACTGGGCGTCCTGACAGTTGAAAGTTGAGTGTCTATAAAAATGCAAGTAAATTTTTTCAGATTATTTACAAATAATTCATTAAACTCTTTATGACATTATATTATTTTATAACTTAATTTAACTTGAAATATTTTGCACTCAGAGTAGAGGGAGATAGAAGCTCTAATTTACAGGAATTCTTTTTCCTTTTCCTCGTAAGAATAGCATAACGATTAGTTTTGATGGGAACACTTCATTTTCCATATGTACTATTAAAACGTCACATTCATATTAATATTGCGATTTCACCCTCTGACACTGTAAAAAAAGAAATCCATCATTTTATCTTTTCATTTGCAACTTTGTCTTGAGATCCTATACTCAGACTCAACACTAACCTTCCCCCATAAATATAAGCCTGGTGAAGAAGAGAGTTAATCTTCAAAGAGCTGTCAATTAAGTCCTCCATTAAGATACAAAGATGTGTTTATATGCAAACTTTCGGTTTATAACTTTGAGTCACTAAGACATTCAGTGACTTAATGAGCAACAAGGCAGTTAAGAAAGTAAGCTATTGGAAGAGGGATGAATAAAACATATTAAGCAATGTGACAATGAAGCAGAATATGGAGATTCCAAAGCCATAAGATACTGAATTTGAATTTCACATGGAAAGGACTCTGCCAGGGAAGGTTTTTTTTGTTGTTGTTGTTTTATTTTTTTAAATCCAGTACGTCGTTTTAATTAAATTACGACTCTGAATTAGACATAAATCAACCAGACCCTTTTGGCTTTCATTTTTAGCACAAAGATCCTATCATCTTCAGCATTTCATTCAGAGCTAATTAAATATGTATTTATGGTTCTTAGTACCTTGAAACAGAGGAGGACTTCCAGAACTTACTGAGCCATTGAGAAGGGAGCTATTTTGAGGATAGTAACTGAATGTCAGACATTTGCCACAGCACTCTGCTTCTAAAATCTAAATGTATTTTCTGGGTGTGTAAATAAGCTTCATAAAACTCTCATTGTTTCCATCCCTAGTAACAGTGTAAATCCACCACAAACCGAGCGCCTCTGTTTGCCGCCAACACGATTTCAACACAATGCTTCCAGCCTCACTTCTAGAACCTTCCTTCTTGGCATTCCTGAACACCAGCAAAGCCAATGTGCACACGATTTCCTTACTCAGACCATCTCCCCCCCACCAAACACACACACACACACATACAGCCCCCCATCCCCAGCAAAAATTTGCTTTTGAGTATTTTCAATTCTGGTTGTGGGTTAGAAAATATATTTTCGCTGAGTTTATTGGCTGCCTTGAAAACCAAAATGCCTGCTTCATCTGCTAATGACCATCATGTTTTCTCTGGAGGTGCCCTGCTGTGTTGAACTCATGGTTAACACTTTCAGGTTGGAGGAAAGAAATATACCAAATAAAAACAACTGACTTATTTCCACATCAGACAGAAACCATTTAGGGAGACAGAAAAATGCCCTCCTGGAAGTAAGGGTCCAGGGATACAAGAAGAAAAATACTGTTTCGGCAACTAATGGAAATTAAGTGCAGCAAGCCATTTTTTAAAAAGGATGTTTGCATGTGTCTTGGGAGGGAAATGGTGGCTTTGAGACATATAGAAGGATTGTCTGTGTAAAAACAGGCAGCAGGACCGGCTTCCTGTTTTCCTGGTGCCTCGTTAAAAGGTTTTGAGAGACAGCAGGATGCCTGTAAGCAAAACATTTTTGAATTTTTAAAAAATGGCTAAAAACATCAAAAAAGTCCTGAACAGAAAAGGGACCTTGGTGGGAAATCCGTTTGAAATGGGGACATTGCGAAGTGGGGCATATGATGTGGTGTGAAAAGCAGTGGGAACAGAAGATGAAGCTTTGGGAATGAATCTGGATTTTTCTCAGAGAGTAGGTGGAACCCTGATTTGGTCAGTTGGTGGCAGTTAGTGGTGAGACGTCCTGGGTCAGGGTCAGGATGTTTTGTAACTTGATTCTAAGATACGAGATTACCAAAATACATGTGTCAACTGTTCCAATAGTTGTCACACACACACACACACACACACACACACACTATCAATCAAAAAAAAACCTGTGGTTATTGCTTAGTAAAAAAAAAAAGAAAAAGAAAAAAAAAGTTAAAATTCCCTTTGAAACTCATTGTCTACCTTGTACCGGAAATAAAAATTTCTAAACATACGGTTAAGGATCTGTTGCTACTTCCCAGCTCTGGGGCCAGGGGTCAGGGAGCCCCTCTGTCAGGCTTCGCTCCCCAGAACGAATCCTTGAGCACAGGTGGGGTATGGAGTCGGTGCTGGGGACGTGTGCTATGGGGTTTTAATACCAGCGTGCCATCACAGTGCGGCTCCCGAGCAAGGAGACAGACAGCGCTCGCCCCGGCCCTCAGCCTCCTGGGCTCTCCCTGCATAAAGGCCATGTGGACCAATGTGTGTGAGACTGGGCTGTGGGCTTCTGAGTTACTCCTATTGTTCTTGGAGCTCAAATCAGTCACCCTGCGGAGGGATTGCTCTCACGTCTATGTGGCACAATGGCAAATAGGCAAACCCAGGGCCCCCCAATAGCACAGGGCCAGCGATGCGTTCACATCGGAACTTGAACCACAGTGGGCCACCCTCCATTTTTCAAGGTGGTGTCTCCAGCTGTGTGAAGGAAAGGTCTATTTTGCTTTTTTTTTTTTTCCTTAGAGACTAAGCAATTCTTTACTCCGGGCTCGCTGCAACAGAAAACCTGTTTGTCTTTTTTTCTCAATAACTGAGGTGTTAGCATCCCTCCCTGGTTCTGCCCACATCATGTTCAGGGCCAAATTCTTCAAATAAGAGAAAGACGTTGGTAGAACCCAACAGGTCTGGAGAATTAGAGGCGACATAATGTGAAATGGCAGCTGTGTCATAGAATTGCCCCTGTTGGGTCTGTTTTTGTTCGAGACGGGGACAACAGAATGTCTCTGAGAACCGGAAGCAGGGACCCTACTCCCTCTCCTTCTGGACTCCAGGGGGCAAGGCTGGCTCTGAAAGCCCCTGGAAATATTAGACTCGCTGCGGTCTGACCTGCCCCAGTCTCTGCAGAACTTTTTGGCTGTTTGCAATAGCATATAGTGAGTCATGCATTTACAAGCGTTTTTTGAAAAGGGGAAACCCCTCCCTACTTGAAATAGGACTCTCCTATGAAAAGAGACAATGTCAAAGCAGCAGACAGCTCATCATCCCCTGACTGTGTTCCTTTCATTCTTCTGACCGATTCTGTTTTGAAGAGCAGTTTTAACTGTTAGAAGCCTGACATCCAATCCTGTTCTCAAGCAAAAAACCAAATTCTCTTTGGGCTTGCATATAGAAAACAAATCAGCACCTCCTCTGATAACAGATCCCAGGCCAAAAGAAACACAAACTGCTTTGTGGATTTAGAGAGACATGTGGTTACCTGAGCTTAAAAAACAAACAAACAAACAAAAAACAAAAAACAGGGGCGCCCGGGTGGCTCAGTCGGTTAAGCACCTGCCTTCGGCTCAGGTTTTAGATCTCGGGGTCCTGGGATCGAGCCCCGCATCAGGATCTCTTCTCAGCGGGGAGTCTGCTTCTCCCTCTGCCAGTGCTCTCTCTCTGTCAAATAAATAAATAAAATCCTTAAAAGCAAAACAAAACAACCCCCCAAAAACCCAAAAACAAGCTTGGTCTGTATCTTGTGATATGGGACATAGAGCGAGATGGACTAATGCAGCTCTCCACCCCCTACACTGTCCTCTTTAGCTACAGATCCCTGGTATGATCGCTTTTCCGTAACAGCATCCCCATTTTGGTGTGAGTCTTATCCTCCCAGAGACCCTGCAGCACTTGGTGACGGTGCCGCGCATACTTTCCCCTCCCAGGGAAAACATCCTCGTGTTTTCAGGGGTCGTAGTTGGCTTGAGCTTTCTAGTCAGACCCTAAATCAATCTCAGCATCCTTGCTCTTACATGGAACTGAGGTTGAGAACTTTCTCCCAAGGGGGAAAAAAGAGCCAGATTCAGTCAGATGTGGCATGGGCTGTTTTTGGTTAGATGATTCAGCCTATTTTTGTGGATTTCCCAAGATGCTTTCTGAAACTCTGTTGAAAAATAGCTTGTGTGATCTTGTAACAAATTAAACAAAAGGCAAGCCACCAAGTGCCTGCCTGTTTGAATACAATAACCACAAAAACTCTGATTCATTGTGACCCACTGTGGAGGAAGAGATGTCAGGGATCATCAGTTAAATTGTAACATTCACAAACTCCAGGTCCCTGCATTCCTCTTTGGGGTTTAATGAAAGATAGAGGGAGGGTTGGCAACATTTTTAATAGCCCTCAGGATCGTTACACAAAAATACTGGTAAAGGTCTGTACCAGGAAGCATGGTTGTGCCATCTTCAGGTTTTGATGAATTGGGGGATAGAGGATACAAGCTTTTTTTTTTTTTTTTTTTTTTAATTTTAGGAGCTAAATAATCACTCTACATATATTTTCTTTAACAATTTTAAAAAAGGATTCCCACACTTTTTGAAGTCTATTTTCTTCCTGACTGCACACACCCACATTTCTTTGCTGACTTACTCATGAGCAAAACAGTAAGCACCCAATCTGTTTTTCACCAGCCATGATGACTGGCCAGGCTTTTCCCTGCATACTTCATGCAAATGGAATTTCCAGCACACCCACTCTTTGTATCCTTCTTGTTGATGTTGACATTGTTGTTGGGTGTTTTCCTCTGGCCTGAAGAGGAGGGAGACTCTGTGCTCTCTCTTACCTCTCAGGGAAACATCGTAACAAAGAAACATATTTGGAAGATGTTCAGCCCTGCCCAGCCTAGTAATGTGGTTTATCTAACCCTCAGGCTCTTTCACACACAGAACTTCCTTTTCTGAATAAAGCCTCCCTCCCTCCCCCAGGGAGGTGATCCCCTTTGTCTGGGAGATGTCCTGTCCCTCAGGGTGGCTTTTGAAATGTGCAGTTTTGCTGAGGAACAACAGTAACAACACTCTTGGCTCTTTTTCCTGAAGGTGGATTTGTTGCTAGTGTGGTGATTACTATTCCTGTCTGGAGTGGGGAATTTCAGCCCTTAGAGGATTTCTGAGTTAGAAGGAATGCACAGACTTGGGACAACTTAGAACACACTCCAAGAGAATGCTGGGCACTGTGTGTTTTGCCAAAAGCCATCTAGAATGTTCTGTTTTCCAAGTCTCAGATGTATCTTTACCTTTTGGGGTCAAGTTTTCTCTGTTCTTGGGAATCTGGAGCTTTCTATTCCTGATTTCCTTTTTGTTGTTGTTGTTGTTGTTGTTGTTGTTATTTCTTTGACAGAGAGAGACACAGCGAGAGAGGGAACACAAGAAGGGGGAGTGGGAGAGGGAGAAGCAGGCTTCCCGTGGAGCAGGGAGCCAATGTGGGGCTCGATCCCAGGGCCCTGGGATCATGACCTGAGCCGAAGGCAGACGCTTAACGACTGAGCCACCCAGACACCCCTATTCCTGATTTCCTTAAGGACTATGAAAGTCCTTAAGACTCAATGGGCTTATAAGAAGTACACAATTTTTTTTTTTTTTAAGCACCGTTCTTTGTAGTTGGACTCAATGGATCTGAAACCATATGCATTCGATTTCCCTTTATTTATCAACTTGTCCTAAAGGAGGGAAAATCCCATCAAGTGTATAAAGGATTTCATTCTATCTTTAAATGCAGCAAAATAATTTCAGATGTTTAATAGTCTGTGAACAATTAATAAAAATGGCTTCAGTCAGTAGAAACCTAAATATCATAATTTGTATTTCAAATGATCTTCAGCCATCTATGAGAGTTAGAATATATAATGTAAACCTTTAATAGTCACAGAGGGAAAAACAGCAAACAAATGGTTACTTTCATATTTTTAAGAACAAAGTCTCTAAGGTCTCCTCAAAGGTTAAAAAAATATATTGTTAGTTGTTCCTGAATAGAGAAACAAAGCAAGCACAAACTCTCAATGACATAAAGTTGGATTCTATAGAAATTTTCGAAGAAGTCAGTCTCAAGTCTACAATCTGCTTACTCTTTCCTTCAAATCTCCAGCGAACTTAGTACTTATTTTCATTGAAATGTAGCCTTATGAACAAGATCATGTGCTCAGAAAATGTCCTCCATGACACTCAGATTCTAAAATAGAAACACGGCAAGGCTTCCCTGAAAAATTGTGCTATAATGATTCTGGAAAGTGATCAGACATGTCACCAATTGTTACAGCAGCGTGCGCTATGAGAGCTGGTAGGAATCTTCTGGCTTCCCCCTCTGCTGAAAAACAGAGGAGATTCAAATGCACTGTGACAAGACTATTAGCTGGAATGACCCTGAATTCGCGCATTAAGTTCTCCCATTCTTAACTCCTGTACAGGATTCCAGCGCAAGCTGTAATCGGCTTTTACAGGCACCCCTATTTATACACACTCTTGTCCCTCCTGTTGAGTTTTTATTCTTGAAGTTTGTTTACACTGAAGTGGACGTTTTATAAGCAACACTGAAGACTTCCTGCCTTATATTTCAGCTCGCTGCTGCAAGCTCTACTCATGGGGCTTGCGGCAGTACCTTTTTCTGATAGGGCTTCCATCTAGTGGAAGCTTCTGCAGGTCAGATTGCTTGTATCTGTGTGGCCAGGAGAAAGTTTGTCATGAGACTGTTTTTATTTTTTTAAAGATTTTATTTATTTATTTATTTATTTATTTATTTATTTATTTAAGAGAGAGAGAATGAGTGGGGTGAAGGGCAGAGGGAGAAGCAGGCTCTCTGCTGAGCAGGCAGCCTGACATGGGGCTCCATCCCAGGAACCCGGGATCATGACTTGAGCCTAAGCAGACGCTTAACCACCTGAGTGACCCAGGTGCCCCATGCACATCATGAGACTGTTTTTAAAAATGCATATCAACTTGATAGTTGTAAGACCATCATATTCATAACTTCAACTTGCTGATGACAGAAACTTAGAATTTGAGGGGCGCCTGGGTGGCTCAGTCATTAAGCGTCTGCCTTGGGCTCAGGTCATGATCTCAGGTTCCTGGGATCGAGCCCCTGCTCGGCGGGAAGGCTGCTTCTCCCCCTCCTACTCCCCCTGTTTGTGTTCCCTCTCTCGCGCTGTGTCTCTGTCAAATAAATAAATAAAATCTTTTTTAAAAAAAAAAGAAACTTAGAATTTGAAAAAAAAAATCTTTAACTTTTGAACACGTTCCACACAGTCAGATACACAAACGAATCCAAGTAAACTCCAGAGCTCAGTTGCCGTTATGATCTCCATGCTGCTTAGCAGAAGGTGGTGTAGTTGAGCTCATTGTAAGGCCAGCATGGTGAAGGCAGGAGGAATGTCCATCTGCTGGGAAAAGGAATGGGTGCTTAGTGGTGATCTTCAATGAGCTTGTCTTTCCAAAGAGACAGAAACGTATTTGTGAAGCTTCTATGTGTCACACTTTCCTTCTTGATGAAATTTTGATCATCGTTTGTCTTCACAAAGCCTGGAGAGGTGTTGAAAGAAACAAATGAGCTAATGGTTATGAAAGCACTCTTTGAAAATGCTATATAAATACAGTGCTTTCACGGTCTATTTGTGAGATGGGGGAGGGAAATACCAGTTTCACACACATACAGAAATAACACTGATTTCACCTTCAATTAGAACTTCATCTCAAAGCTACTGATAACTTGGTCATTAAATACATACAAAAACCTTAGTAAGAGAATTTTCAGAAAAAGGTAAAATCATCACTCTCTACAGATTTCAAACAAATACATGTTACAGAATTTATTTAACTCAGATGATGTGAGTGAACAAGGCAGATGTGACAACCCATTCCAAGCAACAGTGAAAATAGCACAGTTGTATGTGGAATGAAGGGTTGCAAATGGGGACAAAACAGGAGGGGAGGAGATGCAGGAAGAAGTCCATTAAATCACTACCAGAAAGGACAGAATTTGCATATTTATAAATTACCTGTAACTTCAAAGAATTGCAAAAACAAAACAAAACAAAAAACCTATCACAGACAATGCATAGTTAGACTCTGCTAATCCTGAAGGATATGCTCTAGATGACGCAGTTTTCCATTGAAGCACAAAACTTTTTCTATACAAAGAAGAGTACAGATTCTTTAGATCAGGGGTTGGCAAACTCGGGCACATGTGTCAACTCTAATCCAGAGACTATTTTTGTAAATAAGGTATTATTGGAAGCCAGCCACGCCCACTCATTTCAAATGTCCTTTGGTGCCACAGGACAGTTAAGCAGTTTCTACAGAGACCACATGGCCCACAGAGCCTAAAATATACTATTTGTCTCTTTATAGAAAAAGTTTGTGGACCCCTGCTTTGTATCAATATATAGGGTTCTATACAATAATTCACTGATTATCCATTTATTTTCTAGTTAAAAGAGTATCCAGGTAAGGTGCTGGTGTCCCCACATCAGTGAAATTCTTCTTTACAATGAACTTATGTGTCCAGTAAGCCAAAGCTTTGTGTTTATCATCAAACGTCATACAACACACAAACCCAGCCGCCACCAACCTTCTTTATTATTTTGGGTTTTCTTAAATGTTTTATTTTTAACAAGTTAGCAAACAAATGTATTGCTGAGATCCGTGGAAATGTTCGTCCACCTGTGGGATCTCTGCTATGAATGGGCAGATTTAGGTAATCCTTCGGTCTTAGCATGGCCCAAATTCTATTCTCAAGTGCACGGAGGCCTTCCCATTATTTTCATCTCCCTGGATTCTTCATTTTAATCGACTTCATGTTCTGTAATAGGTGAGAAAGGAGGACTCTAAAAGCTCTGCCAAAGATGTCACCCAGATTGCGAAGGTCAGGAGGGAGGCTCTTTGGGCAGCCGGGAGACTGTTCCACATTCCTCCAAGATGACTCTTGAGCAATAGAACTTACTTGGATAAATTAGGGTGAGCTACCTGCCATAATGAGTAGTCTCAAAAACAGAATAGCTTAAGCACGGTAAAGTGACATAACAGAATTAAGTCAGTGAGTGAGTTCATGGATGTCCAACTTCCACACGAGACGCTGCCATTGTCTTCACTTAGGTTCTAAGGCCACCCTATGACCATCCTCATTTTGGCTAGTGGAGAGGGAAGAGCGTGGAGGAGTGCCTTGTGGGAAGTTCTCATAAGCCCAGTTCAGAAGTAGCTCCTGTCCCTTCTGCTCACATTCCTTATCTAAACCTCCTTCGTGTGCATGCCTGCAGCTGCCAGATGGGCCAGAAAACATGGTCTCAACTGAGAACAACTTCCTAACGTGGAACAGGGAGCATGAATTCCTGTCAGCGATTATCCCCCTTCTGCCGCCGTACCCGCCATACAGGCAGGTCTCCTGGTGCCCAAATCCCTTCCCAGCATCACCAATAAAGCTTGAGCTTTCTCCAACAGAAACACCAAGTCTGCTGTTCTGCAATTAGCATTGGTGCTGATTTTAAAATATGAACATGCCTGAAAAGGAGAGATAATGATAGGAAAATCATTCTCATTATGGGCAAGTAACTTCTTTCATCTTCAAGTGTTGATGGGATACAGTGGATTTAAAGGGGAAGAAAGAAGGGCTGGAAGACAGTTCTTCAGGGGTCCATTGGGTTCATGCACATCCTGTGAGCAGAGGTCTAGACAACATTTCTTGTGGCCACTTTGGATGGACATTTGCAGAGCGAAGAGCCTTGGGTGTCAGTAACCGTGTCTCCCTCTGAGAAAGAGGCAGGTTTGCTGACAGCCTTAGGAGAAGGATAGGATCTCATTCTGGAGCACAGGGTAGGCATGACCATCATACAAGGTTGGGGATTCCGAGGTTTGGGTTTTACTCTTGGAATGCAACTGTGATGTTTAACTTTGGGTCAACATGACAGACCATGGGGTGTCCAAATTAAACATTATTTCTGGAGCTGTCTGGGTGAGATGAACATTTGAATCAGTAGGCTGAGTAAAACATACTTCCCTCCCCAGTGTGGATGAGCCTCCTTCAATCCATTGAGGGAATGAATAGAACAGAAGACAGAGGAAGGAGGAATTTGCCCCTTTTTCTTCCTGCCTCACTATTGAGTTAGGATATCTCATCTCGTCTTCTCCTACCCACACACTGGGATTGACTCCATAAGTTCCCCTGGTTCTCAGGCCTCCAGACTCAGGCTGAATTACACCACCATCTTCCCTGGGTTCATAGCTTGCAGAGGGCAAATCATGGGGCTTCTCAGCCTCTGTCGCCACATGAGCCAATGCCTATAACACGCGTATCTCTCACAGTCCAGCCACCTAATGCATGTGCCAGTATCACCTGACCCTCTTCATGCTGCCGCATAGGTCCTGGAATCTTGAGGAACCAGGATAAGAAAAATGATTTTATTTAGACAACTGTGATTTCTGTGAGTAATGCATTGTCCTCCACCTCTGACCCAGGAATCTCAAGCCAAGAACTGCAGCAGGTTAACATTTTAACTTTGCAAGTGAAGTAAAGTTGCCGACACTTCACAGCTCTTGACAAGAAGAAATCATCACAGAAATAGAAAACAGTGACGCAGAGAGAGAGGAAGTCTTTTTTTTCTTTACCTAGAGCCAGATTGGACATGCATGAGTTTTATTATTCTTATTTTTTAAAGATTTTATTTATCTATTTGACAGAGAAAGAGAGAGCACAAGTAGGCAGAGTGGCAGGCAGAGACAGAGGGAGAAGCAGACTCCCCTCTGAGCAGGGAGCCTGGTGCGGGACTTGATCCCAGGACCCTGGGATCATGACCCGAGCCGAAGGCAGATGATTAACCAACTGAGCCACCCAGGCACCCCCATGAGTTTTAGAATAAGTACGCCAATGAATATTTAATCTACACACTTGTGTAGACCTAGGTCCATCTTCTTTGTGTAAAGGTAAAGAAGCAATGATGTTGCAGATGTGTTACTTGTTATGTATGCCTGTTTTAGAGGCAGCCAATTATACAAATTACTTATTTAGACTTTCATCTTTATATTTCTCTATTATACTTGTATGTGTATCAGCTACGCAGAGGATTCCAGATGATTCTTTAGAAGCTAATGACTATCTCTTAACCATGAAGCAACTCAAGCAGGGACCTGCTTAAGAATATCTACAAAGACACAGGAATACTAAAAGCCTGGAGTGGCTGGTTGCAGAATTACCTCTCCTGCAGAAAGAAGAAAACAGCAGACCAAGATGTATCACCAAACGCCACGAATGTTCAGCTTTATCTGAGTGGTGGGAGCAAGATTTTAAGCCTTGTTTTCAGTCCTCATTATATCAGGTGTTGATGACATCCCATCAAAACCAGGATCTTGCTAAACAGTTCAGAGCGGAAATATAAACTTGGACTTCAGAAAAAAAAAAAAAAATCAAAAAGCTAATGTCCCCAGGCTGGGTACAACAAATGTTATCTCACCAAGGTGACCCCGTGAAAACTCAAGGGCTTCTCATGATGGAATTGGTTGGTTTAGAGTGATAAAAGTAACTAATGGCTTCTTGGAGTCTTGCAGATTCAGTCAGTTAGTTAAAGAGAATCCCTGCTGGGCTTGCTTCCCTAAGAATCCACTTGATACGTGTAAGGACAAAAAAGGTCATTTTTTTCTCTAAGCAGTTTTATTGTTTTGACTTTAATTGGAAGCAAATGATCCCTTCTTCAGGAAAAGGGAAGAGATTTGATCATGCAGGGTACTTCTCAAAGTCAGAAATATCATATGATGCCAGCATATTAAAACTACATTCAGCTCACATCTCTTGGTGTATTTGCCTAGAATGTGGCCCTTTTCAATGTATATAATCACTAGATAAGACAGCTATGAACATATCATCAGCTGAGAAAGCAGAGCCAGAGCCTGTGTGTTTATAAATCTGAGGCTATTACCCAGGTCTTGAGAGGAACTAAGACCCCAGCCCACATGTATCTTTTGACGAACACTTCCTTGGCATCTCCAGAAACAATGAGCATTCACTATGACAGAGTCCTATCAATGTTACCTTCTATGGGACATAAGAACCGGAAAGAAGATGCTATGGTTTTTCCCGAGTCTGCCAACTAATTTTTACTGAACTTAATGCAATATCTCCACTTGATCAGATTACCTATCACCATGAAGTAGAGGTTTCTCAACAGACCTGTGTAGTAAGTACTGTGATTACCCCATATCACCAATGGGACCTGAGACGCAGAAGGATTAACAGGTGTCAGAGGCAAGATTAGCATCCACATGTTCTGGATGGGAAGAGCAGGACACAAGAATGTGGTCTGACAAGATGGCAGGGGAGTAACAGGAAAATGGGAAAGGTTGGGAATTTGAATTCATAGTCATTTGCTGTGTCTGGAGTTGGCACATCCCCCAACCTGCCCCTTGAAGATTACCCTGTGTGAAGAGAAGTCATTGGGTCATCAAAGACCAAGAACACCTTCTTTGGGAAGGGTCCTGGTCTGTGGGCCTCACTTGAGGAATTCTCTACGCATTTCTTTGGAGGGGGAAGCAACATGGACCAGGTTAAATTCTTTAGGAGTCTGGATATACATCTGATTGAGATGATGAAGACAGCTCTGTTTGGAAGTCAAGTCAAGAAAGCATGGTGTCCTTAGCAACCAGTGAGCTGAGAATCGAGTCCTGTCATCCCCCAGGGCCTCTCTGGGCCATCTTCCAGGAGGGAGATCAGAAACTTGAGGGGAGTATTTAGCCAGGAGAGGTCTCGAATAACTCGTTGTGTGAATGCACTTCAGTAATAAAGAAGACTGATGTTAAGCAGGTGGATTCATGTTCAGAAAATACAATACAGCAGCCTCGGACTCCATCAGATTCTGTCACATCCTTTGAAAGTGCCCACCATGCAGGGAGGTTACAGGTTGAAAGTAAAGAGCAAATACCCTAATAGCAAGGTTACAGTCAGGCGAGGGAAATCCCTGGTGTCAGGTGCAGGGAAATTTGCCCACAGCACGGTGCTTGCACCTTGTCTGGAAGGAGCCTGGGGTTTGAGTCTGAGTCACAGGAGACACAAACCCATGCGAAGTAGGCAGCGGGACAACACAAAAGGGACTGGGACTGTTCCCCATTTGAGGCTTTCAAATCTCAGCATCAGCCTTGATTTGGGGAATCATGGGGTGGCATCTCGTCAGTCCCAGAACTGACCCTCTGCTAGACTCACTGGAGCTGCCCAGGCACCTCCCCTCATCCCCTGAGGCCTGTGTGGGACGGAAGAGATGCCCACAGTATGACACTCTTTCCTAACCCTGAGGAGCGTTTACCGGGTCCAGCGCTGCCAGGAAATAGCTTCTTTGTTAACCTAGTTCTCTTGGTTTCCTTAAATCCATTTTATTTTAAATTTTAAAAAGAAGTCTACAGATATGAATGACTCAGTTCTAAGAATATTCTGAAGACATGTCCACAGACATGCAGCCTGATCCAGCTTCTCCCAGGACAGCAGCCCCTCGGTGTCCCTGCACCTGCACCCTGCGTGCAACGATGAGGGGGAGACACAGCATCTGCATTCTGCCAGAGAAGCCTCATGCTCTCCTGCACGGAGGAGAAAGGAGGAGAAACACTTGCATTTATTCAGCATTTACTTTGTTGTTTTTCTTTTCAATGTGCAGTGTTTTTTAAATGTTTCGTCTATGCAGTTGGGAGAGGGGTAATCAGAACTATGCAAAGCTAGAAATGTCCATTGAATGGCATCGAATTTATGGGCTAAAACTTTGATTCAAGGATCTCAAGTCACTTTAAAATGTTTAAGTACAGGACGCCTGGGTGGCTCAGTTGGTTAAGCGACTGCCTTCGGCTCAGGTCATGATCCTGGAGTCCCGGGATCGAGTCCCGCATCGGGCTCCCTGCTCAGCAGGGAGTCTGCTTCTCCCTCTGACCCTCCTCCCTCTCATGCTCTCTGTCTCTCATTCTCTCTCTCTCAAATAAATAAATAAAATCTTTAAAAAAAAAATAAAAAAATAAAAATAAAAATAAAATGTTTAAGTAAATAATTACATTTTGAAACAACCATCTGAGGGACTGGTGCTGTAATATGGCCGCGTCTTGGGGACATGTGTGTATACGGAGTCTGTATGCTGCTTGGGCGTGAAACCAAAGGGATGTTATGGGGAAAGAAAGTTTAGCCTACATGGAGGGAGACTTTTCTTTGTTTTTGTTTTT
This sequence comes from Phoca vitulina, assembly GCF_004348235.1. Lineage (NCBI taxonomy): Eukaryota > Metazoa > Chordata > Mammalia > Carnivora > Phocidae > Phoca > Phoca vitulina. The sequence goes on along the minus strand of NW_022589736.1, from coordinate 5,877,021 downwards.
TTTTTTTGTTGTTGTTGTTTCTCTCTCTGTGTCCCCTTTCCTCCTCCCTCCCTCCCTTCCTCCCTCCCTTCTTTCCTGTACAGTTAACATACAGTGTAATATTAGTTTCAGGTGCACAGTATGGTGATTCAACTCTTCCATCCATCACCCCGTGCTCATCACAAGTGCTCTCCCTCATCCCCATCACCTGTTTCCCCCATCCCCCACCCGCCTCCCCCCTGGCGACCAGCAGTGTGTTCTCTGTAGTTAAGAGTCTGTTTCTTGGTTTCTTTCTCTCTTTTCCTTTGCTCGTTTGTTTCCTAAATTCCACATATGAGTGCAATCATATGGTGTTTGTCTTTCTCTGACGGACTTATTTGCTTAGCATAATACTCTAGCTCCATCCGTGTCACTGCAAGTGGCAAGATTTCATTCTTTTTGATGGCTGAGTAATATTCCATTGTATATATATACACCACATCTTCTTTTCCATTCATCTGTCAATAAACATTTGGGCTCTTTCCATAGTTTGGCTATTGTGGACAATGCTGCTATAAACATTGGGGTGCTGGTGCCCCTTCCAATCTGTATTTTTGTATCCTTTGGGTAAATACCTGGTAGTGCAATTGCTGGGTCATGGATAGCTCTATTTTTAACTTTTTGAGGAACCTCCATACTGTTTTCCAGAGTGGATGTACGAACTTGCATTCCCACCAACAGTGCACAAAGGTTCCCCTTTCTCCACATCCTCGCCAACACCTGTTGTTTCTTGTGTTGTTGATGTTAGCCATTCTAACAGGTGTGAGGTGACATCTCACTGTGGTTTTGATTTGCATTTCTAGAAGGCGGAATTTTCCACTAACCTTGACTGGCCATCATTGGAATAGTATCCTAATAATAAAGGCCACCATATCTGTTGAATGAGCAGCTGTCAAGAGATGCAAAGGGTGGGCGCCTGGGTGGCTCAGTCATTAGGCATCTGCCTTCAGCTCAGGTCATGATCCCAGGGTCCTGGGATCGAGTTCTGCATGGGGCTCCCTGCTCCGCGGGAAGCCTGCTTCTCCCTCTCCCACTCCCCTGCTTGTGTTCCCTCTCTCACTGTGTCTCTGTCAAATAAATAAATAATATCTTTAAAAAAAGAGAGAGGGAGATGCAGAAAGGATTTACTTTTCATGGAGAAGAAAGCTGAATTGCATTAACTTCAAAGTTCTACTCAATTTTGATTTTTGATATTTTCATGCATATGTGTTATAACACACAAACTATATTATAAGCATCGCCATCAGCCTTCTATGTTGAAAGTCTCTCCAAACATGTTCACAGCTCCCTAAGCAAAACCCTTGACACCATATATGTGTCAGAGTTCATTTTTTGTCTAATTTTAGCAGGGGCTGGCGTAGTGTTCTGTTTTCTAAATACATTCGTATTTCTCTGCCTACCTGTATAATGCTCAGACAAGGGGCCTTTTATAGATCATGAGGAACATAATGTAAATTCTGTTAGTTTTTGCTGCCAAATAGTTTGGACATCACATAACTTTGTGTTTTCAGATCTTTTTCTATTTTAGGATTGAAGATGAGCAGCCCATGTTTTAGGCTTAAAGTCGGACATTCCCAGAGTTCAACCCTTGCCTCTCCAGCTAAGACCTCTGTGACCTTGAGCGAACTTTTTCATCAGTTTCCCCGCATGCCAATGGGTGCTGCTAGCAACCATCTCTCGGGAGGTTAAGGCTGGGTGGGAAAGTCTGAGACGGGCCCTGTGGGATAACCCATGTCCAGACCTCTGGGCGGAGGTGCAACGTTCTGTGTTTTTGCCGGTCAGTTGGCAGCCTGGCAGCTCAGCAGAGCGCACGCACCTTCCGGGGACAAGGGCTCCTTGAAGCCGCCTCTGTGTGTTCTTGCTTGTATCCAGTCCCAGACTCTAGTGTCCATAAATTAAATTGAATTACACAGAAGCTAGAGAAATTCAGTTGAGACATGAAAGGCTCATGAACTTGTTGAAGGCTTTTAAGGAAGGACGGGCAGGGTGGACGCGGGCCTTTCTGGCCTCGGGGAGTTTCCCCCCAGCAGCAGGTGGGACATCACAGATCTGTGGCCACTGCTTTTCCCGGGTTCTTCTGCATTCTCGGTCTCCGGCCTTCGCAGCAGGAGATGGCAAATTAATAATAGTTATAACAAAATGACAAAGATGTCATAAAATAATGATGATAATGAAACTGAAGACTTACCTCATAGGACAGAGTTGCCAATTCAACAGTAGAAATATATATCCCAAACAGTTCGTGTTTGATGAGGTGAGTCACTGTGCACCAGTTTTCAGAACATCCTGTTATACTTGTTTGCAAATTCCCTTCCGAAGCCGGGTCCTACAGCAGTTGCCATAGGGAGGAGACGGGCTGGTGTCCCGAGTGGGAAGGACTGCAGGATCCCTACAGCTAGGCCTTCCCGACAGAGACGCAGTGGAGCTGATTTGGAGATGTATTCAGGAGCTGAGGCCAGCGGAGGGTCTGCAAACCAGGTTTCCTGGCTGGATTAAACACTCTACAATGCAGAACAGACCCCAAATATTATTGCAAGCAAAATCCTATTTTAATCTGCCCTCTTGACTCTTGGGATGTTAAATTTAACTGCAGTTTGGAAAACTCCAGATGCCTTTGCTCTCCCCTCAAAGTGAGTTTGCCCTTGAAGCAGAAGCCTTGACCTCTTCCAACAGAATTTTTTAAGTCAAGTATGCGAAGCACCTTGCCGAGAAGTGAAACGGCAGTTTCCTGCTCCCTTGGGGCGCTGTGTTTCTGCGCGGGCATGGTGGACGGGTAGAGGATGCTGTACAGTGTGTGGGTGGCGACCCCAGGGGGCTCCCGAGAAACTGCAGAACGAACCAGCACTGACGGCCCCGGGACTGGTGGCACCGCGTGTACCTGCTGCTGTGAATCCAGCAAACCACAGATCGCGTGTGCTGCGTGACTTCGTTCTATTCCGAACCCATCACCCAACAGCGGGGAGAGTAAGCCCCTGCAGCTCCCACGCGGGCCGGGTTACTGCGCTTCCTAAGCGTAGCCTCTGAGATGCTTGCATCGTTGCTGAGGTCTGCAAACCAGCCTCCTCTCCTCCCTGCGGGCCTGGGGAGAGATCTGGCCCCCAGAGGCCTCCTGGACACAGGCAGAAGCAGACTTGGAGGTAGGGAAGGAGTAGGAGGGAGGAGAGGAGCGCTGGCCGCCAGGCACTCCTACCGGTGAGCCGGGCGCTGCGAGTGCGGCGCTGTGTGCATGGTCCGGTGCGCCCCTGCGGGCGCGCAGCATCCAACCCCGCCTCTTCGCAGACATCAACAGCGTCGTCAAGACCTCGGGGGCCTTTGCAAGGAGATGCAGGAAAGAGAGACCTTCCTCTGGATCCTCACCCACCCACCCCCACCCCGGGGCTCCTTGTTCCTTCAGCTCCTGGAGAGTTAGGGTACCTGCAATGCAGGAAGTCATCCCAGGCAGCTTTGTAGGGTTAATCCCATTCCCCATGGTGTGCCTCGGTTCATAAGTTTGTGACCTTCAGAGAAAAAGGGTCTGTTTTTGCAGCTCTGATTACTGTAATGACTCCACAGTCCTCCGTGTCGACTTTCATCTAGAGAACTTCAAGCACCTTTTAAGCAGTAATTAGTCACACCACTATGTGGCCTTTGCAATTGAATAAATGAGGCACAATCAACCTGAACTCTCGTAACCATAAAGCAACTACTCATAAAGTAGTTAGCGAGGAACGAAGAAGACCTAAGAATGTCAACGCCCGTCCCTTAGTGGCCTGTGGACAGCAACAAACTGAATAAAAAATAGTATTATGTGAATCCTATTTTAAAAGATATATTATACTAACATACTTAAGAAAAGGATGATTTGTTGATCTTTTAAATCAGTCTTAAACAGGGAAGAGGTGGAGACAAGCAAAAAGCAAAGGAAACAAATAATTGGAGGAAGAGAAGAACAGGAAGAGATAAATGTCAGTTGAATAAAAGGAAGGAAGGGAGGGAGGGGAGAGGGAGAAGGGGACACAGACAGAAAGAAAGAATATATAAAGACAGGGGCGCCTGGGTGGCTCAGTCCGTTCAGCATCTGCCTTCGGCTCAGGTCATGATCCCGGGATCCTGGGATCGAGTCCCCCATTGGGCTCCCTGCTCCATGGGGAGCCTGCTTCTCCCTCTCCCACTCCCCCTGCTTGTGTTCTCTCTTTCGCTGTCTCTCTCTCTGTCAAATTAAAAATAAAAAAAGAATATATATAAAGAGAGAGAGAGGGGAGCTGAGGCAGGGAGGGGACAGGGAAACAAAGCAAGGGCAGGTCTGGAGAGGGTCTGAGAGTCCAGCAGGTGACTCTGTGGCATCCTGGCTGTTTGAGCAAAGCTGGGGGCCTCTCCTTACTCTCTGTTTCTTCACCAGGACAACAGAAATTATAGCCATGTCTTCATTTCATGTTGTTTGAAGGACTAAATGAGATGATACGTAAGTCTTAGCCTACTGATTGGCACACAATTTTAACTGTTGCTTCTATTCATATTAACCAGAATAATAGATATTATAATCCCTAATAATGCCTTACAATGGAGATTTTCCTGATGAATTGTTCTTTAACAGTATGCTCCTGCAACAACTAAAAAGACAGAAATGACCACAGGTGTATCTTTGGCAGAAGCCGAGAGGCAGATAAACAGAGAAAGAATTTTGATTGAGGAAGACTTCGTTTTAGTCTCTACTCCTGGCAGATAGAAGGTTCACCTGGGAAGAAAAATAGTGTTAAATCGGTTTAATATGCCATACTTCATAGATCCAGCCAAAGGTTCGATGAGCTGAAATTCTACATGATGGACTACAATGTAATTCTGAGATTATGGGTAGATATTGCATAATCTCTATATCCCTGGAAATCAGAAACCAGAGAGCAATTCAGTGGATTTTTCAATTATTGATTGAAAATGATAAAAACTATCTAGAGATTTCGGTATCATGAGCATTATAGCATCCTGTCTCTCACTGTAAAGCTTTCCTAGAATAGAAAAGACCTAGTGTTTATATTTTCCTTCCATACTATCATGCATCTGTTCTTTAAACACCTTGAGACGATGACCTCATGGGTAGACAGGTTTTCTAATTGTCCAGAAGAGGCTGAGGCATTCCAAACGGCCCGTTTCTAGATGGTCCCCCCGCGGGATCTCTGTACAGATACGGGGCTGGGTCGTTCTGCACGGGTCCTTCCATGGTGGCTTCATGCCCATCTGCCATCTTAGTGTAAGCTTTACAGAGAAAGGTATACAAAACTCAAAGGAGATACACAGCCTGTATTTCCAAAACAATGGATTAACTGGAGCTTCTGCACATAGAGAAAGTTTAGATATTCCTTAGTGATCCTTTCCATTGAATTTGGGGTAACTTTTTCTGCTAGGGTGGAGGATGATTAGCTTGATTGTCGTCTTTAAACTGAAACATTATTGGACCCCAAGGCTGCAGCTTTTCTAGGCCATAGCATATTTACGCCAAGATGCTTTGATCCAGATGTTAATACTTGCGTTTCAGAATGCTAAGCCCCTTTGGGTTCCATGGCAGTTCTCACCTGAAATAGCCAATTATGGAGTCCAAAACACAAACCTACAAGTAACCATTTTCCTTTAAATGCAGCCTATCAGCCTCCTTCATTAAAGTCGGTTTTTTTTCCATTTTCAAAATGCCATCATGAGCATCAGTCAGTTGTACTGATGCTATTTTCAATGTTTAGAAACTGTTCAGAGCCTCCTCCAACAAAGCATTAGCACTTAGCCAGCTGGAGTCCTGCTCACAGCACCGATTACTGGCAGTACCTCTAATGAACCACAGACCCTCCTTCTCGGGGCGTGTATGGGGATGGGCTATTAGGACCTTCCCCGAAATCCTGCAGACACCAGGCTACAAGCACATGTTTAAAATTGACATGCCATGTTTTCCCGCTGAGGAAAATCTTGGGTTGGGGGAGCTTTATGTGTATTTACTGTTAGAAAAAAAAACAGTCTGAAAGATTTTGGTTGCTTCAAAAGAATGACTGTTTCCACTTTGACGGGTGAAGCCTTGGTGGTGGGGGGGGGTTGGAGAAAGTCTGATGTGGAAGCGCGTTCCCTTCACTTCCTGGAGATCATCCTCTCTATCCTTGGTTCATCATTCCTTTTATCCTTTGTCGTCAAGTGCCTACTTCCTCTCATGAAAAGCCCAGGAGGGCTAGAACTTGCTCCGTGAGGATGAAGAAATCCAAAGCAAGCAGGGCTCCGTGGGGTTTTCAGAGCAGACAGTCCTCTGTGAAAAATGAGTCAACCTTTGAAACCACCCCATCCTCGGGCATCTGTGGATCGGAGAGGTGCCTGGCGCTCTGCCTTGCCCGCTCCCCCACTGATAAAGGGCGTCCTGGAATCAGGACAGAGCTCCCCTGGGGAACCTATGGTGCTAACATCCTGGTGGTACATTAGAGCATCTGTGTCAGCCTTCCAGTGCCAAAGGGCCCAAAGGACTAAAGACTCCTACCCTCTCCCTTTTTTTGTCCTACTTGCATCAGCCAGTAGAATTCACTGAGCCATGGCGGACACCTCCGAAGTCATTATTTTATGCTCTATTTCAGCATATTTTAAAGGAAATGTTTCAAATTTTCATTCTTCACAGCACGAGGTTAGGGTTCTAGACATCTGGGTTCTAGACCTAGCCTCTCTTTCCTACCTCAGGGAGCCACGTTTTCCTGAGCTGAAGAATGGATGGAAATAATGATGCCTTCTTGGTCAACCTTATAGAACAGTTGTGAAGGGCAAATGCGAAACTATATATTCAAGTGCTTTGAAAAATCATGAACCACTTAAGACGTGCGAAGTATTATTTAAGTTCTTTTTTTCTGAAGGGTGGCAGGATGACTTTGGCCTGCGGATGATTTGGCTGAAAGCACTTGAAAAACGTCAGGTCCAAGAAGGGTGCTCTGCCCTCCCCTTCTTGTCCTGGAAGCAGGAGGAAAGACCCCCCGTGGAGGACGTCCTCCTGTGCCTGGGGGAAGGTAACGTTCTTGTCACCAAGGATGAGGAGTGGAAGCCGAGAGAATTCTGTACGAACAGACCTTGTTAAAATAATCCCATCTTCCTTTAGCATCCTTGTATATTGAGTTACTTTTCCAAAATTTCCTCTGTTTGTTCAGCCTGCTAGAAAAGCATTTGGGTTTTGCCTCTTCTTTGGGTCTTCAGTCCTTATGAGGGCTCCATATCACCTAAACCTTACATGAAATGGCCCTGTGTGCTTTTCTCCTGCTGATCTGTCTTGTGTCAACTTAACTCTCAAGTCCGGGTGCAAACCCTTGAGGAGAGAGCTACAATTTTGCCTCCCTTGTCCTTCCTATCCTTCCGACCCTTCCTCTGGGAAGTTTCAGAACTTGCATTAAGCCAATCTGCATCCTTCCTCCTCATAGAGGCATGTCCATTTTTCTTTCTCTCCTATCCCAGCTCTACATGGAAACTGTAGAAGTTAAAATAGGAACAGGCATGTGTGGGGCAAGACTGGCAAAGCCAAGTCCCCCAAGCCCCCTGGAGCACCGTTAGTGCAGTCCGTCCATCCTCGGTGCTCTGGTTTCTCCAGGCAGGATCAGATGCCTGATTGGTGTGAGGGCAGATCCATCAACCCAACTCCTAGGGGTTGAAGTGGTACCTGGCTTACAGCCATAAATGCCACTGGGGGGACAAGACATCAGGTCCTGCTGGGCTGGTGGTGTATGGAGATGCACACAGCACTTGGAAGATGGCTTGGTGGACCCAGAGTCTGAGCAAGATGGTGGTGGGAGATCATTGGTTCAGTTTTAAGTGTCCTCAGATGACCCTCCAGGACTCCTGAAGAGACATGTCTTCCATCGGAAACCATGCCTAGCCTCGTAGTGATCACAACCAGCCTTCCTGCTGTGACTTACATGTCCTAAGGGATCCCCAAGGGACCACCACCCTTCCTACTGGTACCTTCTGTCTCAGACCACACCATGGAGCACAGGCCGTAGGGTCTGCTCTGTCTCCTTAAGATGACTCATCAGTGAATGGTTGATTCCTCCTATTTACTTCTAGAGGACAATTTCACATTGTCCTGGGAAAACAATCCAGAATGGAAAGCGAAAGGTAATTGCTTATAAAATTCCAAGCTGTCAGGTAGTACTTAAAAATACAGGAAGGACAAGCTTGAACATATTCTTAAAATTGTGACTTCACGTTCATTTCAGATTTTGTCTTGTTCTTCTTCCCCCCTCATCCCCACCTTGTTCTCCTCCTCCTTCCCTCTTCCTCCCTCTCCTCCTCTCTTCCTCCCTCTCCTCCTCCTCCTCTCTTCTTCCCTCTCCTCTTCCCCCTCCTTCCCCTCCTTCTCTTTTCCCTCTTCCTCCCTTTCCTCTCCTCCCCTCCTCCTCCCCCTCCTTCTCCTCTTCCTTCTCTTCTTCTTCCCCTCTCCCTCCTCCTCTTCTCTTCCTCCCCTCTTTCCCCCTCCTTCCCCTCCTCCTTTTCTTCTTCCTCCCTTTCCTCCCCACTCCTCCTATTCCCCCTCCTTCTCCTCTTCCTATCCCTCCTCCCCATCTTTCTTCACCTCTTTCTCCTCCTCCTCTTCCTCTCCTCCTCCCCCCACTCTTCCTCCTCTTATTCCTCCCCTTTCTTCTCTCTCTCCCTTTCTCCTTTTTGTTTGTGTCACAGTGAAATCATGCAAGTGTTGCTCAAGGAGGACACATTCTGCCCTTGGCCTATAGGCACCTACACGTCCCACCCTGGCAGCATCTCTTAATTCACCTCGGGTTATTTTACCTGGGACAGGATTAGTTGGAGGGGGTTCTAGAGACACACCTGCCTAACATCCAAGACATAAGGTAAATATTTGCTTAGTGACAGAAATTTCTAATTCCCCTTCACTGAGCTAAGCTGGGAGAATATTTCCTGGCAGCTCTGCTCAGTTAAAGACATTTTCTGATAAACCGAAACTGTATTTTACTGGATTCTTCATCCATAAAATTAGGTGGTTAGACTAGATCATCTCCAGGGGATTTCCAAGCTCAAAGTGGTACAATTCCATGATTTTATGTTGTGGTGCTGAGATTTTCAATTAAATTTTGCTCAGTAAGGATTATCAAGCATCATCTTGACTTGTCACAAGAAAGGGGTGTTCCATCATCATACCCAAGCCAAGCTCAGCATCCATGCTTATTTACTTCTTGCCAATTTACTCAGTGTTTCCTTAAACCAAATAGTTTTCTACAAAATTTACGTGAAGGGATAGTTCAATAAAACTCAAAATAATTAACCTAAAGTCAATCTCACTGTTGTATTTTTTTTTTTTTTTTTTTTTGCTCACCCACTTGAAAATAAATAAATCTTATTTGGAATGTATTCCATGCCAGGTCACAAGCAACAGTGCGATTTTATAATACACATAATATAAAATCAGCATATTCTACACAATATTTATCTGTCCCGAGGAGCTAGTCAAAGAGGCATGATTCTCAGATGTTGAACCATTGCCTAGCAACTAAAGTCCTTTTAGAATCAGTAATGCTTGAGATAATTGGTTTACCTGTGGCAACAATATATTGGTATTTGATTTGTGTCCTAAGTGGCTGCTTTCTCTTTCTGTAAATTTAGCAAGAAGGGACCGCCAAAATCACTCAACTCCTATTACATGGGTATCACACGTGGATGAAATATGACATATTTAAAGAAATCCAGAAATAAGCAGAGGTGTGTATGGGGTGGGATTCATCTCTGGTTCCCAAACTCAACTGAAGATCAGACTCTCCTGGGGAGCATCTCAAAGCCCTGCTATCCAGACAGCAACCAATACAGAATGATGCTTTAGTGGTTTTGAAGATTGGATTGCTATCACTGCCATTTAACAGGTAAGGAAACTGAGGCACAGAGAGGTTAATTAATTCTCCCAAGGCCATACCGTGAGTATAAAGCAAAACTGGACTTCATACCAGGAGACCTAACTCTAGAACCTGTGCTCTTCATTGCCATGTCACACTGCTACTTCTATGAATTCACAAAACAATCAGAAAATACAAGCCAGCAAAATGCCATATAAGAACATTTCAAATCAGACACATTCAGAGGCAACTGGCTGTCGTATCTTATAGTATGCCATTGCTGAATTATTTCCCTTTGGAGGGTATCTTAGGTTGTACATGTAATATGTTAGTGATCCAGGGTCTAGAGGACTCCAAGCTCTTGGCTGGTAACTAGAAATCCATATAGGGATGTATCATATCATATATTCTCTTTTGCAATGTACTTTCATAACTACATCATGCTATGGATACCTTTTATTGGGTGCATTTTTGCAACACCATTTAACATGAACATAATGCCTTTGGTTATATGATGTTGAGGCTTAAAAATATTTCTTTAATTCTTTGACATGACTTGCTTTTAAAAGAAGGAAGCTACCTAATTGTCCTTCCCTCCCCCTGGGTGTGGCTGGACTTAATGAATCCCTTCTAAAGGACAGAGTGTATTTGAAGTGATGGGGAATGACCTCCAAGTTTGCATCATAAAAGGCATGGCAGCGTCCTCCATGCTCTGTCTTGGGTCACTCTCCCCGGGGAAGCCAGCTGCGGGGTCATCCGGCACTCAGGCAGCCCTAAGGAGAAGTCCGTGTGACCACCTGACAATAACCATCATTGACCTACTAGCTGTGTGAGTGGGGCGCCATGATGGGGACACTTCCCTCTGCAGTCAGGCTTCTGGATGATGACAGCCCACGACATCTCAACTGCAACCTCATGAAAGAGCTTGAAACAAAGCCTGGCAGGTGAACTGCTCCTAGATTCCTGACCCTCAAGACTGTGTGGAAAAGGAAATGTTAATTGTTTTAAGTTGCTAAACTCTGGAGCAATTATTTATTCAGGAATAAGTAACTGAGAGCAATAGATACATCATGGTTTATTTAGCCAATCTGTTGTTGTTAAACATTTGGGTTTTTCCTAACTTTTCCTAGTGCCAAAGCACTGATATGAACAACACATAAATGGTCATATCCTTAGGATAGGTTTCCATAAAAGACTTGCTAGATTAGCGCCTTCCATACTTATTAGGCCTTTTTACTCGTGCATCTTTCTCTAGAGAGATTTTAGCATTTTACATTCCCAACAGGGAGGTATGAGGATAACTATCTTCCCACATCCTCACTATGGCCCACAGAATAATGCCCCCGCCAAGGATGTTCACATCTTAATTGCTGGACCCTGTGACTATGTGACATTACCTAGCAAAGGGGACTTCACACATGCGCATAAATTAGGGACTGTGAGATGGGGGAGTATCTGGCTTATTCGTTCTCTATGGTCCTTGTCAACTTGAGTGGCTATAACAAAATTGCACAGACTGGGTGATTTAAACAATAGACCTTTATTTCTCATAGCTCCAGCGGCTGCAAGTCCAGGGTCCAGGCACCAGCAAATTTGATGTCTGACGAGGGCCTGCTCCCTGGTTCACAGACAGTAGCTTCTCGTTTTGTCCTCATGTAACAGAGAAAAAGAACTCTGGTGTTTCTTCCTTTTCTTATAAGGACAATAGTCCCGTCATGGGGGCTCTACTCTCAATGACCTCATTTAAACCTAATCACCTCCCAAAGACCCCCACTGCCAATTAGAGCTTCAATATATGGATTTGCAGGGGACACAAACATTCCATCCATATCATCCAAGTGACCCAGTGTAATTGCAAGAGTCCTTAGAAGAGGAAGAGGAGGTCATAGTGATGCAAGGTGACAAGGACTCCCCCACCACCATTGGAGGAAGGGGCCGTGAGCCAAGAGCGGGCACCTCTACACACCACAAGATGCAGGGAGGTGGGTTCTCCTCTGGAGCCTCCCAAAGGAACACAGACCTGCAGACACCTTGATTGTCACCTGGCGAGACCTATATTAAACTTCTGAATTCCTGACCTGTAAGATGATAAACCTGTGCTGTTTTCAGCCACTAAATGTGCAGCAACTTGTTAGAGAAGCCATAGAAAACTAGTGCACTCACCAAAACTAGGTCTTAAAATTGCTCCCTGTTCCACTTTGATAGGCACAAACAGCTGTCTCCTTTTATTTTGATTGACAAATTGCCTTGAATTTCTTGCCCTATGACTGTTACTTTGCTATCCTGTTGAAGCACTGGGAGCATCTCTTCCGCGCTAAGCTCTTCACGTCTCTTCCCATCTTGTATCTGCCTGCCCACCGGTCCTCCGCAGTGCATTTTGGTGAGAGCAGCCCGCCTACGGCCTTTGGAACATTTTTGGTTGTTGCTTGTTTGGACTTTTTAAGGTCATTTTTGATTCGAAGTCCCCTTTTCAATGAGTGCGTGTTGCAGAAAATGAGATGAGCCAGAATTTAAAACAAGACTTTGCCTTTCATTAAGGGTCTCTTCTTTTGTTGAAACATTGACATTCTCTCTCTAACATTGTTATGTAGTGTTGGGGGAAAAAACAAAACAAAACAAAACAATCCTGCACCCTCTTCACCAGCACAGAGAAGAGGGAGAAGGAATACGCTATTATAGGACAGTTTATTAGCAAATGTACGGGCATCCAAGGCAGCACAGACGTGACAACAAAGTCTGGATGGAATTGCACAGATGTTTACACAGTGAAGTAAGAGGAAGAACAGTGAAATCTCCTCTTATCTCTTGGAGAGATGGAAGGATGGATGAGTCTTGGGAGGGTCTCCTCTAGAGAGACCTCTGAGCTGACTCTGGAGTTCCAGGTTACAGCCCACAAGGCAGGAGACCTTACACAGTAAAATCAGAAGGTTGCCCTCTTAATGGCCTATTGCTTTTTCAAGGACACAGGCTACACCACGAGAGAGAGGCCATGACTCCTTCCTCAAAGAAAATGGCATCATGCATGTTTCTTTATGATGGAAGTGTTGATTTTCTCATTACTGCCTGAAAACCCACCTTTCTCTTTCGAGATTTATGCCACCACCCGGCTTCAATACACTTGATCCTTGAATAAAATGAACAATGATAGATCTCTGAGTGTTGAAAGTCGCCAGGGTCCCTAAATTTCTTATTGATCTCCAGATAACTACTCTCTGAGTGGGACTTTCTTAGCAATTCTTCTATACACAAGCTTGTATTTCTCTTGAGAAGAGTTTTAGAATGACCTCTATGTAATAGAGCCAGGGTTCAATTTTAATTAGGCTATAAGTGGTAAATATTTGCTAATAGACTTGGGGTGAATAATTAATTAGTAGAAGACTGCTATGTGCTGACAATTTATGTGAACTAACTAATAGTTTAGATCCAATAAAGTCTTAGTGAAAGCAATCCTTTCTAACTTAATTGTTGAAAATTTAAGATATCTACAAAACTGCTGTTTAAAAAAATAATTAAGTGTGATTCCCTTTAAAAAATTTATTCCTGTTTCAATGGCTTATATGAAGAAGTTATTCTTTCTGTTTTGTTACATTAGTCCAAACAGCTATCTATCAAAACGTAGTAAAACTGGTATTAGACAGATTCTGATTTTCTCCCTTTGTTGTAATTGACCATGTTTCTGCTACAATATTGTTTAAAAGAAGCTAAGTTTTATTTTATTCTTCCAATGGGTAAATGTTGTACAACCTAGAAGTCCAATTATTTTTTTAACAGCTTTATGGATGTCTAATTTACATACCATTAAATTCACCCATTTAAAGTGTAGCATTCAATGATTTTTAGAAAATATACAGAGTTGTGAAACCATTTACCACAGTCCCGTTTTAGAATCACAAAAGGATCCACTGCCTCTTGGCAGTCTCTCCACATTTCCACCCCCAACCCTGTACAGCCAGGAATCTGTTTTCCATCCCTACTGATTTGCTTTTCCTTGGATATGTCATACATGGGGGGAGTCCTATATGATGTGGTCCTATGTGACTGGCTCTTTTCACTTAGCATCTTGTTTTCAAGATTGATCCAAGTTGTAGCATGTATGTGTAGATCATTTTTCTTAAAGATTTTTAATTTATTCATTTTGAGAGAGAGAGAGCAGGAACGGGGGGAGGGGCAAAAGGAGAGGGAGAAGCAGATTCCCCACTGAGCAGGGAGCCTGACAAGACGACGTGGGGCTCCATCCCATGACCCTGGGATCATGACCTGAGCCAAAGGCAGACACTTAACTGACTGAGCCACCCAGGTGCCCCTGTAGTTCATTTTTTTTTTTATTGCCAAATAATGTTCCATCATGTGAATATTGCATATTTTGCTTATCCTGTCGCTTGTTCATGTCCACTTGGATTGGTTCCACTTTTTTTGCTATTAGAAAGAAAAGTGCAATGAGCATTTTCATGCAAGTCTTTGTGTGAACATGTATTTTTATGTCTCTTGGGTAGATTCCTAGGGTTCAGATCGCTGGGTCTTATGATAAATTGATGCTTCACTTTTAAAGAAACTGCCAAACTTTTCCAAAATGATAGTAACATTTATATTCCCACCAAACTTTTCCAAAATGATAGTAACATTTGTATTCTCCAATATAGGAGAGGTTCAAGCTTTTCCAGCTCCTTGCCAACATTTGTTCTTGTGTGCTGTTTTGATTGGAGTCATTCTAGGGGGTGTGCAGTCGTTCTCACTGTGGTGTTCATTTTCATTTCCCTGATGACTAATGATGTTGAGCATCTTCATATGTGAGTGTGAGCCACTGGTATGTCTTCTTTGATGAAATATGCATTCAGTTATATTTATATAGTGTTAGATATGCAATACTTTAATAGGAGCTCATATAGTCCAGATTTTTAAAATTCATTTGATTATATCTGAATGAACATTTACTATGTGCCACCGGCTGGGCATATTTGCTTTGTAACATTAAATGAACACCTTGTATGTGGAATGTGCTGACCTGGTTGATTTGTCACATACTTAAAAAAAAAAATCACTAAGCTCTTGAGGGCTTTATGGCAATAATCACATCAAAAGGTAGATGATTCATGAGTGTTGAGCACTATAAGAGATCATTTTGATGGTCTGAAGGAAGAAAAAAATCTCTTCCATCTCGATAGGAGAGAGGAGCTTGTGGATGAGGCAGTAAAAGTTAAAAGTTCAGATGTACAGAAAAGGGAGACAGAAAGAAAGTATATTTCAGGTTGTGCAAGTGACAAAGGCCTGAGACAGAGAGAAAACACTGCATTATGAACAACCATCAATAGTTTTGTGTAGCTGAGCTACAGAATATAGGAAGGGAAGTCATTAGAGAATTAGACAGGATGTGATCTTGAAGTAAGTTGAAATGCTAAGCAAAGGAGTGTGTATTTTCTTCTTAAGAATGGGGAGAAATTCATTTTCAGCAATTTAGGGCCATTATTAAAGCTGTTTTCTGGAATGTTATTCTATAATTTATATATAAGTAAAATGGGGGAAGGAAGAGAATGGACGAAGAAAAACCACCTAAAAATACTTCTGAGAGCATTGATGGAAAATAATTAGGAGACTAGTAAAAAATAAGGTTGTAGCTACTGAATGCACAGGATTCGGCAAGTGATAAAAAAGCCAAAGAAGGCCCTGGGGTTTCAGGTACCAGATAAGAAGGTGAGTTATAAAGGGAGACACCATTAATAGAAGTTTGAGAAAACAGGGAGGGAGATGATGAGTTAGCTTGGAGCTCCCAGACTGAAGGTGCTACTGGATCACTGAGGCTCTGGGAGTGGCGCTGGGATCATGGAGCCGCAGTTCAGCAAAGCCATCACCAGGCTGGAGACCCTTCAGAGAGGAAGTGGTGGAGCCATGAGATCAGGAGACGATGCTTAGGTGTTGAGCAGACCCGTGGCCTTCCCTTCACCTGGCATCCAAAGCTCCATTGACACCAGACATTTCTATTACTTTTTGCCAGAATTGTAAACTCTAGGACATCTTTCTAATTTTCATGATAATTTTCCTCTTTACTTTGTCCCCTGATTTCATTCATGGGGGATTTGAGATAACCCTTCCAACATCATTTGCTAGCGTTTCCCTGACCTTGTCTGTTCTAACGTCTGTTCAGCTACCCACTGAACACAGCACCTAGGACTTTTTATCATATGTATTTTATTCTACTCACGACAGCTTTTCCAGGACACAATCTTCTTATATCTCTTGGGTCCATATAATCAAACTAAAATTCTCTGTCAATACTTGAAATATAGCCATTTGTCTTAAAATATTCATTGTCACTAACCTCAGATACAATGATGAGCATCCATGAGTATTATGTATACTTACAGGTCTACTATGTGCCAAGAAGAGTGCTACATTTTTTTTTTCATTAATGTGACCTCCTTTGCTTCTTTGCTCCTCATAACAATTCACTGAAGACGTGGTGTGAATGCATTTCCCAACATGGTAACCGAGACCCGATGTCACAGGGTATTGCTTACTGAAATTGATTCTGGCTTCAAGGTAGAATATGATCTAATATAATCCTTAGTGAAACCTTGAGAAATCAAAGGGAAAAATAGCCTTAGGAAGTTACTGTGATGAGTCCCCACAGAACCCAATTCAGCTGGTGATGTAGTTCTGAGCACACAGAGAGGAATTTTTGGTTGGCATTTGCTTTCTCGGCTTTAATCCATTCTAGGCAGCTCTTTTTAAGGTTTACTATGTCACTGAGTGTAAAATGCATTTTATTTTTTAGGGAATTTGCTAAAAGAAGCTATATAAGCCATGCCAAAATCCTCTCCACAATAGCCAGAGAGTTCCATGGAAGTATGTCATTAAGCACATGTTCCAGAAAGATTTTTGTGTCTCATTTTGCCCTCGGGGGTATATATTCTGAAGTAAAACATCTTCGCTGACTTGTGCATTTGATGTTAACATATTAAAAATAATAGAAAGAACTATGACATGGAGAAGACAAAGTTGGAACTGGCCAATGTGAACAAATACCACAGAATCTCCCCCCACAAATCCAGTCCCTCGCTGATCCTGAGTGCGTTCGTTTTCCACCTTGGTTCAATGAGCAATGATCCCAGTTGTCTCCAAATGACAGTGATGCCAAACTGTTTCAGGACAAACACCCAAGGAAACAGTCCCTAATATTAACAGATGTCCTTTATCACATGGGAAATATAAGCAACACATTTTTCTGTTGCAAGTGACAGAACACCCAATTCAAGCTCAATTTAAAAGGGGGGATTTAGTGGCTTCCATAAATAAATCCCTAGGTAGGTCTAGATTTGGATAAAGTTTGAGCCCACAACTCAAAAAAGGTCACCAGAGACCAAGTACTTCTGTCTTCTGTCATGACCACTCCATTTCGGCATCTTCCCTACTGGTCCAACCCCCCTCTTTGATGGATTTCCCATACTCTCACATCCCCAAATCTAGAAACTTCTTCTCTAGTCATTACTGCAGATGAGAGAGGAGGTTTCTCTTTCCAGAAACCCCCAAATTGTCTTCACAACTCTCTTGCCTGTAAGTAGGTTGTGTTCCCATCCAGGAGCCAACCCCTGTGGCCAGAGCTGTCGGCTTTGCTTATTGACTGCCCCCCTCAGCACCCAGCGCTGGACCAGGGTGGGTGGGCATCACCCCAGCACACAGATGAAAGGGGGAGTGTCTGCTCCTTCTGAGTCAAATAGCAGTGCTGTACCAAGAGCACCGAGAAGGGAGGTGAGCAGCAAAAAGGACAGGTGGACACTGTGAAAGGGAACCATTCATCTCTGAGGCTGAACAAATGTCCTGAGAATGCAGAAAATGGGGGACAAGGCTGAAGGGACACTGGTAGCTTCAGAGTGACACTTTCAAGCATTCACATAATAGGATTTCAAAGAAGATGGAAATCCTTTCAAAAAGGAGTTAGTGTAGATGTACCAGACTATCAACTTTGACACCAGGAACATTCTCTACTGTCATTTTTATCTGTTAAAGGTCCAAGTAGAATATCACATCATTCATTCAGTCTTTAGATATTTATTAAATACTTCCCTGTGCTATCCCTGGGTGAAATCCTGGAAATAGCACGGTAGAATAGATGTGGCATTGTCCTCCAGAGACTCATTCTCTCATAGGGAACCAGATGTAGAAACACATGGAGATGACAGTGAGCTCTCTGCTAGACCCACCTCTACTGAAACTGCTGCTCTCAGACCTACCTCTACTAGATCCTGCTATACTAGTCTTACCTCCACTAGACTTATCTCTACCAGACATCACCATCCAGGCCTACCTCTAGTAGACCTACCTGGACTGGACCTACCTCTACTAGGTCTATGAAAGGTAAAGACAAGGTTTTCAAGGAGCACAGAGTTGGAAGAAGAAAAGGTACCTCTGTGCATTTTGTAGACAAGTCACACATTTTTTTTTTTTACTTTGTCCCCCATCAGTCATATTAGATAGTGAAGTTATCTCCTTTTTTGCACAAAGATTAAGTAGAAAGAGGTTAGAAAATGTGGCCAAATATACACAGCTGGTGAGAAGCAGGGGGATAGGAAAGCCAGTTGCACTGGGTTCCATAGCTCAGGGGATTGAGCAGGCAGATGGGTGGAAGGAACTCAGCAGAGGCCGGGGAAGGGAGGAGGGCTTTGGCTGACGAGCAGTGGTGGGAGACCAGGTCTCATCAGGGATATTCAGAAGGAGGTATGTGGCTGAGAATGGTCACTTTGACTGGAAGATGGAAGTTGGATTATTTGGTAGTGCCTCCAAGGCAAGGAAACCATGAATATTTTCAATCTCTAATTACTAGTATTATCAAAACTCAACTAAGACACAGTAACCTTAAAATAATCTTCTAAAATACACATAACTCTATACTCCCTGAAACCTTATTTATCCACATCTCAACACTTTAAAAAAAAAATTTAGTGTCACTGAAGGGACACTGGTAGCTTCAGAGTGACACTTTCAAGCATTCACATAATAGGATTTCAAAGAAGATGGAAATCCTTGCCGTCTACAACACCTTGATATTCCTTAAAATGTCTAAGTAGAAAATAGTCTGCAGGAGCTCTTTTCCACGGCTGAAGTCTTCAAGCTTTGAAGCTCCATTCCATCGTCCGCATTTCAGTGTTTTATGACCATATTTTGAAATTGCAGACCATACCAATTTATTCCTTTTTACTTTTCCTCCAAATGAAGGAGAAAACAAAGAAATCCCCTCCTCACTCCCTCCAGTTATACTATTTAGGACTCTGTCTAATCCTGGAGACCGTAAGTCAACAGCTTTTTAACTAAGCAGCTTGTTTTCAGTTCCAAGCAACTGAACCTTAAAAATTCTTTCCTTCACCTTTTTAGATTTCCTCATCCTCCTCTTAACAAACCCCGGAGAAAAACCAAACCAAACAAACAAAAACCAAGAGAGACTTCAGAGTCCAAATCAAGCTCTGCCAAGATCTTCCAAATAGGGAAAATCATGGCAACTTGTCTGCATGTCTCTTCCTTCCTTCTTTCCTTGTCAGTGTCTGGTTCCTGTTGGCTGATGTAGGGTGGGGCATAGCAGCACCATATCTGGCTCTTTGACCTCTTTTTAAAACCAATTTTCTTGATGAAAGTATTGATTTATTTCTTTACTGTGGCAGTGAGTCCTCCCTAGGTCGGAAAGCCAATGTGGGGATCCTCAGCACGGCCGAGGATATCCTTTCCAAATTCAGTTCAGTGAGTCCTTGGCAAGGTGGTCACAATTTAAAATTCCACTTACAACCTGATCACCCACAGACCCTTATTCTAACAGGTAAACCACAGTGTAGTTCTGGATACCAGGGATTCGTCTTAATTCAGAACATGCATCTATGATTCACAGGACAGGCTTGCCCTGGAAGATGATTGCAGGTCTATGTAGGGGAAGGCTGGGAGAATATTCTCAGATTCTTCCTTATATATGCGTAGTGTTTATACTCACGGCCCAGAGTCTGTGAACTGACTCAGGTCTGAGAATTGAGCATGAGTGAGTGAGTGCCTCCTGCTGCGGTCCCTGGAAGCAGGCATCAGCTTGTCAGAGAGAAGCATTTGCATTTACATCAATGAAAGGTGACTCCATGAGCTGTCTGGATCTAACTGATGAGCCACTACCAAAAATCCCTAAAGGTGAAACCATTCTCAATTGTCCTGGTCCTGCTGCTGATGTGACGGGCCTTGCCGTCTACAACACTGGTGGCAACGCGTCACTCTTGGCTCCACCACTTGGACCCCTATCACCCCCAATGCAATCAGGGAGTCCAACTCAATGGGAGCACCCCTGCCACCCCACCTATATCTCTAGCCATCAGAGAAAAGCTTCTAAAGAACTTTTTTTTAAAGTACTGAGCTCCCTGCTCCAATATATTTCTCAAGACCTTTCCAGAGGTATTATCTTCTGGGACCATTGGTAGGTCATAAATAGGGCATATGGACAAAATATATATGATCATCCATTGCAACATTCCTACTGTAAAACATTTTGATTTTATATCATATGAAGAACTTTCTGGAAACTGACATTTTTGTGTATGTGGACCACTGTTGAGTCCAGCATTTAGATACTTAAACAAGGGGCACCTGGGTGGCTCAGTTGGTTAAGCGACTGCCTTCGGCTCAGGTCATGATCCTCGGGTCCTGAGATCGAGTCCCACATCGGGCTCCCTGCTCAGCAGGTAGTCTGCTTCTCCCTCTGACCCTCTTCCCTCTCGTGCTCTCTATCTCTCATTCTCTCTCTCTCAAATGAATAAATAAAATCTTAAAAAAGAAAATTGTTTAGATACTTAAACAAGAACATTCTTAGAATCATTTCTTCTACTCAGACTACCACAGTGACTCCAGAGTTTCTGGAAAAGTCTCTTTTAGGATTCAGTACAATCCTGTATGCAATTTTGGTTTGCCCACCCTGCTGTAGAATCTTCAGGATCTATTCTTAAACACAATCTCTAGATTTTTTGTTCATACTAGTTAACTGATTTTTGCAAATCATTTGGTACCCATGCCTTTCCTGTGAGGGGTTTGTCTTTGTAAATCGACCCTTGGATCGTGCAAGGCTGGACTCTAAATGTAGGTCTGGAGACAATTAGAAGGAGTGTGAGCGAGATGTAAGTGTACTTGTCTTCCTCCTCACTGGTAACTCTTTCAGGTGAGAGACTTACACAGTATTTGATGAATAAGAAGCTTCGTTAGCACAGCCCTATTCATGGTCGCCAAAACTTGGAGGCAACCTAGATGTCCTTTAGTAGGTGGATGAATAAAAACAGTGGTTCGTCCAGACAATGGGATATTCTTCAGCACTGAAAAGAAATGAGCTACCAAGCCATGAATAGACATGGAAGAATCTTAAATGCATATTACTAAGCGAAAGAAGCTAATCTGGAAAGGCTACACACTATATGAGTCCCACCATACGACATTCTGAAAAAGGCAGAACTACAGAGACAGTAAAAATGTCAAGCGTTGCTGGGGCACGGGACTAGGGAAGGGATGAATAGGTGGACACAGAGGAATTTTAGGTCAGTGACACTCTTATTTTGCATGATATTGTAATGGTAGACACATACAGGTCATTATGCATTTGTCCAAACCCACAGAATGCACAGTACCTACAGTGACCCCTAATGTAAACCATGGACATGGTGATGATGAGGTGTCACTGTGGATTCATCAGTTGTAACAAATGCCCCACGTTAGTGGGGGATGTTAATTGTAGGGAAGGCTGGGGGTGGGCAGAAGGTAAATGGGAAATCTCTGTACCTTTGTCTCAATTTTGCTGTGATCTAGAATTGTCCTAAAAAATTAAGTCTTAAAGTACAAAACAAAAATAAATAAGTAAATAAATTTTTTAAGACTCATCAGTGATGGGAGGAGGGCTGGTGTGGCTGGCAAGGAAGGCTCAGGTTGTGTTGGAGGGCACAAGGTGTTCCAAAATGCAAAGGATTTCTGCATATGTCCATGTCAATTCTTGGGTTATCTCTCGTATACGTAAAACAAATGGGTCACTTACAAATTTAGCAAACACTGTAATATGATAGGACACAAGATGGAATGCACTTTGGGTTCACCATCATCCTAGCTCAGTAGCTACAAAAGAAAGGACATTCTTTTAGGAAAGACACCAAAATCTCATGAGTTTCCCCAGGATTTAAGGATCTGGGCTTGTTGTCCTCTGTCTCCAGTTATAAGTGGTCAGCCCTCTGACCCCAGCTGTCCTCAAATTCATTATGCACCTAATCCAGTTCTCCAGGAGCAGTAACTGGCCCCCTCCTGCCCCTCAGTGGACCCTCCATTTCAGGTGACACACACAGTTTGTTTACTGACCTGTTTTGTCACTGCATGCCCTGGGTGGCCAAATCCATGACTATGATACTGTGACATAATAAGAAATACACATATTTTGGTCTTTGTGCCTAGCTCCTGCATCCTTTGTGATTTCCTAAGGCAACAGCAACATCTTTTGTTATATTTGGTTTTTATGCTCAGTTGCTGAAGTACCTCCAGAATGATAAAGGTGAAAGACATATCTTTTGTTATTTATGACAAGCCCCTTCCAATCGCGCCTGAGTTTATGCTGAGGGGACTTTGGAAAGCCGGTAAGGGTGGGGGCTGGTCCCCAGGGGAACCAACCAAGTGATTAGAGGGTTGGAATCTCCAGCCCTACCCCTCACAGTCCAGGGAGGGGAGAAGGGCTGGAGGTTGAATCAGCCACTGGTGGCCAGTGATTGATTTAATCATGCCTACATAATGGAACCTCCATAAAATTCCTAAATAAAGGGATTCGGAGAACTTCTGGGTTGGTGAATGCTGGAGTCTGGAGAGCTGGAGAATTAGTTGGTGTGGGAAACATCTCACTCATTTTGTGTCCCACGTGTTCTGTGAGGGGAGAAAGCTAGCGTTTTCCCCTTTAATACATGTCGTGTTCAGGTAAACAACCCCAAACTCCCCAAATTTCCCTAGAGTCTACCTGCTAAACAACCGCCTCTTAGTACCAATTGCTGATCCAGTCAGGGTTGTTGTTGGTTCCAACCAACAGTAACCTTGAATGGAGCACTAGGTGTTACACGCAAACAATGAATCGTGGAACACTACATCAAAAACTAATGATGTAATGTATGGTGATTAACATAACATAATAAACTAAAATTAAGAAAAAAAAGAAAATGAATTTTTGGAGGGCTGTTGTGTGGTTGGAAGGAGGCGAGAGCAACCAGAAGCTGTGCAGCCAGTGTCCCTCAAAACCGGTCTGTGGAGGCACTGCTGACGTCACCCCTGCCCGCTGGGCACCCTTGCTGTGGCCCAGCACCACCAGCACTGGCTACAGGAGGTTGCTGGTGGTGCTGGTGGCCCCAGGACTGCTGAACTTCCTACTCTGCCTTCCAGCGTGTTCGCATCACTGGGCATTAGTTAGCGAGGGCTGCCATCACATGGTGCCAAGACCGGGTGGCATACACCACAGAAGTTTGCTGTCCACACCTGGAGGCCAGAAGTCCGAGATCGAGGTGCTGTCAGGGTTGACTCTTCTGAGGGCCATGAGGGAGAATCTGCTGGAATTTTCTCCTTGATTGTAGGCTGTCTTCTCCTTGCGTCTGTTCATGTCGTCTTCCCTCTGTGTCCAAATCTCCCCTTTTTATAAGGACATCAGTCTCATTGGATGAGGGTCCACCCAATGACCTCAATTTAACCTGATCATCTCTCTAAAGACCTTATCTCCAAATGAGGTCACATTCTGAGATACTGTGGGCTAGGACTCCAGCATATGAATTTTGAGGGGACACAATTCAGTCCCTAACACTAGTTCCCTATAGGATGTGTCAAACAGGGATTATGTCATCCCTGGTCTGTTCTCCACTTTGGGGAAGGTGGAGTGGAGAAAGGGTAGTCTACACTTTGGATCCTCTTTGGTGGAAGTCTGAATTTGCCTATCCACAAAACTCACACAGTGAGGAATTCCCCCACCATGGACAGGGGTCAAGATCACAGATGGCTGAAGTTGTGTGTGTGTGTGTGTGCGGGTGCATGTGTGTGACTGTGTGTTGGAGTGTAAGTGTGCACACATGTGAGTGTGCATGTGTGTGCATGTGCTGGAGCATGAGTATGTGAGCACACATGTATTAGAGTGTGTGCACATGTGAGTGTAGGTATATGTTAGACTGTGAGTGTGTCCTAGAATGTGCATGTGTACATGTGGGTGTGTGCTAGAGCATGAGTGTGTGTGTGCCCATGTGAGTGTGTGCGTGCTAGAGTGTGACTGTGTGTGCTAGAGTGTGTAAGTGTGCATGTGTATATGTGACTGGGCATGCATGCTAGAGCATGAGTGTGAGTGTGTGTGAGCCTGTGTTGTGTGCTAGAGTGTGTGAGCATGTGAGTGTGTGCGTGCTAAAGTGTGACTGTGTGTGCTAGAGTGTGTAAGTGTGCATGTGTATATGTGACTGGGCGTGCATGCTAGAGCATGAGTGTGTGTGTGAGCCTGTGTTGTGTGCTAGAGTGTGTGAGCATGTGAGTGTGTGCGTGCTAGAGTGTGAATATGTGTGCACATGCTAGAGCATGAGTGTGTGAGCACACATCTGTGTTAGAGGGTGTGCACATGTGAGTGCATGTGCATGCTACAGTATGAGTGTGTGTGCATATGTGGGTGTGAGTGTGTGCTGGAGTATGTGAATGTGCGTGTGCATATGTGAGTGTGTGTGCTAAAGCATGAGTGTGTGTGTGTGCGTGCTTGCATGCTAGAGTGTGAGTGTGTGCACGTGTGTGTGCAGCACAGTCTTCATCCCAGCTCTCACGTGCATGGCTACGATCTAAAGGAAGGCTCGAGGCTCTAAAGTAAGATTCTCGATGGTGAGAATAGTAGTTCTTTGCCCTCGTAACCCAGGCATCCTGAAGTTGCTTTTCACCAACAGTTGGTAAAATCAGTGAGATACACAGGAATAAGATTTATGAAGCCACTGAACATACAGCTATTAAAATAGAGTAAAGCAACATTGCCCAATAAAACGTGTGCTTGACAGTGAAAAGTGTGAGCTGACCTTAGGGATGCTTCATAAATGTCATATTGTTTTTTGTAACTGTACCGTCAATAACCAAAATTTATTGTGGTCCTAATACCTTTAAAGAAAAGCATATTAGGCCCTTTTTATGTGTCTGCTGTTACTGGCAATCTCAGCCTGAGCTGGGTAGTCCATAAGGAATCCAGTCCCCTAGAGAGTTCTCAAATTGCTAACAGGTTTTTTTCAAAAATATCGGTAACATTATGATTCCAGTGAAAGCATTATTTTGCCAAAAAAAAATAATAATGTGGTTCGTCATTTCTCCAGGAAGCTGGTGTTTTGTGCACAGCCCTGCAATCCTTGCCTTGGGTTGTAAAGTAGAGTTAGGGGAGCAGGGATGCGATGCCAAACCAGTGTCCTGTAACTGGTGTTTTCATCAAAAATGTACCTGATGAAGGACAAAAACAAGCACAAGATAACACATACCAAAAGTCACTCACATGTCAAGGTCAAAATAAATAGCAAAAATAACCCTGGAAATGTAGGGCTGGCCCAGGAAGACTTGCAGAAGTTTTGACTGGATGGAAAAAAAATCGTGACGGTCATTGATTAAAAGGGAGTTGAGGGCAGGGGGAGGCAGGGCTTCGTTAGGATAACTCCTTTTGTGTCCACTCCAACTCCCACCTGCCCATGAGTCTTAAAAAAGGCACCTTCTCAGGCCTTTCCTGACATAAGCTAAACAAAATCCCAAAATACCTTTTTATATTTACGGATCTCATAACCAGGCCGTTGCCCAGACAAACACCGACCACCCGTGGGGAATTTGTAAACGCTGCTTCTCGACACAACTGTGCAGAATCCTGTTCTTGCGCATTGCCACCCAGAAATGCCTTCCCCACGGCCTCAGGAGAGCGGCACGCAGGCCACCTTCTCGGGCTCCGGAACGTGGCAGGAACTGCTTGGGTGGTAGCCGAACCAATCTGGAGAAACCTAACATGGGTCAGTCATTTGAGGCTAGCTCCAAACCTCTTGGTAAACACCAACACCCCCATCTCGAAGAGAGATACAGATACACATGCAGAAAAAGATGTAAACATGTTTTTCCCTAAGATTGCTGTGCTTCCTGTGTCCAGCCAAGCCAGAAATACCGCAAGAGCGACCTTTCTCAGGGTAGTTTTCCACTTCCTGGCTGGGTCTCGGCCAGAACTTTACAGAAGTGCAGCAATGAGCAATAATAACGTCTGGGCGCCTCCAGGAAATGTGCCAAAGGACTCAGACTGTTCTCACCAGCATCACTCCCAGGGCTGGTCACAGCCCCCCGGGAGTTTGCCTGCCCTCACATCAGTGAGAGCGGCTGGGGAAATGGCATCAGGGAAGGCATAGCCCTTCTTCGTGCTTCTTGGGTCCCACGTCACTGCGATCATGGGTTTTGTGCGTGTCTAAGTCTGAGCCGTGCATTCTGGGTAAACTGAGGTCCAGGTCCAGAGAGCTGTACCCAAGATAGTAGCCGCACTTGCCAGGGAAAGAGGCAGGGCTCCTGCTTGGTGTCCAGGCTGTTCTCCACTCCCGCACATAGCTCCGGGCCCACAGCCCTCGGGAGCCGCCCCGGGGGGACGCAGAGCCCACACAGCTGCTCCGTTACCCTCCCCACGGCCCCTCCCTGGTGCCAGACACGGGACGGGAGCTGCATGGGCTCTGTGTCCACACACCGGGAGGGGCTCAGCCCCCCTGGAAGGAATACGCGTGAAGCAGACAACCATGCTGGCCTACCCTTACCCTTAGAAATTCGGAGGTTTCAACACATCTCTGTTTTTCTATTATTATCATGCCACGCAGCCCTGACGAGCTTACCATGAACTCCGGCATCCGATCTGTGAGGTGACGATCATAATGGGGCCCGCGCCATGCAGGTGAAGTGCTTAGCATGGTGCGGGCTCGCATCACCGTTAGTATTAACTCGTTAGCATTAGTCAGTGTTACAAGTCATTGGTATTTCTCCATGGATAGCGCTTTCTGATAGACTATGAGGAATAAATCGAGGACATCATTGCAGTGTGCACAATTAGGAAATAAGTGAGAAGAGCCCGTTGTCCTGAGTTCACGCAAGACGAGGGGAGAGCCATCAGTAGGAGGAGTGGGTAGAGTTCCCTTTGCTTTTGTTCAGCTCTGGGCACCTTCTGGAAAATCTAGAATTCCTGCAGTCCGTAAATGAGTTCAACAGAAATCTGTCCTTAAGTATATACTTTTGGATTTGTGGCATTTGAAAGAGAACTATTACAAAAAAGTGGGTTGTATGGAAACCTGTCTTTTTAACACATGTGAGTGCTCAAGAAAAAAAAAATGCCACTTACTCTTGGCAATCTCAAGAGCAGGAAGGTAGATATTTTCAAATTTAAACAAGAGAAAATAAGTCATCGAAACTTAATATTTCTGTATTTGAGGATATTCTCTTATTGCAGAGAAGAAGATGCCAGCTTTGAGCAGAAGAAAAGCCACCTGTCAGCAAAGTTCACCCACACCGGGCTGAAAGAGTCACGTTCTTTCTGTCATAATATTCTAAAACAGATGATTAATAGACTCATGAACTGAGTTAGATTAATTAATTTGGCTAATTTGAAATAATATGGCATTTTGACAGCACAATTTAGTCTCAGTTCAGTGGTGGGAGACAGACTTGAAGAGACCCCGCCCCAAGTCCTTCAGCCTCTCTATCTCTGTTGATCTCATCAGTAATTCCAATTGCAGGGGGAAGGAGAAAAAAAATACATTTCCTCCGTTCATGGTCAATAATTCTGTGCCCATGTGGACATGAGTGCTCTTCCCATCTCTCCAGGGGCTGGAATGCTTCCATCTGATAATGGATGATAATGGATGGATGGATGGGTCTCTATCCTGCTTGCTGTCCTCGGGGGACGCAGCGGGGCCAGTGGCTCCAAGGATGGGAGCGTCTCACGCGTAGCACACCCCTCTGCCCCCGGGAGCATGGCTGCCTGAACGCGGGTGGCTAAGCGAGTTTATCTGTGGCCAAAGGGACAGTTGCTGCAGTCTCCTTCAGTGACGTCTGAATGCCAAGCAGGGACCCTGTCATGCTGTGGGAACAGGAAGGGGACATGCATCCTAGCTTCACCTGGTGATGGGGGGGTGAGGGGAGACATATGGAGACCTGGGGGCCTATTAGAGGATGATAAACAGACCGAACGTGGCAGCTCTCAGAGGAGGAGGGACACAGCTGGGGGTGGGGGCTGTTGGCATGGTTGTGTTTTAGACAATGGCCCCCCTCCTGTCCTCCCAAAAGTCTGAGAGGAGTCTGCAGGAGAAGCACCTGCTCTCTGCACCTGGAGCTGGGGGGGCTCCTGGAGCTGGTCAGCCTGCTACTTTTGCTTTGCCTTCCTGCATGTGTTCAAAGTCAGAGGAAATTGCTTGTTTGTGGGCAGTTATGAGGCATGTATAATACTTGAGAGTTGATGACGCAAATATCACCCAGCCCACTCTCCTTTTTACCCGAGGACACCGAGGCCCAAGGGTTAAATGGCCCCACAGAGAGATGGTCTGCTTAATGATGAGCCCCAAGAGTACAACTCCTTCTCCCAAGCCGGGCTGAGGTCCTGCAGGTATTTGCTGCGGACAGGAGTTTATTGGGGGAAATACGGCAAGACCAGCAAGAACAGCGTCACAGTCAGGACCAACACCAGGAAAGCGCCAGGTGCAGGAGTTGCTCAGCGATGGAGGGGCGTGTGTGGAACCTCAGGCCTTCAGCTGGAGGCTGGCCCTTGGATGTCCCCCAGTTCCCTCACTCTGAGCTCTTTCCCCAGAGTGAGCCCCTTCCACCCTGCGGGGGAGGCCCTTCCTGCCACCCGCAGCCTCCCCATCCCTGCCCTCCTCCTAGATGATCCCCAAAGGGCTTCCATTCGTGGGTTTAGCACCCTCATCTGCAAATGCTACGACCATTCTGGACAAGCTGTAAGGATGCTGAGGACTCCGGACATATTTTTCGTGTCTATATCCTGTGTTCTTTGATCCTCTCGTGGTGACCAAGCGTCCGTTCCGTGCACACGCACTGCCTTTGCGACCCTTCGTACTTGAGGAAGTAACTGTCCTAACCTCTCTCCTTCTGCCCTGCCCCCCCTGCACATCGGTCAGATTAACATCTTCCCACGCCCATCTCCAGCCAGCCACTGCCCCGTGGCCCTGATCAGTGCCTCGCGTGGCTCCCCAGTACCCCACAAAGTCAAACCTCTTCTTCTGGTGTGCAGGCCCGTGCAGTGTGAGACTGTCAGACAACGTCCCGAGGCAGTGACAGCCATCCCGGCCAGAGGGGGCTTCCGAGAGCTCTCCCAGCAGACCGCCCGACTGGGCGCCACCAGGCCAACAGGGTCCGGCCCCTCGAAGTGGTGCCGCTGACTCAGTTTTCACCAGATCTTACCATCTTTTCCCTCTCCAGCGTCAGACACTGAGGAGTCCTCGGAGGGCGAGAACAAAAACCTGATGGCAAGACAGGGTGAGGACAGGGTTGGGCGCAAGGGAATATGGGATAAATGAAGCCAGAGGAGCGAACCGTATCCAAGATTTATCAAACCCCAAATGCCACACCGCTCAGCAGACTCAAGGGGACTGGGAAGGAGTAAGGAAGACAGGAGCAGAGTAAGAAAGAGCTGGAAAGGTCCACCACGTGGGCTGTGAACAGGGCAGAATGCCCAGGTACCTATGTCATCGGGCGCTGTATTAGTCAGGGTTCCCCAAAGAAACAGAACCAATAGGATCTGTGTGTGTGTGTGTACAGAGAAAGGTTTATTTTAAGTAACTGGTTCATGTGATTATGAAGGCTTGACAAGTCCAAAATCTGCAGGGCAGGCCAACAGACTGGAGACTCAGGGAAGACTGATATTTCAGCTCGAGTCTGAAGGCCATCTGCTGGCAGAATTCCCTCCTGCTCAGCTCTGGGGAATTCAGTTTTTTTTTTTGGGGGGGGGGGGTTCTTTTAAGGCCTTCAACTGATTGGATGAGGCCCACCCACATTATGGACAAAGATCTGCTCTACTCAAAGTCCACAGATTCATTTTATTTTTTATTAAGTTTTAATTTTAATTTCAGTATGTTAATATACAGTATTATATTAGCTTCAGGTGTACAATATAGTGATTCAACAATTCTATACATTACTCAGTGCCTATGAAGATAAGTATGCTCTTAATCCCCATCACCTTTGTCTCCCATCCCTCCACCCTCCTCGCCTCTGGTGACCAGCAGTGTGTTCTCTAGAACTAAGAGTCTATTTTTTGATTTGTCCCTTTTTTTCCTCTGTTTGTTTTGTTTCTTAAATTCCACATATGAGGGCACCTGGGTGGCTCAGTTGTTGAGCAACTGCCTTCGGCTCAGGTCATGGTCCCAGGGTCCTGGGATCAAGTCCCATATCGGGTTCTCTGCTCTGCGGGAGGCCTGCTTCTCCCTCTCCCACTCCCCCTTGCTTGTGTTCCCTCTCTCACTGTGTCTCTCTCTGTCAAATAAATAAATAAAATCTTTAAAAAAAAATTCTACATATGAGTGAGAATATATGGTATTTATCTTTCTCTGACTTATTTCACTTAGCATTTTACCTCTTAGCTCTATCCATGGTGTTGCAAATGGCAAGATTTCATTCTTTTTTATGGTTGAGTAATATTCCATTGTGTATATACACCACCTCTTCTTTATCCATTCATCAGTCGTGGACATTTGGGCTGCTTCCATAATTCGGCTATTGTAAATAATGCTGCAATAAGCATCGGGGTGCATGTATCTGTTTAAATTTGTGCAATAAGCATCTGGGTGCATGTATCCATTTAAATTTGTGTTTTCATATTCTTTGGGTAAATACCTAGTAGTGCATTTGTGTTGGATCTTAGGGTAATTCTGTTTTTAACTTTTTGAGGAACCTCTATACTGTTTCCCAGAGTGGTTGCACCAGTTTGCATTCCCACCAACAGTGCACAAGGGTTCCTCCTTCTCCAGATCCTCGCCAACACCTGTTGTTTCTTGTGTTGTTGATTTTAGCCATTCTGACAGTATGAGGTTGTAGCTCATTGTGGTTTTGATTTGTATTTCCCTGATGATCAGTGATGTTGAGCATCTTTCATGTGTCTATTGGCCATCTGCATGTCTTCTTTGGAAAAACGTTCATTTCTTCTGCCTATTTTTAATTGGATTATTCATTTCTCTGGGTGTTAAGTTGTATAAGTTCTTTATATATTCTGGATACTAACCCTTTATCAGGGAAGCCACTTGCAAATATCTTCTCCCATTCCATAGGTTGCATCTGAGTTTTCCTTTGCTGTGCAGAAGCTTTTTATTTTGATGAAGTCCCAATAGTTTATTTTTGCTTTTGTTTCCCTTGCCCCAAGCGACCTATCTAGTAAGAAGTTGCTACAGCTGAGGTCAAAGAGCATGTTTTCTCCTCTATGACTTTTATGGTTTCAGGTCTCAAATCTAGACGTTTAATCCACTGTGAGTTTTAAAAAAGATTTTATTTATTTATTTAAGAGAGAGAGAGAGCACGAACAGGAAGAGGAGCAGAGGAGAAGGGAGAGGGAGGGGGGAAAATCTCAAGCAGACTCCATGTTGAACACAGAGCCCAACACAGAACTCAATCTCATGACCCTGAGATCATGACCTAAACCAAAATCAAGAGTCAGACACTTAACCAACTGAGCCACCCAGGCTCTCCTTTTGTGAGTTTATTTTTGTGTAGGGTATAAGAAAGTGGTCCAGTTTCATTCTTTTGCATGTGGTTGTCCAGTTTTCCCAACACCATTTGTTGAAGAAACCATCTTTTTCCCATTGCATGTTCATTCCTCCTTTGTCAAAGATTAATTGACCATATAATTTTGGATTTATTTCTGGGTTTTCTATTCTGTCCTATTGATCTATGTGTCTATTTTTGTGCAAGTACCATTCCATTTTGATAACCACAGCTTTGTAATATATCTTGCTGTCTGGAATTGTGATGCCTCCAGCTTTGTTTTTCTTTTTCAAACTTGCTTTGGCTATTTGAGGTCTTTTGTGGTTCCCTACCAATTTTTGGATTGTTTGTTGTAGTTCTATGAAAAATGCTGTTGGTATTTTGATAGGGACTGCATTGGATCCGTAGATTGCAAGTCTACCAATTTAAATGTTAATATCAGCTAAAGAATACCTTCCCAGCAACATCCAGATTCATATTTGGCCAAACATCTGGGCACCAGGGCTCGGCCAAGTGGATGCACAAAATTAACCATCACAGGTATGAATCTCCTGATGCACAGGTGGGCCAGGCTAGATGAAAGGGTTGTGTCAAGATGGCACCTCCCACTCCTGCCTGGGCTCGTCCTCTTCTCCTCCTGGAGCCTTTCCCTGTCCCTGGTCCCCATCTGACCCCTTCCTATTTTCTCAAACTGCTGCTCACTCACACTTCCTCCCTGAAACCAGGCTGCTCTTAAAAACCCCTCATCCGTCTCTCCTCCGAACCTCTGCAGAACTTACAACCTGCGCCACTTCCAAAGTTCTTGACACTTGCTGAACAGCTTCACTACATGTCTGTTTGTGCACATAGACACGTTTTGTCTCCCCAGCAGAGGGGCTGCAACCATATCTTATGTGTGTGTATGAGCACTTAGCCCCTTGCTCTTGCTCCTGATTGCAGTGCTCCCCTTAGGCATATTTGGACTGAACTACTTAGTTGATTCTCAAACCACCAAAAAAAGTAAGGAGGAGGTGCCCGTACTGGCCTGAATGTACCATAGGGTTCATTTTCCAAAAGTATTAATTCACATTAGACCCCAGGATCCACAACTTAGAATTGCTCTGAATAAATCAGATACAGTAAATTAGAAACTGCAGCTCAGACGTGGCCCGTTCCAGGTGCCCTTCCCCACAGTCTCCCCAGTAAGCCCTTCACTCGGTCTCTGTCCAGGGAGCCTGACCCAGAGCAGTCCTAGGCAAAGACAACTCGTGTGGCTTCCCCTCAGCCCCTCCTCTCTCCCCTCCCACAGACAGAACACCAGAGCGAGCGCAGAGA
Source organism: Phoca vitulina (assembly GCF_004348235.1). NCBI lineage: Eukaryota > Metazoa > Chordata > Mammalia > Carnivora > Phocidae > Phoca > Phoca vitulina. The sequence goes on along the minus strand of NW_022589736.1, from coordinate 5,844,154 downwards.
CGGTGGGGGCTGGGTGATGGAGACAGGGAGCTGTAGCCCTGAAGCCCTCTCACCTCCAATGGGACTCAGAAAAGTCAGGTCATAGCTGGCCCTGAGCTTGGACATCAGAAACAACATGGGCTCTCTGCCCTCGGAGGCTGTGTGGGTTTACGTAGGTGTATAGAGGAGTACGGGAACTCATTTTCTGTCTATGTAGATATCCATCTATCTCTATCTAACCATCTACTTCTCTGTCATCTATCTATCTGTCTGTATCATGTCTGTACAAATATGTACACATGCAACATGTATGTGTCATAGCTTTATTTGTTACCAAAAAAAATATGACCACACACAATATGCTCTGGCTTATGATCACAATTTAAGGTCTTTAGAACCAACCAAGACATTCTGGAAGAAATCTCTACAACATAATATGTCACTTGATCTTTTTAAAACGGTGCAGTTGAGCTGACCTGTATTGTTTTTTAAAATAAGAAATTTAGGCTATACATCGTGTCACCACCTCTAAGTGGTAGAGTAAGATCCACCTGGGGTCTTCTGGCTCCAGAGGATACTGTTTCCACGACACATGCTTATATTGTCTCAGCTCTACACTCGGATTGACTTTCCATTCTAATTAGCAGGCAATGACTGCTTGGGCAGGGTAAAGAAGAGCAAGAGCAACCTCGTCCAATTACCACTGGATCAGGTTGAGGGGGGAGGCCCTACAAAGCCAGCCCCCTTCCCTTACTGGGCACCTCTGAGGGCGTCCCGGGTCGTGGCTCCCTGTGGCCCCTGCCCCCCACAGTGCAGCCTGGGGACCAGCAGCACGGGCACCACCTGTGCGCTTGTTAGAGATGCGGATCTCAGCCCTCCTCCCAGCCCTGCTGAACCAAGACCTGCATTTTAATGAGATGTGACTCAGCCCACAAATAGGAGTTACTTAGATACACACTTTTAAAAATGCCAAAAACAGACAAAGCAAGATAAAATAATGATAGTATCAGTTTTTTTTTTTAATTCAGCATCATTTTGAAGAACATGGTTTAGTGTTGAAAAAAAAACAAAAAATAAGGCAGGAAAAGTAAATTACAACAGTTTTCTTAATTTCAGTGAAATCTCCATTTAACTTTTTATTTATCTGTTAGTCATTCTGACCTGCCACAATTTTTGCTTGGCTGGTAGGGTGTTCTTGCAGTAGAAAATACTGCTGTAGTAAATTATAAGCTTTTAACATTCTGTGCAGCAAGAAAGGAAAGTTTATATATAATAGATACTTCTGTTCTTGCCCAAAACATCAGTCAAGTCTGATCTTGCTGGGGATTTGTATTCTCCATGCCCCCAGCATCTTTTGCCACTTTATAAGCTCCTAAGAAAGAACTATCCCCTTGATGATTATTAAGAACATAAGCACAGTCAAGATTCTGGAAGAGAGTCCTTGGCCAGCCATGTCTTTGCCCAACTATTCAAAATCTACATATATGTAGTTTAGAAAAAAAAAACAACAACAACTCTGTGCTGTGTAAAATAGAAATTCACAGAGAGGAGAGTGATTTACTTGTCATTTCCATTTTTATTCTTCAAAACCCACCTAAAAAACATTAGTGACTTTGTATCAGGATGTTGGCTCTTCTGCCTTTCCATCCCCAAGTAGTCAACAATAAGGCCAGGGTAAGATGCTGAGCTGAACGATGCCTTTGGGAGACAATGACCCTGTGAGGGCAAACCCCACCCCTCCCACCACTGCCCACTGGCTCGGGCCCTAGATACAGGAGTCACTCTTAATTTCTCGTATCTTTCCCCCTTGCCCCCTGTATCACAAAGCCATTTTGGCTTTACTTCAAAATCTCTCTCCAACCAGCCATTTCTCCCCTGACACGTGAGCTCCCAGGCTCCCTGGGCTGCCATATTCAGAGTTCCCGGATAGCAGTGACCTGTCTCATGTCCCTGCTCCCACCTATGTCCCCTACAAGTTATTCTTCATACAACTCTATGTTTAAAGTGCATGAGGAAGATCTGATTAGCTACTCCTTCCAAATGTATTTTTAAAAGGCGGACTAGAAGAGATAGTAATTCTATTAAAAAATAACTCACTGAATGGCTAATCAACTCCTTTTGGGCATGGAGGGAGATTTTCTGAAGTTGTGCCTCTAAGACGTCTGTCCCTTCAGGAGTCTGCAATCATATTACTGGGGAAATATTACTATAATTCAAACAAAACGGATTCTAATATAAAATAAAGGCCATAGTTCGTAGGAGCTTAGAAGGAAATTTCTCAACAGGTATATGAGAAGTTCCCACTAAAGCATCGGAGTCCATGAGGGTGGTGTTGGGGTCCCCAGCTGGGTCTCGGCACCAACGGGATTGGGGCGTTACTCCTGCCTGGCTCGACCCTGGCCTCTGAGGCAGATTCTGTGCTTCTGCACGTTGTGTCCTCAAGAGTTAGCCTTTCACCATTCAGAAGTCTTAGGTTGGAGACATGTAGTATTTTTAAATTCCTCAGAGGCCCACTGAGTCCGGTGCAGAGTGTGGTGGTATCACATAACTGTGCTTCCTCAGGCGGGGGGCTGGTCCTGTCTCCCCTCAGATGGCCCTACATTGTCATTTCCATTGAATTTCGCAGCATTCCTGAAGCAGTAGGACTGGCTGTTCATATTGCTTGTCCTGTTCTTATCACCCTCCCTCATTTCTGGGTCTCAGAGCTCATCTTCTGCTCCAGACCATGATATTTTTCCAAGGAAAGCAGCCCTCTCCTCTAGGCTTACGACAGGGAGAAAGACCAATGTGACCTCTCCCCCTTTCCTATGGCCACGCAATAAAATCGGAAAGTAGTTATTCAAGGTCTGCCATGTGCTGGCTACTGCAGCCATAGCAACGTCAGCTACTCATTCGGGAAGATTTGGGAGACGGTATCCGTATTAGTATGGGTTAGAGCCCACTCATTTTGTTATGGGCCCCATCAGGAAGTTTAGGTAAGAGATTCGGGTGGCAGAGGGTAAGGACACACGTCCTCTACGGCCCCCTCATAGAGCACCCCACCCCACCCCCGCATCCCATGGCTGAGTCCTGCTCTCACTGTGGCTCTGGAGAAACTTCCAGAAGCAGAGCCCACATTGAAGGATACATGTGGGTGCACAGCTGGCCTTCTGAAATGCAGGCTTTTCCTGAATTAAACTTCGGAGTGTGGGAAATTCTTTAACAGCCACAAAAAGCCAAAACTGACATCAGGGGAGGCAGCCTCTCTCTCCGGCTACATCAGAGTGGGATGACCATTGCCTCCTGCCCCCGAAGAGTGTGAGGCCAGGAAAGGTTTCCGTGGGCATGTTGCCAATGTCCTCGCTGTCTCCCGGGGCCCCTGAGGAGCTGCCTTCCACGGGAGAGGTGGAGACATGGGCCATGCTTATTCCTAGCCGCTCTGATACCTGGAGTCTTGGTCCCAAGGACAGAGAGGAGGAAGGAGCTCGTCTGATGAAGACCCGATGCGAGAGCAGAGGATTCATCTCACTCTGGTGGCTTCCAGATATTGGTGATGAGTCAGACCTTTTCCCAAACAAAACTCCACAAGAAACCCCAACATTAAACACAGACAAACACAGAGGAGCTCTTTGTGAAGGGAAGGGTGAGGAGGAGCATATATTATGGGCTGAACTGTATCCCTAAACCTCATCTGTTCAAGCTCTGACCCCAGGACCTCAGAATGTCACTGTATTTGGAGGCGGGGTCTTTAGAGGGGATTAAGGTAAAATACAGTGACTGGGGAGACCCTGATCCAATCTGACTGGTGTTCCTCATAAGAAGAGGAGATCAGGACACAGACACGTGCTGATGGATGACCATGTGAGGACCTGGGGAGGGGATGGTGTCTGCACACCCAGAAGAGAGGCCTCGGGAGACCCCAGCCCCACCCACACCTGGACCTCAAACTCCTAGACTCCAGGATGAGAGGCAGTAAACTCTGGTATGTGAGCCCCCCTCCCCGCCCGTCTGTGGTGCTTTGTTATGCAGCCTGAGCTGACTAATGCACGGGCTTGTTGAGGTGATACTGAGCCCACTTTTTTTGGTGCCCTCAAGTCTCCCCTACACCTCTGAGAGACCCTGGGACTTCTTGGAACATCATTTGAAAACCACTAATCTAAGTTCATTCGTCACTTATAGAAGTGCAGACTCAGGCCCAAGATTTGAAGTGCATCCCTTAGGTAGCTCAGCCCACGGCAGAGCCAACAATGACCATGAGGACTAAAGCCTGAATTCACCTTCTTCCTATGGCACAGTGATGGGGAGTCCCGGTTGTGGCCAGCATGCACAGACCTCAGTCCAGAGCTGTCCTTCCTGGCCAGTTGCTAGAGGTCATGGGGATTCAAGAAGCATGAATAAGCCTGTGGCCTCTGCAGTCAATCCCCTCCCTGTCCCACATCAGAAGTGGGGCCTGGAAAGAGAGATTTAAAACGTATTCACAGTTTATGGCACACTGCTTTTGCATAGAAGGTGCTTGTCACTCTCCTTTCTAGCACACAATGAAGCTCTGATGCTTATCTCACCAAAGACCCTGACGACAGACCCTAGACAATGCGGAGGGATCTCGTGTTTTCTTTTTGAGAAGAACACAGGGACAGAGACCCTGACGACAGACCCTAGACAATGCGGAGGGATCTCGTGTTTTCTTTTTGAGAAGAACACAGGGAAGAACACAGACAATGCGGAGGGATCTCGTGTTTTCTTTTTGAGAAGAACACTATGTCTCTCTCTGACATAGTGCCCAGATTTTAGAGAGGGCTCCCTCCTTTTGCTTCAGGGGTACATTGCGGGAAGGAGCAGGAATCACACAGAACAGACCTTCCCTTTCACAGAGACACCATCAAGAATTTATGAGAGAAATGAAGGAATGCTTAGCTGCCAAGTGACACTGCCTATCTAACAGGCACTCTTGTGGGGCACCCACACTGGGAAGAGTAAGAGAGGAGCAGAGACTGCTCCTGACACCCGCTTCCCTGAGGAGCCTGGGACACAGCGTTTCTCCCACTGGTCACTCTGCCACCCAGTGTTTGCACCAGACCCGGGCGTGCTAGTCAGCTCTGGCTGCGTATCAGATACCACAGCCTGGGCACCTTCAACAGCAGACATTTACTGTCTCACGTCCTGGAGGCAGGGAGTCCGGGGTGCAGGCGTGCGCAGGGCCGGTGTCTCCCCCGAGGCCTCTCACCTGGGCGTGCAGACACCATCCCCTCCCCGGGTCCTCACATGGTCGTCCCTCCGTGCGTGTCTGTGTCCTGACCTCGTCTTCTTAGAAGGGCACCAGTCCGATTGGATCAGGGTCCACCTAGTGACCTCATCTGACATCCGTACCTCCAGCCACGTGTCCTTCCACGCACGCTTCTGACTGGGTGTGCTCCTGAAGGCTCGGAAAAGTCGCCCTGATGCTGGCCTTCTGGCTCCTGCAAGCAGAGCTGAAACGCAGCTGTCCATTTCTATCTTGCATACAAATGCCAGAAGTTTGTTTGCTTGTTTGTTTTTTTATAAAGATGCCACCTTAAGGAACTGTGCTTGGAATCATCATTTGTTCAGGCTTCCTTAGCCCCCTGTGACCTGCAGTTGTTCATCTATCTCTGCAGGGGGGCGGACGGGTGCACGAGCTGAGGGTGTGGGGGGCTCACAGTCCCTCCATGCATGAACTCTTCCGGGTGGGGTGTCTCTCCTGCTGCCCATGGGCTGCAATGCCGCTTCTGGATTCTATCCTGGCTGGAGGGAGACTTCTTTCCTTCCTAGTCACCAGCATAATGAACAACAGAGTCACTCCACAGACCTGGGTTCTTCCTGCCACTAAGCATGTGCTTGGGAGCTGGGAAATGACCAAGGGCCATCTGTGGACCTGTTGGACCAGCTGTGATCTCAACTTGGGACCAGGTTCTGTCATCCGACATCCAAATGACATGGATGCTGGGATATTATTTGGGGTTTTCTTGTACTTAAGCTATCCCTTGAATAACCATGGCGTTGTCCTATCCTAATAGACACAGTCTGTGGTTACATGTCTGCAGTTCCCTTTGGGAAAGGACCAGGAATATTTGTGATATGTCCTCAAGAATTCTTCTCACAGCACCCTTCCCACCCCCGCTGTAAGCGACCGGCTCTGGGGCTGAAGACTCACTCGGCTCTGCATCGAGACTGGACAACCCTGTTCCATTCAGCAACGGCATCAGCCTTAGGATCACTTGCTCTCGACCACTTTTGGTGATAAAGGTCCGGCAATGTCCACACTGGCTGCCCCTGCAGGAACTCCGCAGTGTGCCTGCCATCACTGCAGACCCAGTAGTCAAGGCCGTCTGGCTGTCAGCCCAGCCTCGTTGTACACCATGGTGAGTTTGCCCATCGTGCTTCTGGCAAGTGCTATCTCCTGGCCCTGGCTCTTCTGGAATCCCACCATCCCTACTGACACCGTGGGACCCTGTTCTGTAGAGTCTAGTCTACGTGTGCCCTGCCTTCAAGAAGACCACCCTCACTGAGCTCCCCCATGATGGGGGTGCCCCTACAGCCCTGCATTCTTGATTGCTTTAGTAAAGGGCATGGCCTCTGGTTCCCCCTGTGGAATATGGTCAGTTGGTGGCTTCTTGGATCTTGTGTACATGTTGGTTCCCACATGCCCGTTTCTCTGAGTCTCATCACCTTTCTTCAATAGCCACTGGGACGGTCCAGCATCTGCACCTCATCAACTAGAGGCTGTCACCTTCTGTCAGCACCAAAAGCCATCCAGACAGCATATCGGGGCCGCACTCAGGCATCCTTTTTAGATGAGTCTCAGCAGCCTGTGCCTACATCCACCTTCTATCTCTCCTGCCCTCCACTGGCCAACCCTTCAAGACCCACCCCCACGCTCTCTGATATACCCATCAGGCTCTGCAGCCCTTTTGAGGAATTGCCCCCTTCCTTCTATAGCAGGCACAAGACATGGTCACCTGGCCTGTGCTGAGATCTGACTACGGTTTTTGGTCCAGATGCATCAGGGGAGGTGGGGGTGAGGACAAGCGTCACCTCCCAGGACATCTGCTTCAGCAGACAAGCGTCACCTCCCAGGACATCTGCTTCAGCTGAGGTCTTTGGTTAGCTGCTCGGCAGTGGGTAGTTGTCCTCTTTAGCAAAGGCCACTTCTGGGTGGCCAGAGGGTTCAGGGCATTCCCGTGCACTTTCACCCAAACGCCCCTCCCAGGTTCACGGTCCCCCCTGAGCCCGCAGGGTTTACCATAGGGCTTGCTGTGACTGAGTCTGGCCTTGGGAGTCAGCTGACTTGAGCCTGTCATTCCCTTGCAAGGTTTTCTGGCAGGTAACCGAAGGCTGCCAGCTGTATACCCCTGGTCCTGGGCATTGCCCCATGTTTCTCATTCGCTAACACGGTTGCCAAGGCCATGGTCCCCTCCCACCTTCCCTCACCCCCAACCCGCCCACACAGCAGGGACTGGGCTTTGTGGGGCTGCAGCCAAGTGGGGTCCTTGCTGCCATCCCAAATCCTCTCCTGAGGATCTCCTTCCAGAGTCACTTCTAGTTAAGGTGACCAGTGTCCCTGATTTGTCAAGGACTTTCCCAAGTTTGGTACTGAAGGCCCAGTGTTTGTGGAAACCCCCCAGCCCCTGACAAGCCAGGACACCTGGTCACCCACCTTCTACTGTCTTGGTTTGGGTCTCCCCAAGACAGATAGATACCAGGACAGGGATCTGTGTGCAAGTTGTTATGTTGGGAGTGAGGCCAGGCAGCTCTGGGAAGAAGTGGAAGCAGAGGGGGAGGAGCTAAAGGTCATAAAGGGAGGGCCACAGTGCGGTCTCTGCCGAGCGAAGAGGCGGCTGCGTGCTCTTTACAATCAATGGGACCATTGACGAGCAAGACAGTCCTGGGTTAACCCATCCCTGAGAGAGAGTCCTTGCCAAGGACTGGCGTGCCGGCATTTTGAGCCTGCCAGGGGGCCAGTGAGCAAGTTCTGCAGTGGAGGGGGTCTTGAGGCCCAGAGGCAGGGTCACCGGAACACAGGCTGTCCCAAGAGCGGTAGGGGACATGGCAGGCACCCACGGTGTTGGCTGTCAAAGCACAGACATCAGGGGGAAAGAAAGGTGCTCAGAACCCACATGAACGTATTCGGGTGATTTGGGAAGGGCTCCTGTCTTTCCTGCTGGGCTGCCCAGGTCAGGCTGACAGATCACGTAGAAGCTCTCAGAGAGAAGGAATCTGGCAGCTTTCCTTGGTGACCCTTGACTTCTGCAGTAATTAGCAAATCCTGACCATCAACCCACGTTTGGGACGAGAATTGTGTCACTCCTACGGAAAGGCTTGTCACAGAGAATTAAGCGGGGGATTAAAGAGGAAACCACCAGCAGTCCCTCAGAGCAGAGGTGAAAGCTTCTGGGTCAAACACCCCTGGGGACTCTGCTTTTTGGAGGAGGCCCTCCGGGGCCAGAGGCCTGCTGGGTCAGCAAGCCCCGCCATCCACTGCAGGACAAGCAGATGTCAATCCGGAAGCATCTATAGAGCGCTCGCCGCGTGCCAGGCCCCACTTGAGGTACTGAATATAGAGCAGTGCGCCAAACAGATAAAGTCCCTTCCCTCCTGGGCCGAGTGTCTGACCCAGGACATGGGCACAAAGAAAACATCACATGCGAAACATAAAACACTGAAGCGTGGGACACGACATTGTGCAAGGCATTTGAAACCTATAACACACTCTTTTTTTTTTACCCCAAGACAAGTTAGATTTTATTTTATTTTATTTTAATTTAATTTAATTTAATTTTTTATTATGTTCAGTTAGCCAACATATAGTACACCTATAAGTTTTTGTTGTAGTGTTCAATGATTCATTAATTGTGTATAACACCCTGTGTTCATCCCAACAAGTGCCCTCCTTAATGCCCATCACCCTGTTACCTCCTCCTCCCACACCCCTCCCTTCTGAAATCCTCAGTTTGTTTCCCGGAGTCCAGGGTCTCTCAAGGTTTGTCTCCCTCTCTGATTTCTCCCCCTTCGAATTTCCCTCCCTTCCCCTGTCGTCCTCCGTGCTATTCCTTATGTTCCAGGTATGAATGAGACCATATGATGATTGTCTTTGTTTGACTTACTTCACTCAGCATAATCCCCTCCAGTTCCATCCACATCGATGCAAATTGCGACACACTCTTTCACTTTCACTTACACCTGACGCTTCTGGTAGAGTAGGTAGTACAGAGACCCAGAGACGCTGAGCCACCTCCCCCAGGTCACACAGCGAGTAGCTGTATGAACCACGCTTTTTTATTAAATAAAGCTTTATTAAGATTTAATTCACATACCACATCATTCATCTACATAAAGTGTACAGTTCAGTGAGGTTTAGTATCTAGACAGTTGTGCAGCCATCGACCACGATCATGTTTAGAACATGGTCACCATCCTATGCAGAAGCCCTGTCTGTATCCCTGAACCATCACCCACCTGTCCCGCTGTGTGTCACTCCCAGCCCCTGGCAACCATGAATCTACCCTCTGCCTCTGCAGATTTGTCTGTTCTGACATTTCAGAGACATGGAATCATACACTATGTGGCTTTTGTCTCGGGCTTCCTTCACTCGGCATCGAGGTCCATCCATGTTACAACATGTACTGCATTCCTGGGTTTCTTTTTTTAAGACTTTATTTTTTTAGAAAAATTTTAGGTTCGTGGCAAAATTGAGAGGAAAGTACAGAGATTTCCCATACGCCTCCCATCCCTACAGGTGCACAGCCTTCCTATTAACTATATCTCCCACTAGATGGGACATTAGTTAAAACTGATGAACTGACATCATCATTACCCAGAGTTCACAGCCTCCACTAGGGTCATTCTTGCTGTTGTGCATCCTGTGGGTTTGGACAAATGTATCAGCACAGGTATATGATACTGCTCTATTGCAGTATCCCATGGAACAGTCTCACTGTCCTAAAAACACCTGTGCCCCACGGCATCGTCCCTCTCCGCACCCCAGCTCCCGACAGCCGCTGATTTTACTGCCTCTATGGTTTTGTCTTCTCCAGATTGTCTTACGTTTGCAATCACGCGAGGTGTATCCTTTTCAGATCAGCTTCTTTCAGTCGGTAATAGCATTTGAGGTGCCTCCATGTCTTTCTGTGGCTTGAGAGCTCATTCCTTTTTAGGGATGAATACTATTCCATTTTCTGGATGGACCACAGTTTATTTATCCATGCACCTACTGAGGACATCCTGGTGGCCTCCGAGTTCGGGCAATTATGAATAAATTTGCTACAAACATCCACGCGCAGGTTTTGTGTGGACATAAATTTCCAGCTCCTTTGAGTAAAGAGCAAGTAGCCCAATTGCTGGATCAAATGTTAAAAGTATATTTAGTTTTACACCCGTACTTCCGATTTCTGTCGATTGCTGCAAAGGTATCTACAAAACGGCTACTAGCTGTTGCCAAGTCAACGCTGAGTCACTGCAGAGAGACTTTGAGCATCCGGAGACTTAGGTGCCTCAGGCCATATGCTGTAACAGCCCTAGCAAATGGGAATTTTGCCAAGGCGCCACTTGCAAACAGTCCTAGGCCCGCCGACCCTGCCCTGTCCGTTCCTCCCTGGGGAGACTACAGTTCCACGGTCTCTGCCTCTCCCCCAGCCCTGCTGCTTCCCCACGGGGCTGCCCGGCACGCTGTGTGCTCAGCGGGGACCGGGAGTGCCGCACACCCTTCACGCCACCTGGCCTCCCTCTGTTGACCTGGGTCCGGTCCAAACCGTCGTTCAGGGAGGATGAGCAAGCCAAGCCCCAGAGCGCCTGACCCCTCACCCAAGTCCCAGTGACGACAGTGTCACGTCCCCTCCAGCTCTATCTTGTCCAGACTAACCCGTGAGCTCCACCGACCCTCCTTCCCAGACCCCTTCACCCTCCTGATGGCCCCCACTGGGGTGCCTCCATCTGTCCCCCCAGGGGGCATGTGGAGTGGAGCGTGGCGTCCCGGTGTCATGACCAGACAGGACTGTCATTCCCCTGGTGACTTCCCGAGACCAGAGCCACCACGTGGTCCTTGACGCCCGCAGGGCCAGAGGGCTCCCCTGCACACACGCGCCTCTGTGCATGCTTATGCTGTTCCATGTGGGGAACACTTGGCCAGGAAACTAAAGGGACTCCACACGGGGCACTGAGTCCAGAGCGGATGGTGATGGAGCTGTTGAGAAGCCAAATAAAGACGATGAGGCAGCAGCTACCTGTGGGGGGCCAGGGACCCCCCGGGAAGCTGCAGCCACTGAGCAGAGTCAGAGGGGGGTACTGCCTGCCTTCTCTCCCCCCACACCCGGTCCTACGGCACCACGCCCATGGGCTGAGCCCAGCCACAGGTCAGGAGCCAGTGGCCCGGGATACACAGCCCACGGAGGTCGCCGTCAGGGTTTCATTGGAGCAAAAAGAGGATGGGGATGCACTCGAGGCTGTGTGGGACCAGGAGGGACCCCCCTGTCACTGAGGGAAATAGCAGGGGCTTCCATGTATCCGCTGAGGCATGGTCAGGCTGCGTCTGTGTGTGCATGCGATGGCATGTTTGCGTATCTGTGTGCACGCGGGTGCCTACCTGTGGTGCATGCGCCCGTGTGTGTGTATAGTTGCACTTGCTTGTTGCCGTCATGGACATAGAGGCTTAGACGGCTTGTGGAACTCACCGAGAGCATCTCACAAGCAGAAGAACCAGACATGGAGCGGCCTCGTGACTGCACGCTTGCAGAGAGAGGGAGCAATGACCAAGATGCTGTCCATGTCATCAGAGTCATTAAGAACACTAGTAAATGAGTGTGGCCCTCTTTCCTCATAGGCTGGTAATATCACCATTTAATGTGACATTAAAATCAAGGAAGACCTTTGTTTTCCATGATGGCAATCCACCTTTTGTCTTATTTAGGATTCAACAGTTTTGCCTTATTTCATGGAGAACCTCATGCCAGGAAAGGTGAAGTTCACACAATTTAATGGCTCTACACAGCGCCAGCCTCCATGGTAACATGCATCTCTGACCTTCCTTCATCCCAAGAAAGAACAGAGTCCACAAGCCTGGGTCACAAGGAGCAGGTTTGGACTTCACCCTTACCTCTCTCAGCCTGGGACCCGAGATCACAGGTGTGACCCACGCTCAGCACACATCACCTCCATGACACAGAGAGGGTAGCTTGATATCAGGGTGACCAAACAAGCTGGGCGTTGGGTCCTGGGGCTCCTGCCCTCCCCTGCACCCCACCAAATGCACATGCCCACTATGAGGAAGTGCAGTTGACCATCCATGCCAATATCATCCTGGAGGTTCCCTAGCACAATACTGTCATAAGGATTCACAGCCTGAACTCTGGAAGCAAATCCGCCTCCCTCTGTCGCACTGGGCTCTCCTCCTATGTCTGGGAGGGGTCCTGCTCCTTGACTCCCTTGACACCAGGGCAGGCATGAATTCCAAGAGGCTCCCTGCCTCAGTGAGACTGAGCTGCTGTAACAGAGGACCCCAGACTGGAGGCTTAAACAACAGACATTGATTTCCCACAGCTCTGGAGGCTGGAAGTTCAAGATCAAATCACCAGCAGATTCAGTGTCTGTGAGACCCCGCTTCTTGATCACAGCGGATGGGGTCTGCTCACTGTGTCCTCACATGGTGGGAAGGGTGAGGGGGCTCTGTGGCGTCTCTTTTTTAAGAACACTAATCCCATCATGGGGGCTCCACCCTCATGACCTCATCACCTCCCAGAGGCCCCACCTCCTCACACCATGACCTTGGGGGGAAGGTTTCAACACAGGAATTTTGGGGCAACACTAACATTCAGGCGACAGTACTTGGGAAGTAGCTGACTCCAGATGGAGGAGGAGGGGAGTCCACCATATTTTGTAGTGGGGAGAGTGTACTAGTGCATGATGGAGGTTCCAGGGTAACAATACTTCAGAGGAAACTAGGATGACTCAGGTAGAGGGTGAAGAACCTGAGCACACGAGTGTAGAGCCACGGGAAACTGGGAGGCCTCCTTCTGTTGCCCCAACTGCCCAGCCCAGTCACCCCACCCTGGGTGATGTCCAACCTTTCCCTTAACATCAGAACCACGGAGTCATGCGCTAACTAAAGACAGTCCTTGTGTGAATCTCTGAATTGCTGGTGTGGATGTATGTGTGGATTTATATAATTGGCAAAATTACATTCTTTGGGAAGTCAGAGGCCAAGTCAAGGTCATAAGCACATTTAAGCATTTAATAAATCAGTAATTCATCATTTCTTCATGTGAAAACATGAAAAGCGACCACAATACATCTTAAGGCAGGTAAAAGTGCATTACCTTCATATCCTTGGCACTTATGGGGAGATCTCTTTATAAAAAACTATAACCTTTCTTCTTCCATTGAAAAGAACAATACCCCTCAACAATGGGAAGATTAAAAATAGGCCAAAAACCGTAACAGAAACCTCACCAAAGAAGATCTACAGATGGCAAATGAGTGCATGAAAAGATGCTCTACACCACATGTCATCAGGAAAATACAAATTAAAACAACGTGAAATGCCATGACACACCCATTAGAATGGCCAAAATCCAGGGCACTGAGAACACCAACTGCCAGGTTGTGGAGCAACAGAACCTGCCATTCGTTGCTGGAGGGAATGCAAAATGGCACCACCACTTTGCAGTTTGGTGGGTTCTTACAAAGTTTAACATCCTCTTACCATAGGATCCAACAATCTTGCTCCTTGGTAAGCATATGAAACACAACAGATGCAGGGAGAGAAGCTTTCTCCAAATTTTGCTATCTGCCTGAAGACAGATCCTCCAAAAGGACCTCAATGTCATAAATCCCCTCGCCAGGAGCTTCGCTAACCAGGAAGATTGACTCTTGTCCCAGGAGAGGAACTGAGAAGTCAACCCCACATGCAGACAAACTGTCACAAACTGTCCTCCTCCCCTCTGTTCCTCTACGGACCCAGCCATCTCCCCTAACCTGTTCACTTCCCCCTGAGATGCCTCTACCCCTCCCGTCCCCTACTGGGATGGTATATGAACTCTCAGATCTCACTGCCTTTCTGGGTTATTCATGCTTTCTCCTGTGATGCCCCCATACATGCAATACTAAAAATTAATAAATATGCATACTTTTTCTGCTGTTAATCTGCCCGTCATTGGGGTATTTCATGGACTGAGGCATGGAGTCTTGGAGGGCAGGGGGGAAAGTGTTCCCCAGCTAGAATTTATAGTCTCATAACATCCCATTTTCTGGCTGATGACAAGGAGATCATTTTTAAGAAGGAAGAGAGCTTTGAGGACAGAAAGATTTGGATTAGAATTCCAGCTCCGAATTACCTGCTCTGACTCTGGGCAAGTTACTGATCCACCTAAGCCTTGGTATCTTTATTGATAAAACAGTGATCATTTCCACTTTGTAGGTTGCCAATGAAGATGAAATCAGTGACGTGACATATGTCAAACATTCAATGTAGTGCCCAATAAACGGTCACACATCGTAAGATCTGAGCCACAAATGAAATAGAAATTCAACCACAATCTAATGTCATAAAATGATCTATTCATCCACATGCGTGATTAAAGCTCATTGTTTTGGGTCCCCAGCTGCAAGCTCTCACAAGCAGAAGAATGTCTGTAACTTAGAGCAGAAATATTTCATTTTCCTTGTATTACAGACCTGCAGGCCCAGTCTCCTTTCCAATAATTTTGGTTGTTTTAAACAAGATTCAAGGTTACATCCTGTTTCCATCTATCCTAAAGGTCTCATTGTCCTCATCTAAATTACGGTATATTTCAGAACAACTTTAGCAAGAAGCAGGAGATAAAATGCCTTTGTACCTGTGCATGTACCTAGACACACAAACAAATACTCCTCACATGAAACCCATCCCTGACAGTTCTATTCTAAATTCTGCTTAGAATAGCAGTCACGGGGCACCTGGGTGGCTCAGTCGTTAAGCGTCTGCCTTCGGCTCAGGCCATGATCCCAGGGTCCTGGGATCGAGCCCCGCGTCGGGCTCCCTGCTCAGCAGGAAGCCTGCTTCTCCCTCTCCCACTCCCCCTGCTTGTGTTCCCTCTCTTGCTGTCTCTCTCTCTATCAAATAAATAAATTAATTAATTAATTTAAAAAAAAAAAAAGAATAGCGGTCACAATGGAAGTCAGCGATTGGCCATGAGTTAAAAGCGTCTTCCTTTTCATGCTGGTTTTCTAAAGCAGGAATCCCACCCGGAGTGAAAGGAAGCGTCCTGTGGAGTGAAGTTCTTGAAATCAGTCAAGCTTCCTGAATCTCAGTTTCTTCATCCTAAATGGGGGAAATTAAAACACCCCCTTTAAATCCCAGTGGTGCTGTGAAGATAAAATAAAACAACATATATGTCAAAACACTTCGAAAATATAAAAACTACGCAGATAGAAGGTGTTTTTAGGTGTATTTGTGCTCTTGAGGTATAAATTACCCAGGTAAAAGGTAGTTTTAATATGGTGAGAAATAAGCAAAGGCCAGAAGTCTAATTCCTTGGCTCTCTGTCTTTTATCACACATATTAGAAATGGCATGAGTTCAAGAACTAGCTTTCCTAATGAAAAACCGCATCTGGCAATTACTTTAATCACTGTTCCTCTAGATGATCATAAACCTCCACCTTCAGGAACGCCTGAAGTAAATGTGCTTGGCTGCTGCAGACTGATGGAGGCTGATAAATGCAAAGCATTCAATTTCAAAATCTCCCTCATTAAAATAATTCACAGGCTATTCTACAAGGTCTTTGCATTTTTCCTGCTCTAAGTGCTGATGGAAACAGGGGAAGGGAGCAGTGTTTATTAAATACACACTCCATGCCGGAAACCACGTTGTGCGTCCTACACATGGGACCACGTTGGTCTCTCCACGAGGACACCAAGACTCAGACAGCCGGTCACCTGCCCAGCCCACATGAGGGACACAGCCCAGATTCTAAGGCAGGCATGCATCCCTGCAAAGCCCTCCCTGACCCCAAGACTAGAAACAAGAAGATACTTAATACACAAGTGTTTGTACAGGCTTAGAGTGTTTGTATTATGGACCCAATGGCCCCCTAAAATTCATATGTTGAAACCGAACCTCCCACGTGATGGTGTTTTAAGAATAGGGACTGTGGGAGGTGATAGGTCAGGAGGGTGGAGCCTCCACGATGGGATTAGCATCCCTATAAAAGGGACACAGGGAGATAGCGGTTGAGGATGCGCCAGGACACAAGGAAAAAGGCAGCACCGTGCGACTCTCACCAGATCCTGACCATGCAGGCACCTGGATCCTGGGCTTCTCAGCCTCCATAGCTGTGAGAAATACATTTCTGGTTTTTGTAAGTCACTCGGTCTGTGGGAATACTGTGTAGGAGCCTTAACAGACTGAGCCGACTTGTATTATTCAGTTTACTAGCCAAGGATACCTACATCTTTCTTCCCCAGGATTATTAGATAGACGGAGCCATATTTTTTCCCAAATAGTCCTAAACAGAAAGACTTCTCCAATTGTCCAAACACATAAAAATAATCCAGAAAATCCAGTTTCATAAAATTAAATGGGTTTCTGTCCCCAGATTGCGTCGCACAGGAAATGTCCTAAAGATTGTTTGTTGGGCTGCCTTCCAGATTCTGGTTAAAGAACATGTGATCATTCTCATTTGATGTGAGAATTATGAGCCACAAAAGTTGCGCAATCCCTCCCCATGTGCCCGTACCCCTAAGGCGGAGGGTCTTCTCCCTGTCTGGGGAACTGGCTGACCACAGCCCGTGGACCTTCAGCCAGATTGGAGGCTGCAGTGGGAAGTGTGGGCGCATCTACTCACCTGTGTGGGAGTCCTGGACAGGTGCGCACCCTCTGGGCCCCAGTGGAGAGCTGAGAGGAGAGAAGGAGTGGACTCAAGATACAACCAGCTGGTACAGGAGAGCAGGTGGCTGCCTGCTTCCTAGTTGCATTTTGGGTTCTGTTCTTGTTTACTGCGGTTAAACAGGGGAACAACCTTTTTTACTGGGGAGGGCAGCCTACTGAAACATTTCCCTAGGTTGAAAGACGGATTCTCCGTTGAACAACTGGGCTTCAGCTAAAGTTTTTGCCACTAGCAATTTATTATCTTTTGAACTTAAATTAAAACTTTGATACCTATTTCTTGTTATGAAAAAGCCTCCACATAAAACATAATTACTGTAATGAAGATGCCCTGTTTCTCTTTGGGGATTCATGGCAACTTATTTTGTTCAATTTGCTGAAGGAATGTCAGAAATGAGGGAGGTAACCCCTGAAGAGAAACCACCAAGATAATTCTTAAGTAGGACAGATGAAACAGAGTAGGAGGGTAGGCAATTATCGAGGCAGTTAAATATCGCAGATCTCTCAGATAGAAGCACAATGCTCTCGGTCAATTGAACTGGAGATCCATCAAAGAGAGCATTTTCCTTTTCTTCTAGAGAGCCTTCTTCTAATAAAATAATAATTTGCATTTCTATGGTGCCTTTCATCTCCTAGGACTTTATGGATGCTAAATTATTTAGCTTTATCATAACCGAGAGGTAAGTTTTTTATGTGCTAACCTGAGGCATTGATAAGCTACATGACCTCCCCAAGGGCACAGCTCAGAACAGATCCAGAAGAACAGCTTGATCCCGCCCCTGGGGACATTTCTTCTACCTCCTGTTTTATGGTAAGGCTCACTGGAGCATTGTCCTCCCCCACCCAGATGTTTCTTTTTAAACCCCAATCAGAATTACCCCCATTATTATGTGACTTAAAGAATTATATCCAAGTAAATCCCTTTGGAAAATAGTGTACACTAATAATGTATGGGATTTCCTTTCCCAATTTCTTTCCATTATTAGTGAAGGATCCTCCACCCTGCTGGGCTGCCCCTCCCTTCCGGCGACACTCACAAGGGTGGGGAGCTGGGGGAGAATCCGGAGTGTCGGTCCAGGGGGACGCCATTCGGCGGCTCCCTGCTCTCTTTGCATAATTTTGTTTCACTTATGAGACTAGCTCAGGGTTTGTGCATTCACATTTTACAGTCTTTATTTTTTTTTAAGATTTATTTATTTATATGAGAGAGCTGGGGGGAGAGGCAGAGGGAGAGAGAGAACCCCAAGCGGATTCCCCGCTGAGTGCAGAGCCCAGACACGGGGCTCCATCCCAGGACCCTGAGATCACAACCCGAGCGGAAATCAATAGTCAGATGCTTAACCGACTGAGCTACCCAGATGTCCCTCAAACTTTACAGTCTTTATATGGATAACAGAATAATAATGCCAGACAAGATTTTGTATTCAATCTTCCTTGAACGAGGTCACCCCGGCGGGAGCTGAGGCAGGACCTGAGAGACAAGAAGGAGGGAAAGGTTAGGATTCGGAAGGTGACCAAGGCTGAGGAAGAAGATGTGGCTGGGTGGGGCATCAGCTGGCAGAAGTAGGGATGCAGGCCCCCACTGATGCACCACCCCCTATCCCCCTCAGAATAGGTAAGCTCTGTCGGAGCAGAAGGACGAGATACATTTGCTAATCCAAACTTTTCCCCAAGAGACATCATAGGATCTCTTCCAAGAATGATCTTTACTTAGGTAATATTTCTGAGAATCAGAAGTAGACTCTTACTGGGTGCATACCAAATCTCATTCTCTTACGACAGCTTTTATTGTGAATGTGACTTTTTTGGTTGGAGTTTGAAAGGAGACATTACAATATCATCCATTTCATCATCTGAGACATAGCTGTTAACTAAAATGAACCTAAGACCATTGCCTCTGCTTGTGAGAAGGCATGATCCATGGTGGGGTCAAATGGTAGGCATAAAATCTAGGGATCAATAAATCTAGCATCCCCAGGGCATTGGACCGCTGAGTCAATACTTACTGTTGATGGGGATTTAGCTCCGCTCAGGGTGTAATTGGGTATTGTGGGTAAGAACACCTTCTTCCCTGTATGTCACTGTATTCATCGGGAAACACTGAACACAGCAAACCAAAACTAAGAACAGAGAGAAATACTTCAAAGCAGCCCTAAGCTTCTGCCCCTCCCCCCCATCCCATCCACCCCTATTGGGATAGACTAGGCCCCAAAAGTGAGCAGGGTCTCGGGGTGGGACCCAGTTGGCAGGAAGAGGAAATAGCTTTGTTTGGAACCCAAATCACTCCCGGTAACGCGGCTTTGCTTGCTGGACAAAAATGCTTTAGAGATGACGTAGTGGATGTATTTGACGCTATCATGAACTTTTTTAAATGAAAGGAATGGATTTCTCTGCAAAGGTGTGTCCTCACTCCCCTGAACAGAACTGCAGAACTTTTCTGCACTTGCTAGTCTGCCGCGATGGACCTCTGCTGCCTAGCACGATGAAATTTGGTGCAGTGATGTATCCTGCGGGGACACCGGCATGGTGTGGTAGGGGATTCTGCTGTCCCCAAGTTCTCATGATCAGAGAACTCTCTCGTAAGCTCCGTTATCAGGTATTTTCCCTAGTTGCAGTATTTCTGAATTTGCTTTATTATTTCTAAATCTTGATGAGTAAGTACTCTCAACAGAAATGCCTGCTGTACCCAACACGTGGCTGGGGAGAGGTCTGTGCAATGGAGAGTTTCATCAGGTGCCTTTGGGACTCTCAGATCAACACAACCTCATGCACATGGGTGGTCTAGCCTCTAGTGGGGAGATTGCCCCAAACTGTGTTTCTTATACTTATTTCTCTTTCTGAATATTGCTCTTTTAATGTTTCACCTTATTTCTTTATCACAGCCAATATGCCGTGTGAACAGGGCTGCAGCTGAATTAGCAAATGAGGATTTTGTGTATCAGCGTGGATGGCAGTCCTGTAGTGTGAGGGGCAGAGGTGCAGGGGGATGGAGTAGTTTGGACCCCGCACTGACTGCACAGAAGCGTGTGTCTATCCCACCCGTTCTTCCTCCACCCACACCCACATGCACACACTCTCAGCCCGTGAGCCCCAGGAGGGTCTGTGGTCCATTCACATCAGGCACCAGGAGCCTGCCCCACCGGCTTTTTCCACCGCATCATGGTACTCTATGCGTCATGGCATTGCAGAGATTAATCACTAATTTCTGAGGGCGTATCTCTGTGTAGCAGGCAAAGGTTATGCCAGTCGGTGATTCTCCAAGTGTAGAAATGCCATTCTGTAGTCCCTACCCCAGACCCGCCGAATCAGAAGCTCTGGGGTGGGGCCAGCCATCTGTGTTTTAACAAGGCCTCCAGATGACTCAAGTTTGAGAATGAAGGGATTAAAATTACTTTACACTGAAAACATCTGGACAATCAGCAGCCACAGAAAGAAACATTATCTAAACTTAAGCAAATGCTCCCCAAAATATAGCTGCCAGTCACCCTCTCCCAGGGAGTTTCCTGTTGGAAGAAGGCTGATACTTGGCACATGGCAGTCAGAATTCAGCGGCCCATTAGCTTGGAAAAACCCAATGGAAGCATCCATGCTTTCCCATTGAATCCCTAAACCTCCTTTTTTCTTTAAGATGGTATAGCAGCCTTTCTGTCATTACTGAGTACCCACTGTGTGCCCATACTTGTAAGTCAACCCTGTGGTTCTGTCCACTATCAGTTCATTCGCAGGCTCTAACTATTGGAACTGAAGAGGGTAGAGGAGGATTTCCTCCCAACAAGATCTAATGGCCTAGGCTCATCTGAAATGGGGTCAGCCCCAGTGCACATTTTTACAACTGATGAAAACACACACGGAAGGTGGTATAAGAGCCAACATTTCTGTGATTGCGCCACGCTAGAAGTCCCACAAGCAGTATTTTGTCTCATTCTTACATTGACCTTGAAAGGTAGAAATTGCTCACACTGTCTTATCCACAAGGAGACAGATTTAGAGAAGGCAAACAGCCAGAGGAGATTAAGGCAATTCATTCTAAGGAGGGAAAATATATTTTCCCTCTGTACTTCTAAGTTCTTGACTGGGACCCCTGTACCAAAACACCGATTAACAAGAGAAAAATTTGTTTAATACAAGTTTTATGTGGCGTGGAGACCTCATAAGGAAATGAAGATGTGGAGAATCAGTTAAACCTGAGTGTTTTTTATGCTGGGCGTGATAAAGGGTGGACATTCATGGAAAATGTGGTAGCATGAAGAGTATGAGCTCCAGGTAGGGAACTGGGGAGACCTAGCAAAGCCTGTGTGTTGGGATTCCCCTCGGCGTCCCCGTCTTTGCAGATCAGGGTGCTCCTGTCCTCGAGGCGGAGGGAGACAGGAGGGTCCCATGACTTGCTTCAGGGGAGGTCAGAGAGTTTTTCCTGAATCTGCCATTCCTCAAATTCCTTCACCTTGAAATAGCCAGTCTGCCAGGGCGCCGTGTTTTAGGTAGCATGTACTAAACCCTGTCCATATTCATGGAAGATCATGATTTCAACCCAGGAAAGAGGGCGAGTGACATGAGTGTCTAGTGCACAGATGGGATGGGACTAGGGTCTCATTCAGGTTGTGGGGGGGTACAGCCCAGATATGCCTCATACTGTTTATAGGACTTACTTTCGGCCTTGTATTTGATCTTGTGAAAAGGGAATATGATGAGCTCTCCACAGTTTTGGGACTAAGGAGACAATTATCACAGCAAGTGGAATGTTCCAGGGCTCCACGGCCACAGCCATCCCACTGACTCCAGAGCCAACTCTTTCTGCCGCATGAGCTGCCTGCAGTTATGGGGATACAGGAGACCCTCATCTTGTCCTGACTTGATCCTAAATGGTTGCACATGTTTAGACAAATTATTCACCTGGTTTCTGTTTGGGGCTCTCCTAACTATAAAAGGAAGAACTGATGCAGGAAGTATGGGGAGAGGCTTATGCATCTCTTGTTCCCTTAGGGGATTTGAGCCCTATTTGGGGTTTGGGGTTTATGGAGGAGAAAGGCAATCATCAAAAATCACAAAAGAAAATGTTTTAATTATAAACCATGGTAGGTGGCGTCTTAGTCTGCCAGGGCCGCCATCAATAACAGAACACCTTGCCCCAGGGAGCTTACAATCAACAGGCATTGATTTCTCACTGTTCTGGAGGCTTGAAAGTCCAAGATCAAGGTGCCAGAAGATTTGGTGTCTGGTAAGAGCACCTCCTTGGGTTGCAGACAACACCTCCTCAAGTTGTCCCCACACCCTGACTTCTCTGTGCTCAAAGAGCAAGCTCTCTGGTGTCTCTGCTCAATGAGGTCACTAATCCTGTCATGGGTTCCACCCTTACGACCCGATTTAACCTTAATTACTTGCTTCCTTCAAAGAGTCACTTTGGGGTTAGAACTTCAACGTATGAATTTGGGGGGTGGGGAGAGAAACACAAACATTCAATCCATAGCAGGTGGTGTGAGGCAAATTCATTTTCCTTCAAGGGCATCAGTCTAGTTTATCAGGGGTTGGTGATTCAAACTATGATATAAGGAAAAATTTAACAACTTAAACCATTTAGGCAAACCAGACTATTTGTTTCCATGCATCTATAATACCACTTTAGGATAGGTAACTGATACAGAATGTGTTTGTGCCCCAACCCCATTCATATGTTGACCTCACCCCCAGTGTGATGGTGAGAGGAGGCGGGACCTCTGGGAGGGGATGAGGGTGGAGCCCCCAGAATGGGGTTAGTGTCCTTATAACAGAGCCCCCAGGGAGCCCCCTGGCCCCTTCCCCAGGTGAGGACACAGCAAGAAGACGCCGTCTGTGAACCAGGAGGCAGGGTCTCACCGGACACCAGATCTGCTAGTGACTTGGTCCTGGACCTCCAGCCTCCAGAACTATGAGAAATCAATGCCTGTTTAACGCCCCCATCTGTGATATTTTTTTCCAAATCGGGTAGCCCTAATTGCTTCAGCATCGGTTAGGTCTTTTGTCTTCTAAACTGGGGTCACGTTGATAGCAGAGAGGCTAATAACAGGTGATGAGGACAGCACCCAGTGATTCCAAGGGGAAGGATTATTTGAATGCTTCCCTCCAGAAGGAAGGGCTGTTGGGGTTTATTGATAGAGTGGCGCTGTATTTACACAGAGCCAGCCAGGCGAGTGGTAGAGCCGGGAATTCACCTGGAGGCTCCAAACCAGCCTTGTCATTGGGAACGTTCCCTCCTACCACCTGGTTCAGCCATATGGGTTGAAATGTGCTGTGCATAATTGCCTTTCCTGGCATTTTCCTGACAATGCACTTGGACACTGCTTGGTGCTGAACCTTGGGAGGGGAGGCTAGCCTGAGAGCACAGTGGTCAGACCCAGGGGCGTATTGCTTCTCTCAGGTATCAAATGGACTATTTCTCATGTTGTTTCTGTTCAGGAGGAGCAAGGGAAACAGCTCAGAAAAAATGCAACAAGGCAGGGGCCTGATAGAACATTGCTGGAGATAATTGTATTTTGCCGCCTCTTGGCAGAGGACTCATCCCAATGGGCAAGCCAGACAACCCTCCAAGTGGGATCTGCTGAGGAGAGGCCATGCCCACACCCTCATCAGAAAGATGCTCCCTTTGGCGATTTATTGATTCTCCAGTGCATGGGATCCCTCTGAGTGGAGCTGCACTGTTGACAAGGCTATCTCCATAGAGTACAGGTTACAGCGAATGCGGCACTCCCACCAGCTAGGGATGGCCACTTTTTTTGTCTAATAAAAAAATATGTATATATGTCATCTGGATGCAGGCTTCTTCTACACCTAGCACATATTCATTAATCTCACCATGTCTTTTGGTCCTACAATAGCTGCTGGAGCACCAACAATTACAAGGCTATTCTAGACAGAAGGAAGATGGAGGCACCAAGCCTATCAGTTGAGACAATCCCCTTAAGAATCCCTTTCCCAGAAGCCCTATCCAGTGATTTCTCTTAACATCTCTTTGGCTAGAAACAAACAAAGAAGAAGACGGTGGTGGTGGTGATGATTCTAAAGGGAAGGACATGAGAAGGGCGCTGCTAAGTCATCCTGTCTGTGCATGTTATGGCCACATGATGGTTTCTCCCAGACCTTTTTGCTCATTGATAATCAACCTGATGCCATATTCTTCCTATTCTGCACACACTATGGCATACAAATATTAAGCTGGCTTTAGATGCAAAGTCTAGGTGACTCACAATCACCTCCCATACCAGACTGAGAGCTAGATTCATTTAGGGTGGGACAGGGAGTCACATACCAGAAGTGTGGAGTGCCCACAGGGAATGGGTTTTAGCCTTTATTATGAAATAAAAATGTATCCAAAAGGCTGAGATAAAGCGGACATCTAGGACCATCCAACAGAACCCACTCCTATTTCCCTGGCATGCTCCCAGAAATTCTGAGGCTTATGCAGATCCTCACACATATGACAACATTTCCTAAATGTCCTCACCTCCTTATCCCAGAAACTTTAAAAATGCTCCAAAGCCTCCTTTGGACAAAAGAGAACCTTAGCATCGTAACTCTGAGTAAGAAGGGAAAATAACCTCCTCTCTTAGCTTAGCCAGACTCTAATTTGCTATCAAAGCTTCTTCAAAAGTCTGTATTTTACATCCCAGTGCTTTGTTTTCACCAGATCGGTGGTACCATGGCCAGCAGGATTTGATCAGAGAAGCAGATCCACTAAAATATACACATATGCTTAATGGGATGTATCGGAGTTGAGCTCAGGTTGTTGGACAAGCTGGTTAAATAATAGACGTGAGACTGTTGTTTCTGCATCTGGTGCTGGAGCCTGAAACGCCTGAGGCAAATAGCTGGGACATGAAAATGAACAAGAACGAGGGGAAGCAAAAACCAGCTGGGACTTCCAAGCCTAAGCTTGAACCCATGAGGACAGATTGGATGCCACCTTGGTCCTCCATAGTCTCCGTGCCTTTGGAAGATGTGAGTGTCCTTGTAGGAGAAGCAGGTGCCCTTCAAATAGAGATAAACACACACCTGGCCCAGAAATCAAAGAAGCCGAAGCAAAAACTCCCATGAGAGCTGGCAATATGGTGAGCCCCATGCAGCCCCCTTCCTCCCAGGTGAGCCAGCGGCTAACCAATGAGGCACATGAGCACAATGTTCCATGCCGTTCCCTGGTCTCCTGAGCACAAGGAGAACACACTGCTTCTTCAATGCCTGTGTTCTGATCTTGCTTGGAAGTGGTCCTTCCCTAGTTGAGCCTGCAGATGAGACCCCAGTCCTGGTCAATTTCTGATTGCAGTCTGGTGAGATGCTCTCAGACAGCCAGGCCACACAAAGTTTCCTGAGTCACAGAAACTGTGAGATAATAAATGTGCATTGTTTTAACTTGCCAAGTTTGGGGGTGATTTGTTACAGAGCAAGAGCTAATTGATATAGCACACTCCGGTCTGTTTGTTAGCCTTTGTACACCCCACATTTATTCTGTGTTTCATGCTATTTCCTTCACAAAGATTGCCATCCATCAGCCTTGCTCACTGTCTGTCCAACCCTATCTATTCTTCAACATTCAAGTCAGTTTCTATGCTCTCGGAGCCTTTCTGATTATTTCAGCCCAGGATGATTTTTCTCTTCCATGAGATGCAGAATTCATCATCTCAGCCAGACCAGAGTCCCCTTGAACTTTCACCCCTGGCTTTGAAATGGCACTGGCCAAAATGGAGGACAGGCTGGGATCAATACCACCTAGATGGGTTGTCAACACGAGTAGGATGTGCGTTTCTTTAGAAGCAAAACTGGAGAAGATTTGGCATTGAAAATGGAGTCAACGTTAGTTGCCCAAATAGGATAAGCACCAGCCTGACAATAGATGAGAAATGTGAGTGTCAGCCAGCGATCAATGCCTGCAGAGGCTGACAAAGAGAGAAGCCACCCTAAGTGAGGGAGGGAGAGTGCTGGAGACGAGCATCGCTTTGGTGGGAGCTTTCATTTTTAAGACTCTTCCTCACCTCTATGAGCATAGATACATCTGTTGATCCGGAAGAGCAGTGCCCTGGCTCAGGGGTGTGACACATTGTGTCATCGTGCGTGTTTGTGTTTTCTGTGAGTTAGCCCTGGCTCCCCAAGGAGCTGGGACACTGGTAGAATGCAATGCTTTCCGTCCACGCAGCAGATACTCAGTGAACCTGTGTATGGAAGTATAATCCTTGTTCGTTCTTTTCCTTCTCTGCAATCTGTAAACACTAAAAGAATATTTCTATCCACGGTGAACCAATCATTTACAGAGCCAATCCAATCCCTGAAGATATAGAGCAAATTTAAAATGTGTTAAATTAAAAAAAAATCAGTTTATATCTGTGACTATTTGGGCTTAGTTTATACACAGTTTAATGGGGGAAAACAATCACATTCAAATAGCAGCGCAAGGTGTTGTAAACTAAATATATGCTGTTTTCATTTGGTTACTATTAAAATTAGATTTAGATTTAGAGGAACAATCCAAATTCATGCTTCATAACAGATACATTTATACATGGACATTACATTTCCCACTCACAAGGACACTTTCTCTTTCTAAAGAAGGTACATTATTGCCTGACATAAGGCACAGTTCTATTTTCCAAAGATTTAGGAGTCCTCAGCTTAGTGAAGTTATAGCTACACATACAAAGGATTTTTTTTTTAAGATTTTATTTATTTAGTTGACAGAGAGTGAGGGTGAGCACAAGCAGGGGAAGCGGAAGGCAGAGGGAGAAGCAGGCTCCCCACTGAGCAAGGAGCCCGATGCGGGACTCAATCCCAGGACCCTGAGACCATGACCTGAGCCGAAGGCAGACGCTTCACCGACTGAGCCATCCAGGCGCCCCCATACAAAGGATTTTAACTCAGTTGGGTTTAATAGACTTGAGTTCTCCAAAAACAAACATTTGGGATTTTGCTTGTTGCTGCTACAGTTTTTATGTCAAACAACTGGTTGAACTGAAATTCTCATGGCTTTGGCATTGGTTATAGTCAGGCTACAGGGAAAAAAATGTTTATTCCAACTGCCAGCCTACTCAAGCTAATGGTTCCTCATGTCTCTGATAGAATTTAGACCCAGATGATTTAGAGGAAAGCATATCATTTCTACTGGCTCTATCCACATGAAAAGAAGAGAAACAGCAATTTAGTAATAATCAGTCATTTGTCAATGCAATCAATCTGGAACAGTCACTGCCCCCCAAGCATTTCGGACGTCAAATCATCTAATTCTGTGACCAGTACGACGATGTTTGACCATCTTTAGTGCCTACTGTACTGTCCGCCATCAATTCTCCCCTTGAATTCATTAATTTAGCCAAAAATCTTAGGGAGCAAGTGCGTTTGAACGTAACCTTATGCTTTCACATAATGAAAAAAGGATAATGGAAATTAATCCAGGACGCAAAAAATAAAACAAACAGAAGAAAAACATTTTTTTTGTGCACATCAGAAATTAAGCTCACAGTGTTTGGGGGACATTGTGGCGTCTGGGGGGATGGTCTCAAGCCCTGCATATGGGTGGCAGTCTTCTCTGCCTTTTCCAGTGTCACGGAGCATCCTCGGTTAAGCTGCGTACAGCTTAATAGGAGGTAGAATTTGGTTTGAACGTTGTGGTTACACATGCTCTTTTTATTACAAATACCTAATCCTTTGCTGAAACAATCTGTCACAATAATATCCTGTAGTGAGGACGTGTACAAGATAATTACATGGTGAGTAAACAAGACAGTGTTCCCTTTTATCTGTTTTAAATGGGGCCCCTTCTCTTTTAATCAACTGCCTTGCACTCGTACGTTATTGGGCAAGGTAAGCGAGCACTACTAGCAGCCTCTCTAAATCATTTATTGTTATATATCCCACTAGATCTCCAGATTAATGAGCAATGTGTAGTGTTTACCATCTCCCCACTTTATAAACATCGGCTTCCATTGTTGCTCTATAGAATGCAAGAAATATTGAACCTAGTCTTTCCCTTTGAATGCTTATAGGGTCGCTTGCAAAATATTTTGATAATGGGCTACAGAGACGCGTGTCTCCCTCGTGTTGAAATTCCCCCGGAGATGCTCACTGCTCGCTGAGGGTGGCCCAGTGTGGAGCCCAGTTGTGGACTTTGCTTTGCCTTTTTTTTTTTTTCCCTTTTCTCCTTCTTCCCCCTTCTCTCCCTCCCCCTCCCTTCCCTTCTCCCTCAACATTTATGTAGCAGTTACTGTGAACAAAGTTCTATTGTTAATACCATTTTTAAAATGAGGTTTTAAGAAGTTAAATAACTTCTTAAATTGTTACACATTTAGTAGGTGATGAAGCTGGATTGTAATCCAGGGCCGTCTGATCCTACACTGAGAACTGTTACCCATTCCATGCATGGCTTTCAGAAACTTCTTCAGGATGCCTCTCTGGCACCATTCAAGGGACCGGAGCAATGCTTCACTGGAGGCCATCTGAGCAGCACCCGGCTAAGGGAACCCCACTCACATGGCTACCATTCTCAGCCCTCAGCACCTTTGGCTGCTTTCTCCATCCACACGTAGCATTCCACTTTTACAGCTCTCTCTCCACGAGTTGGGGGAGAGGTTGATTCTAAAAGCTCATTTCAGGGGCACCTGGGTGGCTCCATTGGTTAAGCGTCTTCCTTCGGCTCAGGTCATGATCCCAGGGTCCTGGGACCGAACTCCATGTTGGGCTCCCTACTTAGCGGAGAGCCTGCTTCTCCCTCTCCCTCTGCCCCTCCCCCTGCTTGGGCTCTCTCTTTCTCTCTCTGTCAAATAAATAAATAAAATCTTAAAAAATAAAAATAAATAAATAAAAGCTCATTTAAGCATGCCATGCAAATAATAGTGTACCAGGAACGCTGCTCTTTGCTTTTCCTTCCCATTCCTTGCCATTGTAGAAGTTGCCAACCTCTTCTGGGAAGGAGAGCCCACCCTCCCTCCCCATCCCCATATTCCACCATCCACGGCTCCCAGCTATAGTGTCTCTTTCCTAAAATGCAGGGGGCCAGCCTGGTCTATCCTCTAGGGAAGGAAAAGACTTTCCTTCTGGTTGTTGGAAGATTGAAGCTCTGGTTTTTATGGGCCATTAAAGTTGAATTGTCGAGGATTAGAAAGGAAAGGAACAGGGTATTTCTTGAGTGCAGGTGTAAAGACGAAGCAGGGACTGGAGCAGGTGAGAGAATGGGCAAGTGAGGTCTTACAGGGCCAGGCGCTGCCGGGGAGCTCGGTCACGGGGCAGAGGCCACGCTGGAAAATACTAAGGATGTGTAAAAAGAGGAAGGCACACCCCAGGAGCTTTGCTCTGATACCCAGCAGCCTCCAGAATCCTGGAAAAGTCCCAGCATACCTCCACTTACCTTACCACCAACATGCCCATCCCTAGAAGTCCCATGTCTCCTTGTGCTCGTCATTGGTTGTCCATGGGGAGGGCTACACTAGGTCTCATGTAGCCCCTCTATGTGGATGCCCCTTCCCACACAATGCTCCAGAACACCCAAAGCAGGACTCCAGGGCATTTGACAAAGTGGGCATAGTGGTATTGTGGAAGCCAGCAAGCTTGAGACCCCAGCCCTGGGCCATTGGGAGGTTAAGCCCACTGAGTAGCCACAAGGTGTTTGTTAATTTTCAGAGTGGGGATGTTACTACTCCAGCCTTCCTTCGAAAGGATTGCACGGGTATTTTCTCTTGTACTACAGGCTGAAATGAAGGGGCGAAATATTTTGTGATCGAAATGTGTAGGTTCCTCGGTTGAAGAGTCCCCAAAGTTGTCCCTCCCAATCCTGCTTATGGACCAACACTCCGGAGGGTAGAACGCCTGTCATCCGGTGACTGCCATTCAACCATGTGTCCATACATGCATGGACACGTGTGTGTTTCAGGATGTGGGAGTGCTTCTGAAGAGCTCCCCAGGTGATTTGCAGTTCCCACTCCTCTTGAGAATGTTTGCTTGTAGCAAACTGCAATGTGAGAAGCTCAGATCACAGGTTATCCAGAGAAGGTCAGTTTAGTTCATTAAACCATTATCTCATGACAAGCAAATGCCAGGGACTGCACTAAATATTACAGACATATGCAGAGAAACCCTGATACCTGCCATCATGGGAGGAACCTTCTTTACTCTCAGAATAAACACTTAATGTAAATGTAGCTCAATTTCCCCTGTCTAAATGGTAACTGGCACACGGAGGTCCCAATGAGTATGGTATAAACGCTGCTGCTCATCCCCCACTCAACCCCGACTCTGCTTCATGCAAACGTTTCCCAAGGAGGGTTGCAGGGCCAGCCTAGATCCATACCTTTCCTTCTTGTTGTTTATTTGCTTAAAGGGAATGTTTATAAAACACTACTATTGCCAATATTTTTGCAGAAAGCTTCATCTTCTACTTCAACGATTCCTTCATGCATTCATTCAACAAGTACTGGGCGTCTGCTGTGCTCTGGGCACTGGTGGGAGAAGCTGGAGAAGTTCCCAGATGTCAGGAAACTGCACTCAGGTCTTGGAAGAGCGGGTTTGAACTGTCTGTCCCCATGGCAGGATCTCGCCGTGAGACCCCACTGGGCTACAACAATGGTTCCCACCACATCTCAAGCAAACAAGTGTCTACAATTACCAGACAGATGTAGTTTGATTTATTTGCCATTTTAACAAACATCCTATTACAGAACACTTTATTTTTTTTTAAGATTTTATTTATTTATTTGAGAGAGAGAGAGAGCACGAGCCAGGGTGGGGAGAAGGAGAAGCAGACTCCCTGCTGAGCAGGGAGCCCAATGCGGGGCTCGATCCCAGGACCCTGAGATCATGACCTGAGCCGGAGGCAGAAGCTTAACCAACTGAGCCACCCAGGCTCCTACAGAACACTTTAAATGTGCATGTATTAGAGAAAATAATACAGTAAATTTCCATGCACTCATATCCCATCTACGACAATTGTCAATGTTTTCTTTCCTTGTTTCATCAATCCTACCAGTTTTTAACTATAAAACTTTAAAGCAAATCTCAAAATATCATTCCACCCGTAAATGTTTTATTATGCGCCAAAAACAATTGTTATCCCTAACCACTGTTCCATTATCACTCCCAATAAAATTGGCAATCATTCCTTAATAACATCTAATGCCCATTCTGTGTTCAATTTTCACTAATTGTCTCAAAATAAATGTCTTTTTACTGTTGGTTTCCTTATATCACAATCCAAAGAAGGACCACATTTTACATTTGGTTGGTAGATCTTCTTTGTCTCTTTCAGTCTGTTACCCTGCCATTCCCCCACCCCACATTGTTTTCATGCCATTTATTTGCTGGGACATGTAAGAAACTGGCTCATTGGTCCTATAGAATTTCCCCACCTCCGGGTTTGGCTACTGCATCCCCGTAGTTCCTGTCGTAAGTAACTGGACCTAGAGGTGAGTCTAGTATCTGATCACGGACACAGGTTTCTCCATGGGGAGAGCTCCGTCAGGCACTCCTGCCGATAAGAGCATCACACATGATGCATTCCATCTGCATTCTATTGTTTTAAAATTTTTATTTATTTATTTATTTATTTATTTATTTATTTATTTATTTACTGAGTGAGGGGAGAGAGAGGGAGAGAGAGCACAAGCAGGGGGAGCGGCAGAGGGAGAAGGAGAAGCAGGCTCCCCGCGGAGCAGGGAGCCCGATGCGGGGCTCGATCCCAGGACCCCGGGATCATGACCTGAGCCGAAGGCAGACACTTAACCGACTGAGCCACCCAGGCGCCCCAGATCTGACACACTGTGTGCTGCAGTTACCTGTGAACATCACCTCTGTTTCCTCCTGCACTATCACTTGGGTACTAGATGGATAAACACGATCCTTCCTCTAAGTTTTCATCTTAAAAAATATAAATAAAACCAATGTGTTTCTACTTGGAATTCCAGCTTCCACTTTAGGACTGGAGGGTTGGACAGGTGAAGGGGGCTGCTGAGTGGAATTCCCCTAGAATTGGGCGCGAGCCCACTTTTTCTCAGATAGCCTTCCCCTGGAAGACCTCTTCTATCTCACTTCTATGCGGCAGATCTCTGTTTCCAGAACTGTATTCATGTCAGATCATGACTTGTTCACCTCCTTCCTGACTCCTCCGTTGCAACTTGACCCTAAAGTGACTCCAACCAAACTCAAGATTAATCTCCAGAAACAAGTCTCACCTTGAAATCCCCACTCTTATCAGTGGCTCAACACTCTCAGATAATGTTTTCTTTCTTTTCTTTTCTCATCCAGTTACTCACCATTGTTCTAACAGTCCTTCCTTTGTTCATACTGAAAAAATTTGCACCTTGAACAAAGCAGAGACAGGCATCAAGAACAGGTGCGGGCATGCTGTCTCATCTTGGCATGAATTTTGAGAACAACTGGAGTCTATGGAGATGCAGAAAAACTTGAAAGTCAGAGGCTGTTGATTAACAAGCCTATCAGAGACTGAGGATCCAAATAAATGTTACCCTTTAAAATAGCTGGTTACCTGCTTAACTCAAGACACTAAACGCCAAATGACTTTTAACTATTTGCAAAAACTAAACTCAGTTTCCAAGACAAAATCTTCCTGTCACTGAGAAGGATCAGAAAAATGTACTCAGTGCCCTAAAAGCTAAACAAGACATATGAACATAGGGGAAGGGAAGGAAAAACAAAATAAGATGAAAACAGAGAGGGAGACAAACCATAACAGACTCTTAACTATAGGAAACAAACTGAGGGTTGCTGATGGGGAGAGGGGTGGTAGATGGGGTAATTGGGTGATGGGAATTTAGGGGGGCACGTGATGGAATGAGCACTGGGTGTTATAGAAGACTAATGAATTACTGAATTCTACCTCTGAAACTAATAATACAATATATGTTAATGAAATTGAATTTAAATAAAAAATGTTTAAATAAACTTTATTTAAAAAAATGTTTAGGGCGCCTGGGTGGCTCAGTCGTTAAGCGTCTGCCTTCGGCTCAGGTCATGATCCCGGGGTCCCGGGATCGAGTCCCACATCGGGCTCCCTGCTCGGCGGGAAGCCTGCTTCTCCCTCTCCCACTCCCCATGCTTGTGTTCCTGCTCTCGCTATCTCTCTCTCTGTCAAATAAATAAAATAAAATCTTTAAAAAAAAAAAATAATAAAAAAAAAAATAAAAAAAATAAAAAAATGTTTAAATAAAAAGCAGTTTCAAAAAATAGCTCCAAAATATTTAGACTAATTCTTTAGAATTAGTGTCCTGCTTCCCAGGAAGACAATTGTAAATAGCTTATATTCTTCCTTAGCTTTTAATGACTCAAGATTTGGCACATTAACAGCTGCTCAAAAGTTAGTGTTTTTTCAAAGCAAGTATAATGTGAATGACGTTTTTGAGCACTGCCATGTGGCAGAAAGAGTATTACACAGGAAACCACTGGTATTCAAAGACAGCCTGACTTTGAGGCTGGTTTCTGAATTGTGATGTTACACCTCTGAATGGTTTCATCTCAACCATGCTGTTTAGGTGCACAATCAGATTCATTCTGGGAATTGTATACAGTTGGATAACCACCACTACAGTCAAGACATACAACAGTTCCATGGCCCCAAATGTTTCCTGTTTCCCTTTGCAGTTGGTTCCTTCCCCCATCCCCTGGCCCCAGACACACTGATCTGTTTCCTGTTACTACCGCTTTGCTCTTTGTAGAATTTCACATTGAAGACATTATCCCCTATCTAGATTTTTGTTTTGACTTCTTTAATGACTACATTGCTCCTCTGTGTTGCTGAGTGTCCCCTTTACAGGTGGGTATCATAGTGTGTTTATCCATTCACCATTCACGGTGATATTTGGGTGGATTCCAGTACTTAGCTATTCAGAATAATGCTGCTATGAAAATCTGTGTGCACAACTCTGTGTAGACATGTTTCTGTTTCTCTTGGGGAGACACCTATGAGATCGTTGGGTCATAGGTAGGTAAGTGCATATTTAACCTTATAATACTTCACCTTACTATTTCCAAAGAAGCTGTGCCATGTTGCATTTCCACCAGTACTGAATGGGAGTTCCATTTGCTCTACATCTTTACCAACACTTGGAAGTGAGTCTTTGTATACTTAGCCATTCATTGGTTGCAGTGGTATCTCATCATGGCTTCCTGTGCATTTCTCTGATGAGCAGTGATCTTGAGCATCTTTCATGTGCTTGTTAGCCATTCAGGTATTTTCTGTTGTGAAATGTCCACAGACCTTTTGGACATTTTTATTGGGTTCTTTTTTTTTATTACTAAGAAATTCCCATCTACATGTGTATCATTTATCTATTATATTCTTATATTTATATTCACTATTTATTATATGTATGTATTTATATTTATATGTTCCATAACTATTACATAATTTTATAAATATGTGTTATATAAATATAAATACATGCATATAATAAATAATACAAATATGTAAATATATTTATAATAAAAATATATAATGTATAAATAATGAATATTAATATGTTATATATTCATATGTTATATATATAGTTATATTTATTATTTATATTATATATTTTATGCATGTGAGCATATGTAAGAGCATGCAGAGGGTGGGTGCATGCGTGTGAGTGTGTGTAAGAGCATGGAGAGGGTGGGTACATGTGTGTGAGCATGTATAAGAGCATGGAGAGGGTGGGTGCATGAGTGTGAGTGTGTTGGCATGGAGAATGGGGTAGAAGAGGCAGGATAACCATAGGCTGGTAAAATATCTCAAGAAATACCTTACAATTTATTCATCCCTATTTCCTCTGCTTCATTTAAATAATACTTTTTTTCTTTTTATTAACATATAATGTATTATTTGTTTCAGGGGTACAGGTCTGTGATTCATCAGTCTTACACAATTCACAGCGTTCACCATAGCACATACCCTCCCCAATGTCCATCACCCAGCACCCCTCCTCTGCTTCATTTAAAAGAACATCAAACAAAAACTATTTTGTTTTCATAATCCAGACTTCTGAGAACAAAGAAAGGAGAAAAACTGAAGCCACATTCCCAGATCAGCATAGCACAATCATGGATTCGGTTCTTGCTCAGATGTTAGGTCCAGAAGTGGGAGGCACCCCCTTGTCAGTGAAAGCTGGTGCTGGGAGGCTCCTAATGCAGAAGGTGAGAATAGTGGGATAGGGCCACCACCAGCATCCTGGCAGCAACAGAAAGCTAGAGAAGAAATGAGCAGTATCAGAAGTAGATAAACGCAGGATTGAATGAGCTAAAAATACTGTGGCCAAGCAAAGGCAAAGGCAGAGCTTAGAAGTAGCTGAATTCATCATTGGCTATTTTTCTTTAACTCTTAGCATCAATGGCATTTTACCAAAGAATTACTATGTAAGAAGTTTGGAGAGAATCCTGACATATCTCAGGAGTAGGCATGTTATCTCTCACCTCTCTCGAGGTCTATTCCAAACCTTATTTTGGCCCCACCCTACTTAAATAATTACCATGGCCCCAGTGGTGGCCATGGCCTACATGGTGGTCCTGGTGTCCACACAAACCATGCAACCACTCAAATGTGGTTCAATGCAACAACTTATCCTTCACCTGAGAAGGGATATCTTGACATGCCCCACAGCCCCGAAACCCCAGAAATTTCACTGAGGTAGAAGGGCCCCTGGAGGGGGGGCGGAGCAAGATGGCGGAGGAGTAGGAGACCTGGATTTCGTCTCCTCTCAGGAATTCAGCTGGATAGGGATCAAACCATTCTGAACACCTACAAACTCAACAGGAGATCAAAGAAAAGAATAGCAACAACTCTCTGAACAGAAAAGCGACCACTTTCTGGAAGGTAGGACGTGCGGAGAAGTGAATCCGAGGCGATATTCGGGAGGATAAACGGCGGGGGAGGGGCCTCCGTCGGCCGCTTCTGGCAAGTGATAGAGCCACGGAGCACAAAATCGGAACTTTTAGAAGTCTGCTCCACTGAGGGACGTCACTCTGGTGGCGAAGTGGGGGGTGGAACCCTCGCGGGACAGTGTGGTCTCAGGACCCTCAGGGTCACAGAAAGACCGGGGGTGCCTGAGTGCGGCAGAGCTCCCAGGTATCGGAGCAGGGAAGCCAGCTGCAGAGACGGAGCCCAGGCGCGGGCTCTCAGCTCGGGGTTGCCATAAACCGTGATCCGCGGCACAGTCGGGCCACTGCTCCTCCAGCAGGGACCCAACAAGCGGCAGATCCGGGGAGACTCACCTTCTTCCCCCGGGAGGAGAGGTGCGGGAGCGCACCGCGGGGATCTGCTGGGTTTGGAGACTCCACCCAGGGTCGGGTGCCAGATAGAAAGGCGCGGTCACAGGGCGGGTGAGCGCGGAGTGTGGCCGGAGACCGGGGAGACGGGAGTGACTGACGGCTTTTCTCTGGGGGCTCGCTGAGGAGCGGGACCCCGAGTTCTCGGCTCCGCCGGGGCGGAGACTGGGAGGCCGCCATTTTCACTCTCCGCCTCCAAAGCTGTACGGAAAGCTTGCAGGGAACAAAAGCTCCGGAGAGCAAACCCGAGCAGATTACTTAGCCCGGACCGGCAAGGGTGGGGCAATTTTGCCTCCGGCAAAGACATTTGGGAACCACGGCAACAGGCCCCTCCCCCAGAAGATCAGCGAGAACAGCCAGCCAAGACCAGGTTTACCGATCAGTGAGAACGGCAGAACTCCAGCGCTAGGGAAATACTGCACATAGAATTCATGGCTTTTTTACCATGATTCTTTAGTCTTTCAAAGTTAATTATTTTTTTTAACTGCCTTTTTTTCTTTTTTCTTTTTTTCTTTTTTTTGAATTTTTTTTCCCTTTTTCAACCAACATCTTATCAATCCCTTTTTTTAAAAAAAAAAACATTTTTATTTTTCATTTTTAAAGTCATATTCTATCCCTTCATAGTAGTTACCCATATTTTTGGCATATATATATAAGTTGTTCTCTCTTTAAAATTTTGAGATAGTTTCTTCTAACAGATCAAAATATACTCTAAATCTCTAGTGTATGGTTTTTTTCTACTCCCCTGCCTGATCACATTCTCTCCCGTTTTTCTTTTTTTAATCCTCTTCTTTCTTTTTTCAAACAACTTATCAAATCCTTTTATAAAATTTTTTATAATTTCCATCTTTACAGTCATATTCCATCCCTTCATCATATCAACCCTTATTTTTGTACATATATAAGTTTTTCTTTCTTTAAAATCTTGGGAGGGACTTTCTTTTAACAGACCAAAATACACCCAAAATCTAGTGTGTGGCACTGATCTATAAACCAGCCTGATCATATCTGATCACATTCTGTTTTTGTTTTGTTCTGTTTTGTTCTGCTTTTGTTGTTTTTATCTTTATCTTTATCTTTTTCTTTTTTCTTTTTTTCTTTCTTTTTCTTTTTTCTCTCTTTCCCTTTCTTTTCCCACTGCTTCAGGTCTTTTCTGATTTGTTTAGAGTATATTTTCTTGGGACGTTGTTACCCTGCTAGCATTTTGTTCTCTCATTAATCTATTCTCCTCTGCACAAAATGACAAGACGGAAAAAATCACCTCAACAAAAAGAACAAGAGGTAGTACCGACTGCCAGGGACCTACTCAATACGGACATTAGTACGATGTCAGATCTAGAGTTCAGAATCATCACTTTAAAGATACTAGCTGGGCTTGAAAAAAGCATGGAAGTTATTAGAGAAACCCTTTCTGGAGAAGTAAAAGAACTAAAATCTAACCAAGTAGAAATCAAAAAGGCTATTAATGAGGTGCAATCAAATATGGGGGTGCTAACTGCTAGGATAAATGAGGCAGAAGAAAGAATCAGTGAGATAGAAGACCAAATGATGGAAAATAAAGAAGCTGAGAAAAAGAGAGATAAACAACTACTGGATCACGAGGGCAGAATTCGAGAGATAAACGATACCATAAGACGAAACAACATTCGAATAATTGGGATCCCAGAAGAAGAGGAAAGAGAGAGAGGGGCAGAAGGTATAATGGAGCAAATTATAGCAGAGAACTTCCCTAATTTGGGGAAGGAAACAGGCATCAAAATCCAGGAAGCACAGAGAACCCCTCTCAAAATCAATAAAAATAGGTCAACACCCCGACATCTAATAGTAAAACTTACGAGTCTCAGAGACAAAGAGAAAATCCTGAAAGCAGCTCGGGAGAAGAGATATGTAACCTACAATGGTAGAAACATTAGATTGGCAACAGACTTATCCACAGAGACCTGGCAGGCCAGAAAGGACTGGCAGGACATATTCAGAGCACTAAATGAGAAAAATATGCAGCCAAGAATACTATATCCAGCTAGGCTGTCATTGAAAATTGAAGGAGAGATAAAAAGCTTCCAGGACAAACAAAAACTAAAGGAATTTGCAAACACGAAACCAGCCCTACAAGAAATATTGAAAGGGGTCCTCTAAGCAAAGAGAGAGCCTAAAAGCAACATAGACCAGAAAGGAACACAAACAATATACAGTAACAGTCACTTTACAGGCAATACAATGGCACTAAATTCCTATCTTTCAATAGTTACCCTGAATGTAAATGGGCTAAATGCCCCAATCAAAAGACACAGGCTATCGGATTGGATTAAAAAACAAGACCCATCGATATGCTGTCTACAAGAGACTCATTTTAAACCCAAAGACACCCCCAGATTGAAAGTGAGGGGGTGGAAAACCATTTACCATGCTAATGGACACCAAAAGAAAGCTGGGGTGGCAATCCTTATATCAGACAAATTAGATTTTAAACCAAAGACTGTAATAAGAGATGAGGAAGGACACTATATCATACTTAAAGGGTCTATCCAACAAGAAGATCTAACAATTGTAAATATCTATGCCCCTAACATGGGAGCAGCCAATTATATAAGGCAATTAATAACAAAAGCAAAGAAACACATTGACAACAATACAATAATAGTGGGGGACTTTAACAGCCCCCTCACTGAAATGGACAGATCGTCTAAGCAAAAGATCAACAAGGAAATAAAGACTTTAAAAGACACACTGGACCAAATGGACTTCACAGACATATTCAGAACATTCCATCCCAAAGCAACGGAATACACATTCTTCTCTAGTGCCCATGGAACATTCTCCAGAATAGATCACATCCTAGGTCAGAAATCAGGTCTCAACCGGTACCAGAAGATTGGGATCATCCCCTGCCTATTTTCAGACCACAATGCTTTGAAACTAGAACTCAATCACAAGAGGAAAGTCAGAAAGAACTCAAATACATGGAGGCTAAAGAGCATCCTACTGAAGAATGAATGGGTCAACCAGGAAATTAAAGAAGAATTAAAAAAATTCATGGAAACCAATGAAAATGAAAACACAACTATTCAAAATCTTTGGGATACAGCAAAGGCAGTCCTAAGAGGAAAGTATATAGCAATACAAGCCTTTCTCAAGAAACAAGAAAGGTCTCAAGTACACAACCTAACCCTACACCTAAAGGAGCTGGAGAAAGAACAGCAAATAAAGCCTAAACCCAGCAGGAGAAGAGAAATAATAAAGATCAGAGCAGAAATCAATGAAATAGAAACCAAAAGAACAGTAGAACAGATCAACGAAACTAGGAGCTGGTTCTTTGAAAGAATTAACAAGATTGATAAGCCCCTGGCCAGACTTATCAAAAAGAAAAGAGAAATGACCCAAATCAACAAAATCATGAATGAAAGAGAAGAAATCACAACCAACACCAAAGAAATACAAACAATTATAAGAACATATTATGAGCAACTCTATGCCAGCAAATTAGATAACCTGGAAGTAATGGGTGCATTCCTAGAGATGTATCAACTACCAAAACTGAACCAGGAAGAAATAGAAAACCTGAACAGACCTATAACCACTAAGGAAATAGAAGCAGTCATCAAAAATCTCCCAAAACACAAAAGCCCAGGGCCAGATGGCTTCCCAGGGGAATTCTACCAAACATTTCAAGAAGAATTAATACCTATCCTTCTGAAACTGTTCCAAAAAATAGAAATGGAAGGAAAACTTCCAAACTCATTTTATGAGGCCAGCATTACCTTGATCCCAAAACCAGACAAAGACCCCATCAAAAAGGAGAATTACAGACCAATATCCCTGATGAACATGGATGCAAAAATTCTCACCAAAATACTAGCCAATAGGATCCAACAGTACATTAAAAGGATTATTCACCACGACCAAGT
>NW_022589736.1:5663726-5799168 GCF_004348235.1 Phoca vitulina | reverse complement strand
TTAGCCTGGTGATGGGTATTGAGGAGGGCACGTTCTGCATGGAGCACTGGGTGTTATGCACAAACAATGAATCATGGAACACTATATCTAAAACTAAAGATGTAATGTATGGGGATTAACATAACAATAAAAATTTAAAAAAAAATACTTCACTAAAATAAAAAAAAAAAAGAAGGGCCCCTAGAGTCTTGTCAGATTTGTTTCCCACCCACTGACATGCAAATGTCTTACCAAGAAGCCTAGATCAGTTGCCACTTCTCAGTCACTGGGTGCAGTCAGCAGATCCCACTGTGATCAAGGTGATGGACCGGTATGATGTCTTGTAGAAGGGGAAAGAGAATCAAGACTCTGTGGATTAACATATGACATGGGGCAACTCCTGGACAGGAGTAAGACGGTGAGGGTGGATTGTTGGTCTGGCCAGCTGAAAGCAAACTGCTTCTGATGGGCTTCATTGACAAGGATGGAGAAAAAGGCATTTCCCAGATCAACACTACATGCCAGGTAGGAGGAGATATGTTAATTTGCTCAAGCAATGAAACCACATCTCATTCAACAGCTGCCGTTGGACTCACCACCTGGTTAAGTTTATGAGAGTCCACTATGATGCATCCATCTGTCTTCCGCACAGGCCAAGAGGAGATCTAAATGGGGCTGTGGAAGGAATCCTCACCCTTGCAATTTTCAAGTCCTTGATGGTAGCACTAATCTCTGCAGTCCATCCTGAAAGGCACATTGCTTTTTTTTTTTTTTTAAGATTTTATTTATTTATTTGAAAGAGAGAGAGAGAGAGTGAAAGAGAGAGGGGGGCTGGGGGGGGGGGGGGGGGGGTTGCAGAGGCAGAGGGAGAAGCAGACTCCCCGCTGAGCAGGGAGCCCTACACGGGGCTCGATTGCAGGACCCTGAGCCAAAAGCAGATGCTTAGCTGACTGAGCCACCCAGGCGCCCTGCACCATTGCTTCTGGTGTACTAATTTCCTAGGCAGAGACAGTTCTAGCAGCTTGGCCAATTTGCCTTTCACCCCAGAGATCAGGGAGCCAATATGGGATTCTGCCATATCCAGAAATAATGTTTAGTCAGATACATGGGCACCCGATGATACAGTCAAGTTGACAGCGAAAAGTTAGCCATCACAGTTCACAAAGACTCTAAAATCTTCGGTAGATGACTTAGAGCTTTGGGAGATTTTTCCATAAGTGGGAGGGAAGTGAGGCCACTTAAAGTCTTTGAGCCATAACCTTCCCTCCAAATAATTCTGTTACTATTTAAATGTATCTCAGATCAAAGTGTAAAGTGTTTGTTTGCTCAGCTTACTCTCTCAAAACCCTTAATTGTCCACTTTTCTGCCTCATGTTTGTGACATGTTGTGACATCAATGGACAGCTGTGGTGGTGGCCACAAGTGTGTGCCTTCTGGTCCCTGAGGGGCGTGCTCCCAGACCCACCTCCACATCCGTGGTCAGCCTGTGCCTCTTCTGGCTTCTTCCTGCCGAAGACAGAGCAGGGTGGGTGTACAGGGGCAGGTCCATTCTGGAGACACCAGGCATCTCTCTCTGGTGTGTGGTTTGGGTGGGGACAACCCGGCCAAACTTTCCTAGGACTAGAGTCTAAGATGCTCCCGTCCCACTCCCTACCTGCTCCCCCTCCCAGGGGTCAGACCTGCCTCCACGTCAGCTCACCCAGCTGAGCCTAGCTCCTCCTCACTCCCCACCACAGGCGTGGCCTCTAACACATCGCTTGCCTGGGTAACCATGTTCCACGATCTGCTTTTTGGAAGTCCCAGACTAAACCTGTACATAGCTGGATTGTTTGTAATGTAACCTGAGAATGAATGTGTCCCATTTATTATAACTACTGATATAGTTGTATTTAGTTCTAGCATCAATCTGGGCTTCCCTATTTACCAGGTACTATTACCTCTTCATAGGGATTTGTCTTTGTTTCTTCTTCTTGCTTTTCTGTGTTTTGTGGATTGATAGAATAGTCTGCAATTTCCTTCTCTCTTTATTGAGATATAATTCACATACCATTCAAAGCACCCATTGAAAGTGTATCATGTTTTTTAAAGTATATTCACAGGGTTCAGCAAACATCCCCATGGTCTAGTTTGAGAATTTTTTGTTCTCCCAAAAAGAAACCCTGTTCCTCTGAGCCATGACTCCCCCTTCTGTCTCTTCCAGCCACAGGCAACCACATATCCCTTCTGTCTCTACAGATTTGCCTGTTTTGGACATTTCACATCCTTCGGATTATATAACACATGGTCTTTTGTGTCTGGCTTCTCGAAGATGGCATGTTTTCAGGGGTGGCCATGTTCTTGTGTGTATCCGTACCTCGTTCCTTTTTACCGACACCTGCCATTCCATCACTAGAATACCACCTTCTCCTTGTCCATTCACCATTTTTGCTGGGCACGTGGGTGGTTTTCACCTTGGGGCTCTTACAAATAACGCCACTAAAGCATGCGTGTCCACCTTTTTCTGTGGACATAGGTTTGCATTTCTCTTGGGCAGATACCTGGGAATGGAACTGCTGAGTCATAGCGTGACTCTACAATGAACATTTTAGGGAAACACGAACTGCTTTCCATGTGGCTTCTTTGTTTCTTCCACCATTTTCCATCTATTCGCCACCAGAGCTTATTCCCTTTCAAGTCTTCCCGCCCTGTGGGCTGGTCGACAGGACATCCTTAGCTGTGTTCTCCATTCACTTCGGGTCCCAGCGGGGATGGGGCCAGGTGTTCCCACAGTGCGGCCCTGAACCCCGAGGGCCAGCGAATAGAGAACCCACCCCGGATCCCTGGAAGAATTTGCAACCTTGAGTCTGTTTGCCTGACTTCTCCCCAAGTCCCATTGTGTAAATGATTCTCCATGGCCGGGGGAGGGGGAGGGTGAACCCATGACACTTGTGGATTTTTGGGGCTTCCTAGCAAGATTCTACATCTTGCCGGGCATCTGTACCCTGAAGAACCTCAGGTCTTTCCCCTGGGAGAGCGTG
This sequence comes from Phoca vitulina, assembly GCF_004348235.1. Taxonomy (NCBI): domain Eukaryota; kingdom Metazoa; phylum Chordata; class Mammalia; order Carnivora; family Phocidae; genus Phoca; species Phoca vitulina. Next base: position 5,796,172 of record NW_022589736.1, on the reverse strand, counting down.
GAGTTATTGAGCTCACCAACAAGATGCACAACTTTTGAAAAGAAAGATTCATTTACCATAATCTTTTCTAAGCTTAAAATTGGCCACCCTACTTAGTGCTTTATTTAGACAATGATATCAAGGCTCTGCGAACGAGGAGTTGCAGAATGGTGATGCCCAGAATATTCTCTAAAAAACACTTTTTCATAGAAAATGATAGTTCTGTTTGGCACGCACAAACAGAACCCAGTCTGTTAGGCAAACATAACTTAAAGGTTTGAGGGTTTTTTTTTTCTTTTTCTAAGAAAATTCAGACCTAAAAAGAACTATTTTAGAGCAAAGTGAATAAATCTGAAAAGCAGAGCCTCCCACCCAAAAAAGTGTGGTTACTTAAATCTTAATGATTATGACAAATGGTTGAAGGTCTTATTTCTTGATCTGTATCCTCAAATTCTTTTTTAAAAATATATAGTCAAATCTATCTCCTTTCCCCTGAAACCTTGTTACTGTAAAAAAAAAAAAAAAAAAGAACACAAATGGTCAGTTGAAAATATCCATATTCATCGAAGGCTCCAGCATCTGCTCTGTTAGAAATGTGGGTTTGATGTCATGGTGGAGATCCCGCTCAGGGGACAGGGTGAGAAGAATGCAGCAGGACGTGGGGATCCTCTCCATCTGAAACCATGCCCAAGCAGCCCCCTGCCTCTGCTTCTTCCCAGCCTGCTGCTGACCGTTCCCCGGAGGCCAGCACGTTCCTGCCTCCTGGCTCCTGGCTCCTGCCTCCCAGGCAGCTTCTTCTGGTGACGAGGTTTGGAACTGCTGCTATCCATGTTTGCCACCCTGGAGCTCCGTGCAGCAGGTGCCCCCACGGGCCTGGGGCGTCAGGCTGCGGGCCGCACACCGGCTGGAAGAATGGGGCGGCCAGCCCTTCCGTTGCTGGATACTCCCTCGGGCGTCTGTGGGATCGCCCTGGATTAGCTTCTGCTGTGCACCCAACGCACCGTCCCCAGTGTTACGCGTCCCCGTGTACCAGGCAGGATCTCCTCACTCTTAGCGCACAAGGAAAGGATGTCATCCCTTGCAGCCCCTGGAGGTTTTGGTGTGAGGATGTGGCGCTTGACGATGCTGCGGACGCGATGTGAGCTCTGTGGTATTGCCAGTGGCTGAGAGCCGGGAGACAGAGGACCAGATCCTTGGCGTGGGCGTTGCCAGGGACGGGGGACCGGGGATTGCCGCTCGGATTCATCGTTCCTGAGGCAGTGCATTCCCTTTACTCTTTAAACCAGCTTGGGTTGAGTCGGGTGTTCTCCGACCTAGAGACCCTACCAGCGTTGTGCTTTGGGGGTCGGGTCCCTCAGGGTGACAGGCTCTTCCCTCTGATGGGGAACATCCCCCCAGGGGGCTCCCTGCTGCTGCTGTCCCCAGCCAGGCACCGGCCGGGGGCTCACAGGCTGAAATCTAGTAAAGCCTCCTTCTGCTCCTCTGGGAGGCTGGAAGACAAGCTGACAGCTAATCTATTTAAAGAGGCAATTACCTTCATTGAAATACAAAGCCTAAAACAAAGGTGGTGAGGGAACTTGCATCTGCTTCTCACTCTCCCTCTTGCGTGAGCTCGCCGCAGAAGCTCAGACCTCCCTTCTTGGAAACCAGGGCTTCCACCAGCTCATCCACGCCCACTCTGGGTGTTCATGCCGTGGCACAGGGAGCTCAGGTCCCATCTGGGCATGTTCTGGGAGAATCGGGGCCAGGGTGGGCCTTGCGCTGAAGCCCCCAGCCAGGCCAGGTTGGGGTGCAGTGGCCAGGCCTGGGGCCAACCGGGGCAGGAGATGGAGAGAGGGCCGAGAGGCAGGAATGTTGCTTCTGCCTCATGGGGTAGGCCTCCCCTGGCTCGTCCAATAACTTAAAAAAATCTTCTGATAAAACGCACCCCAAAGGTACAAAATCGGTTTGTTTTTATGGCCAAGGAGTTTAATGTCAAGCTCCCCCTCCCCGAGAAGGTTGATCCCTGAAATTCTTGCAGGAACATGGGCCTTCTGTCACCACCTCGTCCCACTCTCTTTTCCCCAAAGCGCAATCATCACATACCAAAACAGATAAGTCAGTAAGCTGCGCTGACTTAGGGAGGAGAGACCAAAGTCCTTGCTGCACGGATGGGTTCCGGGCTGTGACCTGTCCTGGGGCAGGAAGCACCGTCCGCCTCCCCTCACTAAGACCTGAGAGACCCAGCTCTGCAGCTGGCCCTAGGTTTTCTGGGGCAGGATGTTGGAGCTGTGTGTTCCCTATGCATCCGCCCATTTGTAAGGCAAAAAGACAAGCTGATGGCTAATCTATTTAAAGAGACAATTATCGGGGCGCCTGGGTGGCTCAGTCGTTAAGCGTCTGCCTTCAGCTCAGGTCATGATCCCAGGGTCCTGGGATCCAATCCTGCATCAGGCTCCCTGCTCGGTGGGGAGTCTGCTTCTCCCTCTCCCACTCCCCCTGCTTGTGTTCCCTCTCACTGTCTCTCTCTCTGTCAAATAAATAAATAAAATCTTTAAAAAAAATAGAGACAATTAATTAAAAAAAAAAAGAAGAAGAAAGAAAGCCTCACAGCCCAAGAGAGTGAGGATAGCCCATCTGAGGCCCCTACTGCATCTCCCTAAGGTCCGTGGCACATGCGTGGGGGTGCTGAGGCTAAGTACCTGCTCAGCATGAATCACCCTGCTTAGGTGCAGAGGGCAATTCCAAAAGCCATAGAAAGAAAGAGGTGGGGAGCAGCAGAAGGAGAGGGAGAGCCTCATTAAGGGGGAATCATTTGGCTTCAAAGCTATTTGTTTCCTAAGCCCTAAGCCTCAAAGCTGTTCCCGTCCAGTCAGGGCATAATCTAAATTAGCACCTGAATGTCCGTGCCCAGTTGCGTGGCACTGATTACCACAAATACCCTTGGGTGAGAATTTTGGTCTGATCAAGTGGGAGACTTTGGTACTCAACGGAATAACAACATCTTCAGGAAAAGTGGGTCATGCTCATCTTCATGCAATCCTACGTACTGGCAGTGAGTGCTGGTCTCAGTTTCTTTCCAATCTCCTCAAGAACAGGACATGATTAACTAATTGAATGATTTTCTCTTTAACACAGAGTAATCTGTCTACTCCCGCATAACCGGCAGTCCGTTTCTCTTGGCACAATGGCTTCCTCTTCAGGTGACACGAGCCTTTTGTATTTATGAAAAATGTGTCTCATGTTGGCTGCTGGCTGAGATAACAACTTACCGAAGTCAGGTATTTTTAGAGTGCATGTAAAACAGAGACTAGTAATTAATAGGATATCGATTGGTTCAGCCTTGTCTAATCATAGACAGAGTCATAAATCATAAGGTGTCTTGCAATTTGGAAAATCCATACAAAATAACAAAGTACTGTTATCTTAGTAACCTAATGCATCACGGGACACCTGCACTGCAGAAGGAGTCTCCTCCAGCAATCACATGCAACAAAACTTCTGATCTCAGCCGACACGGCGGCACTGGCTAAAGGTGACAGGTGAAATACTTCACTAATATCCCGAAAACGCTTGTTTCTCCTCCCGGGATTTCCCATACCGTGTATTTCAAACACCAGCAGAGCGCTCCCTCCCCGACCCCACACGCAGAGCGATGAAAGGCTCCGGTCTCTCAGCTGTGCTGACCAGGACAGCAGCATCGATAGGGCTTTCAGCATTCCCATTACGAACCCTAAGAAATGATCAGCTGCAAAGCAAAATTGAACCAGCTGGAGACAACATTGGCATAAAAGGATTTCTGCCTGAGAGCGGATATTCTTTTTATGAAGAGATTTTTCTCCCCATTTACTTTTAAAATACGTAGAATACTTTTGTTTACAATTTGCCATCAATTTCATAGAAAAAAAAAACAGTAGAGAATTTTGTCACTCTTTTTATTTGGGTTTATATTGCTTCTAAAAAAAAAAAAATAAAGACATTGGGAACAACTTGTATCTTGGATGACTAGTTCGTTATCAGAGTTTTGCTCACTCGACCCGCTTCAATTTGTATCCATGAAAAGTTAAAAGGCAATGAACTTAATATCATTATTTGGTTGAATGGTGCCTTTAATATACTTATTTTGGAGCTGGAAGGGAGTCTCAGGTCATTTAATGCAATGCTCATTTGTGAGGTAAGGGAAGTGCGGAGAAGATGAGTAATGAAGGAGTCCAGGACATGCCACCCCAAAGGCATGGCTGTGGCATACCGGTTATTTGAGTGGAAGCCACTTAAGACACAGCAGGTGCAGGGAGAGGCTTTCTCTGAACTCCCCTCATCTGCCTGAAGACAGACCCTCCAAAAGGACCTCAGTGTCCTCAGCCCCCTCCCCGGGAGCTTCACTGACCAGGAAGACTGACTCTTGTCCCAGGAGAGGAACTGAGAAGTCAACCCTACACCTAGACAGACTGTCACAGACTGTCCCCCTCCCATCTGTTCCTCTATGGACCCAGCCATCTCCCCTAACCCATTCCTTCACTTCCCCCTGAGATGCCTCCACCCCCTCTGTCCCCTACGAGGACGGTATATGAGCTCTCAGATCTCACTGCCTTTTTGGGCATTTACTTTTTGTCCCAGGATGAGTTTAGTATATGTGCTGCCGAAGCGAGCACTGTCCCAGGATGTGTTTAAAGTGGAGGATGAAACAATAATTTTATTCTCAATTTATAAAGACTAAGAATTAGCAGATTGATCTGTGAACCATGGTTAAGAAGCCAATTATCCTAGAGCATCCAGGCTGCCACAACACGATACCACAGCTAGGGGGCTTAACCAGCAGACATTGATTTCTCACAGCTCTGGAGGCTGGAAGTCCAAGATCCAGGCAGATATGATGTCTGGTGAGACCCTTCTTCCTGGTTCACAGACCACTCATTCCCTCTTGAATGGCTTCTACCTTCCCACTCATTCAAACCCAATACCCGTGCTTCTCCAGCACCTCAGAGGCTTGTGTCCCTTTAACACTCTTCCCTTGGGAGATGCCTTCCTCACCACCATTCTCTCTCTCCATAAGACTTGTCTTCCATGGCTCTGTTTCTGTCCCCGCCCCACTCCTCAAATGTCTGCTCTTTTTCCCACCAGCCACTGTTCCCCATTTGGCAAGACTACTTAGCATATATTGTGTTTATTGATTAAAGTGTGCCCTCCGGTCCTAAAGGTAAGAACAGCTGAGTGAAGAGTTTATATTCCTCCAAGACTGTGGTTCTCAATGTGTGGTCCCCGGCTGAGCCTTCCATGAGAACTTGTTAGAAATGCAAATTCTCGGGGCACCTGGGAGGTTCAGTCGACTGGGCGTTGGACTTGGTTTTGGCTCAGGTCATGATCTCATGAGTCGTGAGAACGAGCCCCACATCAAGCTCCCTGCTCAGTGAGGAATCTGCTTGAAGATTCTCTCCCTCTGCTCCTCCCTCTACTCTCTCTCTCTCAAATAAATAAATAAATCTTAAAAAAAAAAAGAAATGCAAATTCTCAGGCCCCACCCAGGCCTCTTGCACCAGATACTCTGAGCTGGGACCCACTCAGCGGTGCTTTAACAAGCTCTACAGGTGGTTCTAATGTTTGCTCATGTTTGAGAACCACCAATCAAAGAGAAAACAAAATCCATTTTGGAGACTTGAGTTTTTATGGACTTCTCCTCTCTTGTTTCCTACCCTCACTCCTCTGATTTTTGCACGAAGGAAAAAGACACTGCACTATGAATTCCTAAGGTGGCAGAGGGAGAAGGCTGGCCATCTCTCTCATCTCAAATAGAGCATCCAAACTCATTGTATTAGATCACCTGGAAAACTTGAACAACCCTGATTCGGCAGACTGGGGATGGACACAGGGTCTCCAATTATCACAGGCCTCCATGTGGTGCTGATGCTGCTGGTCCAAGAACCTCGCTTGGGGTAGCACTGATCTGAATGAAAGAGCACATTTGTTTTCCCCTCAGTCGGTCCAGCTGATCACCACAAGGGAAAGAGGCCAAAATGGTATATACTATGGAAGCCAATTTGACCATAAGCATGGATCTCTGCATGAATGATTATACTGTGTTTAGCACTGTTATAACCAGAGATGGGATGACATCATGCCTGACAAATGCGTACTCTTTAAAGGTATGCTGACCATAACTGCTGTCCTCACACTATTTCCGTGCTTTCCTTCAATCTCCAGATTTCATGAGTCTGTGCATTAAGACCAATACTCAACTTCCCTCTTGTTGGTTCTAAATCATCCAGCCTATAGCACCATTCTGAAAGGCATCTCTCAGTTATGGAACAAGATGGAGAAATAAGCCAATCATTTCAACTAGGTGCTCTCTGGCTAATCAAGAATTACTGTACCAAATGCCATTATTATTATGTTGTCACTTTTCGATTAATGAGGCATCAAAGCAATATAACTCCAAATAATATCTTGCACAATCCAGCATGATTTTCATGATGAAGTGGGAAAATATGCTATCTGCATCTCTGTGTATGATTCTAATCACTTATCACATACCGTTTCCTGATGATTTCCATTATCTTTGCACTAGAGATTGATTCACTTTACTGTTCTTGTGTTACTATACTAATGTAGCAGATTATTATTTAGTGTATTAATATTTGCAAAGTTCAGTTTGTTTCTGGAAACAAATCTTAGAGAAGGATTTGACTATCATTTCCAACCTCGGATATGATTTGTTATGTCAGATGTATTTCCTATAATTCATGTATGATTCAGAGACATGAAAATACTTCTTTATGCAAATAATAAAGATGTTAAAAACACAAGCAGCTACATTGAAAACAGTTTGATAACTATTACCTTATTTCATCATAATGACACTCTGAGATAAGTCTTTTCAGCCTAAGATGACTAATAATGAACAACAATAAAGAGAACTAGAAATACCACAGATATTTGGTGCCAAAACGGGAACTAAGACCTGATTTTCTGGTTCATTGTTCCTTATTTTTCAGCATGATGGTCACAGTTTCTTTTTCCTACTGAGACCAGAAACCCACTAAATGCAGCCATCTGGAAACTCATAGGTGGAAGGCTTACATTGTCTCTAATTAAGAAATTTGGAATTTTGGTGGTTGCAAACCTTGAATATCTTGAATTTGCCTCTCAGAAGTGAAATCATAAATATATTAATAAAAGAAAAGTTGTGTAATTTTCGTAGCTCATTTCAGTAAGCATATAGTGAGAATCTGTTTCCTTCTGTGCCAAGTACTGTGGAGGACACAAAAAATGACCAAAACATGGTTTCTAATTGCTAGACATTTGCAATCTGGGTGCCCAGGATGGGTCCTGGGGAGGAAAGAGCCTTAGCTTACCATCAAGTCATAAATCTACATTCCTATTAATAAAAATAAAAGTACTTATATGCTTCATTGTTCACTTACCTGAGTAAAAAGTTTTACTCTTTTTTTTCACAGATTCAGAATTAGAAGTTAAAGAATATGATGACCATAGTAAGTGCTGCTGCTTTTTCTCTGTCTTTTTCTCTCTGTCCATTATCTGGTGCATAGTATCCATGGCTCCATTTAATAGCAATGGGGTCACACGTGGGTATTGAAGAAAGAATTTGCACAGGAACGCCCCCAAGGGAATAATACTTCCTGCAATCCAGTTATTGCCCTATCAGAACCCAACAGGTTAGCCTGCACAGTAATTAAGTAAGCACAACAGGCAAATTCAGATTTCAAAACTGTGGGTTTTATGGTTACAGATGTTCTTCTGAGCATAATCTGCTCAGCAGTTCCTTGGGTCATAAATGTTTAATTTTTAATCTATTTTTTATCGGTTTCGGGTAATGCAGGCTGCTGGTATACCAAAAGAAATTTTACTAGCACATTTTATGTGAGGGAAGTTTGTGATACTAAAAGCTTTAGTGAAATAAAATAAGGTATATTTCCTTAAGAAAATGAGCATTGCTTTAGCTCAAAACGCAGGTGAATGTTCTTTTCACAGGACATGGACTACTTGGATCTCATTTACAATATTGTTTGCAAGAGACAGTCTATTTGCAGACTTAATACGGTCCTGGGAAATCACACGACTTGCAGGTGTATTATTGAGAGCACAGAGAGTTACATCATCTATTTGCACTGCAAATGTCCTTTGAAATGATTCAGGGGCTCGAAACAATAGTCATTTCAGGATATATTTATCTTTTGTGACTCAAACGACTGCCCCACATTTCAGGAGACCTTGTGATAGAGACATTATGTGTGGATGAAAGATAAATTGATGTTAAAATACCACAAACAAGGGCTGACAAAATCAACAGTGACATCACATGTTTATATATTTATCAGTGGCTATAAACCTAAATGTTAGCTTTCCTGAAAAAATAATAATCATTGCGATACACACTGCATGTGAAACTTTGAGGTGAAATGAAGATACAACATAGCACAGGGTCTGATAATTTTTACATGATTCCTGCCTGCATCTCCCATTTCACTTGGTATATCCAAAGCCATTTCTTAATCTCTCCTTTTGGTAGGAGTGTCCGATGCACCAATAGATAGGGTGGGTTAACCGTTTTGGCAAAGCAGACTTACTGGATGGGAAAAGAGGCCGAAAACTCTTCAGTCTTAGACAATTGGAACAGAGAGAGGGGCTAACGAGCATTAACTGTGACTAGAACAGAGAGGTCTGCCCACCCGACATGTCCTGGTCGAGCTGTGCTTGTCCTCACCCCATGGCACCTAATTACACTGTGCGTCCGGATCAAAACTGCCCTAAAACAGCAGAAACCTACACCCTGGCTGCCATTTCTCCTGATTGCATCTCCCTGTCTATCCATAGTTGGCTTTTTTTTTTTTTTTTTTTTTTTTTTTTAAATTTTTTATTGTTATGTTAATCCCCATACATTACATCATTAGTTTTAGATATAGTGTTCCATGATTCATTGTTTGTGCATAACACCCAGTGCTCCATGCAGAACGTGCCCTCCTCAATACCCATCACCAGGCTAACCCATCCTCCCAACCCCCTCCCCTCTAGAACCCTCAGTTTGTTTTTCAGAGTCCATCATCTCTCATGGTTCTTCTTCCATAGTTGGCTTTTGGAATACTAACCTGAATGATCTTGCTTCAAATGAGCAAAATCCCACTTTCCCCAATTTTCTTAAAACCAAAACATCATGCTTTCCAATTCCATAACCACAGTTGATTTTCTACCCTGCTTTGCCTTCTCCAGCTGCCAGTTGTGACCATGACCACTCTGCCCCCAGACTACGTCAGATGTAAGCGTGGACTCGCTTTGCTCTAGGCATTCAGAGTCCCACGTGTCTCAAGCAAATTAAAAATATGATCTATTTCCCAGAGTCCTAGCAGAGCCGCACCTTTCCTTCTGTAAGCCGTTCACGGGGGAATCTGTTATTGTACACTGACTGGCTGGCCGCAATGTTAAAGGCACTATAAATACTCAAACTTGTCAATTACATTATAACACTTCCTCAATTTACCTCTTACAAATAATCCCTAGACTCTGGGAGGTAGGAGTGAGCTTTGTAAGATCTCTATTTGAGAAGCACCTGGGTGGCTCAGTCGGTGAAATGTCTGCCTTGGGCGCAGGTCGTGATCTCAGGGTCCTGGGATCGAGCCCCATGTGGACCTCCCTGCTCAGCGGGGAGCCTGCTTCTCCCTCTCCCTCTCCTGCTCCCCCTGCTTATGCTCTCTCTCGCTCTCTCTCTCCATCTTGCTCTATCTCAAATAAATAAAATCTTTAAAAAGAAAAAAAAAGAAAGAATGATCTCTACATGAATTCCAGGTGTCATTATGTAAACAATTCGGCTGAAGTTGCCTGGTGCCTTTCTGTCTGTCTCCTGCCAATGTGGGTGTGAAAGTGTCCGGGAAAGAAGCGAGCCCAGGGAAGAGCATTAACCTAGTATTGAGTCTACAGCTCCATGACTTTCTTCCAGAGTCCACAGGGCTGGTCAGTCTGGGGCTCGGATGGAAGAGCCGTTCTCCCACGATTTCCTGGACCCCAGGGACCCCCAAGGGCCCCCAACACTGGAGGCCTGTGAGGTCAAAATCATTTTTATCATTAATCCAAGACTGTGTCACCTGTTTTCTCTCATGGATGAGCACATGATGGAGCCCTCAGAGGGTACGTGGGATTTTCTCTTGCAGCGGGGCGAAGGTAGATGTGGGCATGAAAATCCAGCTGCCTCATTTTAAGTCAGACATGAAAGAGATTTGTAAAAATGTAAAATGACACATTCTTCTCACTAATGTTTTGTGGAAAACAGTTCTGTTTCATGAAAACATGTATCCATATTAACATGGAATGGGTTCATTATTCTTTTCATTATTCTCTGCCTCAAAAAATTAAAAATAGAGCTATCCCAAGACCCAGCAATTGCACTCCTGGGTATTTACCCCAAAAACACAGATGTAGTGAAAAGAAGGGCATTTGCACCTCAATGTTCATAGCAGCGATGTCCGCAATAACCAAACTGTGGAAAGAGCAGAGATGCCCTTCAACAGACGAATGGATAAAGAAGACGTGTTCCATATATACAATGGGATATTACTCAGCCATCAGAAAGGACGAATACCAAACTTTTAAATCAACCTGGATGGGACTGAAGGAGATTATGCTAAGTGAATTAAGTCAAGCAGAAAAAGTCAATTATCATATGGTTTCACTTATTTGTGGAACATGAGGAATAACATGGAGGACATTAGGAGAAGGAAGGGAAAAATGAAGGGAGAGATAGATCATGAGAGACTATGGACTCTGAGAAACAAACTGAGGGTTTTAGAGGGGAAGGAAGTGGGGGGATGGGTTAGCCAGGTGATGGGTATTAAAGAGGGTAGGTACTGCATGGAGCACTGGGTGTTACACGAAACCAGTGGATCATGGAACACTACATCAAAAACTAATGGTGTATTGTATGGTGACTAACATAACATAATAAAATAAAATTTTAAAAAACATTTATTATTGAAGTATACTTGATAATAGCCCTTGGAAACCTATGCACATTTTAAGAGTATAGATGGGTCTTAAGACGGAAACGATTAAGAGCCACTGGATGTGGTGAGCAGTGTTGCTCACACTTCAGTGACCGAATAAATGACCCAGGGCCTTGTTGAAGCTCAAGTTCTGGGTCAGCAGGGCCAGGCGGGGCCTAAGAATCTGCATTTCTAACAATGTGCGCACGTGCACACACACCGGATGAGGCTGCCCTTCCCCGGTTTGACTGGAACAGTCTTCTGCCTTTGGCCCAGCAATTTTTCTAGGAATTGATGAAAGAAAGGTACTGTTCTGGCCTCATCTGTCATAAATGTAGCTCTTTGCCTCCAGAGCTAGCTCTCAGAGCCTGGGACACGTGGGGGTCAAATGCAAACCTATCTTCTGGGTCTCTGTAAATCCTACAAACATTCTTGAGGGTCCAGCAGTGGCCTTGTCTGTCTGGTCACTCGGGGAGCACATCAGCAAGACAATCAGCAAAAGGCTGTGGGTGAACGGAAGGGGGAAAACCAAGCCAGCAAAGACAGGTTGGTTTCAGAAGTGGGAGCTCGCTGATCCTGGCAGTTTGAGAAAGAAATTGGCATTATGTGGTGGCGGTGGGGAGCATTTTTAGTTTGGGGGTAGGTCCTTTCTATTCTCATTCACTTTGTTGACTTTGCAATACTCTTTTATTATTGTTCCTCATAGGACAGTGTTCCTTACAAATCATGAGTTTTTTCCCATTTAGTTTGGTTTTCATCCACTCAAAATGATTTTACACCATTAATAAATACAGGTACGTTGCCTTTTGAAGCTTCATTAACATTTTAGTAGAATCGGTTTCTGGTAGGGCAGGGCCCCAAGGTCTCGCCCACCCAGTGGATCCGTGTTAAAGATGGTCAGGGAAGCCCGAACCCCATTCACAACCTCTCAGGTGGTGCAGAGGTTTGTCACCAAAAGGAAGGACAAGTTGAGAATTGCAGCAGAGAAAGACACTGACTTCACGTTACTCTCACGTCACCAGCTCGTCATCACGTGGGAGGTTGGTGGGATGGCCTGCGCCAGCTCTTAGTCCTGAGTCAGGATTCCTCGGGATGAGGGAGGGAGAGGGGTCTGCGAGGACACTGGGTGGCCTCTCCAAGCAAGTGCAGGTGAACAGTGGACGAGGGAGGGAGGCTGCCTCTTGAGCACATTGGCTTCCTTTGGTGGTAATGTATTTTGTTCCAGGCAGAATAAATCTCTCTACTGAGAGACTCAGTGCATTGCTCCCTATTATTTGATTGCCCACAGACCTAACTGCCTTATTTCCTATGCTCTGATTGTAAATACTTCATTTTGGGTGCTTCTAAAAAGCTTGTTTCAAACAAGTCCCTTATTTAAAGAGAGGGGCACTCTACTTTATAGATCAACAGGGTATCTGCCTCCTGGAACAAGTAGTTCATCAGTACATGCCCTGTATACGTTGCTCTCTTCTTGAAGATGCTTTGGATGTCACATTGTGGCAGAGAGATTTCAACTAACCCTAACCCCTTACAACAGATCTACGCTAGAGAGAAACCTTTCTTTGTGGTTGGAAAACTCAGTACTCATTCTTCAATATTCACTACCTTCTCAGCATTAAGTTTTGAAAGTATTTTGGAAGAGTAAGGGAAGAAATCTAATTTAGCTAGGCACTTTTGGAATCATTCATATCCATCAAATTTCAAATAGAAAGAGGGATCATGAGCTTGGGAGGTGCCCACATATTAAACCCCTCACTCTCCAAAAGGAGAGGTGCCTCTGATTTAAGAAAAGATATGGTGTGTAAATGGCTTCTGGATAGAGTAATGGGCAAGAAACAGAAAACCCTAAAACACACGGGACCCAGATGAGTCCACACAAGAGACAAGGATTTAGGGGTAAGCCTTCCCCTGAGCCTGAACTCTGGAAAACCTGTGAAAACAAACACTTACAGCAGCACTGTAATCTTCCAGGCAAGACCCTCATCCCAAACAGCCTGCATCGCCCCTCCTCCCAGCCAGCCACCCCGTGTCCAGCACAGTCCTTGCCAGCACATCAGAGATGCATGCTAAGGTGAGATTGCACTCATTAGCAAGTGTGAGTTTGTTAGCCCGGGTCCTTGACAGCCCGTAGAGCCCCTGCTGTTTAAAGGATAACCAGGGAATTTCTGAATTAGGTAATCAGAACCATAGACAAATGAGGAGCCCCCACCAACCCCATCTCTATCTCCTCTCACCTTTTCTCTCTCCACCCTCTTCCCCTTTAGTTGGGCAGATAATTACCATGTGAGAAAAATGTGCCATGTCGAGTCAATCTCCAGCAATTTGCCACCATCTCGATTCGATTTACTTTTGGAGGTCCTGGTAATTACTAATTACCCCAAGTGATGCCTTACTCAACCTCCTTCATCACTGAAATAGGGCAGCATTTAGACAAAAACTGCATGTGACTTAGCTCATTATCTCTTTAATGTCATAAATACTAGCTTTGCCTTCCTAACTTAGATACGAGATCCACTGACACCTTGACCATTGCTGGTACCTCTTCTCTGTCCCCATAAAAGGTGGAGCAGGCCTGAACACAGAGCATGTTGATTGGCTGGCTCAGGTATCCATGTGACTAAGAGGTGCTAGGGTCAAAACAGTAATGAAATTACAGCATAGGGAAAATAGGCAATACTATTGTAATAACTTTGTGCAGTAACACCTGGCAACTACACTTCCCATGTTGAACATGTCATAATATATAGAATTGTCAAATCACTATGTCATACATCTGACACTAATATTCTATGTAAACTATAGTTCAATTAAAAAAAAAAAAAAAAGGAAGGGCACCTGGGTGGCTCAGTCATTAAGTGTCTGCCTTCGGCTCAGGTCATGATCCCAGAGTCCTGGGATCCAGCCCCGCATCGGGCTCCCTGCTTGGCGGGAAGCCTGCTTCTCCCTCTCCCACTTCCCCTGCTCTCGCTGTCTCTCTCTCTGTCAAATAAATAAATAAAATCTTTAAAAAAATCAAAAAAAAATTTTAAAAAGGCAGTAATGAAATGAGGAGATCAACAGTTCATGGAGAAGAAGAACGTGCCCAGCTCAGCACTAAGATTTAATTTAGGTAGAAATGGTTTTAAAAATTCGGCAAACATTTTCAATCACTGACAAGAAACTGGGAGACCCAAACAGAACCGTGTGCTACAGATGGGCTGGGGAGAATGGGTCCACCTGTCATGTATGCTCAGTAAATACAAGTAAGTAAGTAAGTAAGATAAAGAGTGTATCTGTAATCATGAGATCAGCGTAAGATTCAGACAATCAAAGAGAAAGTTCTATAAAATCAAATAATTGGATCTGGAAGATGGCTACAGGTGAACTCGGTGAAGCAGTTCAATCCAGTGAATCAAGAATACAACATTTCCAAGAGGACAGGACATTGAGAATGTCTGCTGAAAAGAAATAAGGAGAGAGAGATGTTTTAAAATAAAATGTGCTAGTAGAAAATCTGAGTTATGGAGAGGCCAACAAATCAAGAGATGACTGTCAATGAGAAAGTAGTTTGTTACTAATGATCCCAAGAGGCGGGGGAGTGCCACACCACATGGGGCCACATGGGGAAGCACCAGGAGACCTGGGGGGTGAGGGGAAAATGTGGGCAAATTCCTTTATTGTGGCTTCCACAGGAAGGACGGGTGAGGCAGGATGAGCAGGCTTAGGTTTGGCAGGTTGGAATAAGTTCGGTGGGCTCTGGTGCATAAGGGCTGCCCCTGCTTGTCTGGTTCCTGGCCCTGGGTGATTAGAGCACGGGGGTGGTAGCCTGGAGTGTGACAGTCCCATAGAGGAGGTGGTTGGGGTGTGGGCTCTGGATGGGTTAGCTTGTATTTGAAAATACAAGCCTGAGGAGGAGGACTGCTTTTCAGGAGCATGTGATGATGAGGAGGCAGGAGGCCAAGGCATAGTCACTCGGGAAATTAGTGGGGTGTCCAGAACAAAGTGTGTCTTGCATGTGCATGTAGGGCAGACGTGAAAGCATTGAGTTCACAAAAGCTAGATGCATGGTTAACACAATGGCGTTGGTAAAACAGCAGTTAGGGAATACAGAAAGAGTAACAAGGAAATATAAGTGTATGAATATGAGTATCTCACTATTAATAGTTTTGGGTATCAGGGCACTATTAAAATAGCAGAAAACTCCCTCCTCCTTTTGAAATATGACAGAAAGCCCGCAATCTACGAACCAGCCTGCTGTAACTTTGCCCTGGGTAAAAAAGCCAATTTACAAAGCTACAGGAACCTAACAAGTGACCAAAATAGACCTTGATTGTAAGTGAGATTAAATGTAACTGCAACATTGAGCCCATAGTCAAGGTAGTAAAATAAAATGAAGTAGAAGAAGCCACACTGTAATAACAATTTAATATTCGCCAGATTGTAAAGCAAATCTAGGAGGAATCATTGTACATGCAAGAAGAAAATTATCACCCAATATAATCTGCGGTGAGATATATTCATTGTCACCCAGAGAACTCCAAAATCTGAATGGTGGTTTTCTTTAAAATGATGACTAGATGCTGGTGGTACTTACTTCATTTCTCCAGGTTGCCCCAAGCTGAGTGGTGCCCGCACTCAAATGTGCTTCATGTCATGGATTCGTGATGTGACTGGTCGCAGGAGGAGATGGGCTTGTGGGACCCCCCAGTGCGGGGCTCTCTGAATGGCTGCATATTGGAAAGACATTGGCTAACAGTCAGAAAGCCTGGGTTTTAACAACAGCCCTGCCAGTAGGTAGCTGTTCGATCCTTAGTGGGTAACTTAACCCTGTTTCCCTCTGTTAAAATCATGGGGATTTTCCATCTCCTTAAGGAGAGGGGGTAGGATTACATGATCTTTAAACTGTTTTCCCTGTTCAAACATTAGATTTATGTATGGTAGTCATGACTGGGTGTAAGAAAATTCTGTCATCTCCTGGGCCCTTACTCCTCCTTGGTTCATTGGTCAGGAATGCCCAAAACCCCTTCAACTGTTCTTAAGAACTTATTTAAAACACATAAGCATCTGGGATGGTATGTGAGAGCATCCATTATTAGCAAGAAGATCTTACTGAGCCATCATGAGCACATGCAATGTTCCCATCAGGATGCAGAGTTGTTCTTCCTTTATTCCCATCGATCATCCATTTGTCCACTCAGAATTCACCCCATGTGGACCTTCACCCCATGGCCCCATCTCTGATCTTTCCAGCATCCTGTCTCCATGCTGGGAGAGCAACACTGGGTATAGTAAACAGCAACCCTGTATATCCCTGAAGCCTTCTGGTTCTTCAGAATCCCACCCTACTAAAGATTTCCACCCTAGAAGAGCTTGGAGGGAAGGAAGGATGGAAGGAAGGAAGGAAGGAAGGAAGGAAGGAAGGAAGGAAGGAAGGAAGGAAGGAAGGAAGGAAGGAAGAGAACAGGGAGGGAGGGTGTGGATGAGGGAAGAAAGCCCCATCCCATGGTTGGCAAGGCAACTCTGCAGAGAAACTCTACTGCTGTTTACATATGAGCTTGTCCTAAAATTTGGGTTTTCAAGACACTTTTTTTTAAATCAAGAACCATTATGACCTGGACTCCCACTATTAGATTCTAGGGAGTTTGCAAACCCTTACTCTTGACAGACGTCTTTCCTCCCCAGTGTCAACATTAGCGTGGTTCATTTAGGATGGTCATTCTTTGATAATAGACAATAAATGGCCACGGATTCTTCATCGGCATTAGAATTCCCCTGTATCTCAAGTGCTCTTTGCACCACACATTCTGTGTCCTTGGCACGTGTTAGACGTGTTAGCAGAGAGTTGGCAGGGCTTGAGTGTTGAACTTTCGCCTTGTTTTCCAGAGGTAGAGCCACTTCACCACCTACCCATTCTGACATCCTTCATCTACCCATGTCTGGTCTCAACCTGTCTTCCTGCCTCCAGTTTTCCCATTGAATCTCCCTCTGACCACTGTCGTTGAAGGAGCCTTGGCCTTCTGTCAGAAGTCAGCTCCAGTTTTTCTGAACATTTTCCCATTTCCCTCCCAGCAGACCCGTCCGTGGCCTTCCAGGGCCCCTGAGTCCACTCCTTACCTGGCAGGAGGCAGTCATCCTTGTTTACTCCCAAGTGTTGCAAATTCACATATGGTTTCATTTGCACACCTCAGAGTATCTATGCTGTTAGATCGATATTCAAGGAACATTTATATTCTCCAAAATACCTAGTGCTTGGCTGTTTCTGAATACACATTTATCGAATTCATACAAATGACATCTGGAGACCTTTGCAGCCTTGGCAACAGGGTAGATCCTGTTTTCAAAACTATGGACGTCGCAGTCATCCCTCTTTCTACACCAGTTCTTATCCCTCTGGGTGATGCTAGGACTAAGGCAAGGCAGTGGCCAGGCTGGAGAGAGGATCTTGGAGAGAAAGTTCTACCTTATGAGGACACAGCGAGAAGACACATCTGAACCAGGAAGCAGTTGTCACTGGACACCATATCTTTTGGCGCCCTGGTTTTGGACTGCCAGTGAGCATCCAAGATCTGCCCTCAGCCTCCGGGTCGAGACTCACTTCCACCCCTTCTCCGCCTATATGCATAGCACCAAACACTGAGGCAGCAACCCTGCACACTGGGCACTGGGACGAGCACGAGGACATCGACCCAAGCAAGACACAGACTCGCCATTTAAGGAACTCCCAGCCCTCCATGGTTTTTGCTCCAGTCTGGTACTTGTCCTCCCAGAATGTCCTTCTGGAATGTTCTTCAAGACTTTCTCCACCTTGTAACTCTCTCAACAATGGACTCAAACACTGTCTTTCTTATGAAGCCTTTCCTGAGGCAGTCATAATTAGTCTTTCTCTCCTGTCAACTCCCAGATTATTTACGATATTGTGGCCATTCTGTTTTGTATTAAAGAAAATTGCAAAGAGTTTATCTTCCCTTTCATATTGCAAATTCCTTGAGACAAGGACTACATTTAATTAATTAATCAGAGTACCTAGGCACAGACCTTGCTTTCATTCATTTACCCATACATTCATTTTTTTTCCTTTTCTAATCAAGCATTTATTAAGGGTCTACAATATTTTACGTGCTCAAGAAAGAGAAAAAATCTAATTACTTTTTCAGCTTCAGTGTGTGACTTGCTGTCCATGGAGCAATAGCTGAGCCTAGAGGAGGGAATGAGCTGCTCTCACATTTTTCTTCAGAGTCACTGATCCCCTCGTATTTCCATGTGCAATGTAGGCTGTGCATAAAATAAATACCAATGGTACATACGAGATAAGAGAAGGTCTGGACTGGAGCTGCTGAAGACTTCAAGAAGGTGGAATGTTTGCTGGGGTGCCTGGATCCCTGAATGCAAGGAGGATTTAGAACGCATTCAAGGAGGCAACAGGGAGATCTGGAGGCCCAGGCTCTGAGAGGCAGAGGAGCCCAGGAAGCCTGGAGGAGCAGGCTCCTGTTAGAAGGAAGTGCAAAATTCACACAGATGGAATGAGAGCCAGATTTAGGACTTTGAAAGACAGGCAGACACATTACATTTTAACAGGGATCAAATCCTAAGCTAACGTGTTGAATCTCTAAGAGTAGAAATTCAGGCTCTATTACTCTACTTACCAGGAGTTTCAAACCTGGCCCAAAAAAATCAGTGGCCCCACCTGGATTCCTCGCATTTCAAAGCCTCCTTCCGGCTCTGCCAGGCATGTGGAAGCACATGCATCAGAGAGCAAGACCCCTCCACTTCTCACGTTTTCTTTTTTTTTTTTTTAAGATTTTATTTATTTATTTGACACGGAGAGAGAGAGAGAGAGAGAGAGAGCATAAGCAGGGGGAGTGGCAGGCAGGCAGAGGGAGAAGCAGGCTCTCTGCTGAGCAAGGAGCCCGATGCGGGACTCGATCCCAGGACCCTGGGATCATGACCTGAGCCGAAGGCAGCCGCTTAACCGACTGAGCCACCCAGGCGCCCCCACTTCTCACGTTTTCTGAACACCCTGAGTTCTTAGTATTGGTGGTACAGGCTGGGGGATGTTTGAAGGATCAGAAAGGCTAGGAGAAGGATATTTTCAGTTGTTCAGTGACGTTCTTTATTCCCTTCTTCCTAAACTTGCACTAAGAAAGAAGACCTGTCTTGCCTTCACATATTCCCCTCCTTGGAGATCCACACGCTAGCCACCAATAGAGACCATTTCCATCCTATCTAGCCTATCCTTTTCTCGAAAAGCCTATGTGTAGGTCATGTTACATTCATGGCTAAGGAACTGAGTAGGCAAAGGAAGAGATGCACCCACCTCACACAGCTAGGATGTGACTCAAGTCCCTAGGGGTGTGCGGCCCCAGCTGGTGGGAGCCTTAGTCTCGCCATGTTTCCCTTTCCAAAGGCCCTCCATCGTGCGCTTGCCCTTTGCAACAGCAGTTTCTTTTTTAGGTACATTGAAGGTGTTGGGATAGATGATCTCTGGAGTCCCTACCAACCATGCGTTTCCTTCTTCCTCTCTTCCTCTTTGTCTTTCCAAAAATACCAAGGAGGGGAGGGGAACAGTATAAGAATTTGAAACAAAAAAGGGAGTTATGGGCCATCATGGTTGGGAGAAAGGAAGATTTTGTTTTTTCTCAAATCACTTCGAGATAATAAAAGAAGGGAAGAGTCTTGGGATTCAACGGGCAGTGCTTTCTTTTTCCTTACAAACAATTCACTTACGAGCAAGTTCTGCAAGTCAGCCCTCAAGAGAAATGAAGTCACAAGCAGTAAGGGTTAACATGGCTGTACTCATAGCACGAGTATTTTAAAATAATCATAACGTTTCATTCTGATTTTTAAAAAAATGTTCTGCCAGAATCCTTGTAGGTAGTGATATGAAACTCTATTATTGTTTGAATAATCTACTACAGCTGTTTCCATAATTAAAGAATAATAATATTTCCATAAAACTGGCTTGAAAACATGTTCATGAAGTATTAGTGTGATTCGTTTGCTATATCTATAAAGAGTGTATTTATATGTTTTTTTTTTCATTTAGATTAATTTTTGCATAGGTTTACTGTGATAATTCTCTTGCCTGGCACTGTCTTAAAAAAGCAGTCCTTGCCTATTGCTTAAGAACAAACTGTTAGAGATGGGTACATAATTATATTCATTTAGATTCTTTAACGTAAAGCCTATTTTAAAATTTGCATACGAAAATTTGTATACTACTGGTATAATGAAAGGAAAAGAGCGGAGTACTACATTTACAGAACGTATTTCTAATTTAGGAGACATCTTCAGCATTCTGGAACTTCAACGTGAATTCCATATATATTTTACAGGGTTCAGCAACTAAGAACAGGTTTTTCCAACCCCAGCTGCCCAACCTTAAATGTCAAGGATCTCCTTTAGATGTGGTATCCGTTTCGATGCTTTCAAACAGTGGCGCCATAGGCACAACATTTAACTAAAACACACGAGAAGGAAAACCCAAGCATGTGAGGAAAACAGGAAAGAGACATTGATTTATTAAAGAAGCTGTGGTTCTCTGCTGTCACTGCTTTTTATATTATGGCTTCGTTTATCCAATAACAGCGGTTACCTGATAACTGCCAGGTTTCCCCTCAGTGATGCTGAACACGTGCAACAGACCTACATTTTCTACGCGTCCAGGAACGTGTTATGTCATGAAATAAACATCCAGCTGTATTAGAATGGACTGTGCATCTCTGTGAATATGGGTTCTTAGGAGCATAAGTGTATTCCCCATATATAAACTGGACACTTCTTTCCATTTGCTGGATTCCCAGCTGGAAGACTTGAGGACCGTAAACTTGGAAGCCTGTGATATTCAGAGGATTTTAGGAAGTAGAAAAGTCAAAAGAGCCCGGGGAGGAAGGGAGGTTTATAGATAGGTCTGAGAATTACGAATGCACATTTACCTGTAGTCTCAGGGAATTCTCAAGATTAATTAGTCTGTGAACATGAGGTACATGGTTGGCCCCAGATTTAATGAACTTTGCTGATGTCAAATATACTGAAATCCATGGGATTAGCCAAATCTCTGCTGATTTGAAGCACCTGGGACCTCTCCCGTCCATATGTTTTCATTCAAGGGCCAATTTATCCCAGAAGAGCTCAAAAGAAAGTTCCAAAATATATTGCCGCAACATTAAATTTAACCAATCGGCATGCATTTAAGCGGTGTGTAGACATTTCGCATGATATGCGTAAATCCTTTATTAACAGTGTCAGCTGTTGACAAATCACGCGTAATTTTGGCAGAGCGGGAGACGAGTGTGTGTATGCTGCGCTGTCCACATCTCCTTCGGGGAAGGCAAGAGAGCGCACAGCCATTCAGGGGCTCAGATCAATAAGAACTGCATGAAAAGGGCCTTATTTAAATGACAATGACCTTATGTGAATATCTATTAGGCTCCCAAACTGCCCAGATTTGGTACTAATCTGCAGAGAAATCTCCCTACTGGGTGGAGGATGGCTCCTAGCCGCTCCCTGGTAACTCCGTCCTTTCTTGTCTCTCAAACACCCAGACGAGGGAGGGGCTGTGCCGTGCGGTGGCTGGCATCCCACCAGCGGTCCACAGACCTCGTCGTCGGTCTAAAGAAATGTGGCAACAATAGTACCATTATGGCAATCATGTGCTCACTGTCTTCACACTGCAAATGCTAGATCAAAATGAGCAGAACGAATGGAGCCATCAAAGAAACCGGCTCAAAGTCCTGAGTTGAAAACACCCACAATTGCACATTCCCCACCAGGGCTTTTCCCAGGGGAAAAAGGGCCCAGAAAGGCGGATGGGACACAGCCAAGAAGCCTGCAGTGTGCTCCGTGTCAGGTTGTCCTCTGCGAACTCTCCTCTCGCCAGAGTTCATCCCGGGAGTCGTGGGGAGTCCTCAGCCGACGGAGGGAGGCTGAGGGCATCCGGGTTTCTCACATATCCCAGTGAGCGTGGGGACAGGGGGACATCCCTGGGCATTGTGTCCCAGGAGGGCTGAGAGGAGACACACATTCCAGGGCTCCTGGTGCAGAGATGAAGGGTGTGCGGTGCACCAACCCTACAATGGAAGGGTGTGGGTCAGGATCAAAAGAAGCTCACATTCAAATGAGGACACAATATGCACTTTGGTCTTAGGAGCCAGATTCCCACCCCCATGCAAATGCATGGAATCTGCTGCTGAAGAAAGGAGGAGTAACCATGGTATTTGTAGGAACTTTAAAAATTTGGTCTGAGAAAACCAAGTCTGGAAAGTATTCTCAAAAGCACAGTGGTCCATTTATGCAGACAAGTTAGTGGAGTCCCTTGTGCGTCTAAGCAAGAGACATGAATGCTAAAATCCAATATTAACAAGAACCAACCAGGTCAGAATGGATCATGAGAAATCAGTCACTTATAGTCAAATGGAAAATTACATTAAAAGACAGACATGATTTTATCACATTGCTGCAACTTCTTAAAAAGGAGTCTTGATAATCAATCAAACAGTTAACAAACCGTAGGATTCTTTGAGCAGGCACGGCTTGACTACAAACCTACTTCAGTGAATTAAATTAAATGCACTTAACAGTATTCTGCATGAGCTACAAGTAGCAGATGACATCCATTTTTCTAGGTGGTGCTTTACTTGCTGTTTACCCACATGGGCGCACGCATTTTTAACAATGGGAAGTGGAGAAAGCTGATGCTACCCTCTCCAGGCTTTTCCCATTCCTCTTTTAGGTCTTTGCCCCTCTCCATTATAAGGTGGCAAGGGGGAAGGGTCCCAAGATGCTGTCTGAAACCTCCCGTCTTCTGAGAAGAGAAACCAGCCCCTGCTATCCCGGACCTAGTCTGGGACTCTGAGCCTGGCCTTGGTGTTTTCTTCATAAATGTAAATTGTTGCACCGAACACCAACATCAGTCACGGCCATTCTAATGCTGGGATGGATCAAGACAAAAACAAGACTTGGTGTAATTATTTCTGAACACAGACAAAATATGAACACTGTACAAGCCACAAAAATGACCAGACATCCCCTCGTCCTGGTGAATGGAATAGACTGAAATGTCTTTACTAATTATAGCTTTTGTCTTGCTGTAGTCTTGCTCTACTTCTAGATAAGATTGATGAAGATACCCCATCATAGAATTATCCCTGCTTCCTGACAGAACCCAGCCCAGCGTTGACTCCCACTTCCTTTGGCCATCCTGAAACCACCTAGCATAAGCCAGTTCTATGAGTCCTTTCTAGCCCCACCCACCCTGCACAGGGTGCACCGTCCCTTGCTGTGGTTTGTCCTGGTGGTCTTGGTGGAAGGCAAAGACACACACATTCTCCCTCAGCCAGGGTGTTTCCGCTCGTGTCTCCAGGCAAGCAATTCTCAAATCTCTATTTCTGGGGTTGACTTCTCCACTTCTCTCTTGGACTGGTCTCAAATTTCCAAATACCTGCTACATGTTCCCAGAGGCCACTAGAAATCCAAATTCAATTTGTCCCAAACTAAACTCATCATCTTTTGTCCCATAAAGCCTTCTCTGCTTCCTGTGGCTCAAACGTTTAGTCTCTTCGGCTCCAAGTAGGAAATAAAGACTATGGAAGAGTAAGAAGTTGCTAGGTACTCTATCAGGAATGTTTAAACACTTAACCCAGTACAAAATTCCACTTAAGTGTTGTCCAAAAAAAAATCTTTCTGACACTTGTTAAAGACAGCCAGAAGACTTTCTTCAAGAAGGGAGCATGGTGACGGCGTTTCACAGTGGAAGGGTGTGGGTCGGGATCAAAAGAAGCTCACATTCAAATGAGGACACAATACGCACTTTGGTCTTAGGAGCCAGATTCCCACCCCATGCAAATGCATGGAATCTCCACTCCAAATACAACAAGGACAAGTGGGGATCTGTAGGCAAGGGGCAGGCTGGGGTTCAGAGGACGGGACCATTTTGAGAGGGAACATTAATGCTACAGGGTGCTTGCTGAACAGACTCAACAGGATTCCGGCTGAAAGCAGGCTATGGTAGTCAATTATCAAGGGTCGAGATTTTCACTAAACCAACCAAGCAGGATTCTTGCTGAAACTGGACTCAGTAGCCCAAAGACAGAGCCCAAGTTTGGATGGAGCCTAGTCAAGAGCAGGCCTCAGAGGAATCTGAGCCAGGTTTAGTCAAGGACAGTCTTTGCCAGTATCTATAACTTTATTTATTCCTAATATCCCAGTTTCTTCACGTGCAAAATGCTGCAAGGAGTAGGTTCAATTAACTTTAGCATTCTTAGCAATTCAATGGTCTTTGTTTAATAGAAAATTTTAAACCAAAGGGCAGAAATGATGACATAAATGTAGTCATTTTTGGTAGAATCGAGGAAAAAACAAGATGTCTATAGTCATCTATTGATTTTATGTAAAATGTACTTCTTTTTCTGCTACATTTCTTACTCTTGTCTTTTTACTATTTCAATATCTTACAAATGCTTTTATGAATTGCTCTTGTCACATGAGTCTATGCTTATCTATTATCCTCCTTTCTAGACTGTTAGATGGGGGAGATCAGACACAAGGCTGCATTTATACTTTACCCTTTGCCTGCTATCATATCTGACAATGTTGGAGCTCAACACAGTCTTCATGATGAGGTGAAGGAATGAAGAAACACATGAATGGAGACATGGGCTGTCACTAAAAGAACAAGAAAATAGAAAAAAAGCTTATTGCTACCTCATTATTTTGAAACGATTTTATTATTTCTTATGTATTTTTTTAATTGTAGTTACTTCCACATAACATAAAACTTACTACCTTAACCCTTTCTACATGTACAGTTCTGTGGCATTAAATGCATTCATGTTGTTGTGCAACCATCAACACCATGCACCTCCAGAACTTTCTCCTCCTCCCAAATTGAAACTCTGTCCCTGTTAAACACTAGCTTCCCTTTCTCCTCACTCCTAAGCCCCTGGCAAGCACTGGACACTTGGGTCACTTCCACATTTTAGCTCTTGCAAATTCTAATTCTATGCCCAGTTTTTTGAGGAATCTCCATGCTGTTTTCCACCATGGCTGCACCAGTTTGCATTCCCACCATCCAGTAGTGCACAGAGTTCAATTTCTCTACATCTTCACCAACACTTTTATTTTCTGTTGTTTTTTTTTTCTGATAGTAGCTGTCCTAAGGAGTATAAGGTGGTATCTCACTGTAGTTTTGATTTACATTTCCCTAATGATTAGTTTATCATTTAGATGAAAAGATACTGAGCGTTTTTGCCTTTGCTTACTGGCCGTTTGTTACTCTCTATCTTCTTGAAGAGGTATTTATGGTAGTCAAGTCCATAAGCAGGTATTTGAACTTCTTGGTCATACAGTTCAGTTGCTGGATTACTGCTCCGAGTGCTTCATGAGTACCTTGGGTTGATGCTGTTGACCAGTTGTCCACCTAGTCCCGGGAGGTTTGCATCTGTTATATCAGATTGTCACCCATGTGGGGAGTGGTAGGTGCTAGTGTCCCCATTGTGTAGATGCTGTGACACAAGCCACGTGACTTCTCCAGGGCAGCAGATCTAGTTACTAGCCCAGCTGGAAATCAAGGTCTGGCTGTCTACCATCACGACAGCGTATCTGAGTTCATGGTATCGATAAGCCTCACAGGCACTGACCATCCTGAAAAACCCCAAATCACATGATTTCCTGCTTAGATTCATGCTAAGGAGGAGAGAATCCTGAAGCAGAAATGTGTATCCCCTTTCATGTCAGGGCCATGTGAACCCTGACTGGTACCCTTGGCACTTTGTTTTATGCTTGCACACAACCTAAAAAAAGTTCTTTATGTTTTAATACAGATGGTCCTTCAACTTGACTAATGCTATTAAGTAAAATTCTGTTATGCATAAAGAAAAATAAATAAATAAAAGGGCCTAGCTAAGCACTTTTTAAATTAGCCTTAGGGCAAGTTCATTAACCATGCTGAAGCTGTTTTGCGTAATTTATGCACTATATGCGTGCACACATAACACCGTATAAAACAGATCATTTACTCAATTAATAATAGTGGCATCACCTCTCCTGCTGGGCTTAGGAATCTCTTGGAGTTTCTCCGATAAATCTAGTTTTCAATAGCTTATGCATGGGGGTGACCTTCCCACAAGAAGCATATATTTGGGTTTGGAAAAGGTTGAGGTTCATCTTTAAGTGGAAAAGGACGGAAGTAGGATCATTAGCAGCTCTGATTAATACTCTTCAAAATCCGCCCTCTCGCCACCTGAGAAGCTGTGCATCTAGTTTTGAAATCCACTTCCTCAGTGGCTGGCTTCCTTTCTACTGGTTTAAGCAGACTCCTTGTATTTCCTCTAGGTCAGAGAACACTTTTAAAGAAGCTTCAGATAATTTCCAGAGAGTTCTATCACATGAGGTGTCTTCTAACAGCTCTTGGTTGACTTTTAGGTGTCTGGGTCTGTGAATCGGATCTCTCCCTGACTGGATTAATTGTATTTAGAAAGCAGCCCATTTCTTTGGGGGTGTCTTGCTAATAGTGTACAGACCCCGGGGAGAGTCAGCGCACATCTTCCACCTTCCTCCACGCATGCAGGCTCAGATACTGGGGGGAGGGAGTCGATCGGCCCAACACCTGCACAGGTGACAATACCTGACGGGCATCCACACAAAACACCTGTGCTGCTCATCCTGAGGTGCCCCTACTTCACCATCCATGGATCCCCTTAAGGGCTTAGTCACTGTTGCCAGGAAAAATAAAATACAAAGTAGTACATGAACAGAGCTCTGGTCTCACCAGTGCAGCTCATGACCACCCCAGAGAGACCTGCAAAGAGCCAGCATGTGGTGGCCTATCCTAAAAGGAGCTCAGTGTATAGGAGGGTCTGGTGGCCGCTCGCTTTCCAAGTCAGAGCAATGTTTGTGTCGGGGTTGCGGAGATTGCTGAAGTCCGACATGTGTGTGCAGCGTGGGCCTGAACATTGTTACACAGATCTCCTCCACAGAGGATTGTGGGGTCCAGTGGGGTTTGGCCACCACTGGCTGCGGAATATGTGAATTGTAGCCGTCCGAATCGAGATATGCAAAAGTGCAAACACGGACACTGGATTTCTTAGTGTAGGTATGCTGAAGGGAATGTAAGATATCTCATTAATATTGTTATATTGATTATGTGTTAATGTTATTGGCTTAAATATATTATGAAAACCCATTTTGCCTGTTCCTTTTTTGTTTTTGTTTTTTACTTTTTCTAAAAAAAAAAACATTTTGAGAAAATCCTAGATGGCATTTGTGTTTCCCACCGCTTTTCTATTGGGCAGTGTTGATACAGGACTTCTCAGAGCCTTTCATACGCCAGATTATCTTGTGTGTCCCTAAGAGAAGGTGAAGCACCCAGCATTTCCAAAACTAACTTGACCTCTAAACTCTACTTTGTAGAATGTTTATAAATCTTCCTTGAGATGCTAATTTCCCAAAGTAAACAGTTTCAGAAAGCTGTCCTAATAACATTTTCATCTTTGGCTCAATCTAGTGCAGATTCAACTACCTGTCATATTGCATCTTCTGACAAATCCACAACAATGGTATGTGTATTTGATCTATTTATCAGGACTAAGCTCAACCAGTGAGGTAGATCCTGCTGGCGATGCACTTTGTAATGCTGTTAATTAGTCTTATAACCTATTAGATAATTGACATTCTTTAAATATTAAACCATCAATGTCCCTCTAAATATTTGTACATCTTTCCAGATATCTAAACAGATAGAACAAACTTAACCAATCCAACTCCCTAACACATAATGATAGCCATCGTCTATTCTATAAAATTATGTTAAATGCATTAATCATCCTAAAACACAGGAAAAAAAATACACAAAATATCAAATGACTTGCAAGCCTTATTATTAGAAACCCAAATCAGGAAGTCTCGAGAGTACTACTATCTAAGTTAAACTTCATGTGGGAGGGGCATTTGTGAAGTTACTGGGTGGCCTCTGAGTGACTCATGGAGGTAGAAGGAGCGAAGACCAGAGGAGAAGCCAGAGCCCTACCTGGGAAGCTCTGCCCACAGTGGGAGGCTGGGGGGAGTGGGGTGGGGGGTGTTAGAGCTGGGCTGCACCTGCACCCACTCACTCACATGTGAGCAGGGCTCCCTCCCGGCAAGGCCACCCCCGAAGGCCTGAGAATGTGCACCTGCAGGCTTACACTTTGCAGAGCCTCAGCAAAATGACATAAAGGAAAATTATGTAGTCGTCTCTTTAGGAAATTAAATTAAATATTTTACACCACAAAATAAATAAGAAGAGTTTGTGTGCATTTCATGGCGGGAAAACTTTGAACATTTGCACAAACATCAACTGACAAAATAACATATTGATGCGTCAAGTTTGAGTGGCGCTGGAAGACGCGGGCTCTGTTCCTGTTCAAATGCACGTGGCTTGCGGCCGAAAAGTAAAAAAGGCATTGACGCAAAATGCTCTGGATTCTCCTGAACCTAAAATATTTGTTAAGTGCTTCACGGAGTTTCTGCCTCAACCTTCTGCTTCGTTCAATAATCCCTACCTAAGCTACGTTTGAGTTAATTATTTTGAGAATGATCCACGCTGTTTGGGGACTTGTATTCTTCCAGAAGGCTGGCCCTATTCACAGAACCAGCTGCAACAAAGCTGGGATGTGTCTCTTTAGCTGATTCTGGATCATTAAGTCAGACGCCAGCAGAGGCCAGGAATGATCGTGCATCGGCCTGGGTGTGTCTGCTCCTGAGTCCGCTGCCCTGCCAGGCTGCATCCTTGAAAAGCCCCTCATCAGCCCCTGAGCACCTCCTCCTACTGGTTCATGAGACCTCTGAGTTAACCACCTGAAAAGCCATGATGCTCGTCCGCACCTCCTAAGTGCACGAGCAGCTTTGAGTGAGTCAGGAGACCCAGAAGACTTACTCTGGCGTCTGGCGCACTGCCCACACTCTGTTACACCCCAGATGTTGCACCGGGATAATAAAATGATGGGATGGCAGACAGCAAGACTGCCAGGGAACATACACAATGCCCAGTTGCATTTGAATTTCAGATCAGCGATGATTAACTTTTTCTTTAGTGTGAGGGTCTCTATGAACTATTTGTGTTCTCATTCGCTAATTCTGCCACCCTCAGCTAGAGCCAGGCTTCTCAAACTCAGATTCCAGGGGCCAGGGAGTGCACTAGCCACCGTCTTCCCCCAGGAAACGCTTCCTCGGCCCTGCCAGCGCAGCCTGGGTCTTCTGCAGGGCTCGGTGCAAAGTGAAAGTGGGGGTCCCCATGTTCAAGACGCATGAAGACTCTCCAGACAGATTCCAAGCTCGGGGCTTGTGACTTGCCGAGGTTGCTCCAGGCCCTGCTTCCTGCCTTAGGTGGTTTGTCGTGGAAGCGTTTGAGAAGCTCTGGGCTATTTTATCTCCAAGGTTCTCGTAAATAAAGCGTTCTTTGATCCTTTGGCACAGCGATCTTTCCATGTTGGCTCCGTAGCTTTGCTCCGTGTTACTGGTTTACATGACTAGGCTGTGGGGTTAGAACAATGAAGGTATTTCTCACATGCTGAGCACTAGAAACCACAGGGCGTTCACTCGGCCGTGCACCTACACTGTGTTTAATGGTTACAGGGTCACTGAAGGGTGGCTGTCGGCCCCCAAACATCTCATGTCAGTGCAGACCCTGTCCGGAGGCCCTTGAAGACGGGTCCGCGGCCCACAGCTCCTCGATGAGGGGCGGGCTTGAGTCCAGCCCGTGCTGTGTGCGAACTCTGCTCTTCCCCCACCCCCCCAGCTATGCTTCCGAAAACAGTTGATTAGCAAGGCCCGGTCCCTCAATTCCTTGTCCTACCCCATCGTTTTTAAAATACAGGAACTCACCTTGAACAGTCTCTCCCAGTAAAGACTGACAAAGGAGGATGCCGGAGTCCGTCCACATCTCGATAGTATGGGAGGATGGGACCACCGTTCCGCAGGGAGGGGGCTGGGCGCTCCGGGAGCCCAGCTTCCTGGTGGTAGGTCCCTGTGAAGTACAGGTCCATCTTCATGATTCCAGAACCTTCATCCTTCTTCCAGATGAAAGATCCCCTGTTCCTTCTTCTCCTGCTCTTGTTAAAACACAGGAAGCTTTATTACATCTTGAATTCTTTCTATTTTCTAAGCTGGACTGATTCCAGATAAGCATTCCTTTTAATTATTTGTTAATGTTTATTGCCTTTCCTTATCAAAAGGTGGTGGTGCACTTAAGAATTCTTTTTTCCTTTTCTTTTTTTCCTGCACCTCATCAGTGGGTTTGCTTTCCATGTCCTTACTGCGTGTTAGCTGCCGGTGAAGAGAAGTCCTGGGGAGCGAGGGGACCTACTCCCTAATAGCCGCACGGAGGTCAGCCTGGAACGTGGTGGGGCTTCCAAACCCGTGCATCTACAGAGATTTCAGAGCCTTGTAAGCAGCTCTGTCAGCAAGAATCTCCCCTTCAAGCAGCCAAATAAAGCAAGATAGGACTAATTTGATTTTTTTAAGTAGTCTTATTTAGAAAAGAAAAAAAAATCATTAAGCTTAATTAGGTTTATTTAAGTGGCCTATTTAGCCAGCTAATGTATTTATGACATCGTATTTGCATAGGGATGGCATTTCCACAGCACTCCTCTCTGTGCAATGTGCAGTTTCAGTAAACTAGGACCCTTTGTGATCAAGGCCTACGTCTGTCTTTTATCCAGAGAGCAATTCATTGTCTCCCTTCTTCCTTAGGTCAATAATCCACATAAGAACGTCTTGTTCTTGGGGCTCAGTCGTTAAGCGTCTGCCTTTGGCTCAGGTCATGATCCCAGGGTCCTGGGATCGAGCCCTGCATCGGGCTCCCTGCTCTGTGGGGAGCCTGCTTCTCCCTCTCCCACTCCCCCTGCTTGTGTTCCTGCTCTCACTGTCTCTCTGTCAAATAAATAAATAAAATCTTAAAAAAAAAAAAAAAAGAACATCTTATTCTTAATCACATTTCCACAGGCCCCATCCCGAGCAAAAATTGCTTCAGGACACAACACATGGGACTCCAGATCTCACAGACAGACCTTCTCACTCAGACCAGCTGGGATTGTGTGCGCTTTTTCCCCTGCAGACCTAAGTAAGGGTCTATGCTTTTTGTTTTTACCTCTGAGACTGTCAGCTAATAACATAGTTGTTCCAATTATAGGTACTGCCTGAAACTATAACCATGTAGCTGAGTACCTCAGGAAAGTACAGGTTTGATAAGGCAGATGCTTTCACTTCGATTTCTACAACTGTCTTTCTTATGTTTGTTGAAACATCACCCTGGTACCTTGACAGGAGCTCTGTAGAGTGAGAACTTGGAAGAGAGAGAAAAAAGAAAGGAAGGGGACAGAAATGATGCCACCTGGGCCTACTTTCTGCCTGAGTTTGCCCATGAGTGAGGTGGGGGTGAATCTCCAGATTTCAAAAAACGAACAGAGGTCAAAAATAAACCACACAAAGGACAGGGAAGAGGAAAGAGGGAAGACAATGGGGGGGGGTATTGCTCTGGGGCCTTTTGCCTCTATGTAGGAGTGGATCAAGCCATTGGATTCTTGCAGATTTGAGGAAAGGGCCACCTGTAAGGTAGGCCCTGGGAGATGGATACGGAAATCAGACAGACTAGGACCTGACTTCCCTAACTTACTAGCTACTTACACCCTGGGGACTAAGGTTCCACACTCAAAAAAGAAGCATCACAATAGCACCTTCCTTACAGTGCAGTGGTAAATGTTAAATGGGGTATTTTGTGTAAAGCACAGGGACAGTGCTACATTAATGCCCATCCTTCCTACCTACCCCTCTGCATTTCCTGCCCCACTTTCCCTTCACCTTGAGCAATATGGACAGTCAGTGCTGAGTTTCTTGGTTTCCAGGAGAAACTATTTTCAATTAAGCAACAAGAACCGAGTATCTCTTTTGAACTTAGGTTCATATTAAGAATTAAGGAAATGTCTTTTCCTTCTATCCTGTAGGAATTTATAAACTCAAGCTCTGCAACAAGACAGGAGAGTAATAATGAATCAAGTGGTTTTATTATACATTGCTAAATATCGAGGAACAAAGAGTATATTAAATAGTATACAGAATAGTCCATAAAACCAAAGTCACATGAAAAGAGAAAAATGTTGAACAAGATAGTTTATAGTGCATTGTTAAATGTAGAGGAGTAAAGAGTCCATGGAGTATTACATATAACAGGAAATTGATGTCTCAAGGAAGAGGAAATTTGTGTGGGTTGGAACCACGTTGGTAGGATTTCATATCATCCACTTGGTATCGTTCATTCATCTGTTTGCTCTCCAGCTGTGTCAAGGTTGTACAGAGGGTAGTTATGGGTGAGGGGAGCTGGGAACAGTGGATAATGCCATGGGATCAGGGCCCTGGGCTCAGTGCAGGCGGTCTGGGAACTGCTTGACCCCAGAAGGAGCCCATACTCTGGGGAACCAGAGAGACAATGATAAGGATGGGGAGGTCTGTTCTTCCGACTCTGAGTTATAGACCTACTAACGTACTGTTGACTTCCACCATTCACCCCCACATCCGTCACTTAGTCTTCTGACTGAGCACTTTTTCCCAAGGAAGACTGAGCAAGAGAGAATTTCAGTACCCTATGGAAAACTCTCTAACTTTAGGAGAAACTCAAAACACATATGCCATGGGAAGAGTGACATCATATCCCGTACAATCATTAAAAGCAGCAAAATTCAATTGATATAAAATGATTATACCACTTATCAAGACATATGTATATATGTGTATACTTGTGTGTATGTACATATATGTATAGCAAGTACCATCCACCGGCCCAGTGTTCGTTATTGGAAAGAGACCCACCAGAGCCGTCCTCAGCTCTTAGGCCACCACCAGCTCCTGTGGGTAGGTTTCCGTCCTTTCTCTGGAACATCTGATCCGTGAGCACGCTGACCCCTTCCTGCAGTTGTGTTGCGCATCGTGTCATTACTCCCCTTCTGGCCCATCAGGTATTTCTCCAGCCAGGATGCTCGGGTCCCCACGACTGTGCTCTGCAGTTGTGGATGTCAACCCCCTCCATCCACACGGGGGACATCGTGTTTCCAGAGCAACTAATGCATTTCAACAGGGGCAAATGGAGGGTCCTCAACTATAAATAGAGTAAAGATTGAAGAAAATGAGGAGGAACCCAGGGCCTGTGATGGGCCGTCTTGTGGTGGAGAGAGGTTGGGTGTTGGGCAGATGTGTAGCAAATTCCAGGCCGGCTTCATCTCTATCCTCATCAGTTCATGGCCCGGTTCATAGCCATCCAGTACTAAGCTGTGTCCAAGGGAAAGCTTTCTCTCCAGATACTGTTTTTACTAGATAATTATAATAATGAAGACAATAATTACCAAAGACTCTGTAACATTTTAATATTGTTATATGTAAACTACCAATTATTGATCGGGTGAAGACAGGCTGGAAAGGGTGCCATGGATGATGTGATCCAAAATGAAGTTGCTTAACCACATACACTGACTCCGGGCAGATCTCAGTAGGCGAATCCCAGGACCACAATGACCCGCTGGAGTGTGCGCAGTTCATATTTCTCCACAACCGCCTTCATGCATACTGCCTACCCTGAAGGGGAAAAATAATTACAATTTAGAGCATCAATTATTCAACTAATCACAGAATCACAGGTTCGGAGGGACCTTGAAAGGCTGTCCGGTTTCCTCTCTGGCCCCCAGGATGCATTGTATTAGACGCGTCCAAGATAGACTGGTTCCCTCTTGACCCAACATGATAAATTATCCGTCACGATAAACACTTCTGAACAAAGACTCTGCGGCTCCCCCTAGTTCCACGCAAACCCTTTCTTCCACCTCTCACTTTTTAAATTTTTAATCCAGATACTTCTTGTGTCTTAAACAGAATCATAGCCTCAGAGAATTCTTTGCCAAAATTTTGTGATAGTCTTTCCTACTACATTTTAATGCAACACCCTCTTACTTTATTGTCAGACCCAGGGAGGGTTTTGTCCATTGCTTCTTGCTCACCACTCCACACATTTGCAGCTATTACTATGTCTCTCCGTGTCCACATACAACATTATTTTATGACAAAGAACAGT
This sequence comes from Phoca vitulina, assembly GCF_004348235.1. Lineage (NCBI taxonomy): Eukaryota > Metazoa > Chordata > Mammalia > Carnivora > Phocidae > Phoca > Phoca vitulina. The sequence continues at coordinate 5,762,167 of NW_022589736.1, read as the reverse complement.
ATTCACAAAATGTTGTTAAGTGAAAAAATGAGGTCATATTTCTGAGGGGAAAATAGCAATAAAGGGGAAAACAAGGCAGTTGAATAATTATAACCTGGCATAGAGAAGAAAGACTAGAAGTATGATGCATGCGAATGTTAATAGTTACTGTTTCTGGATCCTTAAAGTAAGAGCTCAGGCAGGGTATCCTGTTAGTCTTTCCCAATATTTTGAAAGCTCTGAGCATATTTTGGAGTTACAGCATGACTGTTGTAATAATGAAAAAATATATATAATAAAAATGAATAAAGAGATTTATTAAAGTCAAAGACCAGAGAAGCCATTAGAGCCTGAGTTCAAACACGGGGGTGGGAGGCTGATTCCAAATCATTAGGTCTGTGGTATCTGAGCCAAGTGCTCACAGGCTTGCCAAGGGAGGAGAGGAGGTGTGGCAGCTTACCTTCTCTCACTGAATGAGCAAATCTCTCCATTTCCAAACTTCCTATGGGGATCAAAATTACCACCTAAATGACCAAATAGCTCAATGTGTGTTAATATCAAAAGATCTAATTTTAGCCAACAGGATTACATTTGGCGATCAATAGGGCCATGAGTAAGGTTTCATTTGATGAGGGAAGGATGAGTAATTGTGGCTACATCTTTACTAGGACCCATTTGCCCTTGTGTAATTACAAATCTTTCTAACAAATTGCCACTTCTGAAGTGAATATGAGTTTAAGTTAAGTCTTTGGCCATCTGAATTCAAGAATTCCTAACATAATATGGCTATGTGCTAGAGAGAATTTTTGGTTCAAATTGATCCAGTGTCTGAATTCAGATGATTTTCCACTAAAGGGATACTCTTAAATTTAGTTTCTCATCCTCCTTCAACAATGCCCTTCAAAAAGCGGAGGGGAAGCATTTGTCCCCTGTCCATTTGTCCGTTGTCCATGGCCAACCTCAAGCTACCATGGTGACATCATGGACCTAAGAACTGGAAAGAAATGTGCACAACTGGCCCTCATGAGTTGGGGTGACCTGGCTCTAGCACATCACCGTGCATAATTCCAAGGCCATTACCAAGAATTTCCTGAATTTCGGGTGCCTGGGTTGCTCAGTCATTAAGTGTCTGCCTTCAGCTCAGGTCATGATCCCAGGGTCCTGGGATCGAGCCCCACATCGGGTTCCCTGCTTCCCCGGGGAGCCTGCTTCTCCCTCTCCCACTCCCCCCTGCTTGTGTTCCATCTCTCACTGTGTCTCTCTCTGTCAAATAAATAAATAAAATCTTAAAAAAAAAAAAAGAATTTCCTGAATTTCAACCTATCTATGAAAACAGAAGAGCTCTGTGTAATTAAAAATCATATTACAAACCAAGGAAGATCTGAATAAGTGGCAAACCATGTTGTGTTCAGGGATCAGAAGATTCAACCTAGTAAAGATACCGTGTTGCTCCCACATGGTCTCTGCAATTCCTAATCTCAACACAATGCTGTGTAGATACAGACAAGTTTATTCTAAAACTGACATGGAAAGATAAACTAGAACAGTTAAGACAATTTTGAGGAAGAATGAAGCCATGCACATCACTCCTATTCAAGACTCCTTAACCAGCTGCAGAACCAGTGTCGTATGGATGGAGGGACAGACACAGACACCAATGGCACAGAGTAAAGAGCCAACGGTAGACCCACACAGACACGCCAAAGCAACTTAATGGAGGAAAGATAGTTTTTTTTTCTTTTTTTTTAAGCTTTTATTTAAATTCCAATTAATTGGGGCACCTAGGTGGCTCAGTTGGTTAAGCACCCAACTCTTGATTTCAGCTCAAGTCATGATCTCAGGATCGTGAGATTGAGTCACGTGTTGGGCTCTGCTTGAGATTCTCTCTCTTCCTCTCCTTCTGCCCCACCCCCTGCTCAAGTGCTCACTCAATCTCTCTCTCTCTCTCTCTGTCTCTTTCAAAAAAAAAAAAGAAAAAAAGAAAAGAAAAAACAAAGTAAGGACAATCTTCAGGATCTAGGTCTGGGCACAGTGCTCTTAGACCTGGCTAGTACAGCATGAACCCCCGCCCCAAAATTAATAAAGTGGGTTTCATCAGAATTAAAAACTTTCACACTGTGAAAATTCCTGTGAAGAGCATGAAAAGACAAGCCTCAGGCTGGGGGATACAATTTGCAAACCACATACCTGAGAGAGGACTTGTATCCAGAATGTCTGAAGAATTCTCAAGTCTCAGCAATAAAAACACAAGTGACCCAGTTAGGAATCAGGCAGAGACATAAATAGCAGATACTGGTAGCAAATAGGTATGAAATGATGCTCAACACCATCAGCCTTTGGAGATGTGCAAACTGAAAAGCACAGTGCGATGTCACTCCCCGTGACCCAGTAGGACACCCAAAATAACAGGCAGGGGTAGCACCACGTGCTGGAAAGGAGGCAGACACTGGGTCAATCACTTGTTGCTGGTGGAAGGACCACGGTGTGACTACTCTGGGAGGCAGTCTGGCAGGGTTTTGCAACACAAAACACACTTCCCTATAAACCAGCAATCTTACTCTTGGACATCTACCCTGGAGAAATCAAAACTTTTGTGCACCAAAAAAAAAAAAACAAACAAAAAAACAAACCTGTACATGAATGCTCATAGCAGCTTTCTCCATAATAGAAAAAACATTTAGAAACAACCCCAATTTTTTTCAGTGGGTGAAATGTCACCCAACTGTGGTTCATCCTAGGATGGAATGCTGTTTAGCAATAAAAAGGAACAAACTTTGTAATACATACAGCAACTTGGATGGACGCTAAGGCATTATGCTTGGTGGGAAATGGGTGCCATCCCTTATGGTTCCATTTCTGAAACATTCTTGAAATGGCCCTAGAGATGAAGAACAGGTTGGTGGGACGGGGGTGGGGCTGTGGTGTGGGACAAAGGAGCAGCTTGAGAGAGCTCTTCTGTGAGGAGGATGAAAAGACTCTGCATTTTGATCAGGGTGGTAGTTACAGAAATCCGTTCGAGGGATAAAGCTACATGGGCCCTCCCCGCCCCATACACACATGCATGCACACATGTGAAAAATGGGGAGCATTGTATAAAGTCTGCATGGTCTGGTTCCCAGCAATGCGCTGTGTCAGTGTCCTGGTTTTGAACTTGAACTGCACTCTTGTTAAGATTATGTCATGGGGGGTAGGTGGGTCAAGGGGACCTGAGACTCTCCAAAACTATTTTTACAACTTCCTCTTACTCTATAATTATTCCTGAATACAAAGTATAAAAATTAATCATGTTAGAAGCAACACATGGGACCAGCCAAGGGAATGACACCAATAGTGCCTATAAAAGTTAATCAGATCAAAGATAATTATTCCTCTGCCCCAACCCTCTCATTTCACAACCTCAAAGTTTATTAAAGGTTAAAAACAAGGAAATCCTGCCATTTGTGACAACATAAATGGACCTGGAGGATTGTAATGCTAAGTGAAATAAGCCAGATACAGAAACACTAACACTGCAGGAGCTCATTTCTATGTGGGATCTAAACCAAACTCACAGAAGCGCAGAGAGGAGAATGGTGGTTGCCAGGGGCTGGGGTGGGGACATGCAGACATGCTGGTCAGAGGGCACAAACTTCCAGTTATCAGGTAGTAAGTTTGGGACCTAATGTCCTGCATGGTGACTCTAGTTAACGCACTGAGTGTGTACTTGAAGATCTTAAATGGACTCTTCTCATAACACACACACCCACACATACACACACAAACACAGAAATGGTAACTATGTGCGGTGATGGGTGTGTTAATTATATTGATGGTGGTGATCATGTCCCAGTATATGCAAATATCAAATATCACGTCTTACACCTTAAAGACATACAAGTGTATATGTCAGTGATATCTCAATAAAGCTGTTAAACAAAATCAAAAAGAGAATTTTAAGCGAGAAAATAATTTAGCTTATTTACAAAACACAGATAGGTAACTTCTATTTTCAGGAGGAGTGGAGGAGATGGCTTCACAGTGAATTCTTTGCATAGGGTCTAACTCGTCTGTCTTAAGTGACCCTTCTGGGAAAATATTTTGGTCACTTATTCTACTTTTGATGCATTCCAAGTCTGCAACTGGGACTAAATTATTGACCGAAACTCTCCCAGTGTCTCAGGGCATGCCCTTTTCTACCTGGGGGGCGGCGGCTCTGAGCAGGGAGGACCGAAGATGGGAGGGTCCGGAGGACAGTGAGTGTGGGGCTGGGTGGGTCCCCAGAGCTGAGAGCCTGGAGCAGGAAGAATGGAGACTGCAGAGAACCACAATGGAGGCTACACTCCTTCCCTTCTGCTGGAAGGCTTTTCCTTCCCAGCCTCTCTGCTCTATTCCTGCGAGGGGGCACGCTCCCCACCCTGGGGCACTGCATCCACAGCTATGACATCTGAACAGCATCTCGCCTCCCTCTGCTCCTGCCCACCACTGCCCTCGGCAGCATCCCGCCATTGTGCTGGCAGCCGCTAAATCAGATGAATAAATAACGTGATTCAGAAATGGGACACACTTGGCAAGGGGCAAATGGTGCATTTTTCACTAAGTGTGAAAATATTGTCAAGGCTACAAATATTTTTCAGGTGGAGACCAGTTGCAGAAATAGCATGTAGATAACACCCAGAGACCCTCTCCTGAAGTGTGTTCTGAAAACGAGCTCTTTCTTCCCCTTCGGTGCACTTAAACTATGTCATTATCAATATCACTCCTGAAGTCATCTGGGAAGGAACTGGGGAAATGTCCTTCCTCACTCACTGTGTGAAGGAGAGAGACCACCAGATGGAAACAGCAATGAAAACGCCAACTCAGAGCGGGGAATTCCCTTTAATTTTGGAAGAAAGGGTGATACAGGAGAAATGTCTTAGATCTAAATTTTTATCTTCCGAACTGTGGCTTTCTGGAGGGAAGCGTCCGCAATCCTTCAATGGGTAATAACAAAGCAGACTCGCCCTGATCTATGGGCAACTGCATCCCCAGCCCCCTCAGAGTCCCCGTGTGACACATCCCTGCACAGTGTGCAAGGGCATAATTACCTTCTGTGCAAGTCGGTCCTTGGAAATTCAGTTGACGCCGAGCATAGAGCACCACCAGACAGCCATATGGCGCTCCCTCTCCCACAGTGATATTTTTATTCAGAAATTGCTGTGCAGGCCCTGATTTTTGGCTGCTGGATCCCCAAATCTGCCACGTGAGGACTCCTTGCTCATGGTTGCATCTTAGGAGCTGCCTTTGGATTCAGGGAAAAAATGATTCATAATTGAACCAAAGAGATTCTCTTAATGAACTTGCCCCAGGGGGATATCAAGCTCTTTTTATGAGCAAATTTAATGAATCATAATGAATTTCATCATATGAAACGATGAGGATACACCATAAAGGAGCCAGGAAGTAAACCAGTCTAGACTCAAATGAGAAGAAGCATAGGGAACTATTTGATAGGAATTCATGGGCACGGAATGATAACAGGTGAGTGTCCCATATGGATTTTGAATATTTAGAAGGGGGTATAAAAATATAATGCACGTGATCTCTAAAGTAATTTTCAACAACAACAAAAGTGATTCTACATACAAATTATTTATGGTACTTTTCTATAAGAGCTCTTAAAGCTTGTTTTCACACTTTGTTTTGTAAGGAAAAGAATCCCTTCCTTGTAAGACCGTATTCAAATATCCACTTGATGACGTGGCCGTTTCCCAGCCGTCCTATACCATGAGTCGTCAGATGTGTGAGCTCCCCCAGCCCTGAGCTCTGGAGGAGCAGTCTGATGGCAGAGAGTGCCATCAGACTAAATCAGAAAGAAAGCCCTAAAGCCAGGGGTACACAAAGGGCAGCCCTCCCCTGGAGGAACTCACCATCCAGGGAGAAGACTGACAAGCGAGCAATCACACAGCCCGTTTTTGTAAGTTGCTGTGATGGGAGGACATGGAGAGAGTGCCTGCTGCCCGGTGGAAGCAGAACAAGCATTATGGAAATTATACTTGATCTGAAACGTGATGGGTGATGTTTGTCCACCAGATAGACTCCCGCATCTTTCTCCATCCTGTGCTTGCCCTGGAGAGCTCAGCCATGTGGCTTCTGGGGGAGCCTCCAGGGAAGACGGGGGCAGGAGATCTGCGGGTGGGAGGAGGAGGGTGTGGGGTGCTGGCGCCCATGCTCCCCCGCAGTGTTGACCCCATGCTTCCCCACCGCTTGTCGGCCACCTCACCCTCTCCACACGTCACTACGTGGCCCCTCCATGACACATCCCTTAGTTACACAGCATTCGTGGGCTCCCATCCCACGAGATGGGTGAGGCGTGCATCAAGATAGAGCAGGGGCTCCCTGTGCCGGGCAGTGGGAGGAGCTCAAGGGGAGAGCACTCGGCTCTTGTTGAGGCTTCAAGCAGTTCCACTGGCCTGGGACACAGAACAAAACGGGGCCCAGGAAGGCCGGTGGAGACACGGAGCTGGCTCAGTGTGGATGAGGATGCTGTGCTCCCGGCAGGGGTCGGGAGCTTACCCTAAAGGCTGGAGGTCGGTTACAGAGAGGACCAGGGGAGCAGCTGCTCCAGGAAACAATCTCTGGGATAAGCTGCAGACAGGCTGTCTGCTCACTCCAGGCTCCTCCATTTTCCACCATATAAAACTGGGGAAACGTGTTGCTGCCGCCCATGAAGCCACCCACGACCTTGATGGAGAAGCGTTTGGATGAATGCCGCTGACCCAGTCTCAGCCGGCGCAGACCGAGGTGTCGGCAGCATCCTTGTGATGCCTTGTTCTGGCAACTTCAGGGCATGCCATAAATAAAAACAGAATTTAGAAAAAGGGCACTAGAGAAACGTGGTGGCTGGTGTGTTGAATATAGGAACGCTGCAAAACGAAACACAATTCAGTGTAAGACGATCGTTGTGTTACTATTCAGTGCATGTAGTGAATCCCTTACTGTATTCAGAACAGTGATAATCTTTGTTAAAAAAACAACAGCAACACTTTCTGTCAGCCTCATGAAACCAAAGTTGAACAAGCTTTAAAGGACATAGATTTGAGGGTTGCAAGACTATTAGCGTAGTGGGGCACTTGCCTGTCTCACCCCAGTCCTGCAGAGAGATACAGGGAACGCAATGGAATGTTTGAAGAAGTGGATGGACCAGACCAAATCTCTCTTCTAGGGAGACTGTTGTGGCTCCCTGAGGAGACCGGCCTGGATTTGGGTGGGACAGCGAGGACATGGGACTGGGGGCGGCGGGGAGGCCGCTGACCACACCCTGATGGTAACCGAATGCAGGTGGACACAGCTGCGACAAGGAGTGCACGGGGAGAGCCACACGGTCATGCTACCAGAACTGGCCACCAGCCGGCCGTGGGAGGGAAGGACTCACAGAGCCCCAGGACCCCCCCAGGTTCTGGTGTGAGCAGTTGGGGTGGGGTGGGGGGCCGGCATCAGAGCCAACTCCTGAGGAGAGGCCGACGAAGGGCCCTCGCCCTCTGACACCTGACGTTCCGCAATATGAAAACTAATATCTGGGAGAAACAGGGAGATGGGATATTTTTATTTAGATATCCCAACTGCAAACATTTCGGTCTCTTGGATGTGTTACTTCTGTGTGGACATTTGGGACATAGATGGTTATTTTTATGCTGTATCTGCTTTCTGTCATTTATACGCCTAGAAGCCCCGAATGCTGCTGCCATTCCAGATCACGCACCTTCCGTGGCAAAGGAGAAACCTACAACAGAGCTTACGCGTCCTTGGACAATGGGATCAGAGATGGAAAAGCCGCGCTGGCCATGGTGAAATAAGGACAACAGAGCAAAGATGAAAAACAGGAAGTATCTGGTCGAGGCATCAGTACTGTAGGTGCCCCAGGTGTTGACAAGAAGGCAAAGTCAGCTTTGTCGAAGAGAATAGCAAACCGCCAAAGCCCTGAACACAATACACAGCTGCAGAACTGAACACAAACAAGAGGTTTTTGCTATTCTTATTATTCTGGAATATAAGAAACTCAACAGGAACTCAAGGCAGAGGATGTGCGGTTCTTCCTCCTGGCAACGTGGGATAATTTGCCTCCAAGATTTTTATTTATCTATCTTCTACAGTATAGAAGGGGAAGAAACAAGAGAACTTTAGAACTTTTTAAGTTGGCTCGTTTCCTTGGGAAGAGACATGACTTTTTTTCAATTTGTGTGGTAAAAGACACATAACCTAAATTCATCATCCTAACCACTCTTGAGTGTACAGTTCAGGAGTGTTCACTAACAGGGCATCATTGTACAACACGTCTGCAGAAACTTTTCTCTTGCAAAACTGAAGCTCTGAACCCATCAAACAACACCTCCCGATTTCCTCCCCCCTCCGACCTCTGGCATCCACTATGCTACTTTCTGTTTCTATGAATTTGTACACTCTAGAGATCTCATTTAAGTAGAATTGTGCAGTCATTGTTTTTTTTTCCCCCCTGTGGCTGGCTTATTTCACTCAGCATAATATCTTCAAAGATATTCTATCCATGTTGTAGAATGTGCCAGAATCTTTTTCCTTTTTAAGGCTGAGTAATATTCCATTGTGTGGATAGACCACATTTCCTCATAATGTTTACACCTTACATGACCAGGGTCCATTTCTCAAAGCTGAGAAATTAACATTTGTACAGAACCCTAATCTGCACCCTTGAGGGGTGTTCTTTCGATGTTCCAGAGAGGGGTCTGGTCACCACAGGCGTTCACTCGTTGGGTCTCCTTTGATTTGTGATGATTTCTCATCAGACCTCCACTGTTTTTGACGACCTTGACAGTTTGGGGGAGTACTGGTCAGGGGTTTTGTAAGACGTCCCACAGTTTGGGTTTGTCTGCTGTTTTCTCACTGGACCGAGGTTTTGGTTTGGGGAAGGATCCCTCAGAGGAGCAGAGCCCTCCTCATCATGCAAAATTCGGGGCACAGGGCATTGACTCTGCTGATGAGTGGTGCTGGCAACCTTGCCGCAGTGAGGGGGGCGTGGGTCGCCTTTCTCCTGTGAGTCTCTGTGTCCCCTTCTCATACTCTATTCGCTGGAGTCGCTGCAGGCCGCCCACCCTCCAGGGGGTCATCAGGCTCCACCTCCTGCAGATGATGTCAGGTGTTTGGGGACAAATGTTAGAATCGCCACAGTATTTAATAACTATTGCGGGGGGAGATACTTGCAGCTATGCAAATATCCTGTTTCTCCTTAAAGTTTCCCCCCGCCGCCTTGAGCGTTCATTAGTGCATCCCTGCCGTGATTGTCACTGTAGGGCCCAATGGTGATTTTCTATTTTCCTCATTCCTTCTGCATTTGCTGTGTGGAATCTGCTATTTGAAGGTAAGCCTGACCACCATACAAAAGAGTGTGTAACTACTTGCCCAAGTGAGTCACGACAGTCTTGCTATAGCGTAAATACGAGATGCTCCAGACGAAATCCAGAGGCTGGGCTTGATAAGACTGTCCCCACCATCCGTAAGTCCTGATCTCCATGGACAATAAATAACAAGGGAAGGGTAGAGACTTGAGCATATGAAACAGCTTAGTCTAGGAAGAAAGGAAAGGAGGGAGGAAGGGGTTGGGGGAGCAGGGGAGGGAGAGAAAAACCCATTTCCTGTCTTACCTCCACTTCTGCATCTGGGATACCGAGTAGGAGCACACAAGAGGAAGGGTTCCATGGCACAAACGTATCTGAGCACCATGGTACTCGACCATCCGGCCCCCGCAGAGGGACACATATTCTCCTGTCTTTCACCGCCTTGTTGAGATGCCAGTATTTTGTTCTACCGAATGCTGTTGGGTGTGTTTCTCTTCAAAGCTGCTACTTCTCTGTGTCTTCTGTCTGTTGTGACGCTCCGACCAACCCATTTCCAAGCTTGGCAAACTTCTTTAGTTCCCCAACCTGAACATTTCTGAGGAAAGTAATTTAGATCACATGTTAGCAAAGCACATTTGCTCCACATGAGTAGTGTCTGTGTGTGAGCCTCGGGCCCTTCCTCTGTGCTGCTCAACAGGTGGACATTGTCCTCAAGGGTATTTTCCGTAAGCACCAAGACTTGACAAGACAAATGACCTGGGTGTTGGTTTTTTTTGTTTGTTTGGTGTGTTTGTTTTTGTTTTTGTTTTTTTACCAATTTACAAGAGTCTAAGTTTAAGCATAAATAGTTCCGGAAAATACAAAATGTAGAAATTATCTAGATATACTTAATTTCTGTATAATTTATGAGAAAATGCATTTTCTACATTTTTGGTGTGAGCTACTCAGAAGGTGAAATGATTACTAAAAATTAAATCTACAGTAAACTATCCAGAACTCAATTTGACATTTAGGAATTACTTAATTTCCATAAAAGCAGAATCATTTTTTTAGAAGATAAAAAAAATAGTGATTTACGGGTTCCCTAAGTACAATTTGAATATCTTTTTGACTTGACTTTTTAAAATGGGACTTCCTGTTTTCTTTGTTAGAAAGGGCAGATAATACTATTCTAGAGAACAGTTTGAATGTTTTAATAAGTTAAAGATTCTCTGATTAAAATGAAATTCAAAAGAATTTTTGAATCTGAAATTTAGAAGTCGTAATCCTGACAATTATAGATTTAAAAACACATTCTAAACTCTGGATTTTCCTGAGCTGTCAAAACTTGCTTGGAGGGACGCCTGGGTGGCTCAGTCGGTTGGGCGTCTGCCTTCGGCTCGGGTCATGATCCCGGGGTCCTGGGATTGAGTCCCGCATTGGGCTCCTTGCTTGGCGGAGAGCCTGTTTCTCCCTCTACCTGCTCTGCCTGCCGCTCCCCCTGCTTGTGCTCTCTCTCTCTGACAGAAAAATAAATAAAATCTTTAAAAAAAAAAAAAAAAAACTTGCTTGGATCGCCTGGGTGGTTCAGTTGGTTAAATGTCCAACTCTTGATTTCAGCTGGGGTCATGATTAGGATAGAGTCCCATATCAGGCTCCGCATTGGGCATGGAGCCTGCTTAAGATTCTCTCTCTCCCGCTGCTCCTCACCCCACCTCCCCTCCCCTCTCTCCCTCTCTTGGAAAACAAACAAACAACAAAAACAAGAAAATAACTTGCTTTATTTGTTTCTTTATATTTAAACTCAATAAATTAGAAACTCTCATACTGAAAAAAAAGTCCTATTTAATTGGTTTAGACAAAAACCCTACTTTTGAAATACAGAGATAACAGCTAAATTTCACCTTATCACTTAAAAACTGTATTTAGGGTTAAATACATAAATTATTTGAGTCTTTGTTTCCTAATCTATAAAACAGAGCCCATAGAAACCATCCCACAGAGTTACTATGAGGATTAAAATCTATTAAATTCTATATACATCATATTTAAATTTACATATTTTATAACATATATATGTATATATATCTATATCTATATATATTCAACAATATTTAAATCTCTGCCACTCATAGCCTTGGAATATATTTTGTAATATGATCTAACTGGATTTATTTTTTATCTTTCATTTATGCAATAGGTACTTTTATATCATTGTACATCAACAAAGTTGTCTCATTAAACACACTTGTATAGATGCATCCATTTTTATGGGTACCTAACCTATAATGTTCCAGGCACTGTTCTAGATGCGTGAGACACACCACTGAGCAAAAGAAAAGAAATCTGTTATTTCACAGAGCTTATGCGCTAATGGAGGAGACGGTCAATAGATAATAAATATGATAACGAAATTACGTCATATGGTAGAAAGCATTAGTCGGTACAGAAAATAAAACTAGAGGGGTTCCAACCTGCTTGCAACCCTCCCTCCTGACTGGGCACTGAGGACGTCAAACCCTGGCATCAAATGCAGAGGGTCCTTCACCAGTGCCCACCATTAGTAAACTGCTAACCTGAAACAAATCCCTACTGGTTCTGATTTTCTGGTTGAAGCATGACAAGCCTGAGGCTCTGGAGATCCTAAGAGTTTTATGACTTGGTCTTTGCTATAGACTGAATGTTTGTGTTCCCCAAATGCACACGCTGACACCTAACCCTCAAGGTGATGGTGTTAGGAGGTGGGGTCTTTGGGAGGTGATGAAGTCGTGAGGGGGGAGCCCCCATGAATGGAGTAGTGCCCTTATAAGAGAGGCCCCAAGGAGCCCCTCACCCTTTCCCACCATGTGAGGATAGCATGAGAAGACACCGTGTGTGGACCAGGAAAGAGGTTCTCACCAGACACTGAATCTGCTGATACCTTCATCTTGGACTTACAGCCTCCAGAGCTGTGGACAACAAAGTCTGTTGTTAATAAGACCCCCAGTCTGTCCATGTCAATGCAAATGGTGGGTATTCATCCTTTCTGGTGGCTGAGTAATATTCCATTGTATATATGGACCTATGCTAAGTGAAATAAGTCAAGCAGAGAAAGACAATCATATGGTTTCACTTATTTGTGGAACATGAGGAATAGCATGGAGGACATTAGGAGAAGGAAGGGAAAACTGAAGGAGGATAAATCAGAGGAGGAGATGAACCATGGAGACTATGGACTCCTAGTAACAAACTGAGGGTTCTAGAGGGGAGAGGGGCGGGAGGATGGGTTAGCCTGGTGATGGGTATTAAAGAGGGCACGTACTGCATGGAGCACTGGGTGTTATATGAAAACAATGAATCATGGAACATTGCATCAAAAACTAAGGATGTATTGTATGGTGACTAACATAACATAATAAAAAAAAAAAGAAATAATCCATTAAAGAAAGTCTTATTAATCATTAAAAAAAATAAGACCCCTACTCTAAACAGCCTAAGACTGTTTATCAGCCTGAACAGACTAAGATATCCAATGATACTTAAAACCTGTGTATTTTATCATGATGATTTACCCAAAAATCATTAAAATCTAAACGGGTGGAGCTTGCAATCACATATGTGTGATTTGTTTCCTCACATATATTGCATGCTCCTTGAAGTCAAGCACTAAGCCTTCCACATGGATTGGAATCTCTCGCTAACGCTGCTGGGGCCATAAGATCAGAGGAATTCACAAATACTGTGCAATTTCCCTAGTGAAGACTAGCAATTGATCAGCCACCCCATAGAGGGAAGGCCTCACTTGAAGGTTTGACTCGTGATGCACACCCCCAGCTCACGGCAGGCGGGAAGGGGACATTCCTGCAGCAGGTTACTCTCAGATGGCTCCCGGCTCACGGTCGCCAGCTTCATGTCTGTCCAGGGCTTTCCCTGAGCCACGGGGGACACCCCAGTTAAGCTGCTTTAAGTCTCCCCTGACAGCAGCGTGCACCACATTCCAGGAGGAAGGCCCTTAGAGGAGGAACAGGGCAGTGCTTGGCAAAGCCCTGGTGCTTTCCCTCTGCTCGCTCCTCAGAATTAGAGCGCAGCCTCCCCGTGCGAGTCTCCAAGGAAGCTGCTTACAGAGCCCCAGCTCCTTGCTCATTGGGCAAAAATAGACCAGCATCATATGGCTCGGGGATTCATTTCCAGAGTCTGCCTATTCCTTTCTGGAGGCATAAATTGGGTTCTTTTCAGTCATGTTAAGAGGTACCTAATTGCATAATTCATTCCACTCAGACTTTTCTACCTTTAACAATTCTGGCCTTATTGAAAGCAAAAGCCAATTTCACCACGATTGAGCTAACACAGTGTTTTGTGCAAACACGACCCCTTTATCAGAGAAGATCAAAGTCATTATTTCTAACACACTTCCCCAACAACCGGCAAAGTAGGTGGGTGGTGAGCATTGCTATTCGGAGCAGAGGGCAGAGGCAAGGTGGGGTGCAGATGAAAATAGCAGTCATTACTGACTCCTGGATCCCTCTCTTTCACCTTTTCTCTCTGAATCCCTCCCTTCCCTCCTTCTTCTTGCCTGCTATATGCACAACTGAAAAAGTGCGATGAATGAGTGTGTACTTCTGCAGACAACAACAGTGGGCATGATGTGTCCACCAGAAATATAACCTATGGATCCCAGGTTCCCTCCTTCTTCACTGGGTGCCTCATTAAAACTCTGCAAGTGATGACCTTGGTGAAGCTACTGATTGTTTGCTCATTGTCTCAGTGCTCAGGCCGCCATAACAAAATACCTTAGATGGGGGCTTAAATAGTAGACATTTCCTTCTCGTGGTTCTGGAGATGAGCAGCCCAAAGTCTAGGTGCTCACAGGGATGGCTTCTGGCCAGGAATTTTATTGGCTTTAGATGGGTGACTTCTCCTTGTATCTTTTCTCATAAGGGCACTAATCCCATCACGAGGACCTCAGGTAATTCTCATTAGCTCCCATGGGTCTCATCTCCAAACACCATCCCACTGGGGAGTTAAGGCTTCAACCCTTGATTTTTGAGTGGGACACGATTCAATGCATAGCACTCATCTTCCTACTTTAGAAAGAAAATGTGGGGTTGGGTTCGTTTTAGTTCACAGTGCCACTCCTGGACTCCTTTGCCCCTGTGGGGACACCTTCTCTTCCAATAGTGTGGCTCCCAGCTCCATCCACTCCTGTATCTCCACCGTCTGTGGCTGTCAGGCCCCCCCCACTCCTCTTCCTAGTCACACTCCCTACTCCAAGTGCAGCCGTGACTTTGAATGACTTCTCCTGCTTTCTTGACTCCTCCCCATCCAGCCCTCAGAAATGCTCTATCTCTCTCATTTTGCAATAAATAAAATTAAAATCTCTCCCGGCACCATGCTCTCTGAAACCTACCTCACTTCTCCTGCCCACATCTGAATGTATTCACAGCATCTCGCACACTTGCTTCTCTGTTCTCATCATCCACTCATGTGTCTGCAAGTTGTAGGCTTAGCAGCTGTCCTGACCACAGCACACGACAGCGCCCACCAAGGCCAACACCAAAGACCTCCGAGCCCATAAACCACCACCCTGTCTCCCGTGTCTAGCATCGTGCCTGGTGCCTAGTCAGGATTCTGTAAGTATTTGCTGAGTGAATGCACATACCTCTCTGAAGAGGTTTAAGTATTAAGAACAGTATAGCTTTCATCATTTCTATTATTTCCCCTTAGAAAAGTTAGGTTGATGTATTCATTCATGCATGAATTCATTTATTCACTCACTCAACAGACACTGGCTGGCTCTCTTGTGTGTTGCTCTCCCATTAGATGCTGAGAAATAAAATGAGTAAAAGCAGCCCCTGTTCAAAAGGACATTTGCTGGGGGACAGAAGCATGCTGAAAGATTGTATAAAACACTGCGTTTAAATATGTAACTGGGGGCGCCTGGGTAGCTCAGTCGGTTAAGTGCCCTCGGCTCAGGTCATGATCCCAGGGTCCTGGGATCGAGCCCTGCATCGGGCTCCCTGCTCGGCGGGAAGCCTGCTTCTCCCTCTCCCCCTGCCGCTCCCCCTGCTTATACATGTGCACGCACTCTCTCTCTCTCTCTCTCTCGGATAAATAAATAAAAAAATCTTTAAATAAATAAATAAATATGTAACTGATATATACTTCTAAAGTATTGCCATCCTTCATGATGCCAGTGGGTAAATAGAGAGGAGATAGCAGAGGAGGGACTTCTAAAATGAGGAATTTATAAGATACTAGGTTTCTGGGATAGTTATCCTACCTCTTGTAAAGGGACAGAGACCTGGTCATATTTCAAATTCCTCAAGAGGGTAGAGACCCTCTGGATCTCATAGACCCAGACTGCATTAAGCCTTGTGTGTCCTGAGCTATTCAAATACAATGCAATATATTTTTATTTTTTCTTGAAGCTGAACATGATAAACAGGCAATTTCCACACTCACCACTGAAAAATGTCACCTATGCCACAAAACACAGTGTCCTGGTTGCCTACACTTCAAACTTCCTACATGGCCATTTTTTCTGCCGACCTCCAATAATGAAGCTGTACCATATTCTATAGTGATTTTTAAAAATAAAAAGGTACTGTCAAAATAAGAAAAATTCTGCATCAAGGATACCAATATTTATGATGACCAGGTTTGGCAAACAGTATACAGCTTAGAATACATAGAGTTAGCAGTTCAACGATATCAAAAATAAGCCATCATGCTCACAAGCTATTTTCTGACACTTCAAATATTCTTTTTTGTTATTCACTCTTGGAACGAAATTGCAGTCTTTATGCCTAGTTGTGCAATGGGTCATGGTATCCAGAATTTCACAAGGGGCACAAAAATTATAACAATCTCCACAGAAATTATCTTTTTATTGTTTTAGAGAGGTGGGAGGGGCAGAGGGAGAGAGAGAATCTCAACCAGACTCCACACTGAATGCAGAACCCTATGCGGGGCTCGATCCCATAACCATGAGATCATGACCTGAGCCAAAATCAAGAGTCGAACGCTTAACTGACTGAGCCACCCAGGCGCCCCAGAAATTACCTTAATTAAAAAAAAAAAAAAAACAGAAGGAAGATGCAACTCTCCTCCAGGAAAAGGTGTCATGGAATCAAATAGCACTAGGGCATCGTCACCATACATGACCGAAGAACCATGTTTTAACATTCGTATCAGCAACTCTGGGTTGTTCTATAATAAGGAACCACCTACCCGTGAACATTCCTTATTCCAGAGTAAGATGTATAATGGACAGTAAGTTGCTGATCCTCTTTCAGACTTGCATTTCCCCCTCGAGTGGGTAGCATAGCTTGAGCTGAAGATGCATCCATCGCTAGAATTCAGACATGTCTGGGGAGCAGCCCAACCCGGAGCCCAATGACATGAAGGGCTGCAACGACTTGCAGGAAAAAACACCTCCCATTGTCAAAGGGACAGAGAACAAGTGGCTTGTGTGAGGGACCAAACCTCCAGTTATTAATAAGTCAGGGGCAGGATGTCAGCTGGGTTTATACTTTGCCCAGTGCCCCTGTGAAGGTAGAGGCTATCAGCAGAAACTTAAAAAGATGTTTCAATAAAAACTCTTAACATTCAAGTCCATCCAGACCTCCTTAGCCTTTAGATACTAATGTGGGTGATGGAATGTAATAGCTTAAATTTTACTGGTTTGACCTAAGCTTCCAGCCTACTTCAGGTTACGTCTAGAAGTCTCTGGGGTGCTCACCTAAACTCAATGACTTTGCTGTCATTTCCCCCTCCAAGCCCCTCTCTGATGGCCGCTGCTGGAAAAGTCACAGGAGGACAGTGCCTGGTCCTGCCCATGCTCCTGGTCCCGAGGTGTTAGTGGTGCCGCTGTGGTCTGTGCCAAAACGCTCTTCCTAGATGCCCCCAACAGTGCCAGCCCTTAAGGTGCTGCATACTGTAGGCTACCCACTGTTCTCTTCAAAAGAGGAAGTCATGCCCTTCATCCTCTTTCTTTCTCCCCGGGCTCCCATGCAGCTAAACTAACTCTTGCTGCGTCTTCTCTCTGCACAGGGCGTGAGCCAGAGTCTATGAGGCAAAGTAAAAAATTGCATCGTGCAAACATCCTCATTCTAATGGCTCCCTGGATGCCCAGACATGAAGTTCTGGACAAGTCCTTCGCTCCAAGCAATTAACTTGCAAAAATAGACATTTGAGAGCTGCCCTGTCTTATCAACTCACCAGCAAGCTCAGACACTCCTGCAACCTAGTGTAAGCATAAAGAAGGCATTTTCCTTTACTCTGTAAGATGTTGGGGGTGAAAGTTCTCTGGTGTGCATGCAAAGAGCACTGGAATTAGAGTAAAGCAGCTCTGCTTCTTACTCTCTGTGTAACCTGGGGTGAGATAAATGATCTCTCTGAGCCTCACTTTCCTAATCTGCAAATTAACAGCATCAACAATAGTTTCGGACTTTACTTAAATGAGGATTATATGTGATGATACATATGAATATGCATATATTAAACCCCATAAATGTTAGCTATTTTGCTGCATTGATATCCAGTAATAAAGTATAACTTACAAAAACTGGGAAGTAGGATTCCCACGCTTTGTCACGGAATCTTGAGCATCCTTGGTCTCCTGATGGCTGGGGAGATGTGCCCATCATAGGGCATGCAGATGCCCACTTGGCCATGGGCCTCTCAGCGAATGGATGCCCAGGGTGAGGCAAATATGCTTGTGGGCAGAGTGGTGCCAAGTGACAGAGAGAGTCAGCCAAAAGGAGTAAAGAAACAGCAGATGCCACAAAGCAGCCGACCTGAGAGCTAGCCAGTACTGTTGATGGGCACACGTCTAACAATCTAGAAATGCTTGGGATGAGCTTTGTAGAGCGTCAAGCTTCCATGCAGGTCCAGGAGCCAGTGAATTTGGGTACAGAGATGATGAGACCTTGAAAAACATGGAAATACCACTATTTCTGCAACTTTCAAAGTAGCCAGCTCACTACTGGAAGAGTCAGAAAGATGATTATCAGTATTAGACATTGTACATGAAAAAACTAAATCATAGACCACTTCTGAAAGTGCGGGGCTGTGGGGATTAGCAGGATTGTAAAGCCGAGTGTCAATACTGGTGGAGGGTCTTCTTACCAAAGTCCACAGGGATGTTTATGTGCAGCACATAAGTGTTTATGACACACACGTCAAGGAGCAGGCATTCGGAACTAGCTCCACTGAAGGATGACGTTTCATCTGACAGCTTTAACTCGACTTTGACTTTGCTCCCTTTTCTCTTTCTTATCAACCTCCCTCCACCTCTTTCTCTGTCTGTCCCTGCCTTTCTCCTTCTTTCTTGGTACTTCCGTCTCATAAAATTGTTCAATATTTTCTCCTGGAACATGTAAGAAATCAATAGAAGCTCTCTGCCTTTCATTTATTTATTCTCAGCCTTTTATTAGTCAGTGGATGAGATCAACAAATAGAAAATGGATAATAGTGAAAAATTACAAAATTGCACATGGTGAAGTTATTTTGGCTGAAAACAAACAGAAGGATTCCAAAAAATCTGAAACCTTGACAAGTGACTTACAGGAAAATAGAACTACCTCCTCAAAAACTGAGCTTGCACAGAACATTGATAATATGGAAATGTTAATCAGTAAAATTTGATATGGACAAAAAGTTGATCAGTGAGTAACCTTTAATAAATATTTAAATGGAAAAAAGGTAACAGCAAGTAAAGTAATTTCATGAAAAATAAATGTTTTTATTTAAATGTTACACAAAGTTTAGAAACGAACTAGATTGCTTTAATGGGATTCATTTTCTCTATGCAAATTTGTCAATCTTGCCAAAAATTTAATTAAAATACGTTTTTACAAGGATGTAATGTGTATGAATACAGAAAATCTGAGAGGTTACATCCACGTATACACAGAGATTGCAATAATTCACCCTTCTAATGCTGTTTTTGGCTTTTACACACATACATACACACACAAGTTGTTTCATTAAAATGGAATTAAATCAATTAGGGTGATAAAATTAATAGCTCTTTTGCATTTCGAACAGGAGACTTCTCCCTCCAATAATGGTAGCATGGTGTTATGGGGTGAGTTATGCTGTGCAAATCCATATGTTGACATCCTAACCCCTAGAATGTGCCAGTATCTCCTGACATAGGGTCTTAAAAGAGGAGATTAAGTTAAAACAAGGCCATTAGGATGGGTCTTAATCCAGTATGACTCTGGTCCTTCTAAATACAGGGAATTTGGACACAGAGACACACCAGAAATCCATGCACATAGAGGGAGGACCATGTGAGGACACAACAAGAAGATGGCCATCCACAAGCCCAAGAGAGAGACCTCAAGAGAAACCAACCCTGTGGACACCTTCATCTCAGACTTCCAGCCTCCAGAGCTGTGAGAAATACATTTCCATTTCTGAGCTGCCCGAGCTGAGGTATTTTGTTATGACCGCCCCTAGCTGACTAATACAACTAGGTAACATGTACCAAATCCCTCATCTGGAAGAACTAAAGAAAGGGAACACATTTATTTAATGAATTTGAAATCACTGAAGAGAGAACAAGGCAATGAAGATAAGATGCAGGAGAATATAAAGCCCATCCTGGTGAACCTGATATTTGGGGACAATTTCCCCCAAGGCTTCTGCTGATTTCTGAGAAGGGGACTGAGAAGCATAGCAGCTGAGCAGAGCCTCACAGACATAGGGAGCAAGGAGCAGAGCCTGAACAGCTACACCCAAGAACCAATGGTAACCGATACTCACAGGTCTACAGCTCAGCTTAAAATCCTATTAATCTCACAATGGGGTCAGATTGTTCCAGGGTTTCTACTATCCCTAACCACTTGTCAAAAGCAATGTGCATTCTTTTTTTTTTTTTTTTTTTGAGAAAGATAATATCATCTTGCATCAAATTAGATTTAGTTTTTTCATGTACAGCGTCTAATACTCAATCACAAATAGTAGCACACACAACAGAAAAATATGTGCAATAATGGGCAATAGAAGCAGACAGGAGATTCAGATGCCGGTGCTATTAGGTCTGGTTGATATGCTTAAAGAGTTATAAGAAGAGCTAAAGAAAGAGCACAGTATCAAGAAAGGACCAAAGAACACAAAGGCACAATAACCAAAATTAACAATGCAATGGGTGAGGAGAGGTGAGGAGAGAATTAGTAAGCTAGAAGATAATCCAGGAAAAAAATATTGCGAGTACTGCACAAAGAGACAGGGTGTGAATTGAGTCCCAGTAGGAAAGAAGAGAGAAAGGGAGAGAAAATTTTCTGAAAAACTTCCCAAATTGGCAAAGAGCATGGAGCTGCAGTGTGAGAATCATATAAAATCCAACCAAGTGAAATCCAAAGAAAACCACACCTAAGTGCAGGACGCCCTACATTCGTCCCTTGAAGCGCAGACCTTAGTGGTTCTGCACCATGTTAACCTTAACGTCTTCCCAAAGTCATGTCCTCTATTTCCTTTGGAGACTAATCAATAATAATACACATTGCCCACTGTAACGAGAATGCTGTACTGGACAAGTATCGAAACCTTCCAGATAATGAGCAGGGCACGTCAAGAAAGTAAGTTGGACTGATTCTCTTTATCATGAGCAATTCTGTCACTGCAGGAGCTAAATGTACCCTTGGAGTCACGCAAATCAGCATCAAAGAATGTTTCCTGAGCACTGTGGCACATTTTGGAGAACAGATGAAGACTCTGTTCTTACCCACTGGGAGCTTATGATCGGTGGCTTAAATTATTCCCATTTGTTTGGCTGCTGACTGTTTGTCTGACTTTTGCCAAATTCATCGAAACGTGAAGTGAATTGAAAAAGTGGAGTTTCAAGTAATTTTTAAATAGCTAAGGAAAAAATCCCAAGCAGGAACCACGGATCAGGTGCCATCCACCGAACCTGCCATAGCGACCTGCTGTGGAGGGCCACGTACTCAAGCCAAGACTTCAGTCCATCAAAAGTCTGGCAGGGGCTCAGAGCCACCTGTGTTTCTTTCTTTCTTGTCACATAACCAGCCAGATTAATTCTAAATTGGTAATAAAATCAAAAGGTTTACAACCAGGCACCCCCTACCGAGGATATCTCTACAAGTCCACTGTCATTTTCCATTTCCCCCTGGCTCCTACAACTCACTTTGGAATGCCAGTCCATACATATGTCACATTTATAAAGAGAAAAATACTGGAAAGGAAGTTATTTGGGGAGTAAATGTTGCTCAAGGGAAAGGTGGTCATATACCGTCTGTTCATATCAAAGACAGGATCCTTGCTAAGTCATTATTCCCTCTGTGCTGCTTATGGAACAATGTTCTATTTCGTATCTTTTTTGTTTGTTTTTGACTCTCTATCCCTTCCTTGTAGGTATTAGTCTTACGGTACTGAATATCCTAACGCTTAGCTCACAGGAAGCTCTTTCTACACCATGAACTATTTCGAGCATCATGAAAATCATAGAGAACAATATACTGAGCACTCATCACCATCACAAACAGTATTTTGAATTGTTACTTCAGGGCTTACTATTTTAAAGGATTAAATCAGTATAGTTGCAGCTTAAATCTTCCATATAGGTTTCTCCAATTCCTTCTATTTTATTCTTTCTGTGAGATAACTATTATGATTTTAATGTTTAATTGGCCCTGATAATGCTTTAATGTTTTTACTGTACATGGGGGTATGTAATCGTAAATAATGTATGTGATGCTGTAAATGTCACTCTACATCTTGTATTTCTCATTCAATGTTTTTGGCAATTTATCCATCTTGATACATTAAACTCTAATTCATTCATTTTTAACCACAAAAAGAATTCCACTTATGAATGTGCCAAAATGCAAAGAGTCATTCTCCTGTGCATGAGGCCTTAACGGTATTTGCAGGCTCTCCAGGACAAGCAAAGCTGCAGCTAATATTCTCGTGTGTGTCTTGCCATAAGCACGCATGCAAGTTTCTGTAGGGAGCCTAACGAGAGGCACAACTTGTGGTCCACAAGGTGTGCACCTTCCATTGTATCAAACATTACCAGATTGCTTTCCAAAGGCGTGGGATGACCTCACAGGAAGCTCTCAGTGAATATTTGTTAGCCTGGCTAGATGTAACCAGGACAAGCAGGCATCTCAAATTCCAGCCTAGCCAGATGGCAACTGGGCAGGTGGCAGTCGAACCTTAATCAATAATCTCTGCCTCCGAGTGAGCTGACCTCTGCCCACCAAAGACCCCGACATGGCGCTGGGATGCATGTCGGATTTTGTGTGATGAAATGTTTAATCCCAATTCACGGGACACGGCAGACGAGTGATTAACTGGCTGATGTGTATCCAAAACACATCTCTCTGAAAGTCAACCCACTTTGTTACGTGAGTGAACTGCATTCTGTAAGTTTAATTAGATTGTCACTGGCCAGGCCCTCGAGTTTTATTAATTTAATGGTAGTGAAATTAAATGATCCCGCTCTTGTTGTGAAAGCACTCCTGCTTGTCTCTGAACGAGAGCACTCACGCACTTGAGTGCAGCCCGGAGACAGCTGCCTCATGCTCCTGGACTCCCAGAGGTGGGCGATCGCCCTGCAGACAGGAGCCCCTGGGGAAGGTGGGAGATGTGCAGTGGGAGCAAGGGGAGGGGCAGGCTGAACCCATGACAGCTCCGGGACAGACTGGCACCGGCCGGGCTCTGGCCGCACGGATAGGCCCCCCCCCACCTGCTCCTCTGTGAGGCCTGGAGCCAGGCCCTAACGTCCTCATCTGTAAAACAGGCATCGTGATAATACGGACCTCACGGTATCGTTGTAAGAACTGAAGGACTAAGGTGCTCAGTGCTGCATGGCTGCCCACCCCGCGCATCGCCGGGAATCACGGGGAGGGCAAGGGTGGCCGAAGCGACCTGGGGCTGCCTCGGGCCAACCGGGGGCAGCATATCCCATTTGCTGCTTGGGAAAGGAGCATCTTGCATGAGTCACACTGCCTTCCTGGTTCTTGATCGCCTCATCTGGAGATCAAGCCGGTCGCACATAACCCGCAATCCCGCATGTGATGGTGTTGGACGGCAGGCGAGCATTTACGCTCCTCGTCCCGGGACAAAGAGACCCTGGGCTTGTCTGTGCTGCATCTCACATGTGCCTCGTGAGCCAGCACCAGGAAGCACAAACCACCCGAAAACCAGAGGTGCAGAGCCAGCGGACCTTTCCTGCCCTCCTTTCTATTCCACGAGAGGAAACATGGGGAACCTCACTGTCTTTCTGCTGGTCAGGTAGAAACATTGACCCACTTGGCAACTTCCCCGGAGAGTTTCAGGCCTGTTACCCATCACATTCCCCATTGTCCTTCGTCCCAACCTTGGCTCCTGGCTAGATGAGATGCTACACTTGTTCAGAGCTCTGGAAACATGAAAATGCTTTTTATACTGGAGGTCTGACCTTTTGCATCTACTGCATTACAGTGTTCGGATCCACCTCAGATCTTCTTTAGAGGGACGCTGAATGTAAATTGCTTATTGCATCTCTAAACAGTCTTCTGTCCTCACCTCTGCCATCTGGAGGAGTGGCATGGTGATTGGGGGTGGGGGTGTTGAATACATTTTCAATTTTCCACGTATTATGATGTTTTGACATCTTAAAAACCTTCCTGGCTCCGGAGCGCCTGGGTGGCTCAGTCGGTTGAGTATCCAACTCTTGGTCTCAGCTCAGGTCTTGATGTTGGGGTCGTGAGTTCAAGCCCCGAGCTGGGCTCTGCACTGGGTGTGGAGCCTACTTAAAATCGAACAAACCAACACACAAAAAACCCCTCCCTTCCTGGCTGGGAGATACCTCCTTCCCGGGGCTAGCCAATTCTCCAAGATAGCACACCTGTGATCTGCAAACTACCCAGTCCTGAGCCAGACCTATGTGGCCTGTGCACCCCAGGAGGCAAGGTTCCTCTGCTTTCATCATCCCAGGGCCAGGGGCCAGGTGATCAGGGACACGCCTACAGCCCCGAGCCTGCTGAATTGTTCAAAGTAGCCAGTCCTAAGCTGTTCATCCTGCTCTGTCTTTCCTTTCCTGCAGAAACCTCAGTAGAGGCCGTAATTAAACACTGCTGTCACTCCCATCTCCTGCGTCCTGACCCCCTGGGCTTCCCCACGTGGCCCCACAAGGCGCCCATCACTTCTGCCTCCAGCACCAGCGCACGTGATAAACTTTGTTCTTTCCTGAGTCTCTCCTGCATCTCCTCTTGTGGCTGCACCTGACGGACGAGAGAGAGCCAGCGTGAAGCAGGGGGAGTCCATCTGCCTTAGCACACCATCACAGTCTGGGTGGAAGTGAAGAAAGGGAGGAGGAAATTGGGAGGAGACGCCCACTAACGGCCTCCTTCCTGATCCCTCTTCTGGACGTGTTGTCTCCTTCCCTGTGAGCACCCCTGCTCGGATGCATCAGCGCCGCCTCTCCACGCCGGGTCAGGAAGAGGCTTGCCATGCCCGCGCCTCCAGCATGAGCTCACCCTCCACCCACCCACCCCGCAAGGGCGCATCCCCCTGGACTTGTGTAATTACTGTTTATTGTCAGACAGTTGGCATTCTAATGAGTCTGGTGACTTTTAATTATTGCTACTATGTTGTTAGCATATCGTGAAGGCTGCTTCCGCCTCAAAATGCTCATCTGTTCTGTTTGCTTTCGCAAAGTGAGAATTCTTCCCAGTCCGCTCCCGCCCACTAACGGGACACAAAGATGGGAGGCGTTTTCTTGGAACATATAGCATGGTCCCAATAATCCTCGTCGTGATTGGATGAGGAGGAGGACGAGGGGGATGTGTTTCGCTAATGTACAAAGCCTTCTGTAGATGCCACACGGGCGGCATGACTTCGAGAGCAGCTCCTGCCTTCTGGAGGATTGCGCAGCGTGAAACCCTAGCTCCTGAGCTCCAGTCCCACCCAGTCCACAGCCCACCACCACAAAGCAGAGACAAAGCCTGACCCTTCTAAATAGTGAATCCCAAACACTGGCCTTAAATACCAAACGGGGAGAGATAGCTAGTCTGCTTCAGTAAGTCTAAAAAGCCACTTCTCAACCGCAGGCTCTGCTTGGCTTTCTAAAATGAGGGTTTTGCATGTCAGGGAATATACTTGCATTTGAATAGGGGCTTTCTGGGGAAGATGTATAAGAATTTCACTGCTAGGGGAGATCTCTGTGGAGGCAGCAAGCCAGTGAGAAGGAGTGCTGAGACCCACCCCACTGGGTGCCTTCCACACTTGGCCCAAGGCAGGCTTGTCTTCTCTGGCTTCTAAGCTGTGGGCCCACCTGCTAACTCAACAAGTTACCATGAGGGTAAAAGGCATTCGTGCACACGGACTGTGTGAGATGTTGCGCAGTGGGTGCCCCAAATGTATTTACCCTACCTTCCCATATATAGGTTTTCTGTCTCTTTCTACCTTCTTCTCTTTTTTCCTCCTCTTCCCTCCCTGCTCCTTCTTTCTGTAAGTAAGAAATGTGCATAATTTTTTTCTGGTTCTTTTTTTTTTAATTTTATTTTATTATGTTATGTTAATCACCATACATTACATCATTAGATTTTGATAGAAATGCACATAACTTAAAGATAAACTATTATAGGGGCGCCTAAGTGGCTCAGTTGGTTGAGCATCTGACTCTTGGTTTCGGCTCAGGTCATGATCCCAGGGTCGTGAGATCGAGCCCCACATTGGGCTCCATGCTGGGAATGGAGTCTGCTTGAGACTCTCCCTCTCCTTCTGCTCCTCCCCACTGCACTCTCTCTCTCTCTCTCTCTCAAATAAATAAAATAAATTAATTAAATTAAAAAAATAAACTATTATAGAAAGGCTTAAAGTAAAAAACCACCCCAGCATTGCTCTCCTCCCTCTGGCCCTCTTCCACAGAGCCACTATCTCCTCCACTCTTGTAGCTTCTGTGCTGGGCTGGATCTTCGTATCTCTCAATACCAGGCTTGCGTCACTACGTCTGGGTCATATTCCTACTTGGCTGGGTGGAGATGCAGCCCTCTTAAATCCCCACCACCCTCTCATTCAGGGATGCATTGTGAATGCCCGTCTAGGACAAATGCACAACGGAAATGGAAATGGCTCCATGACTCCTTTTCTTCACTAGTCCAAGTGGTGTGCTGGGATTATAGTTCCTTTCTTGCGCTTTGTGTTGTTTTTCCCGAGGTTATTAGTGGCCTTATTTTTTCTCACTTACATTATCCTTTTTGAGCCCATCCTTAATTCTTTTCCCATCTTTTGTCTTAAGCTTTTACACTTCCTGAAGGCCACCTTTCTCAGAGTCCTGGACCCTTCCCTCCAAGTGTCTCCTTCCTGCTCCTCTTGGCCACTGTCCTCTCAGCTGCCTACTTACCTGCTCATCTGGAGCTTCCCTCTGCAGCTCTGATGGGTGCATTCACTCTTTACTCCTTGGCGCTGTATGTGTGCATTTCCTGGGAGCTGGTGAGAAATGCAGACTCTCAGGCGTGACTCCAGCCTACGGGCCCAGAATCTGCCTTTTAGTGATATCCTGAGTGATACTAGTCTGTGTTAGAGTCTGAGAAGCCCCAACCAGGAGCAGCCTGCCAGACGGACCCTGGTGGAACCATCTGCTCAAAGAAGACAGCGAGGAGCTCACGTCCAACGGCGCAGGTAGGGTGCGTGCACTAATGCCCCGAACAGAAGGTCCCAGGACTTCTCAGTCCGTCAGCCTCAGAGCTGGCTTCTGTGTGCTAGAGGAGGGGGGATGGAAGAACGTTAGTACCTGACTTTTTTCAGCCTTATTGAGGTATAATGACAAATAAGAATTATAGATATTTAAGGTTGACAACTTAGTGTTGTGATGTGAATAGACACTGTGAGATGATCACCACAACCAAGCTAATTAGCATATCCATCCCTTTACGTAGTTACTTTTGTTGTGTGTGTGGTGACAATTGGCATCTACCCTCTTCACAGATTTCAAGTGTGCAATATAATAGTGTTAATTATGGTCCCCATGCTGGGCATTAGATCCCCTGACCTTACTCATCCTGCATAGCTGGAGCGTGGTACTCTTTGTCCAGGACGCGGAGGAAATGGAACGCTCATGCACTACTCACGGGAATGTAAAATGGTGCCGCTGTTTTGGAACAGTCTGTGAGTTCTTTAAATTATCAACCATAACAGTAAGCATACAACCCACGAATTTCCCTCCCTTTATATGTCCCCCAGGAGAAATGAAAACATGTCCACACAGAACTTGCACACGGATGCTCATAGGAGCACTATTCCTAATAAACAAAAGTTAGAAACAACCCAAATGTCCATGAATGAGTGGATAAACAAAAGGTGGTCTCTCCGCACGATGGAATATGACTGCAGCATGAAAAGGAATGGAGCACCGGCCCATGCTACCATGTGGACGCCCCTTGGAAACATGATGCAAGGTGAAAGAAGCCAGGCATAAAATACCACATAGTGTATGACTCCATTCATACGGGAGTCCAAAGTAGAGAGATCTACAGAGTCAGAGAAGTCTATACTGGTTGCTTAGCGTCGGCATCAGGAGGGGGGCGGGAAGAGAGGTGAGGATAGCTGAAAGACACTAAGTTTCTTTCTGAAGTGACCAAATGTTCGAAAATTGGAGCGGTGGTTGTACATGACTGTGACTAACCAGCCACTGAATTATACACTTTAGATGAGTCCAGTGCATGATACTTGAATTATATTTCTATAAAGCTGATTTTTAAAAAAGGAACAAGGATGCCAGGGTCCCCGTGACTTCGTACTTGAAGAGGACACGGGTGGGGGGTGCGTCTGGAGCCAGTCAGTTTAGAGACGACCTTCCTCCACACTGCAAACTTCTCGGGGGCAGCTGTGGATCATAGAGGCATGATTCTTGGACCACTGGAGTCACATACCCCAAATCCATCTGTTCCTTAGACGGTCTTGTCTTCTTTAGCCAGCATGTCAATTACTGTCTTAAATGGTGCTTGGATCTCAAGGGAACCTCAACCCCTGGCTTCTCATTCTGACTTTAAAGTTAATACAGAGACTTGGGGAAATCTACTTCCTTTCTTGCTTTCTAAATTTCTCAGCTGGACACAGTGTTGCATGTTGTACTGAGGACCTGTCTCACTTCATGTCCACGGAGTGCCTTGGGATGAGAAAGGAATTCTTACACGCCCCTCTCCTGGCTGGTTCTTTCAGTTTCTTTTGGGAGGGACTCAAGGAAAGGCATAAATATTCGCAAGGCTTCTGATATCACACAAATACCGCTGTATATGTTGTTCACGGTACCAGGGCTCATGGTTTAAATCCTGCTCTCCTGATTAACTCATCCTGATGGCCAGATCCAGTGTTCGTTAAGGTACACTTACCTTTGTAAGGACCACTGTAAGTAGAACGGGCGACTCGTGCATCTCTCTTGTTCCGACCAGGCGTTTGAGATGAATCCTGCATTCCAGAACAGATACCAGCACCAGGGAAGAGCAGGCCCCACATTTGTATGAATGTCAGGATGCAGTTTTGAAAGTGCTGAGTGTCTCACTCTTCCTTAGCAGCAGAGTGGTGCTCCTGCAAAGCTGCTTCATGAAGCGTTCCCACCCCTTGACTGTTTGTGCAGGCTCTGCAGAGACCATCCCCCTGGTTCCCACCAGCAGTCATCATCCCCAACGGGCACGTCGGGAGTCCGATGAGCTCGATGAGCTTGCTGCAGTGCATCACTCCGATACTTCATGAACTGAGCAAGCAAAACACAAAGAGCTCACAGAATCTTTCCATTTTCTTCATGACTTTGGAGAACCCGTTTGAAAGCACACCATGCCTTTGATGTTTGGGGGGCATACATGAGACGACACGTTCCTTGATTTCGTTGGCCTTGGTTGTCTTTCAAAAGCACGGATCCGCCCTTTCACCATGAAAAGGGCTGAAGGCCACTGGCCACTGAGTCCAATCCCCTTAACATCACATTAACTCTGTAGAGTTGATCTTGGGTCTGCCCCAGTGGCTTGAGGACCATGTTCCCTTGCAGACCATTTTTTCATCTGACACATCCCCGCATTCATGTGTTCTTTTATAGAAAAACTAGAACAACTATGTCCCCTTTGCTAGACCATAAAACAATGTCAGCCCATAGAACACCCTGTTTTTATGACACAACACCCTGTGTGTAGAGCTGCTGGGTTAACCGATGTTTGCAGGACCCCACAGGAAAACAGTGAGGCCCCTGCTTTGCAGTTTCAGAGACATGCTGTGACATTGCTTTAAGTCAGGAGGCCTCAGGGCTGGGGCCACTACTGTCTCTGCTGGGAAACATCTCTGGCCACTTTTAAAGGTAGAAAACCTGACTTTGTCACGAACAACTGCAGTAGACTGAATGCGTGTTTCCCCCAAAATCTGTATCTTGACACCTAACCCCCCAGCATAATAGCGTTAGGAGAGATGGTCTTGGGGAGGTGCTGGGTCATGAGGGGGGAGCCCTGAAGATGGAATTAGATAAAGAGAGCGCCCTTGCCCCTGCCCCATGTGAGGACACGTGAACTGGGAGGCAGGCTCTCGGCAGACACAGAATCTGCCTGCTCCCAGATTGCGGACTTCCAGCCTCCAGAGCTGGGAACAAGCAATGTTGGTTGTTGGAGGCACGCAGTCCACGGTATTGTGTTCTAGCAGCCTGGACACAGGAAGACAACAGCTCCGAACCACTGACAAATTCACAAGGATCATCTGGTAAGCATTTAAAAGGACAGCTTATAAATATGTTGTTTGGAAGCCGTGGCTTCTCTTCCTTAAGCTGAACTTGAGTCACTTCTTTAAATCTTGGCTCTTCAGACGTGCATCTAACTTTCTGTCTACTCTGATCTAAAGCAGGAAGAAAGATGTTACCCTGAAATACATCTTTTTTCTGATGTTGTTGTCATGGGTAAGAGAATGGCCTCTTCCTCCTTCTCATCTGCGATATCCCTCTGGAAAATTAAACTCAGCAAAATGGCATCAAAATGCCATCTCCCTCTTTGATGGCATTCAGCTTTCCTCTGGGAAATGGGATATGGCTGGGATGTCACTGGGTCTGTGTTTGTCCTCCTGGCTGCTGGTATATCTCCAAGAACATGCCAGTGAGCGTGCTGAAATGCCTGCCTTGGGGAGGCCCGGCTAGGCGAATTGTGGCTTGCTCTCATGACCCGTGCATGTCTCTTGTCTCTGTCTCCACGTGCACACCTGGTGGGGTCAGCAGGATGCGCTGGGGAGCCCAGGAGCCCAGCCTGGCCCCTTTAGAGCACTCCTTTCTACTGATTACTATAAATTGGTCTTCCCTCTCATTGGGGGGTAGGAGGGGAGAATATTCGAACGAAATAAAAGGGACCATTAATGCCAGAAGATGCTTGAGCCTCGTCCAGCCTCCGGGGCCCCGAAACTCTGGTGCTCTGAGAAATTAGCCGCAGATTCTATGTCACATTGGCAACAAGTACTCAGAACAAACCAGACCTTAAATATATTTCTTTTCACTCTCTTGCACAGTATAAACACGTTGCAAAATGCATTTGGTCGATCAAGACTGTAAGTGACTTTCATCTGCAATATCTTCTTGTAAAAAAAAAAAAAAAAGATACAGCGCAAATACCACCAATGAAGAAAGCTTTTGAGGATCCACTAAGGCTATTTCTTCTCAAATACTCTTTTCCCCAACATGCAGAATAGATTGCTGAGCCGGCTGCTTATGGAAAAAATTATTATTCCTTGCCAGCACCTAGGAGGAAAGGGAGATAATTTTTAAGATGCAGAAGACACCTAATTTCAGAAGATTTTGCTGATTAATTTTCTCACTGCTTTCATTCAGGCTGCTTGCTTCATCTGGAAATGGGTTTCTAACTAGAAAAACGGAGTGCAAAGCGTTGATAGTCACAGAGCATGTTCTCAGGCAGCTTTTGCAACAGATACTCGCTCCCAAACTCTTCTCTGCGCCTCAGCTCCTTCAGCGGGAAGACCCTTGGGGCTTTGCCCTGCTCACCCCTCTGTAATGGGGAATGGGAGGTGACGTGCGTCGGGGAGAGCATATTGAGAAATGTCTTCTCCCCAGATCACAGAGTACAAAAGCAGTAACCATTATTTATATTGCTATTGCTCACAGCTTGCTCACTGCTTACAGTTAACTGCACAGAAATAGGCCATCATTTACCAGGGAAGCTTATAAAAATCGCTTGTCTACAGCAACATTACTTAAAAATAATCTACCCTCCCCAACACACACACACACACACACACACACACAAACACACATACACACACACATACACACATACGCACATCTTAATCCAAAGCATAGCACGGAGGGCCTTGAATGGACAGAAATAGTTTGACACAGCACTTGTAACTTGAGATACTCAAGCTTTCTCAGCGGCTGTTCTCATTCCAAGCAGCGCATTTCATGGAAGCTTCTTGGAATCATGGGAGGACACTGGCCCAGGGAATATTCTGTTCCTATCTGTGCAGAGCATCCTCCCCAAGTCTCAGTGTCCCCCACCCCAACCTGTAAATTGGGACTTTATAAGACCTTATAAGGTTCTCTTGGAGATGGAATGAGATAATGACTTTCAAGTTGTTTCAAGCTGTGAAGTGTGTAAGACTGATGAATCACAGACCTGTACCCCTGAAACAAATAATACATTATATGTTAATAAAAAAATAAAGTTGCTTCAATAACTTACAAATGATATTCAAATACGGTAGGGTTTATTGTGACTTTGCTTCAAATGAAGTAGGAATATCTTGTATATTTGACACTCCACGCACTCGGGCATTAAAGTGGATTACATTTAAAAACTGACTTAGTTGTTTTTTACTTCCTATCTGAATAGTTGTTTCTTTACCAGTTAATGTGTCATGAAAACGTATGCAATATTTCTCTTTTCTTAGCAATAATAATTATAACTTATACTTTGTTATTATACTTAAAAGAAGTCATACTTTTACTGATGGGTAAGACCAGTAGCAACTTCGGGGCACCTGGGTGGTTCAGTCGATTAAGCGTCTGCCTTCAGCCGGGGTCCTGGGATGGAGCCCCGCGTTGGGCTCTCTGCTCAGTGGGGAGTCTGCTTCTCCCTCTTCTTCTGTGCTCTCTCTTGCTCTCACTCTCTCTCAAGTAAATAAATAAAATCTTAAAAAAAGAAAAACAGTAGCAACTTGTACCCATGAGGGTTTTCTGTTGGCTAGATGCTTTTCTAAACATTGCACAGATTAACTCACTTGATCTTAACCAACAACCCTATGGGATGAGTACCATTCCGCCCATCTTATAGCAGGGGAAACTGAGGCATGGGAATTTAGTGAGCTTGTTTATGGTTGCAGCTAGAAGTGACAAAGCCAGGACCTAACCTTGGGCAGCCAGATTCCAGAATCTGTATTTTAACCCTGATGCTAACTTGTTTTCCATATCATCAAGGAAAGTCAAAATAAGTCTGCATTGTTGGGTATAGAAATTTCCAAATTGCCGTGTAATAATAACCTGAGTTAATGCATTCCTTATGACATTTCTTCAAAGGAAAAACAGATAATTTTATTTTATTTTAGAAGAGGGGAAAGCTATTTAAAAGATGACGTCCTCTGTCCACAGTGATCCACTAATAGCCCTGAGATTGAAAGTTACGGTCTCTGATGCTTTGGTTTGCCAGCTGATTCAGTGGTCCATGGAAATGATCAATTATGTGCCATAATTCAAAGGGCTGGACAGAGAACCAGGACTCTGGGTGCCCGGCACCTGGCTGGGTACCAGCAGCCTGCTTTCTGCTTAGATCAGCATCACACCAAAATGCAGGGGAGAGTGACATCGCGTTAGAGACAGCTTGAGCCTCCTTTAATTATTGTTTTGAAGTTGCCAGTCAGCAAACTTGAGTGTTTTCCTTAGCGGCAGTTCTGCCTACTCCACGCTGGCCGTGTTCCGACCGTGGGCTGACCTGCAGGTCAAGGACTGCCGTTGAGAGATGCACAGATGTGCATGTCTCCACAGGTCCTTCCTACCTGGAGAAGGGGGAGGCGTCAGCATTCTCATCCCAACCTCATACAGACTCGGGGCTCCATAGCCCGCTTGATAATTGTCACTGATTTTTTCAGTTCTATTTGTGACTTTTCTAATAATAAACTGCCCTCCAGCAGAGCTACACTAGATCCCTTATAAATATGTATGGTGACATTTGGCTCCCCCAAAGCAGCCCCTTTTGCCATGTGACATAACGTTCAACTGAAAGGCAGCTCCCTGGCTGCCTTTCGAGCCTGATGTGGCAGCGGGCCGTGACAGAGCTCGGTGGACAGGCTAACGTGAAAGTGCCCACTCACCTCCGGGGGCGAGGGCGCTAACCTCGCGTGCAGCATTTACAAACAGAGTCAGCTCTCTGCTGTTCTCTTTGCGGCACTGCACCGGGGAAGCTAAAGTGAAATGAGCATTTCCAATTTATCTGGTGTGCATCACACTAAATCACACCTGGAAAATATAAATCAGAACAACACGCAGGAGGAGGAGTGTATGTGGGAACTCGGTCCTTTTCTGCTCCATTTTTCTGTGAACTTAAAACTGCTCTCCTAAATAAAATCTTTTAAATAAAAGAAAGGCTACATGAGAAAGGGATTGCGTTTGGGAACACAAGAATTAGAACCACCTGCCGTTCTGCCTCCAAGAAAGCCTTGTTGTACCTTTGTTTTATCCACCTGCTGTTCACTGGGGAGGGGATCTGGGCTCTATCGATCCCCATCTGTGACCCGAGGCCGGCAGGAGGATGCACCACGGCCCGATTCTTGCTGAGAGTCACAGCCGAGGACACTTGCTGCAGGGCTTGGGCTCAAGGCATCCTCAGTCCTTACATAAAAATTGGAAAAACAAACGAGGAAAATGAAACTGTCAGCTCCTTCCAAGCATTCAACAAATATTTACTGAGAGCCCACAAGCGCTGGGTGCTTTGCTACGCACCGAGGGGTGAAGGAAGAAGAGCTGCTCTTGTCTCTGTTTGGAGGCACAAAAAAAAACCCTGAGTGCTTTCAGAAATAGAAGGAGAGGTTATTGGAGGAAACGAAGTTTCACCGAAATCATTTCTTGAGTTGCTCAGATTGCCGGGAAATTCTTCAGAAAGATCATGAGACGGTACTGGGGCTTTAGATTGGACCATAACAACGGACCCGCCACTTTCCCTGCACCTTGGAAACTTGAAAAACTCCTTCTGGTCCCAGCGGCTCACAGGTCCTGATCCAGCTCCCAATCCAGCTCCCCACCCAGTGCCTGGTCCTCCTTCGTTCTGCCCCATGTCCTGTGCTCACCCCACACCCCACATGCACGCCCCCTCAGCACCACCCCGCTGGCCCCGCACCCCAAGTGCACACCCCCCCACCGCCGCCCCACTGGCCCTGCACCCCACGTGCACGCCCCCTCAGAACACCCCCGCTGGCCCCACACCCCACGTGCACACCCCCTCACCACCACCCTGCTCACCCCATGTGCACACCCCCCTCACCACCACCCTGCTCACCCCACGTGCATGCTCCCTCACCACCACCCCCCCTCACTGGCCCCACACCCCACATGCACACCCCCTCACCATCACCCTGTTCACCCCACACCCCACGTGCACATCTCACCACCCCCACGCTGGCCCCACACCCCACGTGCACACCCCCTCACCACCACCCTGCTCACCCCACACCCCACGTGCACACCCCCTCACCACCACCCCACTCACCCCACACCCCACGTGCATGCCCCCTCACCACCACCCCGCTGGCCCCACACCCCATGTGCATGCCCCCTCACCACCACCCTGCTCGCCCCACACCCCACGTGCACGCCCCCTCACCACCACCCCACTGGCCCCACACCCCACGTGCACACCCCCTCACCACCACCCCCTCACCCCACACCCCATGTGTACACCCCCGAACCAACATGCTCGCTGCACACCCATCCACACATCCAATTTTTTCATATCTTGAAGCCTCAGCTTTCTCACCTAAAAATTACTCACAAAATAATAGTGAAACCCTCCCTTTGAATGACTGTGGTGAAGACCCTATGGGATGTTTATGTAGGTAGATGTGTGCAAACCTAAAATGTGGCCACCAACAGCTGCCCTTCTCTGTGTGTGAACAGTCCTCCTCCCACTCTGGTGAGGTGTACTTTTCTCCTCTTGACTCTGGCTCACCCTGTGACCTGGTTGACCAATGAGGTGCCGTTGAAATGACCCTGTGACATTTTGCTGCACGCTCATAAGAAACCCAGATTCACATCCATGGAAGGAAGCCATCTGGTCTACCAGAGAGAGTGGCCATGTGGAGGGCACTGAGGGAGCCCGCTGTGACCCTGACATGGGAACGAGGGCTTTTCAAACTGTCCATCCTAGCCCAGCTGCCATCAGAACAGTCTCGTGAGTGATCCTGCAAGGCCGGCAGAAGGACCGTGTGCACCCACACACGAGTGGGAATGGACAAACAACCTTACATTGGGTGTATGTGTGTGAGAGAGCATGTGTGTGCACGTGCATGTGTGTGTGTGTGCGTGTGTGGGAGATACATGTCTATAACCATTGCCTGGTGCTGAGCAGATGTCCCATGAGTGTAGGGGTCATTCACGTCCCATCCCTCCCACTCTCAGGACAGATGACTCCACACTCTCCAGGAAGACAGGAGATGCATCTGTTTTGTCTTATTTCCCCCATTCTGTTCCCACCCTCAGGACTGCACACGGCATCATAAGATGTTTGAGTAAATGCATCTCAGCTCTCTGCAAAAAGGACTAAGCCTTAAGACATGTTTAAACGTTCAGCTTGGCCTTCAGTCAACCTAAGATTGAGAGTTATGGCCACACAGCAAACTTGTATAAACAAGTCTAAGTATTACTGGTCCATTAATTACATTGTAAATGCAATGTAGGATTTTATATGTTGCTCACCACAAATGTTTTTATTTGGACTAATTAATTGAAAGCTATTCTAAAGCAAAATCCAAACCAATCTCTACCTCTGTGGTGTCAACAGACTTCTCTATACTCTTGTCTGTTATGTACTATCTTGCATTTGCTCTTGCATTATTTGGAAGCTTTTATATTTCCTCTCTAAATTCTCTCATGTTTATGAAGGACTAAGAACAAGGCTGCATCATAATTCCCTGACACCCATCAATCATGGTACTTAGCAGAGTCCTTGGCATATAGAAGGAGCTCAATAAATTTGTTAAGAGCCAGAGAATTCTTAAGAAATATTTACTGAAGATCACAAGTTAGCACAGATGATTTCCTTTTTTTTAAGATTTTATTTATTTATTTGACAGAGAGTGAGAGAGAGCACAAGCAGGGGGAACAGCAGACAGAGGGAGAGGGAGAGGCAGACTCCCCACTGAGCAGGGAACCCAATGCGGGGCTCGATCCCAGCACCCTGGGATCATGACCTGAGCCGAAGGCAGACGCTTAACCTACTGAGCCACCCAGGCGCCCCGGCACAGATGATTTCAAAACAAAGATATGTAAGATTTGCCCAAGGCTCATGAAAGAAAAATATTTTTTAAGAAGAAAGGGAGCAGATTAGCTAATTTTATTTAAAAAATAGAAGACAGATGTGTGTGTGTGTGTGTGTGTGTATTTGCCTCTCTGATGATATTATTTATGAACATAAGCATGATCTTAGGCTGAAGTTGGATAGTTTTGTGTTGCTTTCAGGAAAGAACAGCAACAACACTGGAATTTTTGGTGTCAGAATGTTCCCCCTTTATTTACTGCAGGCTGAGCCAACAATCCTTATTATTCCCCATAAACAACAGCAACAACAAAAAAGCACCCCATAAAAATTAAATTGTGAAATCTAAATTATTTATGTGATTTCATTTGTTGGAGGCATTTTGTGCCATTGAGCCTAGCTTCTTTCTAATGTCATAAGACTATTAGGAACTGTAATAATCTTCAGGGGATGTAAGATTTATCAAGCCTTGCAGAATGGGATGAGAGCCAAGGAAGGAGATTAAGGGATACTGGTGAAATTAATCAAGCTTTTCTCTGTGTACTGGCCAAGAGAATGCAGTAGGTTATTATTCAAACATTTTACACAGTAGGAACACAATTTGACCACTTCCATATGTTGAATTTAGAATTATGTTCGTCTTTTCCAAAAACAATCCTATAAAAATGTCAATACTTGAGTCGACTAATAGCTTTATTCACTAAAAAGGGAGTTTACATACAGAGAGTGGAAGAGTGTTGTTATTCACTAGCTCGCTGGGAGACATTACATTTAATCCTGCTACAGAAGCCAGGCTGGTGGATCTACACACCCAGAAGGCTGATGGAGGGATGTGGATAAAGAGATTCTCATACATCACTGTTTTCTTTACCATAAAAGGAGCTGACATATGTTCTCTTGTGAAATCTGAATGGGCTGCAGTCAGTGGCCTCGAAATATGAGCTTTCCCTTCTCACTGGAGGCAATGTTGAAGCTTTCTGGAATAGATAGAGGCCATCATTCCAGTCCTAACACAAAACGAAACATCATTGTGGGAGCAATTTTGAAAATGTATGAACTTCATAAAATGTTCCATTTTCCACATTGTGAGTTTGGCTGCACAATCAGATCATCAGAGATCAGGAAGACTACCTTATTAAGGCCCCAGCCCTTTTTTTCCTATTCGTATGATGCTAGTAGAGAATAGGTATTTGCCATAGAGCATATTTATCAATCATGAGACGGGAAACAAATACATCACCATATATTCCATGCAAAACATGGCACTTTACATGCCGTGCAAAACCAAAGGACGAGGTTACCAACAATTTCAGAGCTATTTCTCAATGAAGAAGCTAAACTGTATCTCCAATTTCCACATAATGAGGCTTAAAAAGAGTCTTCATTAGGTCCACATGAAAAGTGACTGCCTCGTCATATGAGTAAAAAGAAAATTTGGAATATAAATTTGTTGGTTACTACTCTCTTTCCAAAAAAACCCAGCAGCTCCAATTCACTCCAAAAAGAGTATAAAAGTCAGAAACAAACAGACACCATAAACGACTGTGAGCGCGTTGATGGTAAGCCTTCCAGCCTTTCCTTCAGGTACCTAAACAAAGGAAATGTGGGGGCTCTCCAGCAAAAACAGATTTTTTGAAAAGACTCTGACTTTGGGGTCACCAAGAACACCAAGAACCTTACATTTTCTCTCTTAACAGAGTCAAGAGACTCATAATCGATCTCCATCAAGGATGAAGCTCACAGAACCAGTTCCTGATCGGTCAGGCCAATGGACATGCATATGGTGTTGAAAGAAATAGGTATGCAATGCTCAAGTGAGAAGCCATGAGAAGTGCTCCAACTTGGTGAAATAGTTTGGACTTCTCCAGTTGACGTTCATTGCTTCCTCAAGGGAACTGTTGATTAATTGACTGGAAAAACTATCTTTTGTTCTACAGAGATACCCACATACCCTCAAACAACACAGATATGGGGTGTTTGTATGGTGTGTGTGCATGTGTGTATGAGTGTCTCACACACAGTAAAGGTTGTATTATATAACCTAATTCAACCTGTGCGTAGAAGAAGATAGAAGATGTTTTTGTTTACTTTTTTTCATTAATAGCTATTTTTGGAGCAGTTTCAGGTTCACAGCAAAATTGAAGGTCATGTACAGAGATTTCCCACATACCACCTGCCTCCACACATGCACAGCCTCCCCCACTGTCAACATCCCCACCGGGTGCTGTTGCTACAAAAGGATGAACCCACACTGACATGTCATCATCATCCAAATTCTGTTGTTTACCTTAGGGGTCACCCTTGGTGTTATATATTCTATAGATTTGGACATGGGTCCATTATTATGGTATCACACAGGGTATTAGGTATTTTTAGTGCCCTAAAAATCCTGTGTGCTCCTTCTATTCATCCCTACACACACTCTCTCTCCCTCACACACACACACACACATACACACACACACACACTTAGCACCTTTTTACTCTAATAAATTCTAGTTTAGCCTTTTCCAGCATGTCATAAATTTGGGATCATGCTGCTGTATCTTTCTTAGATTATTCACTTAATAATATTATTATTCACTTAACAACATTATTATAGACTTAATAAGATGCACT
Organism: Phoca vitulina; assembly: GCF_004348235.1. Taxonomy (NCBI): domain Eukaryota; kingdom Metazoa; phylum Chordata; class Mammalia; order Carnivora; family Phocidae; genus Phoca; species Phoca vitulina. The sequence goes on along the minus strand of NW_022589736.1, from coordinate 5,722,840 downwards.
TAAGTTTCCTCCATGCCTATTCATGGCTTGATAGCTCATTTCTTTTTAGCACTAAATAATAGTCTATTGTCTGGATGGACCACAGTTTATTTATCCATCCACCTACTGAAAGACATCTTGGTTACCTCCAAGCTTTTGGCAATTATGAAGAAAGCTCAATAAACATGCACGTACAGGTTCTGGTGTGGACTTGTTTACTTTTTTTAACTTCTTATTTTAAAATAGTCACAGATTCACAGGAAGTTGCAAAGATAATGCAGAGAAGTCCCAGGCACCTTTCGCCCAGTTTCCCCCAGTGGTTGCATCTTACATATGTATAGTGCAATGTCAAAAGCAGGAAATGACATGGGTACAATGTGTGTGCCTACTTCTATGTCACTTTATCATTTGTGCAGATTTGTGTAACTACCGCTGGCTCTACAAGATAAGGGATATCTCATCACCACAAAGGTCTCCCTGGTACTACCCTGTTGAGTTGGGTCCTCCACAAAGATATGTTCACTTCTCCCCTGTACCTGTGGATGTGGCCTTATTTGGAAATAGGGTCTTTGCAGATGTAATCAAGATGAGATGAAGTCATAGTGAATTATAGTGAGCCTTAAATCCAATGATTGGTGTCCTTATAAGAAGAGACACAGACACTCACAGGGAGGAGACCACACAAAGATGGAGACAGGGACTGGAAGGATGCATCTCAAAGCCAAGGACCCCCACGGATGACTAGCGACCACCAGAAGCTGGAAGAGGCAAGGAAGGATCCCAATCTTCCCTTGCAGGCTTCAGAGGGAGCATGGCTCTGCCAACACCATGATTTCAGACTTCTAGCCCCCAGATCCTGTGAAGGAATAAATTTCCATTGTTTTAATTCCCCTGCTTTGTAGTAATTTTTTTAGAGAAGCCCTGGAAAATGAATGTATATCTCTCTTAATCACACCTACCTCTCCTGCTTCCCACTCCACTATCCCTAACCCCTGACAACCACTAATCTGTTTTCCTTTTCTCTAATTGTGTTGTTTTAATAATGTTATACAAACAGAATTATACAGCAAGTGACCTTTTAAGATCAGTGCTTTTTTACTCAGTATAATGCCCTTGAGATTGGCTCAGGTTGCTCTATCCACAGTTTGTTATTGTTTTTAGCTGAGTAATATTCCTGGTATGGATGTGCCATAGTCTGTCTGTTTAGCCATCAATCTACAGAAGGACATTTTGGTTGTTTCCTGTTTTTGGCTATTACAAATCAAGCTACTTTAAACAATTACCTACCCTCATTAGTGCTAGCATAACTTTTTCTGGAATAAATGCCCATGACAACAATTACAGGATTATACAGTAAGTATATATTTAGTTTTTTGAGAAACTGCCACACTGTTTTCCAGAGTTGACCATACAATTTTATATCCCCACCAGCAATGTAGGAGAGACTCAGATTCTCCATGTCCCTTCCAGCAATTGGTGTTGACACTATTTTTTATTTTAGCTAATCTAGCAGGTGTATAATAATAATTCATATGGCTTTTAAACTTGAATTTCCCTAAGAGCTAGTGATGCCCAACATCTTTCCATATGCTTTTTTGCCATCAAAAATTCTTCTCAGTGAGGGCGCCTGGGTGGCTCAGTTGGTTAAGCGACTGCCTTCGGCTCAGGTCATGATCCTGGAGTCCCGGGATCGAGTCCCGCATCGGGCTCCCTGCTCGGCAGGGAGTCTGCTTCTCCCTCTGACCCTCCCCCCTCTCATGTGCTGTCTCTCTCATTCTCTCTCTCTCAAATAAATAAATAAAATCTTTAAAAAAAAAAAAAAATTCTTCTCAGTGAAACATCTCTTCATGTCTTTTGCCCATTTTCTAATTGAATTGTTTGTTTTAATGTTAAGTTTAAGAGTTCTTTATATATTCTACATACTAGTCCTTTTTCAGATATGTGGTACACAGATATTTCCTCCTATGTGTAGCTTATCTGCACAGGGCCTTTCTCATAACAGGATCTGAAAGCTCTTATCAGAGTCCTTTACAGAGCAAATGCTTTTATTCTGACGAAGTCCAATTTATATATTTTTTTTCTTTTCTGGATTGCATCATTGGTGTTATATCGAAGGACTCTTCACAAAAGCCTAGGTTCTGAAGATTCATTCCTATGTTATTTTCTATGAATTTTATAGTTTATGTTTTACATGTAAATCTGTGATCCATTTTTAATCTGTTTTTGTACAAGGTGTGAGGTTGAGATTTTTTTTCACCTATAGATAATCTACCCATGATTTTGTTTATTTATGTCCTTTTTATTCTAAAATTAAAATAAATCAGTTTTCCTCATTTTTGAGATATGTATAATAACTCGTATAACTAAAAATGTAAGAACGGATGAAAATTGAGTGTCTAAGAAATAAATACCTTTGTGGAGCTTTTCATTATTTTTAACTTTTATTTTAATAATTTTGACTGATACAGCTTTAGAAACACACACCAACCCGGCGAGTTGCTAACAAGGTTTGCAACACCCAGGAGTTGATCTGATGCCACCTTAGCAAACTAGATGCTTGGTGCAAGTGCATATAAATCCGGAATCATGAGTTTTGTATCAAGGAACTACTTCTGGAACAAAGCAAAATGTAAGAAGAGATTCTTTTAACATAAAGGAAGCTAATATGTCATCTGGGAAGTAGTTAAGAATAATCAGAAAAGCGAGGATGGGAGGTCTGTGTGGGCACAATGGCTCTCCTCCTCAGGGAGCATGGAGGAGACACATTGCCAGCATTGTCACCTTGGAAAGCTAAGCCATTTATCTCCCCTGGAACCCAAACATCATCTCAATATCTTTCAGAGCCTCCTTTTAGAATTGCCCTCAGTCATGTAAGAAACTACCAGTAATTATTTCTTTAAAGTCATGCACATACAACACACACACAGTTATCAAAATGTCAACACACTAGTTGGACATTCCTTATTTACCATAGTTGACTGAATCTGACTTTTGGCCATTTTCAGAATATCAGCTCCACTCTCGTATGATACACTGCTAGGGTTGATTTTTTTTTAAAGATTGGGCTTTGCTTAAAAGAAGAGAGAAGGAAGGAAGAAAGAAAGAAGGAAGGAATGATGGAAGGAAGGAAGGGAAGATGGAAGGAAGGATGGAAAGAAGGAAGGAAAGATGGAAGGAAGGAAGGGAAGGAAAGATGGAAAGAAGGAAGGGAAGATGGAAGGAAGGAAGGATGGAAAGAAGGAAAGAAAGATGGAAGGAAGGAAAGATGGAAGGATAGAAGGAAGGAAGGAAAGATGGAAGGAAAGAAGGAGGGAAGGAAAGAAGGAGGGAAGGAAAGAAGGAAAGGAAGGAAGGAAGGAAGGAAGGAAGGAAGGAAGGAAGGAAGGAAGGAAGGAAGGAACTGTGCACCCTTCCAACAGAATTATCTGGAAGGCAACCACTTTTTAGTGTATAAGTTTGAGTATGTTCTTTTAAAATCCATAAACATCTATTTTTTTTTGAAAAATGGTAATATTTAATTAAACATACTTGGGAAAATATACCTGACTAATTTTTGTTTTTAAAAAATGCTTTCTCTCCAGGTTTCAGTTCAGCTACAGGAACCCCCCCCCCCATATTATTTTTGGAGCTTCATCTGTTTTCCTTGGCCAGGGGAAGAACATTGTGGTACAGTGAAGATACATGGGCCAGACTTTTATATAAAAAGAGCGGATAACACACACATTTATTTTGGCCCTTTCTTGAACTCCCACTGTAAAATATGGAAAAAGATGTTTTGAAAGATATAAACTCACAATAATTTTTTTTTAAAGAGCATAGGAAAGAAAAGCAGCCACGTTTTGGAAGCTAAGCGGAGGGAGTTCCGTTTCCAGAAATAAGGCACACCAGATTATTCAGATCATCTTCCTCTTTGAAAGTAATAAAAGGATGATTGAACTCTAAAGCAGCTCATTTTAAAGTTACTGGCCCGCTGACAGGACAATAAGTAATTGTCAGAATGGACAGCTCACCAGGAGCCCAGGGGGCTAAGCCAAGCCCAGAACAGCTTTTGTGCTGTGGGCACCAGCCAAACCAACCAAAAATGAACTGAAATTTCATGGGCTCTCAAGGTCTGGAGACATGCAAATGTGGGGGTTTCACCAGGAAGTCATGCCCCCGCTAAGGCTGGGGTCAGAAAGCCCACATTCTCGGTGCAATCCCCAGCAAACCCTGATGTAAAGCCCACCCTGAAACGTAGAATCAACTCAGACACTTGGAACAAAAGGAAGGGTCCTAAACCCCATCAAGGGGCAGGTACATAACAAAATGAAACCAAAAACCTACCACCAAAGTATGCCTCTGTTAAATGTTGACACCCCTCCAGAGCAGACACAGGCCAGAGTGAGCCCTCCCGACAGGTGTCCTCAGCTTCAGGTGAAGGTGCCAAGAGCAGAGTCAGGAAGACCGAGGAGTGTGCGGATGGGGAGGGGGAGAACAGCCAGTGTGCCTTTCAGTTTACGGGATTGTGCATGGAGAAAAATGGGAATCCTAGAGCTAATAAGAGAATCAGGGGTTGCGTCTACAAGAGCAGAAAGCAGAGGGGGCCGCGGAGGGGAAGGGAGGGGATGCGCTGGGGCCTCCAAGAGGGTGTTTGGATTGCGTTCCCAGCTCAAAGGAAGCACAGTGGATATTGCAGAAGATTGCTAGCAGTAGGTGATTTACAGCTTTATAAACTCAACTCACTTTCTTTGCTCCAGGAAAGCAAGGAAGAAGCCCGGAGACAGTGAGGAGTGCCGGTGGGCTCCGCTGTGGGTCTGCGCCAACCTGAAGGCCTTCGGGACCCTCCCTGATGGGATGTTGGGTCTCAGGGACAGAGAAATCATAAATGATGGTTTAGCTGGTGTCTTTAATAAAAGGTAAATAATAATCCTATTTCAGAAATGAGGACTGAAATGAAGACATGGTGATGTAGCCAACACCGCGAGGACTGTTTTATTTGAGACGCTCATTAAAATCATCAGGGCTCTGGAGTGCGCAGATGGATGCCTGGGTCTCTAAACCAGGGATGTGCCTCTGGGATTTTCCAGCATGTAGCTGGGCGTTAAAGCTGTGGCTTGAGATGAGCTCTCTCTGGGAGAGAGGATGGAATAGCCGGCAGGGAGGAAGGAGGGAGCCCCACACAGGCCCACGGCTAGCACTCAGGGAGAGGAGGAGGACCCAGCAAATGGAGCTGAGCACAGGCGGCCGGGGGGGCGGGAGGAAGCTGCGACAAACCTTCCAGAAGGTGCAGTGACCCGGTTTTGGTGCTGCTGCCAGGGCGGGCAGGCAGGTGACACCCCAGGGCCAGTGACAGGGAGCCCTGAGACCTCGACAGTGGTTTCCGTGAAGCTCTGGAACGGCCCGCCTGATTACAGTGATCGGGGAAAATGGGAAGAGGAGAACCAGAGACACTGAGTCAGACATAATTAGTTTTGTGAAAGGAGAGTGGAGAAAAGGTGCAGTGTTTAGGGGAGCCGAGGGTCAAGGTAGGGCCCCTCTCTGTGAGGCTGGAGGTGTTACGGGGTGTCACAATGAGCCACTGGAGAATGCAGAGGAGAAGGGGCTGACTTCAGGCTCAGGCTTTGGGAAGCAGGAAGGACGAGGGTCCAGTGTCAGCTGGTCCTCACAGAGACGTGGAGGAAAGGAGGGAGCACAGGTGTGAGCAGGCGGAACCCCGGCCTGGTGCAGAGATGAGGAGGTAGAACAGAAGTGGGGTGGAGTGAGGATTCTGGGCCCAATCCTGCTCGGCCCCTCTGGCCTCAGACTGAAATAATCCCTCCCAAGTGGCTGTCAGCATGTCCCCACCAATTGGGGTCATCAGCCCTTCTGCCACGTCAGCTTCTCAGAGGGCAAATCCTCCCTTCCTCCCCCTTTTTGTTTTATTGGGGCCCTCAGTGGATGGGAGGATGCCCCCCACATTGGGGCAGGCAACCCCCTTTACTCATTCTACTGGTTCCCACGCCCGTTTCTGCTGGAAACACTCTCTATCACACCCAAAGTAATGCCCCACCAGCTAGCCGGGCACCCCGTGGCCCTGTCAAGTTGACGCATAAAGCTAACCAGCACAGTGTGCCCTGAAGTGTGTGAGTGGATTCTGGCTGGTGACACATACCTGAAGGGATCCTACAACCTCCAGGCCTGGCCCGTTTAACCCCACCCACAGCAGCTTGGGGCTCCATCTGCCCACCAGGTGGAGAGGACCCAGGCCCCAGAGTGGGTGGGCTTGGATTGGAATGGGTGGGCTCAGTAAGGTAAAGACCCTCCCCATGTGGGGGGGTCGCCTTCAGTCCCTCGAGGGTCTGAACAGAACAAAAAGTCTGTGGAAGGAGAACTCGCTCTCTTTTTCCTGCATCACTGCTGAGTGGGGACCTGTCATCCCACCATCCCTCACACTGAGCGGGCTGGGACATATGCCCTTGGTTCCCTAGTTCTCAGGCCTTTGGATTGAGTTATACCACCCGCTCTCCTGGGCCCCCAGCTCGCAGATGGCAGACAGTGGGAGTTGTCAGCCTCCATGATCACGTGAGCCAGTTTCTCATAATAAATCCTCTTTCATAGGTATGATCTGTATATGTACACGTATACGTGTGTGTGTGTATAATACAGGGATAACCTCCATGGATATATATCTTCCTGGTCCCATTTCTCTGCAGACCCCTGACTGATACACCCCTCGGGTCCCTCTCTGCCTGTGTCCCAGGAAGGAAAAAGGTGAGGGTGACCTGCTAGAAGCTTCCCAGACTGGCCCTGCTGTGCACTCACAGTATGGCCACGGGCAGCTTCTCTTCATCTGAATTAGGATTAACGATGCCCTAAACTATGTTAGCTGGTTGGTGTACCACCAAACAAAATGGGAGCAATAGAAAGAGAATTGGCACCAGGGCACCTGGGTGGCTCGGTCCATTGAGCATCCGATGTTCGATCTCAGCTCATGTCTCCATCTCAGGGTGGTGAGTTCAAGCCCCGTGTTGGGCTCCATGCTGGGTGTGGAGCCTGGAAGGAAGGAAGGAAGGAAGGAAGGGAGGAAGGAAGGAAGGAAATGAAGGAGGGATGGAAGGAGGAAGGAAAGAAGGAGAAAGGAAGGAAGGAAGGAAGGAAGGAAGGAAGGAAGGGAGGAAGGAAATGAAGGAGGGATGGAAGGAGGAAGGAAAGAAGGAGGAAGGAAGGAAGGAAATGAAGGAGGGATGGAAGGAGGAAGGAAAGAAGGAGGAAGGAAGGAAGGAAATGAAGGAGGGGAAAGGAGGAAGGAAAGAAGAAGGAAGGAAAGGAGGAAGGAAAGAAGGAGGAAGGAAGGAAGGCAGGAAGGAAGAAAGAAAGGAAGAAAGGAAGAAGGAAGGAAGGAAAGGAAGGAAGGAAAGGAAGGAAGGAAAGGAAGGAGGGAGGAAAGGAGGAAGGAAAGAGGAAGGAAGGAAGGAAGGAAGGAAGGAAGAAGGATTCGCACTATACACAGATAGAATGTTGTACGTACTGCCTTTACCCAGGGATAGGTTTGCATTCAGAGATGCAGAGAGCAGGTGAAGTAATGCTACAGATTCAATAACAATCACTGCCTTACCTGCACTCTGTGCAACTCAGTCCTTTATATTCACTGGAAACAAAAGTCCCCTCTGTAAAGCCAAATGTTTTCACTGAAGACTTAATGCAGATGCCTTCTCCTACTTTTATTGAATACAAGGCTGATTCCAAAGAGAACTGAGCAGATAAAGTCTTCAAAACAAGAGCACGAGAGGTGCAAAAGAGTGCATTCCTTTGTGTGCTTATCTGTGAGAGAGTTGCATCTTCTTTATTTAAAAATGCAGTCCTCCGGTGCCCACGAGCCGAGGGCGATAACACAGGTGTGCGCCGGAAAGACCCGCAGGTCCGTGTGCAGGAGACTCACTGTGGCAGCACAAGCCGGGCCCAACTCTGTTCAGGCTGACAGACCCTCACAAAGGAGACCTAAATCAGCCGAGTGCCAAAGAACGGAACACAGCGTGATCACCCCCCAAGGCCAACTTGAAGCAAAAGTCTTTATAGGAGCTTTCTATCAAAGAAAAGCTTTTATCAGCTTTCTATCCCTTCGGTTGAACTTGGAATAATGATCGTATTCTTCTCCAACACCACGGCTTTTCCTGTGGGTGTGAGAAAGTGGGGCTTAAGGAATTGTTTTATTTTATAACAATTTTTAAACATTATATCATTTGAGTTATGTTTCTCATGCCCATTTTTTAACGATAATTCTTTTAAATGGGAATCCATTATAAGCAAATCTCGTGCTTGTCACTACTCCTCAGATTTCACATGCGCATTAACTAGGAGTATCCATTAATAATTCAGAAGCCTGGGCTTTCATCCCCTCTCCTCCTGTGGTCTGATACCCGGGATGTTAACGTGAGGAGACGCAAAACCATGCGGGAGGCGCCCCACTGTTCCAACAAGCTTTGCATGACAATCCCAACAGCCACTCGGGAGAGAGGGCAGTGTGGGTCCTATCAGGATAATCCCTCGGATTGGTTCTGGACTCTTCTTAGTCGTTCACTTTTGCACAAAATGGTCCTTTCCAGCACATGCGTGTCTTTCTCCCTCCCTTCTGCAGCCTGTCCCCAGAGGCTCGTAAACAGCAGTGCCTAAAGGTCGGCCACAAAAACCTCGAAAACGTTGCCAATGACACAGTGATTGGCCTCTACCCACAAGGACCTCGGATTTCTCTTCGGAAAATTGTGTGGTCATTAGTGAAATCTGTGTGAGATGTGACAACAGATAAGGGTCACAAGAAATTATCTGACTTACATTATAATTCCCATGCCGGGAAGTCTCTGTGCATTGACTCCTCTCTGTATTTTCCCATCAGCTGTGGAATCGTTAGTGGTATGAAATGTCACTTACACATTAAAGAATGACCAGAGGAGAGAAATTCACTCTACTCGACCAACTCAAACACCTTGGGATTTAGTTAGATGCTTCTCATTCCTTCGCTCTGCAAGTAGATTATAGAATCTCTCAGAGCAGAATCGGGAGCGTTACATGGCTGGATGAAAATCTGATGGGCTTACAAGTCAGTTTGCATTTTAGTCCCCAGAACCTCCATCCTTATTCACGGTGGCCCACGAGGGCTTTGAGTATGTAAATCCATCCAGACGGGAATTGGACCCCGGAGACCCCCCAGCATGACGCAGTGTGGCCAAAGCTTTGCTTCTCTGCAGATGAGAGACCCTTCCCTGGTACCCTGCTTTCAGCGTAATTAGTCACGTCCCTCGAGACGCTCGCTCACTGGCTCCAAGCTAAGGAAGACCGGCTGTGCCCTTTCTTTCCTACCTTGTGCTAAACCATTAGAAGTGAGGAAGAAGAAGAGTCAGAAGCAGGATTATGGAGAACCCTCCCCCTCACCCCCCAGCCAGCGGGGATGTCTGTGCGCCTGTAATCACAGAGCCCGGGTAGTTAAGAAGAAATGTGGATTTTGCTTTAACCTAATGAAGCTTTGCCTTTCTTAAAGGACATCACACTGTGATCACCACGGTTGCATTAAAAGATAATGCTAGCCGGTGTGGTGCGTGTTATTTTTAGCACGAAGCCTAACGTAAAGTCTCATGTTAGGAAGCATGATCCGCGGGCCTCCCGAGGGCCTCGTTAAAATGAGATGTTTCCCTCTGGAGGTTAACTCGGTAAGCAATGTTTAAAGTTTTTAATCAGGCTACCCTGAGTTGCCATGCGAGAAACAGTTTGGAAAACAAATCCTCCATCAGACCGTGGCTGGGACTGTGACAGTAAGATCCCAGTGACTTAAAATGTAGGGAGAAAATGATCTTTGAATGAGAGGTGTTGAGAATTTTCAGGGCTCTAATTAAGAACTCAGAAGGTATGTATTCAGCTAGGAAGTCACCATCGCATTAAATTATACTCTTTTGAATAAGCCAGTATCAGCTTAATGGCATTTTCCGTGTAATGAAGTTGTGAATATTAATCCCGATTTTGACTGCAGGTTGAGTATTAACTGCTTCAAATAGAAAAGGCTGGGATTCTGAGAATAAGACCACTTTCAAATTAGTCGAAATTGTTTTCATAACTGGCAAACAGGCAAACCTGTGAGAAAACAAGGCTCATTCCCCCCATGCTATTTCAATCTCCTGTGAGAATTTTCATTGCTGAAGACATTCCCAGAGTCTCCTCCTGAGTAGGAAGGATACGATATTCCATTTCCTGGGTGGAGATGAAACAGTTCATCTAACTGAGGTGTTGTGAGCCTACTAGCCCACTGGCCCATCTCCATCTGGGGGGTTTCTGCATTCTGGGGTGAGCCCGGGAGCCCCACTCCTCCGCAGGTCAAGAAGACAAGCCAGGTCCCAGCCCAGGATGCTGACCTTTACCCCACAGTCGTGAGGGTGTTTGTGTTCATAGATGACAGCTTGACCGGGACCAAGCTGTGAGGACTTGTTCTCAGGTTTTTCTGTAGATCCTCATGCTCTACTGGTGAGGTGGTCTGCTTTGCTAACACACCATCCTTCCTTCTGAGGAGGACATCTATTTCCAACCACTGACCTGCCCAGGTGGTTCGGTTTCTTAAACTTGTCTGGGATGACCCGCAGTGCCACCGTGGGTCAGGTTATCAATGGAAAGACCCAAATCAACAGGAGATTGGGACATTCTTCATGAGCTGAGTGTAAGCTGGACCCTGACCCATGTCTGTCAGTCCACCCATGTCTTGAGTCAGAGTCGATTCGTGAGCTCTCCACATGGGCTGGTAGTTACCCCAGATTGCTGTCATAAGAATAAAGTCAGAACTGTGGTCTCCTTGGGAATAAATGATTTCACAGCAAAAGTGATGTGCTCAAGGATCCACAAACTGAACCGAGTCCTAGTCCCAATAAACAGCAACCCCAGGAAGGCATGCAGGGAACACTCCTTGAATCAAGCAGACAGGAGATGATCTGGACTCCACTTAGGGACATGGCTGGTCCAATGGACAAGAGGTTCACCAATGACAGGCCACCCCTGGGCTTAGGATTACGTCACATCCAGGGTCATTTCTCATGGTGCCTCAGTTTTAGTGAGGAAATAGAATGCATATGTATACACTCTAACATCAAAACATGTACATATTAGGACACCTGAGTGGCTCAGTCGGTTAAGCGTCTGCCTTCGGCTTAGGTCATGATCCCAGGGTCCTGGGATTGAGTCCCATATCGGGCTCCTTGCTCAGCAAGGAGCCTGCTTCTCCCTCTGCCTGCCTCTGTCTCTCTCTCTCTGATAAATAAATAAAATCTTAAAAAATATATATATATTTTTAAAAATTTAAAAAAAAACATGTACATATTTATTTTAAGTGCTTTAGAGCGTCAGACCACATGAATTTATCCCTTCAACAACAACAAAAAATATGTTTGCTACGTATGATGCAGCAGGCCCTAGAACAAGATGCAACATATGAATTTCAACACATTCCAAATCAAACATCTCTCAAGGTCCAAGGGCTGTGAAACATTAGGTAAGTGTAGACTGAATTGACTTGCTACTTATGTATCTCCATTTATGTGAACTCTACCATCCGCTCCCACTCACTGAGTTTGGAAGGGAAAAAGAATTAATAAGGGTGGTCATTTCCCCACCTTAAGTGCTCTTTGGGTCAGTCTGAAAGCCTAGTGCTCTGGTCAGGACCAGACCAGATCTAATCCAGCAGAGCAGGGAAGAAAAGCAGACCCACATCCACCTGGCTTGCAGGGATGAGGGATAACACACAGCTCAGTAATTTAAACCAGAAAATATATTTCCCCACCTTACCAGATTGACTTAGAAGTAAAATTTCATGACCACCAGAACACAAAGTCTAGGCCCTTTCTTCAGGCAAGGAAGGAAAATCTTCAGTTCATACCCTCTCAAGTCATACAGGTGACATGCAGGTACAAAGCGTCACTGAAATAAGAAAGACTTCGCAGTAACGACAAGAGAAACATCACGGGAATGGAATACTGTGCACACCGGGCAAGCCAAGGGCAAGCCAAAATCTCCCTTGGAATTCTTAGGGTTTCATTAATTCTAGTCCTTATTCTGAGCCCACCACATGAATCCACACTGGCTAAATCTCTATTTTATATACAGTGTTGTCAGCCCTTCGCTATTCACAGGGTTAGTGTTCCCAGTTGAGTTTTGTATTATTTCTATCCCCCACCTCCTCCCATGGCCCCCAGGCCAGCCACCTGGGGTTCGACGTGTGTTCAGGTCCGAGCGATGCCGAATCTCAGATGCTCCTGATGCTCCAATGGGACACCACAGATGGGGTTTAAACAAGCGCTGGAGGCTGGAGGCCCAGGATCCAGGTGGCAGCAGGTCTGCTATCTGCTGAGACCCCACTTCCTGGTTCACAGACAGCATCTTCTCGCTCTGTCCTCACATGACAGAAGGGGAAACAGGCTCTCCAGGGTCTCTGTTGTAAGGACACTCATCACATCATGGGGCACCCCCCTGACAACCTCATCCCCTCCCAAAGGCCCCGCCTCCTAACACCATCACAATGGGGGTGTCCGCACATGCACTTGGGGGGACACCAGCAGTCCGTCCGTCACAGGCAGCTTTACCATGTGCTCCTCACTGCATCTCTGACGGCCCTCGAGCACCTCATTCAACAGCCAGTCCAGGGAAGAGCATGTTTGACACAGATGCTCTTGGCCACTGTGTCCTTAAAAGCAGAAAACAGCTTTGGTCCCTTCAGTGACACACGGGACCTCCAGCCACAGTACATTGTCCTCCACCGGTGGGGTCAATGCTGGGGGCAGAGCATAGGAGGTGGTGGCCCCTGCAGCCTGCTCCCCAGCTCTGTGGTCCGTTTGCCTGGGGGGAACAGGTGCAAACAGAAGTGGGACTGAGGCGAGCAAGCTCAGGCCACTGGGGAGCTGCTTCAGGATCTTGGACAAACTCCTGTCACACATCACATTTTTACAAGTTAGGATGCTTGTCAGTCATGCTGCAGCCCTGCACCAAAACTCACCAGGAATGCTGACCTAGAAATCAATAAAGTTGGGGGACTCAGTGAGGTGAGAATGGAGGCAGAGAGAGAGGCATGGATGCACCACGGGAAGGTGGTATCTGACCTGCTCCCCACCCGGCTCCCTCTGATAAGAACCTGCCCGTCCTCATCTCGGGGATGCTGCTAAGCATAGGGAGGAAGAAAGGACCTCATGAGGGAAACACGGACTTTTGTTCAAAGTTGGTTTTTCAGAATGTCCTGTGGCGGGCTATTCTCACACGTGTTTAGCTTGTGTGTTTGTGTCTTCACCTCCTCCAACGACCACAGAAAATAAATGCTCTTCAGCACTAGGGGACTCCCACCCTGTCTCCACCTCTTGTCCTTGGAATGCTCTCCAACATCCCCAAATGCAAGTCTATGAAAACCAAGGTGAACACACACCTACAAGATGTGGATGCTTCCTGCTCTAGTCCCTGCTCTAGAAGAGAAGTCACAGATTTCAGATACACACCCCAAATGCAGCATGGTTCTGCAGGGACCCACAGGGCCATCTGGTCTACCAGCCCCATAGTGGTCATCTACCATCACCATCACCTGCTACCCCAGCCACTGCTCCCTCTGTATTTACTAGCTTGCTCATTTATCTCCAATGGCCAAGCCGCCACCATGCCTGGATGTAAGCCCCACGAGGACAGAGCCTTACTTGTCCAGTGCACCTCCCAAGATTACCGCATTACTTGGGATGCAGTAGGAATTCAATAACTATTGTGGAATGAATGCATATAAATATTTACAACGATTACACTGGGCAAAAAAACTAAGAAACTGAGAAAATGAAGTTTACTTTTCACTGAATTCTCTGAAGTTTGATTTTTAAAATCGATAGCAAGCAATGTATTACTAAGAATGACGAATCCTGGAAGTAAATAGCCTTTCATTCAAAAGGTGAACCTGTGCTGAAAAGGGTCTGTCATATCCTCTCAGGCCATCAGAGGACAGACAGGGCAGCCCAAGGAGCTGTCAGTGCTGCCCCAACCCCTTGCTCCCCTTGAGGTCCCGAAACCAATCCTAGAACTTTCTCTCCCTCCAATGCAAGAAGGGAGGTGCTTACAGCAGGAGGGACCAGCTACATCCCTGCAGGTCCCTTCCCCTAGGTGTGGTGACCCTAGTCGCTGAGGCTTTCGGGATATTGCTGAATATGTGGCCACAAATGGGTGACACCAAGAGGGTGCAGTTGCCAGCCAGCTGCCATGCCTGAGTGGTGGCTGTCAGGTAAGGGAGCCTTCCTCTATGTGGTGAGGAATAGCTGCCAGTATAAATGTGGCTTGAAAGGATCGTGCTGTGTGGGTCAGCCATCATTTATGCTCTGTCTAGGAAACTGGCTTTGCCTTGTTGTGCAGAACTAGGCTGGATGGGTTGGCTCTGTTGGGAAAAGCTTTTTCTAGGGGAAGAGTGGAAATTTCAAACAAAGAAAAGGTTCTGAGAAAGGTCATTACTCCATGTCCTGTTATTGTTCTGTGACGCCCCCAAAAAACAACAGTTGGTGAAGGGGCCCTCAGGGAGCCAGGAGTGTGTGTCCATAACACTGCAAGCAGCCAGAGGAAGCAGCTATGCGGGTGGGTCAGAGGCAGGTGGCACTGCCGTCCCTATGAGTCTTCTCTGGGCTACGTGTAGCAGCCACAACTTGCAAAATAGGAAGAGGGGAAAAAAGAGAGAGAGAGGTGGACATGTAGCAGGGGGAGACAAAAGCCACACTCTATTCCTCAAAAGGCAACAAAATAAACAACCACTGGGAGCTAATAGTCGCCATGTTTCATAGGAATCGATCTAGAAAAAATAGAAAAAAAAAAAAAAAAACCGTGAGCAAGTAAGAAGTTAGGGGATTCAGTGAATGGCATGATATTTAGCAGAAGGGAGGCCACAGTGCACCTGATTTTGCTGGAACCAATGCATGACAACTGAGACTGCCATGCTCTGACAAACCAAAAGCTTCTTGATATTCACTTCTGAAGACAAAGGACTGGAAGGTGCTCCTCTCTCGTGTCCTGGGTTCATAACACTGAATAACTAATAGCCCACCCTTCCCACCAGAACTCACAGACACAGCTGTCTGCCCACCAAGGGCCAGGGATGACCCCAGGCCTGCTGACATGGATCTGGTGGTGTTTAGGGAAGCTCTTCTCTTACCCAGAGAAGGGCATGGGCAATAAGCATGAACACACACCAACAGTTACAGATAGTTAACCACAGATGGCCGCACATCAGGATCGATACCACACACCAGGATCGATACCACAGACCACGAGCAACACCACATACCAGGATCGGTACCACACACCAGGATCGATACCACACACCAGGATCGATACCACAGACCACGAGCAACACCACATACCAGGATCGGTACCACACACCAGGATCGGTACCACACACCAGGATCGATACCACAGACCACAATCAGTACCACACACCTGGATCAACACTGCAGACCAGGATCCACACAGCACCCCAGGATCAACACCACAGACCAGGATCCACACAGCACACCAGGATCAACACCACAGACCAGGATCCACACAGCACACCAGGATCAACACCACAGACCAGGATCCACACTGCACACCAGGATCAACACCACAGACCAGGATCCACACTGCACACCAGGATCAACACCACAGACCAGGATCCATACTGCACACCAGGATCAATGCTACAGACCAGGATCAACACCACAGACCAGGATCCGAACAGCACACCAGGATCAACACCACAGACCAGGATCAATGCTGCAGACCAGGATCAACACCACAGCCCTGGATCAACACTACAGACCAGGATCCACACTGTACACCAGGATAAACCACTACACACCAGGATCAATGCTGTAGACCAGGATCAACACCACACACCAGGATCAACACCACAGACCAGGATCAACACCACAGACCAGGATCAATGCTGCAGACCAGGATCAACACCACAGCCCTGGATCAACACCACAGACCAGGATCAACACTGCAGACCAGGATCCACACTGCAGACCAGGAGCCATAACACAGACCAGGATTTGCACCACACACCAAGATGAAGACCATATACCAGGATCAACGCTGCACACCAGGATCAATACTGCAGACCAGGATCGATACCACATGCCAGGATCCACACTGCCCACCAGGATCCACACAGCAGACCAGGATCCACACAGCAGACCAGGATAAAAACCACACACCAGGCTCAATACCACACACCAGGATCAATGCTACAATCCAGGATCCACACCACACACCAGGGTGAAGACCATGTACAAGGATCAGTACTGTGGACCAGGATCAACCCTGCTACGAGCCACTTCCCAATGCCTTCCTTTCCCAGGGTCTTTTCCATGCACTGAGTGGAGTGTTTGCTCCTTGCTAATCCCCACTGGTGGCTCAGGCTTGGTTCCCTGTGTGGCAGGGCCAGCGATGAGCAGCGTTTAGTCCGTGTTGGTTCTTTCCCCTCTCCCTGTGGGGTGTCCTTGGCTCCCTGCCCACCCGCGCCCCTCCCCTGCAGGGCACGGCGACTGTCCCCCGGGGCGTGTTTCCTTCACTGACGTGAGAGCTCGCTGCAAGCACACGTGTTTGCAGATGACAGGCCAGAACCGTGGCAGAGTGTCCGCGAACAGAGTCCTGCCCCTTCGGTGGCTCTTCCACTCTCCCGAGCACCTTCAGCTGACGCGTCCTCCTAAATGTCAGATTTATGAGAAGGTGCATTTCTGTGAGCTCTTCCCCACATCCCCAGAGCGCGTGGCCAGCAGGCTGTGTTCACTTGTGGATTCAGACAGCTGTCCCCCCGATCCATCACCGTGCCTCTGACAGTGACAGTCCCTTCGCCTCAGTCACCATGAAGCCTTAGACAGGTGGCAAGGCCAGCCTGGCGACAGTGCTGCTGAGCGAGGTCCTCCCATCCTCCAAGTCAAGGCCGAAGGGTGGTCAAGGGGGGCCGGTGACCCCAGGACAGAAACTGAGTTCTGGGTAAGGGTAGGGGATGGTATTGTGTGGCCAGCCCAGACGGGAGTGACTTCACGGTGACTTCCCCTCCAAACATAAAGCTTTTCCTCTTGGCTGCGTTGGGATGTGGCATCGTGATTTGGTCTGTGTCCCCATTCCTGGCACAGAGCTCCGAAACCCTTGCAGTTTGCAAAGGATGAGGCCATGATGGTGAAAAACAGTGAAAGGGGTGTCTTATCTTCACACCAAACCCCTTGGAACCACATGTTCATGCTGGGGTGACTTCTGGAACCCCCCGAGGTTGGAGCTGGTGGCCAGGGGACTCAGCCACGTGAGGACAGGGTTGGAACCTCCAGCCCCGTTCTCTGATCTCTGGTGTGGGAGAGGGACAGAGCTGGAGTCAGTCGCCAAAGGCCAATGATTCATTCAATCATGCCTGTGTGATAAAGCCTCCATAAAAACCCAAAAGGAGGGCACCTGGGTGGCTCAGTCGTTAAGTGTCTGCCTTCAGCTCAGGTCATGATCCCAGGGTCCTGGGATCGAGCCCAGCATCGGGCTCCCTGCTCCATGGGGAGCCTGCTTCCCCCTCTCCCACTGCCCCTGCTTGTGTTCCCTCTCTTGCTGTGTCTCTCTCTGTCAAATAAATAAAATCTTAAAAAAAAAAAACCAAAAAACAAAAGGAGGGTTCATGAACCTCTGGGTTGGTGAACACATAGAGGTGCTGGGGCAGGCACGAGGCACCCCGGACAGGGAATGGGGGCTCCTTGTGGTCTCCCATAGGCATCGCCCTCTGCATCCCTCCCATCTGGCTGCTCCTGAGTTGTGTCCTTTATAATAACTTGTCGTGTAGCAGTAAACAATGTTCCTGTCAGTCAGAAGGACAGGGGACAGCCGGGACAGGAGACCGTGTCTGCAGTGGGGTCTTCTCGTGGGGCTGAGCCCGTCACCTATGGGGCCTGCACTAACTCCAGGCAGTGTCAGGACTGAGTTCCGCCTCGGGACACCCAGAGAGTGTCCACCCCGTCCTGCGGACACCTAGAGTCAGAGTGTACGGGTATAGAAGGACTGTCTCTTGAATGGGCTGGGTGTGACAGTCCACTGAGGCTTCGAGGCAGTAAACACCGCAGAGATGCAGGTTTCTCCAACACGGATGCGTGTGCACAAACAGTGGGTCCAGAGTGGGACCTGAGATCCTGCCTTTGCTAGTAACCCCCCACCTGCAGCCACACCACACCGCCTGCCCTGGGGCCGCACCCCGAGTGGTAAAAATGAAACTGAAACGGTAATCAGCGGCGTTCTGGAGAATTTCAGCCAGGCCCTTTTTTCTCCTAATACTTACAGACTCCTCAAAAGCCTGACATCTAGGTCAAGTTCTAAATCACAAAAATGCATACTTGTTGGGGCGCCTGGGTGGCTCAGTCGTTAAGCGTCTGCCTTCGACTCAGGTCATGATCCCAGGGTCCTGGGATTGAGCCCTGCATCGGGCTCCCTGCTCCACTGGAAGCCTGCTTCTCCCTCTCCCACTTCCCCTGCTTGTGTTCCCTCTCTCGCTGTGTCTCTCTCTGTCAAATAAATGAATAAAATCTTAAAAAAAAAAAAAAAAAACACATACTTGGTCTGTTTCTTCTTCAGAACGGAAGAGCTCCGTGCTCACCAACAGCCCAGCTACCTGCTAGACCATGCTGGGGTCTGACGCAGGGCCACGTGAGAAAGAAGCGTGGAGGGACACGGAGCGACCAGGACCTCAGGAATGAGTTTACCTGGCCCAGGACTGAGGGAGAAGGCCCCTCTTCCCTGCTGTCCTCCTAGCCCTACCCTATTCCTTCTGAGTTTTCTCCACTTTTCCAGAGGCTCACCTCCATTCAGTCATTTGATTTCCTTTCATAAACTCATTTCAGCTGCCTAATTCAGGGAACTTGAACATCAGTTAGAATTAGGTTAGGTTCACTCTAACAGATACATAGAAAGAAATAAAAATAAAAGCCATGGCCTACAGAAGATGGGATGTTTTCTCCCTTACGTAGCTAACGAGTCCAGAAGTAGCAAGTCTGGGCCGCAATGACGGCTTTCTGGGACATGGGGCCCCAGACGCTTTCATCTTGCTGCCCTGCCATTCTTAGCCTTCTGCTTCGTGGCCAAAAACAGCTGCGGGGGCACCAGCCATCACTTCCACACTGCAGCCAGGAAGAGGTGGAGGGGGAGTTCGAATTCTGTCCTTTAAGGAAGTCCCGTACTTGGTCGGGATTTAGTCCCGTGTCACACCTAGCAACAGGGAGGGCAGAGAAATGTCTATGCTGAGGTGCCATGCACATAGCTGGAGTTCTTTTGCTGAGGGAGAGCGGAATGCGTTCGGTATAGCAGCTAAGAGTGTGTGACAAGCTTGCTCCCCCAGCCTCCCGCACCTCCCTCCTAAGAACCAACGTCTGCTGCGCGCGCCCATGAGCCAGGCGCCACGTTAGCTGCTCCGGACTACTTCGTGTGCATGATGGTGTGCGTGATTGTCTGAGGACAGCCCAGGAGGGAGCCCCGCTCAGCCGCAGTAACGCGCCGACATTACCCACAAGCTGCGGAGATCATGAGGATGTGAACTAGGTATGTCCTCCCTTAAAATGGTCACCATTCTCGGGGCGTCTCAGTGGCTCGGTGGCTTACACATCCGGCTCTTGCTTTCTGCTCAGGTCATGACCTCAGGGTTATGAGATGGAGCCTCATGTTGGGCTCCACGCTCTGAAGGGAGTCGGCTTGAGACTCTCGCTCTCCTCTGCCCCTCCCCCCTGCTCGTGCGTGTGCACGCACTCTCTCTCTCTCAAATAAATAAATAAAATCTTAAAAAATAATAATAATAACCCGTCACTGCTCTCATTGGATTCTGGCGTGGTTTTGATAACACAGCTGGAACTCCACAGAGATGCACCCAAGCCCCGCATTCTTAAGTGCCTGGGCTCTGTGCGGATAAGACAGGTGGCAAGCGTCCTATCTCAGCCTAGCACCACATATCAAAGAGTCTTTACTCTAGGTTTTGTTTCTCTTCTTCTTCCTTTTCTTTATTCCCTTCCTTCTCTTCTTTTTTTTTTTTTTTTTTTTTTTTGAGTAGTTCAAGAGAGTCGTCCAGCATATGCGGTGGCCTCTCTGTGGTTCAAATCCACAATGTGTGTCCTTCCTGGCTTGGGCAGGTGTGCCCTCCACCTTCTTTTTTTTTTAAGATTTTATTTATTTATTTAAGAGAGAGAGAGAGCATAAGCAGGGGGTGGAGGGGCAGAGGCAGAGGGAGAAGCAGACTTCCCGCTGAGCAGGGAGCCCGATGTGGGACTCGATCCCAGGACCCTGGGATCATGACCTGAGCCTAAGGCAGACGCTTAACCAACTGAGCCACACAGGGGCCCCTTCCTCCACCTTCTAACAAAACTTCCCCTGGGGCCTC
The DNA here is from genome assembly GCF_004348235.1 of Phoca vitulina. Lineage (NCBI taxonomy): Eukaryota > Metazoa > Chordata > Mammalia > Carnivora > Phocidae > Phoca > Phoca vitulina. The sequence goes on along the minus strand of NW_022589736.1, from coordinate 5,702,496 downwards.
CAAAGCTATGCATTGTCTCTCCAGCTCTGGTTTCTTAGACAGTTAGTTAATAGAGTGGGGTATGCTAGGTATTAAGAGAGTCTTGGTTAAATGAGTGTTACTAAGTTCTTTCCTTTTACTTCAGAAATTCTTTGTAAAACATGAGCTTGTGTCTCTATCCTGTCTCAAATAAACAGAAGTCAGTGAGCCTAATCAAATATTCCTTGAAGGACTGCAGACTATTGATATCTTGGGTCATCATTCCTAATGTAAATCTCATCAACCTTTAAATGAACTGTAGAGCAGGGCTTTAATCTAGGAAGACGTATCCTGGGGATATACAGTCAACGTGGTTTCTGGATTGGTTTCTAACATGATCTATTTTTCTTGAGGTTTTGCTCCTGCTTCTAATTATAGAATGTACCGAACCAGCAAACGCGTGGGCTAATTGATCATTCTGATCAGCTGAGTCTGGTTTATTCGGACAGATGTCCATTTCTCGTCAGCCCCTTAGAGCATGCAAGCGTCAGCCACTTGCTGAGAATCAGTTACTCGGAGGAGGACAGTTTTCCATGTGATTTTCTGTCCTGCCCATGCAAAAGGACAGAGAGGCAAGAGCGATGACGTTTCTCCTTAGATAATTATACACAATCTCCAAATAACCCCCCACTGCAGAGAGCAATGATGGACGTGTCTCTGTCTACAATCTGTGTTTGAATGGTCAAAGCCACTACCCGAGCAGGCCTCCGCATCCGTGCCCACAACTGCGTGCATCTGATATGGAATATGCTTGAGTTACCACCGTAGGCCCATAAGTCAGCGTCCAAGAAATGACATTTGGAGCAAAGATGAACGATCCCCTGAGCAGACATTCATGATGGTTACGATAAGGCTCTGGAACCTTCTCTCCCTCGCTGAAGGCAGAAATATTTGTGTAAAACCAGATCAAATAAAAGACCTCTCTCCGGTCCCTCAACCAAATCATCTCTCACTTACTGTAGTTAAACAAATATTGGCCTGGCTGTGTAGGATTTAACCTTTTTAAATGTGTGCTATGAGTTTGTACCTTTTTTTTTTTTTTTTAAGCATTTTTAAATCCACAGCTTTCCTTCTCCAAGGAGTTTCTTCCCCGCCCATCTTCACAAGAAACTCCTGTCCTGTTGTTTAGGTTTGGATGGAGCAGGAAGCCCCACCCCAGGGGCCATGTTGCTCAAGAAGCATGCCACAGGGACGCCTGGGTGGCTCAGTCGTTAAGCGTCTGCCTTTGGCTCAGGTCATGATCCCAGGGTCCTGGGATCGAGCCCCACATCGGGCTCCCTGCTAGGCAGGAAGCCTGCTTCTCCCTCTCCCCCTGCTTGTGTTCCCTCTCTCGCTGTGTCTCTCTCTGTCAAATAAATAAATAAAATCTTTAAAAAAAAAAAAAAAAAAGAAGCATGCCACAGTGTCAACCCCCTCGCACAGAGACAGAAACCACCAGAATCTCTCAAAGTTGGGATTGAATCAAAAGTTGCCAAAGGGACCCCATCAATGCCCCGTCAAGAGCACGTGATTTGGATGAAAAACCTGCCTTCTGGCCGGCACTGCTGCTTATCGGAGGCCGCCTGGACCAGGGGACAGAAATTCTCTAGGCCTTAGCTTTACTTATCGGGGAAGTAGGGACGGTGCTGGTCTTGTCCCAAGCAGCCACGCAGACTGAGTAAGGTAATGCGCAGAACGTACTGAAGGTGGTCCTGGGAACAATGAGCAGATTTTACCTGTGTGTTCTAGAGTGGATGGAGATCCAGATGGCACATTTAGCTAATTTCAGGACCAGGTCTGGAAGCTGGGGTTCTTTGTATGGACCATCCTACATCTGAGAGGTGAAGGGAATCCCAATACGACATCCCCAAATACGCCACTTTGGCACACAGATTGTTTTGAGCTGAAGGCAATTAAAAATCAATAGATGTATACAGAAGACTTCTTAGAGCTTCCCTTATCTGACTAAACGCAGAAACTTCAGGAAAATGAGGACCACCATAAATCTCCTCTCTGGGGGAGTTTTATAGTGCTGAAGATAGCAAAAAGTCAGCGCCAAGATGAATCTGCACAAACAGACCTAAAATAATCCTTATCTTCCACTGGTTTCCCCATGTATTTCCTTTCCCACAATTCACCGTCCCTAGAAGTCCAACCTCCCCTTTGTCTGCTCACTTCTCCACCATTTAGTGCCTTTCCTTAAAATGGTATATAAGCTTCTGAGCCTAACCACTTCTTTGGGTTTCATTTTTTTTTTCCTGTGAAGCCCCTCTGCATGAAATAAAATTATTAACATCACTAAAAATGTGTATGCTTTTTTTTTCCTGCTAAAGCCTTTTGTCAGTTTAATTAGCAGGCCCCATTGAACGAACATAAGAGGGTGGAGGAAAAGTTTTCCCTCCCCTATGGATAGAACTCAGAGACCTTGGGAGGAGCCCAGTGAGGCATCCCCTGAGATACTCTGGGACTTGCCTCCCACTTCCCACAACCGTGGCCAAACCAGGCGAATCTCTGTCAACACCATGTGCTCTTTCATCCTTCAGGGCCACGACACTTGTGAGTTACTGCTGCACCTTGACCACATGTCCAAGTTCGCCTCCTGCTGTGGCATCTTGCTGAGCCAGAATTTAGTAGTAGAAACGAGTCATCGTCAAGCCATCTAGCCAGGCATTTCCACCCTAAAGTCATGGGCATTCTGCGTCACTCTTCTTCCCAAGGCCTGCCCCATGCTATTTCCCGAGCCTGGAATTCCCCTATCTTGTGGCTCGCCCCTTCCCTCCTGGTCTCGCTGTACGTGGCATCTCCGCCGTGTTTCTCTGACTCACCCCGTCAGACCAGAACCCTGTTACACACGCATGTAGCACCCTGTGCTTTTTCCTTCAACATGATTATAATTATAGACTTGACCGTTTTCATTCATCAAAAAAAAGAAAAGCATCTTATTAACAAATACTGCAGAATTCCACTCATATGAGGTCCCTAGAGTCATCAAATTCTACAGAAAGTAGATGGCAGGTGCCAGGGACTGGGGGAGGGGGTGGGAGTTAGGCTTTGATGGGGAGTTTTGGAGGATGGGAAAGTTCTGGAGATGGCGGGAGTAGTGGTAACACTACAATGGGAATGTGCTTAATGCCGCTCGACTGTACACTTAACATGGCTAAGACGGCAGATTTTATGTTATGTATATTTTACCACAAGAAAACAAATTACCTTGTTAATTTATAAAAAGGTCTTTTGTTCCCTAGACTGTGAACCCTGAGGCGGGACACTGCTGGTCTGGCTCACACAGAGCACACAGAAGTTGCTCAAATGCCTTTGTTATGTGAATTAATAATGGGTGTTTAATTGTTTAGATAATTTACCACCTTCTTAATTATCTGACACTTTCTCAGTACCTGGGCTGCCTTTCCTACCAACAGAAGAAAAAACTGTATCTTTTCTCTGTCTGAGTCTGGTACTTTCAGACCCAAATCACTCAGCAGGGATCGGCTCAGGAAAGACATCCACGTCGAACAAGGCATGCATAGCAAGGAAGGGTGAACTGAAGCAAGTCACCAAAAAACCACTCTGCTACAGCCCAGATCTTTCTAGAAGGGCATGGAATGGGTGTGGTCAGCTCCTTCCCTCTCCAAAAGCTTGTGAGGCTGTGGAAACCTAATACGGAGGGAAGACAGGGGCTCGGGGATCAGTGTTCCTGGGCTGGGGCTCCGGCTTCCTGCGTGTCTGCAACATGGCCAGTTTGGGGCCCCTGTGAGCTTTAGTTTCCTCAAACAAAGAGTGGGGCCAGTGACATCTCTCAGTTGCAACTTGTGAAAAATCTCATGATTTAATATTGATGGGGTTCAGAACACAGCGCCCTGGCAGACTGACTATTTCAAGGAGAAGGAATTTGAGGAAGGGCAGGTGCAGGAAGGACTCTCTGACCTCCCCTGAAGCAGGTCATGGGACCCTCCCGTGACAGGTGCCCTCCCTCCACCTCGAGGACAGGAGCACAATGATCTCCAAAGACAGGAACGCCGAGGGGAATCCCAACACACAGGCCTTGCTAGGTCTCCCCAGTTCCCTACCCGGAGCTCATACCTTTCATGCTACCACATGTTCCATGAATGTGCATCCTTCATCACGCCCAGCATAAAAACACTCAGGTTGAACTGATTTCTTTTTGAGGGCTCCGTGCCACATAAAACGTATAATAAATAAATCCGTATGCTTTTCTCTCATTAATCTCTTTTGTCTGTCCAGTGTATAGAGTCCCAGGCAGAGAACCTAGGACTGTAGAAGGAGAGATTTTTCCTCCTCTCCAGTGTCCAACGAAACCAGGCCACGGTGCTACACACGCAGTCTTGAGTCGTATTGGAGGCGCGGGTACCCATGTACTGTGATTACAGTCCGGAAAAGATGAGCACCAGCCTGTGGAAGAGTGGTCACTGGTGGGTCGTGGGAAGGAGTTTTGCTTCCATCTTGATGTCATCATGTGCTTTCTAGATATTCACAAGGGAGAGCACCAAGCTGGGGCCCCGCCCAGCCCAGCCCAGGCTGCAGCCTCACTGTCCAGGTGATCTGCTGTAACACAGCCTCTCTGGGCAGTGGCCCGCAGCTCCCTTGGAGGGAAGCTGGAGGAGTCAATGAAACAATACACATCAGCACTGAGCGCATCAGGAGCTCAGCTCTCATCCGAAATGACGGCAAGGACGCAAGCATTGCACTGCATAGGGTGAGGTGCTGGTGGGAGACAGGTGGGTGCCTACCGTAAGCAGCCCTACCCTGCAGATGCCATGCTGAAAGTCAGTACTTTATTCTGAGAAATGCAAAGGAGATGATAAAGTACTCCCTACCCCAGGAAAGTTCTACTTTGGCACTAGATCTTCATTAATTTCCAGTGAGATACGACGACAGTTCATGGTGGTATTCAGTGTTGCCCGACCTGCTTTGTTGGCATAAAGCTCAATCTATTGTTTGAAATGATGATACCAGCCTTGCAGGGTTGTACGGAGTGGCCAACAGGAACACACATGAAGCACTGAGCATTTGAAATCTGTCTTTTCTCCATCCCCCTGGCCTGGGATGATCCGGAAGAGAGAAGCAAAGATACAATGGCTCCAGGAGTGTGGGCTTAGAGAGGGGAGGGAGGCCACGACTTGTGCAACCACCCGTGATCTCCTCCATCTCGCTGCTGACGGGTTATGTCGTGGTGCAGGCAGCTCGGCAAAGGGCACACATCACTGGAGACTAGTAACAAAGAAGCCGCAGGGCCTGGGATGGAGTCGGCGTTCTGTCCCAACTCAGAACACAGCAATTTAGCTAGCATTCAATAAACCAGGATCCCAGCACTCCATTAAGATCCCACACTGAGGACCTCACACTGGGATGGGGCTCAACTCCACGGCACGATCCATGTTCTAGGAAGACCCCTAGGTTCTCAGCTCCATCCTTCCTTTGGGGTGTGCTGGACCAAGATTTAACAAGAAGACCCTATGTGCAGAAGGCAACTTCCACGTCCCTTGAGCAGCCGGCACACGAGCAAGGAATTCATTCAGTGAAACAGGATGAGAGTTGCAAGGACCAGATCTCCCCTGACAGAGGCAGGATGCCCAGTCCAGCCTGGTCCGGGGAGGCATCCTTCTGCCGAAAGGCATGGTGCTTCTTTACGAACAGACAAAACGGTAAGGTGGTACAGGTCACTGTGTGGCTTGGTTAACGTCAATCCCTTCCCAACACATTTATTTTCGACATCACTCTGGTAAACGAGGCATTGCTGAGTCTCTCCCATCCCTGCCAGCCTGCCCCCCAGAAGCTGTAATTTGTGATTTTCAGACCCCTCTGAAAATGTGTTCACGCACTGCACAGAATTCCAACCCCGATCCCAAGAAGGTGTGGTTGAGCCGGTGACAAGGAAGGGAGCCTACCAAGCTCCATTCACATGGGGAGAAAAGTGAAATAGAAATAAAGATTTTCTCTGCATCCCCCTACACCACCAGGCAAGGAGTAACCATAGTAACAGATGCTTAGAAAATTGGGAGGAGAGGAAGACCAGGAAGGAGAATCCCCCGGCCCCAGGGACCCTGGTGGTCACAGGCAAGTCCAGAAACCTCCCCTTCCTCACCTGGATTTAGATGGGAGATCTTTTCCTCATTCTCCCAAAATTACCAGGAAGAGAAATAGAAGCAGAGACTGCCTTACAAATAGACAGTTTATTGAATAAAGAAGAAAATGAAGAGGGAAAAGAAGACATTCCTCAGCACACACACACCAGATTGAAAAAAATAACCTCAGTTTTGAAAACAGGAATAAAATTTGCTAAAAATAATAGTGGCTGCAAGTGCTTTCAATGAGATCAGAAATAACAATCTGACCATTAGGGTCATTTTGGAACAAAAGATCTCTCACCATAGTGCTGATGTCAGTCCAGCTAAGACTGCCCATGGACATGGACCCAGGGTCCACCCTGGCACTGGGCTCCTTGGCCCCATGGTCCTACTGTCTGAGGCCAGGAGAAAAGCTTTTCCCAGGAAGTGAGCTCAAGCAACCCACTCTTCCCAAGGCCCCCCATTATAACCTGGGTTTTTTTTTTTTTAAGATTTTATTTATTTATTTGAGAGAGAGAGAGAGAGAGCACAGGCAGCGGGTGGAGCACAGGCAGAGGAAGAGGAAGAAGTAGACTCTCCACGGAACAGGGAGCCTGATGTGGGGCTCTATCCCAGGACCCCAGGATCATGACCTGAGCCGAAGGCAGACGCTTAACCAACTGAGCCACCCAGGCACCCCTAACCTGGGTTGTTTTTTTTTAACTAGAAAATGTTGGGAAATACCTACTGACTATATTTTATTGAAGAGGAAAGATGTTTTGGGTTGCAAGGAGTGGACTTGCTCCTCAGAACCACCTGGAAAAGGACATCATCAGATGGGTGCCAGGGCTGAGGATGGTTTCCGGGGCACTGGAATGCAGCAGGCAGATCAGATGACCCATCCATGGACCAGGCCTCTCCCTGCAAGGCCCTGCCAAGGCTCGCTGAGCTTCAGAGGGCAGAGGCTCAGTGTTTATCAGAAGCAAACACACCAAGTATTATTCTCCTGACTGCTTCAGTGAGGTTTTTTCATCCAAGGGCATTTCACCCACAGGGCTGAGCTCAGACTGGGCCTGTCCACAGCGCAGGGACAGAAGAAGGAATGATGTTGCACGTGTGTGCTCTGCATTCTGAGGCCGCAGGAAGCTGCCCTGAACTGGGTGGCACCTGATCCTGTCTGAGAGGTCAGATCTCCTTTGTACACACTTGATATCCTTCCCTTAATTACATGAAGTATTAATCCAGTCTCGTGTAGGAGGTACGTGTGTTTGTTGACTCCTGCTGCCAACCCGTAGGCAACATGAAATATTGCAAAATTGTTTAAAACAAAAGGTCACAGACCTGTGCCTCTGAAACAAATAATACATTATATGTTTAAAAAAAAAAAAAAAGAAGATAGCAGGAAGGGAAAAATGAAGGGGGGGATATCGGAGGGGGAGACGAACCATGAGAGACTGTGGACTCTGAGAAACAAACTGAGGGTTCTAGAGGGGAGGTGGGTGGGGGGATGGGTTAGCCTGGTGATGGGTATTAAAGAGGGCACGTACTTCGTGGAGCACTGGGTGTTATACACAAACAATGAATCATGGAACACTACATCAAAAACTAATGATGTAATGTATGGTGATTAACATAACATAATAAAAAAAGATTAAAAAAATAAAATAAAATAAATGAAGAACCGGAGACCAAATAAATAAATAAATAAATAAAACAAAAGGTCAGTGAGAATAAAATATAATGAAAATTTCCCCCAACAGAATCAAATTGCCAAATAACTTTTGACCCTCTTAAAAAATAATAGAAATAAATCAAGGTAATAAAAAAGGTGAAAGAGATTGTTCTTTGTGACCAGCAATGAGTAGGCAGGCTATTTGATGATAAGAATGCATACTTGGGGGCGCCTGGGTGGCTCAGTCGGTTAAGCGACTGCCTTCGGCTCAGGTCATGATCTCAGGGTCCTGGGATCGAGCCCCGCATCGGGCTCCCTGCTCCGCGGGAGGCCTGCTTCTCCCTCTCCCACTCCCCCTGCTTGTGTTCCCTCTCTCGCTGTCTCTCTCTCTCTCTCTGTCAATTAAATAAATAAATAAAATCTTAAAAAAAAAAAAAAAAGAATGCATACTTGGGACAACTCAAGGGTGCTGTTATTTTAGCATTTCTTTAAATCTATTTTCTGGATGTGAAGAGCTAAAAGTTGATTATTGCTTTTCCATTCCAAATCACATTCTTTTAAGGTGAAAAGAGAATTTATAAACTCCATTATCTACATGTAACTTGCTGAAAATCAAATTTTTATTTACTTCAGAAAAGCAGACCTACTCAAATTATTGGACTTGATGAAAGTGATATAATTTTGCTCAGAGAACTTGATTCTAATTCCAGCTGCCTCTCCTTGAGCAGTGACCTGCTCTTTCTCTTTCAGAGTCTGCCCCCTTGTCATAAATGTAGAGATAAACCAAATTCACAAAAAGTGGAACAGTTGGCCCCATGAGTACATTGATAAACAGGAAAATAGCGGGATTACATAGAGATAGATAGACAGATGGACAGAGAGACAAGCAGACATGTTCAATGAGTTCTAATGTCCATTCCTGCTCCATGGCATGACAATAGGTAAACATTTTTTTTAAGATTTTATTTAATCTGAGAAAGAGAGAGAGAGAGCACAAGCATGGGGGGACAGGCAGAGAGAGAAGCAGACTCCCCACTGAGCAGGGAGCCCGATGCGGGACTCAAACCCAGGACCCTCAGATCACGATCCAAGCCGAAGGCAAATGCTTAACTGACTGAGCCACCCAGGCACCGACAATGTCAGTAACCCTTCAAATAAGAAGTTATAAGTCTTCAATATCAGAAAAACTCCAATATTAAGGCTGTTCTCCCTAATTACGAGCTAATAGAAAAAAAACAGGATGATACTTCTCTTCACAATAACTTCTTAAAAAAGAAAACACACAGATACTTTTAACAAAGTTGTCACCGATGTTTGAACTTTTTTTGCCGAAGAGATCACTATGCATGTGAAAGCATCGCTTCTTTACCATCTTAGGTGTGACTGGTTTCAAGGAAGGGCTGGTGAACAGGCTTGTAGGATGGGGACTGGTTTCTCAGCCACATGTACCTTCCGGTGACGTCTCTCCCCAAACTCCCACGTGGAGAGTGGCTTTGTTCAGACTGCAGAAGGTGGAGCATACTTTGAGTAGAAATGTAACAGAGCAGGGGCGCCTGGGTGGCTCAGATGGTTAAGCGTCTGCCTTTGGCTCAGGTCATGATCCCAGGGTCCTGGGATCAAGCCCCGTATCGGGCTCCTGGCTCAGGGGGGGTCTGCTTCTCCCTCTCCCTCTGCCTGTCCCCCTGTTCATGCTCTCTCTCTCTGTATCTCTGTGTCTCAAATGAATAAATAAAATCTTTAAAAAAAAAAAAGTTTCTCTCCCTTTCCAAAAAAAAGAAATGTAACGGAGCCCTACTGTTGAGGGATACTTTAAAGACTGAATTCGAACACTCATATTTGACTCTTTGAAGGGCTAAGTTTGTTTAGCATAAATGGAATTGAAGTGAACCCTTAGAAAGGGGAAAGGAAGATGTGCATTTTATAGCAGGATACTTTTTTGACTTTGCAACTGACCATATTATAAAAGTGAATCCCCCCAAACCAAAGTAGTGAGGACCATACCTGGCAGCAGAAACAGAGAGATTTCCAGAACCCCAGAAAGGGAGTCAGGTGCAGCGGGGAGAGATTACTGTTTTATATTTCTTCCAATTCTAACGGGGTTCTAGATTTTATCTTGTATTTTGTGTATCTTTTCTTTTGAATATTCAGCATACAGTTTCATGCAAAGATGAAACTATGGACTGACAAAAGTTTTTCATTATTTAGGAAGAAATACAAGGTTTAAATTCTCGTGGTGCATTAAGATCAATTTAGTTTGTACTCCCAGGAGATCTCATATTTGGGGATTTAAGCTAATACATTTTGTAAGCTTTCGTAAATGTCTACAAAAAATGAAATTTCGGAGCTTATGAAAACTTCAGGCTGAAGAAAGTGGAGTTAAGCTATTACTATTAAAGATGTCATCAAATTCTCAAGTGAAACTGAGAAAAATGAGTCAGAAACCAGGCAGTGTTGGGGTGACTTTCCTTGAAGGATTGTGTATCGGGCAGAAACAGACAGAAACCCACCAGTCACTCCTGGTTCAGACTAAACAGGATTGGAAATGAATTGCTTTTGAACCTTCCACACATGCCTGTGTCACCGTCCGTGTTGCAGAGTCTCTGTGACCCTATGGTTTGAGGGTAGGGGTCAAGAGCAAAGAGGGGCCAGCGTGGGAGACCACAGCCATGCCCAGAGTTGGTCTGCAGAGAAGAGGGGAAGATCCAGGAATGGTATGGTGGTTATGGAAGCTTTAGAAGCGCTGAAGACTTGAGTGCAGTGAGTGTGGGGGGCAATCATGGTATACTGTGCTTGTTTTCTTTGCCTTCTTCCCCAGATTACATCCACAGTCCCCAGCACCAGAACGAGGAGAGCCCATGGAGACAGGTCCCATATTGTTGGGCTGCCTTCTGGTTGTTCGGCTGTGCTGGGCCTGGGGGGGGTGTCACTCTGCCCGATAGTCAGAGATGCTCATCTGTTCGGAGACCCACCTGTAGGTGTGGGTCGTGCACCAGCGAGGACCCAGCATGGAAGCCTCAGACCAAGTCTCGGCTCCATGTCTGTGCTTTTGGCAAAGTCACAAAACCTGTGAGCATCAGTTTCCTCATCTGTAAAGTGGGGATGGGCATCTCTCCTCAACTCAGGGGGTCTTGGTAAGGATCCCACACATAGTGAATATTGCCCCTCTGCATGAAGAACTGACTGAATGCAAATCTTTACAGTGATTCCCTCCTGGGTAGAGATGCGTTCACAAAGCCTGGCTGATAGCGTCCTCATTGTGTCTGTCATCCCAGAGCTTGACAACGTTTGAGGTTCGCCTTTACCATGCGTCGAGCAGAAACTGAGTGAAGACTGGAAGCCTTGCCGATGAGCGCATCACCCCAGCGCCTCCCTGGCTCCCAGCAAAGGTGGTCACATGATGGTGAGCCATCCGCAGCACAGGGCATGATTTCACCATTGGCCTCAATGAGAGAACGAAGCGTTCTGTTCTCAGTAGGACGTATACGTAACAGTGCATAGAACGTAGTGGACATTAAGGTGGTAACTGTATCCACAAGGTTCCTAGCCCCAAATCAATGAAACTGGGAACTATAACCAGACATTTGCAGCTAGGAATGTCTATATTTACAATACTAAAATAGCTGCTTTAGTCATTTCAAAATCCCAGCCCATCACTCAATTGCTGTGGACTGCCACGCATGTCCTAACAGTTACGCATGCTGCAGATCGGCTCCTGGATGAAGTTCTCAACTGAGAAGGGCAACCAAAACAAAGAATCCAACTGCACTTTTAAATGAAATTTCTCTAAGAAACATTTGTCTGATAATTAAACACCACTGTGTCATTTCAGAAAATCAAATCTAGTCGGTAAATGCAAGCAGGTTCACAGGTTTATCAAACCTGAGGTACTTACACCTTTAGGAACTGCTTCTGTTTTTGTCATTCAGATTGGTTGGGTTTAATCTTAAATTCCTTGTTTCTTGTATGTCACAGGACATTCTATTTTCTACATGAATACAAGTCATGAGCGACAAATCTGTTAGGCTGGACCTCACCTTATGAAGTATTTGGGTTTCTGAGAAGTCTCAGGCCACCTCTGAGTGCTGATACTGTTCAGAGAACGTGCGTAGCATCACTCAGTCCAATGAACCAAACTCATTGTCATCATCATCTCCTTTTTATCCGCTATGAAACTGTGTCCCTTACAAATCTTACAACTGCAACGGCAAACCTTACGTTGCCCTTTTTTGGTGAGGCATTTAGCGTGGGGCTCTTCTATACAAACATGAGAAACCAAATCAAATGACAGAACTGTATAAGAAAATGTTTCCTCCTCCATCTGGATCTTAATCTCCAAATGAAACACTGAATCTTTCCAGAAGCAAAAGCTGTTTTTCATGCAAGCAACTGTCAAGGTGCCATAATCCGCCACCGCAACCCGCAGTGGCGCATCTCAGGGCTGGGACACCACCCCCAGCCCGTCACTTCCAGGGCCGTCCTCGGCTCTGGCGGAAGTAAGCAGGGGCCCCAGCCCATCAGAGAACAGAAACCACAGTTCCAGTTTCCCACAACGCTTCTCCAGATCACTGCTTGACTCGCAGGGGGAGAAAATCAAGGAGAACAAATCTTTGCAAACTGCTTGAATCACAGGCCGTGTCAAGGGACCATTGTGACATGGGTTCTTCCTTAAAGAATAGATTTATGGCACATCACTGAATATGCTGAAAACGTACAATTTCGGTGAATAACAGGACAACAGGGTGCAGAGCAAGCAGGCCATCCACACACCACTCCCAACCCAGCAGCTCAGACTCGCGGGACCTCAGAGGAGATGCAATGCAGCATTCACTCCTTGGTGCCTCACTTGCTTCTCTGTGAACGGTGTGCCTGCTTCCTCTTATACCGAGTACAACCTGCACACACCTGTGTGAGTCCCCAGCAAGGGAACGCTCACTGGGTGGGCACACCTGGGAGCTGAGTACCTACCATGAAAAGACACCACCACATGTGATGGTAGAATGAAGGGTTAATGTGAAGGAGGCTCCACAGAAGAGGCTTCCCACCATGGCTGGTGGTGGCATGTGGGACCGTGAGCCGAATCCTGAGCAGACCAGGAATATACCGTTTGTGGGGGAGGGAGACGGGCCGGAAGCAGGGAAGACTGGCGCCGAGGTTTGTGAGACTCTCTGCGGCTCATGAGACCTCTGGAATGACTCACGATGGGCATGCACCCTTGCAAACCCAGGCTGAAAAGCGGGCCTTTGGAATTCAGACCCACCAGCATCTGTATCGCCTCCCTCTGGCCCCCTGGCTGCCTTACCGAACATCAGCAGCTCCGCATCTTCAGGGCCACCGTGATCCGTATGTAAACCTTTGCCTTAGTCACAGGGCGTTCTGAAGCTAGCGTCGCACTTTCCTCCAGAAAAGCCACCTCAGAGCATGGAGACGCATCTATTTCTGCCCCAAGACTGCTGAGCGCCTTCCCAGCTGGCAAGGGCTCCATGAAGCGCCTCTCCATCTGTGATAGAAAGCCCGTATCGAGACCCCAAGACCCTGAGGAATGAGTCTGGCCCCGTGGGTCTCACACGTTAGGACCAGAAATCTTTTTTAGAGAGGAGACGGATCACCCAGCTCCGACATTCCTGCTCACCAACACACAGATGCGCACATCAACACACAGCCACAGAGCTTTCTATGGAACAAAAACATTAACATGAGATGCTTCTCCAAAACTTTCGTTTCTGCATGATGAACCTGGAGGACAGTGTGCTAAGTGAAATAAGCCAGACACAGAAAGACAAATACAGCATGATCTCACCTCTATGTGCAATATGAGAAAAGTCAAGCTCATAATAGCAGAAAGTAGGGCAGGGGTCGCCAGGGGTTGGGGTGGCGGTGTGCCTGGTCAGAGGGTACAGACTTTCAGTTAGAGCACGAGTAAGTTCCGGGACTAATGCACAGTGACCTTAGTTAATAGCACTGTGCTGGATACTTGCAAGTTCTTGCTAGCAGATCTTCAGGGTTCCCACCCCACACACCACAAAGGTGTGAGCCAACAGGTGTGTTCATCAGCTTAGTTGTGATTATTTCATAATACAGATATATATATATATAGCAAATCATCACATTGTACGCTTTAAAATTATACACTTTTGTCAGTTATACCTCAATAAAGGTGGGGGAAATATTTTTTTTTTTTTTTTGCATTCTTACTTTAGATTCAAATGGTCTTAAGGAAAATAATTTGGTATGTTATGGGTTTTGAGTTTCTGGGCAAACAACATGGAGGTGACACTTTGAAAGTCATCACGTGTGGTTCACTGAGAATCTGGACCAGGAATAAACGTTTTTAGGTTTCAGATAGCCCTGACTTGGGACAGATATCAGACTATGGCCTGTGTCTCCCCCAAGCCACAGTCCTCGGACTTCTGAACTTTATCTATTGGGTTTCCTGGACATCCAGATGAACAATAAAACTCCTTTTTCATTTGAAAGGTCCAATCAAGATTAGGCCCCTTATAAAAACATGTGGGAACAACCCCATAACTGCTCACAAAGTGCTTGTGTGGGTTTGCTTTTTCCCTTTGTGAATTGAGACACGGCTTATATAAATCAGGGGCCCTCTGTATGTTCGTTAAATAATGAATCCATTAAAAATAAGCAACTAGTGGGGCACCTGGGTGGCTCAGTCTGTTGGGCATCTGCCCAAGGCCCAGGTCATGATCTCAGGGTCCTGGGATCGAGCCCCACGTTGGGCTCCCTGCTCATCGGGGAGCCTCCTTCTCCCTCTCCCTCTGCCCCTACCCACTGCTCTCTCTCTCTCTCTCTAAAATAAATAAATAAATCTTTTAAAAAAATAACCAGCTAGTATGTATCTACATCATGCTTTCATTGTACTTCATAGTATTATATTGCCTATCCTAATTTCTCTTGCAGTTTTAACACACTGTGACGGTTGATTTCCTGTGTCAACTGAGCTGGGCTAAGGGAGGCCCAGGGAGCTGGTAAAAGGTGATTTCTGAGTGTCTGCAGGAGTGTCTCTGGAAGAGGTTAGCATTTGAACCAGCAGACCGAATAGAGAAGATACCCCCTGCCTTCACCAATGCACAGGCGACATCTAATCCTCGGAGGGCCTGAACACAACCACCAGGCAAAAGAAGGGTGCATGCACTCTCTCTGAACCCAAAGACATCCACACCTCTGGCTCTCAGGCCCTCAGACTCAGGTCGGCGTTTACACCATCAGCCACTGATTCTCAGGCTTCGAAGCGGCTCTTCTGGGTCTCCAGCTGCAGATGGCAGATGATGGGACTTGTCAGCTTCCATAACCACACGAGCCAATTCCTACAGTAAACCTCCTGTATAGATATGTACATCTGTATCTATACATACATTTTCTCAACTCCTTCACAAAACCTTTCTTTTCATGTCTTCATCAGACATCAAGTAAACGTCTCTAACATGATTAAAATGGGCATTCGGGGCAGTGGTTGCCCTTGGAGGAGTAGCTTTTATTAACGGACAAACATTGAAAATCAAAACTCCGGTACCGATCGCATCCTCTGGGAACTCGAGACGAGAATGCCAGTCAGCTGAGGTTGAGATTCTGACCACCGTTACCTGGCATAATAACGTAGCAGTGAGAACATCAGGAAGCCAACCAACCCTAGGAGCTGTGCACGCGGGCCGTTGTGCCCACTTGGTGAAGGAGCCGCCTGAGCTGAGCAGCGGACGGCTGCGGACACCGGGTCCTCTCCTCACGCATCCGTGCTGTGTTGTAGCTCACACTTAGGAGTCAGGGCTCATTGGCCCGGGTTCTTGGCATGTCCTGTGCTGTTTCTGTTGGATTCACTTGTGCACGTCAGATTTATCCTGTCTATGGGAGCAAGACTGGCCCTCGAGAATTATGGCCTCACACTCCGCC
Source organism: Phoca vitulina (assembly GCF_004348235.1). NCBI lineage: Eukaryota > Metazoa > Chordata > Mammalia > Carnivora > Phocidae > Phoca > Phoca vitulina. Next base: position 5,686,860 of record NW_022589736.1, on the reverse strand, counting down.
CGCCTCTCCCCCACTGCCTTCCTGTGGTTTGGTGGTGCCTGCAAGCCACTCTGAGGCTCTGCAAGTTCTGAGCCAGGCCTGGGGTCCTCAAGCTGTCCTTCCACGGGATCCGTGCCGCACCAACACCCCCTCACTCATGGTGGCCCTGGCCCTCCTGGGTCATCATCCACATTGTGACTTTGGAGTCCCCAACTTCTCCTTGGCTTTGATAACTACCTTGGAATTCCTCTTGTCTCAGGTGACTAATCGAGCCCCACCTAGCCTCCTGGTCCCCTCCTGGCTCGGAACTCTACCATCCAGGTGCCAGGCATTGCCTAGGTGTTCACTTTGCGTGGTGCCTGCTGGGGAATTCCCTCCTTCCACACCTGCCACAGTGTCCCCGCCCGGTCCGGTCCCCGCAGGGGGAGGGCATAATTCCTTCCCCCAGTAGGTGATTAGATAGGAAGCTCTTTGTGCCACATACAGTACTTCCTAAAGACTTAATATTTGCGTTCAAAGGAATGAATTAACTAGTGGGAATGTCTGGCAAATGTTTGCAAACAGACATTCAGCACCTATCAGAATTGACTGCATGGGCGCTTGCCACCTCTTGGTCCCTCTGCGGTTCACTCTGTAGAGACCAACACTTCTCCATTTAAGATCCCTCTTGTTAAAAGGGTGTAAGAATTAGGTCAGCTAATGTAAAAGCTTTGCAAAACTGAGTGGTTGAGAATGACCTATTTCTAGGCTTCACAACACACAAGATTAAAAGGTTAAAAAAAAAAAAAAGTATGGCCTCTTTAAGTACTTAGAGACCAGCACTTCATCAAGAATCTTTCAGTAAAAGATTTCATTTATCATGAAAGTTGAGGAACACATTATCGACTTGACAGCAGATTAAGGCTATTAAGAAAATTTGCTAAAATAAACATCGAACTTTTGCCCTGCAGGAATGGTGAAATTGCCAGTAATCACTAAGTAAAACATCCAGAGAACAAGATGAAGCCAATAGTCATCAAGCTTACACAGAGGACCCCGCAGGTAATGGGGCTAACCCAAATAAAGAAAGGACGCAGCGTTAATTTACAGACATTAAAGCAAGTAATAACAAGAGTATGTGACTATAAAACCTTGTTAAACAAAGAAAGGTGGTTAACTCAGGAGCTGTACTCATCTGTGTTACTTGAAAAGGCCTTTGTTATATCCGTGGGCCACTGGGCAACCTCCCTAAGAACACCACACTTAGTGAGGAGTTGCATGACCTTGTAGGATTCACACCTCCTCATTCACCAACTGGGAGGGTCTGAGAACAGCCTTTCAGGTACCTTCTGCCTTGAGCATCTTGTAACCAAGAGAGAGGATATCAGATATTTATAGAGACCAGAACTTCCTCTTACTTGACTCCAAGAAAAGTATCACATAAAGAAAGGTGTAAATGGTATGGCCAACAACAATGGTTTGAGTAGTCAATCCACACAAGGTGGGGCGTGTTCCAGGGGCAAGATGAAGGCACGGGGCACGAAGCCCCTGATCAGGAACAGATCTGGGAGTGCGTTTTGGGACACGCTCGGTAGCTGACTCCCATTCAGGCCAACTTCTTGGCTAAGATTTTATTTATGATACTGAGTATTGAGATGCTTGTCGTCGTGTAGACAAAACATCAACACCTGGAATGTGCATTTTTGTTTGCATTCAAAATGTCATTGATAGACAGCTGCACTGTATCATGCTAGCAAATTTGTTTCATGTCTTCAACTTTCTTTTCCACATATTTCCCTCTTAGTTTTTTACCTGTATAAGACGTCAATTCGCTCCACAAATCTGTGTAACCTGTAGGCAATTCAGATATTTTATCAGATTCTTAACACTGTGGAGCCACCGGGATGAAATCGTTTGCACTTCCATTGACTCATTTAATGGCATCAAGGGGTGGGGGAGAGAGGATGTCTGTGAAGTCACAAAATGTTTTAGCCTGTGTTACTAGCATGACTATATTAAAAATGATAAATATGAGCTTTTTTTAACAAGAGAATGCTGTCTGCTGCTAGTTTGCTATTTCAGAGTGCACCATGTCCCAATTATTGTTCACTGGTGTTTAAAGTCAGTGATGAGGAAAACACCCACTTTGTTGGCTTCTTGAGGTGAAGTCATTTGCCAGGGGTCTCCAGGGGATGACTGGCAGTCAGACTGGAGACCCCTGTGGGGGGCCCAGAGCTGGTGGGGAAGACCCCTGGGATGCGTGTTCTCAGAAAGACCATAACTTAAAACTCCTTGTCAAAACCAGCCTGATCCCAATCCAGTTCCCTTCTCCTCTTACTCCTCTAAGTCTCCTGTTTCTCTTCCCCTCCGCCCCCAACATGCTGTCTTCCCCCTCCACCTCACCCGCAGCACATACACACAACACACACACAACACACAGTCAGGCTTTCTCCAAATGAGGCAGTTGTTTTCAAGGAATGCTAGGACGCTAGGCTATTTGTCGGAGGAACGGATGGGGAGATGAACAGATAGGGGCATCCTGTGTGTGAGTGATTGCTTGGCTTTCTCTCCCTGGGTTCCTCCCTCCCCTGCCCGTGGGACTCTCCCCTTCAGTCTGTGTTCCAAGAGAACACAGAGTTATTCCCCAATGTTCTCTTTACATGACAAGATGGTGTATAGCAGGGCTGTTCCATGTACATTTGATTCTTATTCTCACAAATCTGTGTATGTGCATGTGTGTGTAGATGTGCGTGCATGCATGTGCCAATGTGTCATGTGCAAGTGTGTATGGGTGTATGCTGATGTGCATGTGTGTACAGGTGTATGCGTGTGTGCAGGGTGTATAGGTGTGCATAAGGTACAGGTGTGTACATGTATAGGTGTGTGCAGGTGGACAGGTGTGTACATGTGCGTGTGTGCAGGTGTATATAGGTGTATGTGTGAGTGCCAGTGTGCATGTGTGCATGTGTACAGGTGTGTGTGTGTGCGTGCAGGTGTATGTGTGTACGTGAATGCTGGTGTGCATGTGTGCAGGTGTGCAGGTACAGGTGTATGCAGGTGTTCAGTTGTGCAGGTGTATACAGGTGTGTGCAGGTGTATGTGTGTCCGTGTGTGCAGATGTGTGCATGTAGGTATATGCAGTTGTGCATGTACAGGTGTATGCAGGTGTGCATGTGTACAGGTTGCAGATGTGTGCATGCAGATATATACAGGTGTGTACAGGTGTATGTGGAGGTTTGCATGTGTGCAGGTGTATACCGGTGTATGCATGTGTGCACGTGTACAGGTTGCAGATGTGTGCATGCAGATATATACAGGTGTGTACAGGTGTATGCGTGTGTGCAGGTATGCATGTGAACAGGTGTGTGCAGGTGTATGTGTGCAGATGTGTGCATGCAGATATATGCAGGTGTGCATGTACAGGTGTGTGCAGGTGTGCAGTATGTACAGGTATATGCATGTGTGCATGTGTACAGGTTGCAGATGTGTATATGCAGATATATGCAGGTGTGTATAGGCGTATGCATGTGTGGAGGTTTGCATGTGTGCAGGTGTATACAGGTGTATGCGTGTGTGGAGGTGTGCATGTGTGCAGAGGTGTATGTAGATGTGTGCAGGTAAGCATGTCTACAAGTGTATGCAAATGTGAGTGTGTGCAAGTGTGCATACAGGAGTCTCACCGGCAGACCCTGTGGTTAGTGTTGAGTATGCAGAACTTGCAAGTACTTTGAATAGGAAGAGACACACTTGCACAATATGGGTGTGTTCGTCCCATGGGCTTACTAATGGTCTATTTTAACGCTCATGCTCCGTGAACATGCAGTGAATTGACACTGGTAATGCAGTTGGAGGTATTCTCAGCACACATGCCACCTGGAGCCCTGACCAGCCTGATTTCATTCAGCTCACAGAGGCCTGGGCCAGTAGGGTCTCCAGGTCAATGAGGAGTGCACGGAGACCCCGCCGCTCTCAGAAACCCCCAACGACCTAACAGGACATACTATCGTTGCCATGGAAACGTGGGCACTTACCACCAGCATCACGACCACACAGCACCAGTTTAGTGCTCTACTACACACAGACGGGTACCTCCTCCAATGGCACTGGGCCAGTTCCTAGATACATGGGGCCCCAGCAGCGAGCACCTGACCGCAGAATAAAACTGCAGGGACAGCCTCCATTTATCGTGCGGGGTCACTGCGGTCTCCACCCTGGGAAAGTCGGCCCACAGTTATCTGTCGTCCCCCTTCAAAAGAAGTTACTCAACAAAACGCCTCTGTAACCTCGGGTAGCAAGTCCCTGGGGCAAGCAAGCGTCTGCAGCTTGTGGTCTGCCTGGGGAGCAGAGAGCTGCGGCCGGGGGGCTGGGGGACCGGGGGACCGGGGCTGCGGGGGCCGCTCCTTGGGGCAGCCTGCATCTGGGGGAGCGGGAGGATGAGGCAGAGTCGGCACTGTGAGGTGACCTGACAGCCTTTTCCAGGCACGGCTGGGAAACAGCGGTGGAGGGGGCCAGCCCGTGTCCATTTGTACCCCTCCGGATTCATGTTGGCTGAGCGGGAGCACTGCATGCACCCTAATCCCTCCTGCCACTCTTATCTCATCTTGATGGTGCAGCCTCCGTGGACTCCTGCTGGGATCAGTGGGGATGTGTCCTCTCCAACAATGCAGCTGACGTACATGCAGAGCATCTTCAGAGCCCCTGCCCCTGCACAGGGCTGTGTCCTAGCCATCATCCTTGCAGCTCTGGCCTCGGGCTCCTTTCCCCACTCCCGCAGAGCTGGCCCCCCGAAGCACCGGGGCGGGCTGTGTCTGTGTGCGGTGGGAACACCGTGGGTCTGGGAGCCAAACCGACCCGAGGTTTGAAAACCATATTGACTGGGAACTTGGCTTTGAGCAAGAAGCAGAATTACCCTGAAACCCCACTTTCTCATTAGTAAACTAGATTGTTCGAGAAGTAAGTGGGAGTCATGAGCAAACACACAGCCTCTTGGACACACCTTCCAGGCATCTAGCGTTGTGCACACCCTTCCCCCTCCCCATGCCCACCCTGCAGGGCTTTGTACCATCAGGCGTCTGGAGAGTGGTGCAGGCACAGGGGTGCGTCCTGCCCAGGAAGGCTAAGCCTGCTCCCCTGACCACATGCGCAGCCGGGAGGGACCAAGGAAGCCAGGGCACGAGGCACAGTCCTTAGCGGGTCCACAGAGCAAAGCAGGGACAGAGGACCGGAAGTGTTCCTGCTTCCTGAACGAGCTTGAAAGGGGGCATTTTTCTGCAGTTTAGAATTACGATTTCACTACACGATGAAATAATTTTATGCCATTTCCCCTACTAATTGCCATCTCATTATTAGAAAGGATGGCTTCCTTGAAATCTGGTCTGTTTCTCCCTCCGGCAGCCAGGGTGCTGCAGGGGAGGGGATGGTTTTCATTCCGAGGACGAGGGCGACACCTTGCGGGCGTTCGGGGACACCTCACACCCGTGTGGGGCTGGATGCCCGCCTGGCAGCCACATGGTGCATGCTCCCAGCGGTCCCCAATCCTGGCAGGTGAATATCCTGATGCAAGTGTGCGCGTCAGAGTGGGAAACACACCCCGAGTCTTGGCAACTTTGGGTCTCTCTCAAGAACCTGACCTCGATGAGCCTGGCCGAATCCTGGACAGATCTTGATGTGATGGTGTGGGCATCCTTGGGTCACCAGGTCACTGTGGACAAGCCACACCCACAGTCAGAAGATCTGTCCTCGGTCCCAGGACTAGGATGACGGCCGGGAGCAGCGGTGTCCCAGGAGCGCCGGGCGCCCCTGCTCTGGCTGCATCTGGAAGGACGGATGCTGTGCCCCACACCCAGCTGCCCGCAGGAAAACGCTGCAGAGGGACGCGCTGCCGCAGAATTTCTTTTGTAAATGCACTTGCCCCCTAAGACCAAGGCTCCACGTCCAGGCCCAAGCAGGGGTTTCTGCGTGGTGGCTACGGAGTAAACGCAGAGCCCCGCCCAGCCACACGGCTGATTTCATCTCCAGATGCCCATGCCCCTGCAGACCCACGTCTGGGCCATCGGGCCAACCCGAGACGGAGCAGCCGGCTCACCAGCCGCGTCTCCGAGCCCGCCCACATCATCTGTCTTCCATTAGAAGAGAAGTTGCGCCAACAAGCACGCGTCCCAGCCGAGGGTAAGGTTGGAGGTGTTCGCCGCATTCCTCCATTTCTCCTTAATTAAAATCCTCACACACAGACATTATCTGCCATTTCTGAAGTGCGCTGTCACCGTCCTGCCCAATGGGACACTGTCTGCAGGGACGGAGAGGTGGTCCTCATCGGTGCTGAAACTTCAAAACGAAACATTACACGTATCCTCTGCCCAGCATCCACATTGGCCACACCACCACCAGGGGCCCCTCGGCCTCCCCCTGACAACTGCGTGGGACGCGGCTGCGCTGGGCTCACTACCGACTCTGACCCGGACCGGCGGCCCCCGCGTGACCTCTCAGCCTCACTCGGCCCTGAGTCAAGCTCTCCCCCTGCCATGCTGTCAGTCTGCCTCTCGGGAATGGATGCCTAGTAACCACTCACACACAGGTGCGTCTGTCGGCCAGGGCGCAGAGGTGTGGGCGAGGGAGGTGAGCCTGGATCCTGGGAGGGGTCTGCCCCTGGCTGCCCCTGACCTGACCTGGTGCGTCATCCACTGTGAACACGCCGCCTGCTGAACGCAGCATCTGGGAGACGTGGACACAGCCACGAGTGTGGCCTGAGGAGCAAAGGAGGCCTCACACGGCTCTTTGCATCACACGGACACTGGGCAGTGTTGGTGTAGAGATGGAGGGCTTTTCTGGCTGTTTTCCAATAAATCGAGGTGGACGCCTTTCCATTCTTAGCCTCCACTCACTATTGGAGCTTGTTCTTGAAAACCTTTCTGGGAGCTTGGGGGGCTCAGTCCATTGGGCGTCTTCTGCTCTTCGGCTCAGGCCATGATCTCGGGGTCCTGGGATGGAGCCCAGCATCGGGCTCCCTGCTCAGCGGGGAGCTTGCTTCTCCCTCTGCCCCTCCCCCCTGCTTGTGCACTCTCTCTCTCTCTCTCAAATAAATAAATAAAACTTTAAAAAGAAAAGAAGAAAGAAAACCTGTTCCATCGTGAAGAAACGTGGCACAAACACAAGTTACAACTTAACATGTTGTCCAGTACACGTCACACACACATTCTATACCCGTAGAATCTCCATTAGGAATAGAACACTTGCCTTAAATGTAACTTAACCCCGCAGACTGGGGAGTGTCATTTTGTAAGAGGGATGAGATGCTATAAATAACTGTCCCTCGGCCTAGAAGCGGGGTGACTTGTGAGAAACGCCCGAGCTGTGCGCACTCTGCCCTTTGAATCAGAGAACATGCGTCCCTGCTCTCAAGACGGAGAAGCCTCCTCTCCTCCCCCTTGAGATCTTGAGCTTGGAATAAGCCCGGTTCCTTCTGGAGATGTCCACCCTGAACCTGACACTCACTGCCTCCCATGCTTCCTACTCCCTCCTTGGAGGGAGGACAGCCCAGCCTCAAGTCCCCCCACCCCAGCGAATGAGGGAGCTCCCACGCAGCTGAGGGGACATTCAGCACCTGCCCTCCATCCCACCGGAGGTTGTACCCACACGCAGACATGCTACCTACTGTCCTGTCTGGGCCTTGGATCAGTAACAGCTGCGGAATGCATGCAGGCATGAATATTCCTGTGCTGACTTACGGTCTCCCATACCCCCAGCCCTACCCTCACAAAGCCTTGAGCAGTCCCTCCACCTCTGAGCTGCTGCCTGCCACCAGTAAGAAATGGAAGTGGGGCAGGTTGGTAGGGAAGGCAGGCATCGTCCTCCAAAGATGACAGGCTGGGCCCCTTTCTTGCAGGACCCTCTTGGGGCAGGAAGAAGCCAGCGAGGCACAGAATTTCAGTCATCGAGGTAAACAATGTGTTAATGCACTGTTAAAAAATCAAAATTAATGCAAAAACCCATGACCAAAATCAACATTTTAAATAAAGACAGGATCATTATTCCTGGCTTTTTTTTTTTTTTGCCTCGGGGTCCAATATGGCTCGTCACGCACTGTCTTCATGTCAAATTTTGTTATTTTGTTCATCATGAATTTTCTGCGTTCATTTTGATGTGTTGGCATGTTGCATTAAGATAGTATTTCTCTCGACTCTTGAGGGATTTTCATTGTTTTGTTTGGTGCCTCCTGAAATGCCACGCCAAGGTGAGTGCCCAGGCCCCGGCTGGCTGCACCCGGGAGCTTACACCCTGGCGCTTGGAGGGGCTGCCAGACCATCACACCCCACTGTTTCACGTTCTTCCCCTAGGTTCCTACTTCTAGCAGAAAGGCCTACAAAGGCTGCTTGGCGGCCTCTGGCTCCCACTGTCCCCCTCCCCACTGAGTCCCGGCCAGGGCCACTCGCCACCCTCAAGCCTCGTTCACCTCCCCCGCTGAACTTCTTCCCCAGACGGAACTCCCTACGCCCTTGATGGTGGCTTCCCACCCAACGTCTCTCTGCACCACTGGTGATGGGCTCCCGGCAGCCACCCAGCAGAGCGCCTGGCTCTCGACAACCATTTGCTGGATCAATCCATTGATTGACTGATCAGTTGATCAATACCTCTGAGCTTGATCCATTCAATGTATGCTCCATTCATTCTGTCTTCCACCTGACTCCAGAATAATAGTGGAACGGTACAACCTTCTCCTCTTTCTCATACTGCCTCTCCCACTTCCTCTCTCACACACGCACTCACACATACACACACGTACCCCTAAATCAGGTTCTCCCGCCAAGAAGAACATGAGAACAGAGGTCACCGCCCAGGCTTGAGCTAGGTTCAGATGACCTGAGCCTCCTAAGCCATGGCCCTAACCTCATTTCATGTTTTGTATTTGCTCTTTGTGGCTCATATCAAGTGATCATCAGTTGGGGTTGCCAGAAAACATACAAGACCTCCAGCTACGCTTGAATTCCAGATGAACGAGTCATGTTTTAGTACAAGTGTGTCCCAAATATTGAATGCCACATACTTATACTAAAAAACTTCTCTGAAATTTATATTTCACTGGGTGTCCTTTATTGTCATTTGTGAAATCACCGATGTGCCACTTTAGAAACTACACCGAATCTTTGGCTGCACCACAGGGACTCCATCTCCAGCCCCAAACCCTGCCTACAGGTCTCCCGCGAAAGTGCATCTCTTTTAACAACTAGAAGGACTGAGTCTCATGATGCGTTCATATGTAATATCTGTCTGCAAAGTCCCCATCTGCATGATAGCAGCAAAAAATTTGAGGAAGGGGAAAAGAGGTTCTGAGGGAGTAAGCTATGCTTCTTACCTGAGTTAACTTCTTGCCCCGAGAAAGGCTTCATTACACACACACCTTTATATACACATTATATACATTTACATATACATTACATATAGATGTGTATGTAAATATGTATATAAATACATATATATACACGTTTCCTGGAAGATTGGGGTTTCCTGGGAAATCCTGAGCCTCCTCCATGTCTCTGGTTGATCCATCTCTTCCTGCCATCACTGCCATCATCTCCCTGCCCCTGACCTATGAGCCCTATTTTCTATGAGGCCTTAGATGTGCTCACCACGGTCCTTGAACATAAATGGACAAAGACTAAAAAGAAAAACAATAGCCTTGTATTGTTCCTTAAGTCACCAACTGGAGCCTCTTAATGGATCACATAAGTGATCATAAGTGGTGTCTCCCCATCCACAAAAGTCTTGGCATAATGGAGCAATTTCTAAAAGATATAATTTTTGCATAAGATGGTAAATATAGAAGGATCTTAACCTTAATGCCAGTCAAGTTAGCTCCAATTCCCAATCCGGAGACTCAAGTTCAGATTCATCAGACTGAGCTGCTTGTCCCTCACCCTGCCATATTCCATCCATCCCCGCTACCGTTTCCTAAGCCCTCCCATCTGTCCCAGGACAGACAGAGAGAGCCAATGAGTCAGTGAGGGAGGAAGGAGCACATTAGCGAGTTCTCAGATGACCCATGATGTGCCACCAACTTGGGCAGACACCCTGGGAAGAGAGCGGGGGGACAGTCATCCCAGTGCATGGGAGAGAGAGGATGACAGCCAACTCTCTGTGAGGATTCATGTGTCTTCCCATGCATGCTTCCCAGTGCATGCTGAACTCAGTAATATCAAGGTGGCACTCTATTGCACAAAAATTATTATTATTTGATGGAATAAAAAAATAACCCTCATCTACCCATTTATTGCAAAGGCTTACAAACTCTCTTTGGGAGGATATTTGCCAATGCACTGCAGAAGGAAGACTGTCTTATCACCACCATTATTAAGGTCTTTCCTAGCAAAGTGTGGAAAATTGCAATACAGAAAGTAAAAACCATTTCTGCCTCTCCAAAGGAAAATTGTTATTGCTACGGAATATATGAATTGCAAAACACCACAACGTAAAGATTTGCAACGTGTTTCTGTCATGTGGAGGAAGAATGAAATTTAACTTGAATTTATGTAAATGTTGTTGACAGGAAATGGAGCCTTCACGCCTAGCTGTGGATTAAGATTCACATAGATACGCTAAAAGGATGGAGAAGAGACACGTGTTGACAGAACCTTTAGAAAACCATGGGAATCTTGTAACCTGGAGCATATTCATGAGAGAAAAGGCAGAGGCTGTCTGCATGGGAGAAACCATGAGCACCTCACATCTCTTCCCTTGCAGGAACCATGAGACAGGAGCCTCATGAATGTCACCAGAATGGGAGCTGAAAGCATGGCCCGGATGCCAGTGCGGGCAGCACCATGGTGCCCAACCTCCCCAGCCTCAGTCCCTTGTCCCGGGATAATGTGCTTGAGCTGTGATGTCTGTAATCCTTCAAGCTCCCACATCCCAGGGTCATCATGAGTTAGCAAACGCTTGCACCCACTGAGACACATGGCAGGAGTACAGTCGGGTACACCTACCGAAGGCCACCTGTTAGTCTTCCAGGGAGGAATACCAAAACATGCCGAAAGGTAGTGTATTAAATAGTGCATTAGAGGATTTATTTCTAAAGGTGGTCTCCTATCACCTTGGTGAATGTCAAAAGAAAGGTCTCACACTACCTGGAGTCCAGCCAGGTGGAGAAGGGGGCGTCTACGTGGGACAAGGTCTTGTCTTGAAATTGTGCATCAGACCACGGGCCATGTTGGAGTTCGGGATGGGGAGAGGTGGCCGGGCATCCTGGAACACGGGAAAAAGAGACACCTGATCCCAGGAGATGCGTAATCCTCGATACCAAAATCAAATATGCAGGTGTGAGCACACAAGGATCCCAGGCCCCTGACAAGGTAGAGCCTGTTTTAGTCTGTTCTGGTTGCTGTAACAGAACACCACAGACAGTGCCTTATGAACAACAGACTCTGATTTCTCAGTCCTGGAGGCTGGGGTCCAAAATAAGGACCCTGGCACCCCAGATTCAGTGTCTGGTTAAGAACCGGCTTCCCTGTCCCTGAATGGCTGTGTTCTTACCTGAAGGAAGGTAAGGGAGCTCTCTGGGACCTCCTTCATAGGGGCACTTATCACGTGGGCTGCCCACCCCGTGACGGGAATCACAGCTATAGAACCCCCAGGTGTGGGTGTCCTCATCAGCCTCGGGGCCAGCCACCATCTGTCATGGGGTATAGGACTGTCTCCTCATTCGCCCCAATGAAGAGCAAACAAATGCAAGATAGAAGGAGGGCAAGCACTTGGAAGGTCCCCCATGTGCCGAGGAGGTCGCTGGTTGAGAGCAGAGAGCCCAGGAGGGGTTGCAGCAGCCTGTCTTCCAGGGTGGTATCCCAGAGGTGAGGGCACCGCACCGGGTCGGCAGGCCAGGGACAGCACGGCCTGCAGTCCTGCCCGGACAGAGGTCCCACTTACCCACAGTGGGGTCCCTTCTCCATCCGCCCTCCCGCAGGGGCACCCATTTTCGGTCACAGCCCCAGGGGTGGACAGCTGCCCATTTTCAGTGCTGATCTGAGATCAGGTTACTTCCACCCAACATGAATGGAGGTCCTGATGATCTTGAGATAGGAAGAGTAAGAAGGGCTCGGTGCCAGGTTCTATATGCATCCACAGCATGTTAGAGAAGGTGTGTACACAGGCGAGCCGACTGTCGCAGTAAAACCAGGTGGTGGAGCTGCCAAGAGGAAGGCCCGGGAGACACACGCGAGGGGCTCCTGCCTGACGTGAGCCGAGTCTTCAGCTCTTTGTTAGTACAAAACCAGGCTGTTTACTGAACCAAACAAGTCGAGACAGAAGGAATAAAGATGAAGGCAAAGACCCATCCAATTTTGCCAACCAGAGAAAATTATTGTTTATATTTTCAATGAGTTACTTTCTGATTTTTTTTTTTTTTGTATATGTAACCTGGGTCATATTGTGTCAGATTTTTCTTTAACCTGAGATGATATGAAAAGCCTTTACTCATATTTTTAAAAAATATTCCATAAGCATGTGTGGTGCATTTTATTCCTCCTGACGGGTCCACTGTGCCGTCTCCTGCCCTTACCGCTGTCACCGTGTGAGACCGTGGGGTCCCCTGTCTGCGGGCCTTCTTACTACCCTGCTTGCAGAGGAGGGTGTCAGACTTGAGAGGCATGAAGCATGCTTGGTGGTGGTTCTGACGGGGTTCAGAACACGGCGCCCTGGCAGACTGACTATTTCAAGGTGAAGGAATTTAAGGAAGGGCAGGTGCAGGAAGGACTCTCTGACCTCCCCTGAGGCAGGTCGTGGGACCTTCCTGTGACAGGTGCCCTCCCTCCACCTCGAGGACAGGAGCATCCTGATCTCCAAAGACAGGGATGCCGAGGGGAATCCCAACACACAGGCCTTGCTAGGTCTCCCCATTTCCCTACCCGGAGCTCGTACCTTTCATGCTACCACGTGTTCCATGAATGTGCATCCTTCATCATGCCCAACAGAAAATACCGGCCCCCACGGAGCATCACCTTGCATGTGGTTCTGCATAAGTCTGTCTCCACCAGGCCATAGTCTTGAGGAAATCAGGAAAGTCTGATTCATCTGTGGAATTCCCACAAGACCTAGCCCAGAGCCTTGCCTTGTTAGCAAAACGCCAACAACACTGTGCCTATTTCATGATTTTTCCTCAGCAGTATGGCTGAGACCCTGAGGCTCATGGCATTGTGACAACACAGCATTTTGGAAGATCCGCAAAGTCTCCCACCCGTCTTTGGGCTCCCCACTGTTCACACACCCCGGGCTTTTGTCTTAACCCATCAGGAAACGGGTGATGCAGGAACAGCAAGAGAGGCAGACTCCTAGCTCTGGAGATTCAAAAGCTGAGGTCCAGGCATAAAACAATGGATTTGGAAGGATATTTTTATCTGCGAGAGCCAGCTTTTGTCTCCCCCAGCTTCCAGACTCACGGTGTGTTCCTCAATGGGAGGAGATGGAGAAAGAGAGTCTGTTAGGGGATGCTGAGAAGCGATGTGGCCAGGCCCGCATGCTTAGGGGCCTCCCAGGAGGGGAGGACCGGACTCTCAGACTGAGTTGGGTCCTGGACCACAGAGAGTCAGGGTTCCCTGTGGCGGGCAGGCCCCAGGGAGACACAAAGCTCCCTGACAACCCGCTCCGCACGCCACAGCAACGTCCCTGGGCTGGGACACAGGACGTACTCAGCAGCACTGGGGGTGGGGTGAATGCACAGAGCAAAGGTGAACCCATGGCTTGGTAAATACAACCTCATGCAAGCTTGCACCCAGGCACAAAGCTCTTTGTGGAAAACTTCACAAATGTCAGTCCCTCTAGAAGACAGATATAGGCACCCTCTCCCCCTGAACCTCTGGGCCAAATCCCCCAAGTCTCACGACAGATATTTTTAAACTTAGAGGAAGAATGACAGATCTTCACTTTCTGGAAACAATGTGCTATTTTGAGAAAACCCCGCACTCTAAATCTCAAGATGCTTGAGCATCTCTGGGGAAGAAGATGACTCAACATGACCAAGACGGTCACTGTGGTTTTAGGGACACTTAGCCACCACCATCTGGGAACCGTAAATGAGCAACACAGTTTGTTTTATTGGGTGATTTGCTTTATGCCTTCTTGGCAAAAGGGCCCATGTCTGGGATTTGCCTCTAAGTAATCCCCACGGAGAGCGGGAGGAAAGAGTAGGATGAGCGTGGCTGAAGCAAAAGCAGACAAGTATTGATTGTTTGGAGAGCTGGCTGATAATAAGTACACGAGAGGGGCTTAGAATTCTGTCTACTTTTTCACTTGTCTGAAATTTCCCACACAAAAGGGGTTTTTTGTTTTGTTGTTGTTGTTGTTGTCTTATTTTTTAAATTCACACCTGTCTCTGGAGTAGTGCCAGCAATCCCCACCCTTATGGTAGGAACGCCTGTCATCTGTCCCTCCTCTTGTCAGAGCAAAGTTTCAGACTGCTGTATTCCATTTAAATTCCAGAAACAGTCAGGGCAACTGCAAGTTTCAAGCCTTGTACCTGAGATACTTAGAAGAAGAAATCTGTGTTCATGTGTCCAAGATCATTAAAGAATTTAGGGAGCAAGCCAGACCAGAAAAAAATGTCTTCCCTTCTACTAAAATTAGCTATAAGTAGTTTATCCCAAATCCATGCTTTTTTTATATGAACTTTTCTGAAACTTGTGATATTTATATCCAGCCTGGGGAAGAGAAGAGAGGAACCTGGATGGCTAAGAAGGAGTGGGATGAGTCAAGGGGATTTTTATGACAGGATGACTTCGAAGCTTCTCATCAGCCTGACCTCAGATTGCCATTACCAAAGTGCTAACGGTTATAAAAGCAGAGCCTCCCACGGTCTCTCGGGAAAGACCTGCCAAAACTGACTGACTCACAGTTCCTTCCACACCCCTCCTGCTGATTGGATCACTGGAATCTGCTGAGCAGACACCTGAGCTTACACAGAACTTAGGGACACAGAATAAGCGCCACTACCTTTGCAGGAACAAAAAGTAAGCGGTGAGGCAAAATGTGCCTCTGGGGGTGAGGGTGTTGTGCTCCCCGGGGCATTTCCAGATGAACAGGATGGGAGCGAGGGGGCCGGTGCTCTGTGCAGGGACCATAATGCTGCAAGCTGGGCTGTATACAGATATTCCAAAGAGGGAGACGCACCAGCGACAGGCCACGGAGGGCACAGGAGACACATCTGAACTCGCCTCTTGGGAGACACGTCAGAATTCCTGGAATAAGATCAGAAAGAAGTCATCTCGAAGTCTGTTTTTGGAAAAATCTTATCTTCCAAGGAATGTGCTTTTCAGTGGAAGGACAGGACTCCAGAAAGACAGAGTCGAAGACACGAATGCACAAAACGCAAAGCAATTTTAAGTGATCATCGCTATGTTTTTGGAGAGCGGTATTGGCAAACAGTAGCATAGATAGCTAACCATCGAGCCGACCTTCCATAGCAAAGCTACATGCTGATCATCAGGCTCCTTCCAGAATACGCTCTTTTTGATGTGTGCATGGCCCTCTCTGATCCCAGGTGCTGTTTTGTGAAGTGGGCCGAGACCCTAAGGCCGAAAACCAAGCCACGGCCAGCTCCAGCACCGTCACTGATAGCCTCGGCACCACCGCCACGCCCAACACCAACACTGTCGCTGATACCCTCGGCACCACCGTCACAGCCAGCTCCAGCACCGTCACTGATATCCTCGGCACCACCGCCACAGCCAAAACCAGAACTGTCACTGATATCCTCGCCACCACCGCCATAGCCAGTTCCAGCACCGTCAATGGTATCCTCGGCACCACTGCCATGCCCAACACCAGCATCATCGCTGATATCCTCGCCACCACCGCCACGGCCAGCTCCAGCACCATTGCTGATATCCTCTGGCACCACCGCCATGGCCAGCTCTGGCACAGTCGCTGATATCCTCGCCACCACCACCACGGCCAGCTCCAGCACCATCGCTGATATCCTCGGCACCAACGCCAAGCCGAATGCCGGCACCATCACTGATATCCTTGGGACCACTGCCACGGCCAGCTCCAGCACCGTTGCGGATACCCTAGCCACCACCGCCACGGCCAACACTGGTACCATCGCTGATATCTTCTGGCACCACCGTCACGGCCAGCTCCGGGACCGTCACTGATATCCTCGGCACCACCGCCACGCCCAACATCAGCACTGTCACTGATATCCTCTCCATCGCCACCGTGGCCAGCTCTGGCACCATCGCTGATATCCTCGCCACCAATGCCACGGCCAGCTCCAGCACCCTCGATGATACCCTAGCCACCACCGCCATGGCCAACACTGGCATCGTCACTGATGACCTCGATACCACCGCTACGGCCAGCTCCGGCACTGTCACTGATATCCTTTGGCACCACCGCCATGACCAGCTCCAGCACCAGCGCTGATATCCTCTGGCACCACCACCATGGCCAACATCAACACCATCGCTGATACCCTCGTTACCACCACCACGGCCAGCTCCGGCACCGTCACTGATATCATCAGCACCACCACCACGGTGAGCTCCGGCACTGTCTGAGATATGCTCGGCAACATTGCCACAGCCAACTCTAGGACATTCGCTGATATCCTCTGGAAGCACCGCCATGGCCAGCTCCAGCACACTCGCTGATATCCTCTGGCACTACCACCACGGCCATCTCCGGCACCGTCTCCACCACTGCCATAACCAGCTCTGGCACCGTGGCTGATACCCTAGCCACCACTGCCACGGCCAACACTGGCACCGTCGCTGATAATCTCAGCACCAACGCCAATGCCAACTCTGGCACCGTCGCTGATATTCTCGCCACCACCGCCATGCCCAACACTGGCACCATCACTGATATCCTCGCCACCACTGCCACGGCCAGCTCCGGCACCATCGCTGATATCCTCAGCACCACAGCCATGCCCAACACCAGCACTGTCAGTGATATCCTCGCCACCACCAAAACGGCCAGCTCCGGCACCATTGCTGATACCCTCGGCACCACCGCCACACCCAACACCAGCACTTTCACTGATATCCTTGCCACCACTGCAACAGCCAGCTCCGGCACCATCAGTGATATCCTTGGCACCACCGGCATGACCAGATCCAGCACAGTCACTGATATCCTCGCCACCACCACCACAGCCAGCTCCAGCACCATTGCTGATACCCTTGGCACCACCGCCACGGCCAGCTCCAGCACCGTCGCTGATATCCACGGGCACCACCGCCACGGCCAGCTCCGGCACCGGCACTGATATCCTCGGCACCACCGCCATGCCCAACACCAGCACCATCACTGATATCCTCGCCACCACCGTCATAACCAGCTCCGGCACCGTGGCTGATAACCTAGCCACCACCGCCACGGCCAACGTTGGCACCATTGCTGATAATCTCGGCACCAACGCCAATGCCAGCTCCGGCACCATTGCTGATATCCACGGGGACCACCGCCACAGCCAGCTCCAGCACCAGTGCTGATATTCTCGGCACCACTCCCACACCCAACACCGGCAACGTCGCTGATATCCTCGCCACCACTGCTACAGCCAGCTCTGGCACCGTCGCTGATACCCTCAGCATCACAGTCATGGCCAACACCAGCACCATCGCTGATACCCTCGGCACCACCGCCACAGCCATGGCGGGCACCGTCGCTGATATCCTCACCACTGCCACCACGGCCAGCTCCAGCACCGTCGCTGATATCCTCGGCACCACTGCCATGGCTAGCTCTGGCACCGTCGCTGATACCTTCGGCACCACCGCCACGCCCAACACCAGCACTATGGCTGATATCCTCACCACCACCACCACAGCCAGCTCCGTCACCATCAATGATATCCTCGGCACCACCGTCACGGCCAGATACAGCACAGTCACTGATATCCTCGGCACCACCACCACGGCCAATGCCAGCACCGTCGCTGATATCCTCGGGACCATCGCCACAGCCAGCTCCGGCACATTCGCTGATATCCTCTGACACCACCACCACGGCCACCTCCGGCACCATCGCTGATATCTTTGGCACCACCGCCACAGCCAACACTGGCACCATAGCTGATATCCTTGCCACCAACACCACGGCCAGCTCCAGCATCGTTGCTGATACCCTCGGCACCACCGCCACACCCATGGCAGGCACCGTTGCTGATATCCTCGGCACCACCGCCATGTCCAGCTCCAGCACCATCGCTGTTATTCTCGCCACCACCGCCACGCCCAACACCAGCACCATCGCTGATACCCTCGCCACCACTGCCACAGCCAGCTCTGGCACCATCGCTGATACCCTCGGCACCACCGTCATGGCCAACACCAGCACCATCGCTGATACCCTTGGTACCACCACCACACCCATGGCGGGCACCATCGCTGATATCCTCGCCACCGCCACCACGGCCAGCTCCAGCACCATCGCTGATATCCTCGGCACCACCGCCACAGCCAACGCCTGCACTGTCGCCGATATCCTTGCCACCACTGCCACGGCTAGCTCTGGCACCGTCGCTGATACCCTAGGCACCACCATCATGGCCAACACCAGCACCATTGCTGATACCCTTGGCTCCACTGCGACACCTATGGCAGGCACCGTCGTTGATATCCTCGGCACCACCGCCAAGGCCAGCTCCAGCCCCGTCGCTGATATCCTCGGCACCACTGCCACGGCCAGCTCCAGCAGCGGCACTGATGCCCTCGGCACCACCGCCACGCCCAACACCAGCACCGACACTGATATCCTCGCCACCACCACCACAGCCAGCTCCAGCACCATCGCTGATACCCTCGGCACCACCGCCACGGCCAGCTCCAGCACTGTTGCTGATATCCTCGCCACCACCGCCACTGGCAGTGCCAGCACCATTGCTGATATCCTCAGCAACACTGCCACACCGAACACTGGCACTGTCACTGATATCCTCACCACCACAGCCACGGCCACCTAGGGCACCGTCACTGATACCCTAGCCACACTGCCACAGCCAACACTGGCACCGTTGCTGATATCCACGGGCACCACCGCCAAGGCCAGTTCCGGCACTGTCGCTGATATCCTCGCCACCACCACCATAGCCAGCTCCGGCACCATGGCTGATACCTTAGCCACCACCACCATGGCCAACACTGGCACTGTCGCTGATATCCTCGACACCAACGCCAGTGCCAGCTCCAGCACTGTCGCTGATATCCACGGGCACCACCACCACGGCCAGCTCCGGCACCGGCGCTGATATCCTCGGCACCACTGCCACGTCCAGCTCCAGCACCATTGCTGTTATCCTCGCCACCGTTGCCACGGCCTGCTCCCGCACCGTTGCTGATATCCTCGGCACCACCACCAAGCCCAACACCAGCACCGTCGCTGATATCTTTGCCACCACCACCATGGCCAGCTCTGGCACTGTCGCTGATAGCCTCGCACCACCGCCACACCCATGGCGGGCACCGTCGCTGATATTCTTGCCACCACCGCCACGGCCAGCTCCAGCACCGTCGCTGATAACCTTGCCACCACCACCACGCCCAACACCAGCACTATCACTGATATCCTCACCACCACCGCCATGCCCAATACCAGCACCGTCGCTGATATCCTCGCCACCACCAGCACGGCCAGCTCTGGCACCATCGCTGATGCCCTTGCACCACTGCCACACCCATGGCGGGCACCATCACTGATATTCTTGCCACCACCACCACGGCCAGCTCCGCACCATCAGTGATATCCTCGGCACCACCGCCACAGCCAGATCCAGTACCGTCGCTGATATCCTTGGCACCACTGCCATGGCCAACACTGGCACCATAGCCGATATCCTCACCACCAACACCACGGCCAGCTCCAGCACCATCGCTGATACCCTCTGCACCACCGCCACACCCATGGTAGGCACCGTCGCTGATATCCTCAGCACCACCGCCATGGCCAGCTCCAGCACCATCGCGGTTATTCTCGCCACCACCGCCACGGCTAGCTCCGGCACCGTTGCTGATATCCTTGCCACCACCACCACAGCCAGCTCCGGCACCATCGCTGATACCCTCCGCACCACCGCCACACCCATGGCGGGCACCGTCGCTGATAACCTCGGCACCACCGCAACGGCCAACTCAGGCCCCATCGCTGATATCCTCCTGGCACCACCACCACATTAGCTCCAGCACCATTGCTGATATCCTCGCCACCACCACCACGGCCAGCTCCGGCACTGTCGCTGATATCCTCAGAACCACCGCCATGGCCAACACCACACCGTCACTGATATCCTCGCCACACTGCCATGGCTAGCTACTGCAATGTCGCTGATATCCTCAGCACCACTGCCACGCCCAAAACCACCACCGTCACTGATATCCTCGGCACCACCTCCACGGCCAGCTCTGGCACAGTCGCTGATACCTCAGCACTAGAGCCACACCCATGGTGGGCACCGTCGCTGATATCCTTGTCACCACCGCCACGGCCAGCTCCAGCACCGTTGCTGATATCCTCTGGCACCACCACCACAGCCAGTTCTGGCACCATGGCTGATACCCTCGGCATCACCACACGGCCAGCTCTGGCACTGTCACTGATATCCTTGCCACCACTGCCACGCCCAACACCAGCACCATCGCTGATACCCTCACCACCACCTCCATGGCCAACACTGGCACCGTTGCTGATATCCTCGCCACCACCACTACGGCCACCACCAGCACCATCGCTGATACCCACGGCACCACTGCCACACCTATGGCAGGCACCGTTGCTCCTATCCTCGGCACCACAGCCATGGCCAGCTCCAGCACCGTCATTGATATCCGCACTACCACCACGGCCATCTCCGGCACCATCACTGATATCCTCACCACCACTGCCATAACCAGCTCCTGCACCATGGCTGATAACCTAGCCACCACCGCCACGACCAACGCTGGCACCGTCGCTGATGATCTTGGCACCAACACCAATACCAGCTCCGGCACCGTTGCTGATATCCACGGGCACCACCACCACAGCCATCTCCGGCACCAGCACTGACATCCTCGGCACCACTGCCAAACCCAACACCGGCAACATCGCTGATATCCTTGCCACCACCGCCATGCCCAACACCAGCACCATTGCTGATATCCTCGCCACCACTGCCACGGCCAGCTCCAGCACCGTCGCTGATATCCTCGGCACCACAGCCATGCCCAACACCAACACCATCACTGATATCCTCGCCACCGCCACCAAGGCCAGCTCCAGCACCGTCGCTGATACCCTCGGCACCACCGCCACACCCATGGCAGGCACCGTTGCTGATATCCTCGCCACCGCCACCACGGCCAGCCCCAGCACCGTCGCTGATATCCTCAGCACCACCGCCATGGCCAACGCCTGCACCGTCGCTGATATCCTCACCACCACTGCCATGGCCAGCTCTGGCACCGTCGCTGATACCTTCAGCACCACCACCACGCCCAACACCAGCACTATCGCTGATATCCTCGCCACCACTGCCACAGCCAGCTCCGGCACCATCAGTGATATCCTCGGCACCACCATCACGGCCAGATCCAGCACAGTCACTGATATCCTCGGCACCACCACCACGGCCAATGCCAACACCGTCGCTGATATCCTCGGGACCATCGCCACAGCCAGCTCTGGCACATTCGCTGATATCCTCTAGCACCACCGCCACGGCCACCTCCGGCACCATCGCTGATATCTTCGGCACCACCGCCACAGCCAACACTGGCACCGTAGCTGATATCCTCGCCACCAACACCACGGCCAGCTCCAGCACCGTCGCTGATATCCTCGGCACCACCGTCACGCCCAACACCAGCACCATCACTGATATCCTTGCCACCACCACCACGGCCAGCTCCGGCACTGTTGCTGATACCCTCGGCACCACCGCCACACCCATGGCGGGCACCATCACTGATATCCTCGGCACCACCACCACAGCCAACACCAGCAGCAGCACAGCATTCAGAAAGGGACTGAATGTCTCAACAATCACACACATGAGGGAGTCAGCCAGGAGCTGGCAATGTCCGGCACTATAACGAAGATGACAATCGGAGGACAGTAGTAATAGTATTTGACTGAAAATTGTGGTTTTCAATGTAAAGTTTTAACTTTTTCTCAAGAAGACAATGAATAACGCAGTGGAATCAAAATAAAGATGCTGCCTCAGCAGGGAGAGGAAAGACCAGAAAGGCGGTGGGTGTGGCACTAACAGGCCAATGGGATCCAGTCCTCCTGCAACTGGAGTGTGGGTCTCAGCCAACCCGTGCACAACGTGACTGACAAACACAAGTCTGTCCACTTCTTGCTTTTCTGAAGATGAATAAAGAGAGAACAAATGGCACAAGACCTAAAAAAATGTGTGTGTGTGTGTGTGTGGTATGGGGTGTGTGTGAGGTGAGAATGTATGTGGTGTGTGTGTGTGTGGTGTGTGGGGGAGGGAGCAGAAGGAGAGGCAGGATGAGGAGGGGAGCACCTGCGGGAGCACCTGTGAGGCACCTGTGGAGGCACCTGTGAGGCACCTGTGAGGCACCTGTGGGAGCACCTGTGAGGCACCTGTGGGAGCATCTGCGGAGCACCTATGAGGCACCTGTGGGAGCACCTGCAGGAGCACCTGTGAGGCACCTGTGGAGCACCTGTGAAGCACCTGTGAGGCACCTGTGGAGCACCTGTAAGGCACCTGTGGGAGCACCTGCGGGAGCACCTATGAGGCACCTGTGGAGCACCTGTGAGGCACCTGTGAGGCACCTGTGGGAGCACTTGCAGGAGCACCTGTGAGGCACCTGTGGAGCACCTGTGAGGCACCTGTGAGGCACCTGTGGAGCACTTGTAAGGCACCTGTGGGAGCAACTGTGGGAACACCTGTGAGGCACCTGTGGAGCACCTGTGAGGCACCTGTGAGGCACCTGTGGGAGCACCTGCAGGAGCACCTGTGAGGCACCTGTGGGAGCACCTGTGGAGCACCTGTGAGGCACCTGTGAGGCACCTGTGGGAGCACTTGCAGGAGCACCTGTGAGGCACCTGTGGAGCACCTGTGAGGCACCTGTGAGGCACCTGTGGGAGCACCTGCGGGAGCACCTGTGAGGCACCTGTGGGAGCACCTGCAGGAGCACCTATGAGGCACCTGTGGGAGCACCTGTGAGGCACCTGTGGAGCACCTGTG